>NC_140579.1:402186820-402826820 GCF_964204655.1 Triturus cristatus | reverse complement strand
GGCTCCCGGGACCGCAGGCGCAGGGGAAGCCTCCCCGGGCCCTCCGGACCCCGTCCCGGGCACCCTGCCACGCGGCAGGAGCCGGGACGGAGCCCGGGGCGGGGAGGCCGCCCTCCCCGGGGCCCCCCAGGGGCCAATGAACCCAGACAGGCCTGGGGAGGCTCCCCGGACACAACAGAACCCCGTCCCGGGCCTTTGGCAGTGCCGCAGGCCGGGGGACGGGGTCCGGGGCCGGAGACCCCGACCCGGGGCCCGGCCGGGCCCCTGGACCCAGCCGGGGCTCCCGGGACCGCAGGCGCAGGGGAAGCCTCCCCGGGCCCTCCGGACCCCGTCCCGGGCACCCTGCCGCGCGGCAGGACCCGGGACGGAGCCCGGGGCGGGGAGGCCGCCCTCCCCGGGGCCCCCAGGGGCCAATGAACCCAGACAGGCCTGGGGAGGCTCCCCGGACACAATGGAACCCCGTCCCAGGCCTTTGGCAGTGCCGCAGGCCGGGGGACGGGGCCCAGGGCCGGAGACCCCGACCCAGGGCCCGGCCGGGCCCCTGGACCCAGCCGGGGCTTGCGGGACCGCAGGCGCAGGGGAAGCCTCCCCGGGCCCTCCGGACCCCGTCCCGGGCACCCTGCCGCGCGGCAGGACCCGGGACGGAGCCCGGGGCGGGGAGGCCGCCCTCCCCGGGGCCCCCAGGGGCCAATGAACCCAGACAGGCCTGGGGAGGGTCCCCGGACACAACGGAACCCCGTCCCAGGCCTTTGGCAGTGCCGCAGGCCGGGGGACGGGGCCCGGGGCCGGAGACCCCGACCCGGGGCCCGGCCGGGCCCCTGGACCCAGCCGGGGCTCCCAGGCCCGCAGGCGCAGGGAAAGCCTCCCCGGGCCCTCCGGGGCCCACCCCGGGCACCCTGCCGCGCGGCAGGACCCGGGACGGAGCCCGGGGCGGGGAGGCCGCCCTCCCCGGGGCCCCCAGGGGCCAATGAACCCAGACAGGCCTGGGGAGGCTCCCCGGACACAACGGAACCCCGTCCCAGGCCTTTGGCAGTGCCGCAGGCCGGGGTACGGGGCCCAGGGCCCGGCTGGGCCCCTGGAGCCAGCCGGGGCTCCCAGGCCCGCAGGCGCAGGGGAAGCCTCCCGGGACCATACGGACCCCTTGTCCCGGGCACCCTGCCACGCGGCAGTCCCCGGGACAGGACCGGGGCAGCATCCGGGCCCATCCAGCTACCGGCTGAGGACCGAGAGCGGTCCCAGAGTACCCTGTCCCTAGTAATCCGGAGGAAGGCTACATAGCGGTAGGGCTCCTGCCTGAACCATGGGCTCGGTGGGCTCTCTGCTTCCCGGGGGCTGGGGGACAGCGGCTGGGACTCGGGCACGGGGAGGACCGACGGAGCTCTCGGGCCCGGGCGCCCCGGGGGTAGGACTGCCCGGGACCCGTGGAGCCCGTCCCTGGGCCCTTTGCCACGCCGCGGGCCGGAGGAGTGAAGCCTGGGAGGATGTTGCCCGGGCGTTGCCCATCTGGTCCCCGGAAAAAGAACCGCCAGCCCCGGAGGGGTCTTCCGGCATAACCTGCCCATACTAATCCGGAGGAAGGCTAGCCCCCTTTCTTGTAACCCACGCGCTCCGAGTGACGGAGGGGACCCTAGGCCCGGAGGCGCCCGGCCTCCTGGAGCCCTGGCTGGGATCCGCGAGGCGAATGGACCCTCATCGGGACTTCCAGGCTGGCCAGGCCATCTGGTCGCCCCATTGGAAAGCATTGGGCGCGACCAGATGGCCGAGGGGAGAGGTGCAACAAGATGGACGGGACTGAAAGGACTCCCATCTGTCCAACCCCGAGCCTTCGCGCTAGGGTTCCTGCCCGCCCACGCAGGGCTCCGTGGCTGCAGGGCTCAGGGGCTGCAGGGCTCCAGGGCTGCAGGGCTGCAGGGCTCCGGTCCTGCAGGGCTCCAGGGCTCCGGGCTGAAGGGCTCCAGGGCTGCAGGGCTGCAGGGCTGCAGGCCTCGGTGGACGCCCGGGGGACCCATGGAGCCCGTCCTGGGCACTTTGCCTCGCCGCGGGCTGGAGGAGGGAGCACCGGACGCCCCGGGGAAGTGTCGTCCGGGCTTGGCCCATCTGGTCCCCGCCTGAGAACCTGCAATCCCCAGGAGGGGTGTACCGGCATACCCTGCCCCTACTAATCCGGACGAAGGCTACCCACCTTTCTTGTAACCCTCGCGCTCCGAGTGACGGAGGGGACCCTAGGCGCGGACGCGCCCGACCTCCTGGAGCCCTGGCTGGGATCCGCGAGACGAATGGACCCTCATCGGGACTTCCAGGCCGGCCCGGCCATCTGGTCGCCCCATTGGAAAGCATTGCGCGCGACCAGATGGCCGAGGGGAGAGGTGCAACCAGATGGACGGGACTGACAGGACTCCCATCTGTCCAACCCCGAGCCTTCGCGCTAGGGTTCCCGCCTGCCCACGCAGGGCTCCGTGGCTGCAGGGCTCCGGGGCTGCAGGGCTCCGGGGCTGCAGGGCTCCAGGGCTGCAGGGCTCTGGGTCTGCAGGGCTCCGGGGCTGCAGGGCTGCAGGGATCCGGGCCTGCAGGGCTCCGGGCCTGCAGGGCTCCAGGGCTCCGGGCTGAAGGGCTCCAGGGCTGCAGGGCTTTGGGGCTGCAGGCCTCGGTGGCTGCAGGGCTCCGGGGCTGCAGGGCTCCGGGCCTGCAGGGCTCCGGGGCTGCAGGGCTCCGGGCCTGCAGGGCTCCAGGGCTCCGGGCTGAAGGGCTCCAGGGCTGCAGGGCTTTGGGGCTGCATGCCTCGGTGGACGCCCGGGGGACCCATGGAGCCCGCCCTGGGCACTTTGCCTCGCCGCGGGCTGGAGGAGGGAGCACCGGACGCCCCGGGGAAGTGTCGTCCGGGCTTGGCCCATCTGGTCCCTGCCTGAGAACCGCAATCCCCAGGAAGGGTGTACCGGCATACCCTGCCCCTACTAATCCGGAGGAAGGCTACCCACCTTTCTTGTAACCCTCGCGCTCTGAGTGACGGAGGGGACCCTAGGCGCGGACGCGCCCGACCACCTGGAGCCCTGGCTGGGATCCGCGAGGCGAATGGACCCTCATCGGGACTTCCAGGCCGGCCCGGCCATCTGGTCGCCCCATTGGAAAGCATTGCGCGCGACCAGATGGCCGAGGGGAGAGGTGCAACCAGATGGACGGGACTGACAGGACTCCCATCTGTCCAACCCCGAGCCTTCGCGCTAGGGTTCCCGCCTGCCCACGCAGGGCTCCGTGGCTGCAGGGCTCCGGGGCTGCAGGGCTCCGTGGCTGCAGGGCTCCAGGGCTGCAGGGCTCTGGGTCTGCAGGGCTCCGGGGCTGCAGGGCTGCAGGGATCCGGGCCTGCAGGGCTCCGGGCCTGCAGGGCTCCAGGGCTCCGGGCTGAAGGGCTCCAGGGCTGCAGGGCTTTGGGGCTGCAGGCCTCGGTGGCTGCAGGGCTCCGGGGCTGCAGGGCTCCGGGCCTGCAGGGCTCCGGGGCTGCAGGGCTCCGGGCCTGCAGGGCTCCAGGGCTCCAGGGCTCCGGGCTGAAGGGCTCCAGGGCTGCAGGGCTTTGGGGCTGCATGCCTCGGTGGACGCCCGGGGGACCCATGGAGCCCGCCCTGGGCACTTTGCCTCGCCGCGGGCTGGAGGAGGGAGCACCGGACGCCCCGGGGAAGTGTCGTCCGGGCTTGGCCCATCTGGTCCCCGCCTGAGAACCGCAATCCCCAGGAGGGGTGTACCGGCATACCCTGCCCCTACTAATCCGGAGGAAGGCTACCCACCTTTCTTGTAACCCTCGCGCTCCGAGTGACGGAGGGGACCCTAGGCGCGGACGCGCCCGACCTCCTGGAGCCCTGGCTGGGATCCGCGAGGCGAATGGACCCTCATCGGGACTTCCAGGCCGGCCCGGCCATCTGGTCGCCCCATTGGAAAGCATTGCGCGCGACCAGATGGCCGAGGGGAGAGGTGCAACCAGATGGACGGGACTGACAGGACTCCCATCTGTCCAACCCCGAGCCTTCGCGCTAGGGTTCCCGCCTGCCCACGCAGGGCTCCGTGGCTGCAGGGCTCCGGGGCTGCAGGGCTCCAGGGCTGCAGGGCTCTGGGCCTGCAGGGCTCCGGGGCTGCAGGGCTGCAGGGCTCCGGGCCTGCAGGGCTCCGGGCCTGCAGGGCTCCAGGGCTCCGGGCTGAAGGGCTCCAGGGCTGCAGGGCTTTGGGGCTGCAGGCCTCGGTGGCTGCAGGGCTCCGGGGCTGCAGGGCTCCGGGCCTGCAGGGCTCCGGGGCTGCAGGGCTCCGGGCCTGCAGGGCTCCAGGGCTCCGGGCTGAAGGGCTCCAGGGCTGCAGGGCTTTGGGGCTGCAGGCCTCGGTGGATGCCCGGGGGACCCATGGAGCCCGCCCTGGGCACTTAGGGAGCACCGGACGCCCCGGGGAAGTGTCGTCCGGGCATGGCCCATCTGGTCCCCGCCTGAGAACCGCAATCCCCAGGAGGGGTGTACCGGCATACCCTGCCCCTACTAATCCGGAGGAAGGCTACCCACCTTTCTTGTAACCCTCGCGCTCCGAGTGACGGAGGGGACCCTAGGCGCGGACCCGCCCGACCTCCTGGAGCCCTGGCTGGGATCCGCGAGGCGAATGGACCCTCATCGGGACTTCCAGGCTGGCCCGGCCATCTGGTCGCCCTATTGGAAAGCATTGCGCGCGACCAGATGGCCGAGGGAAAGGTGCGACCAGATGGCCGGGACCGAAAGGACTCCCAGCTGCCCACACCGAGCCATAGCGGTAGGGCTCCTGCCTGCCCTTCCAGGGCTCCGGGGCTCTGCACCAGGGTCCCTTGTCCCGGGCAGATGGACACTTGGCAGGCCGCAGGACGTGGGATCCCAGGCCCTGACCAAACATCAGGAGGCCCGGGGCCGGTCCCTGCTTCTCAACGCAGCCAGGCCGGGGAGATAGGGGAGCCTGTCCAATCACGAGGGACCCTAGTCCCGGGCACACGGTCCCTCAGGTTGTGCGCTCGTTTTCAACAATTTTTTTTTCAAAATTCCGCGAAGAGGCATTCCGCAAATTCTGCCCAGCCCTACTGCTAACCCCCCCATCCTGAGAGTCAGGTGCTGAAATGTTAATATTTGACCCACTTGCAGAGCCACAGTTGGGCAGACCCCAGAAGACCAATGGCACGTGACCTCCTCCACGGTTGGGGTCCATTTACCTCTGCCTGCTTTATCGCATTCCGAACCGGACATGACGCAGTTCAAGTCTGCAATGGAGGTTACTCTGCAGTGGCAGCCCCGGACCCGTGCGCTCACACTTCACCAGGTGCCAGCACAGAGCAACATAGGTCCTGCAGAAACCACACACACAACATCGGAGTTTACCGAGTGTCCTGTACAATTTGCCTTTCCGTGCAGAATGTTTAAGATATTTTTTAAATGTTATATATAATTTATGAGTTATTAAACGTGCCGCATTCTAGCGGGAACGAACGCTGAGCTGGGAAGCAGAACGAAGAAGAGATTTGGTGGCCTACTTCCAGGCCGCGCGCCCCACCCTGGCACCCAGGGGCAGGCTCTCGCTCCTGCAGCCCCGGCGCCCTGCCGTGGTCACCCCCGCCTTGCCGAAGATGAGTTCCAGCTGGCTGCCTGGGGTTTCGCGCTGCACATCTCTCGCGTGCCCTTTCTCATGCTCTGATGTCACGTGCTCCTCGCAAATCGCCCCACGCAAAGACTGGAGGGATCGGGCACCTTTCTGGGGCTTTTCCTTTCCAAGATATCCGAAATTCAACGGGAAACTACGAGGTCCAGCCAGTGGGCATCTGGGGTCGACATTGGTGCCATGCGGGTGCTGCAGCAGCTCACCGGTGCATCGTGGGATTTGTAGTCTGACTTCCTCTTTACCCTGCTCCTAATCTCTGTCACCTAGTGTCGTCTCTCCCTTCTGTGCCCGTTCCCACAGCTTTCATCTTTCCTGTCAAACATTCCGATCTCTTCCTTCTTCTCTTCCTGTGGATTCACGCTTCTGTAGCTTGCCACACACCTCTGTGGGCTGACCGACAACGTCCCCGCAGGGGACCCTCATAAGAGGGCGGCCCCTTTAGTGCCACAGGATGGCACACTGGACAGCCTAGTGTCCAGAGACCACTTCGGGGTCACGCTCGTCACTTTCGGCTAAGGTGGGGGAAGGGGAGAGGTATAAGTTCCTCCCCCGCCCACCTGGCGGCCTCTTTGCCCCTCACCCTGACACCGTGCTGGTCATCTCTCGGGAGCCGTGGAACTCTAATTGCGCGGTGAGTGCACCCCATGGGCCCCCCCTTGCCCGGCTCCATAAGGGGATGCAACGAGGGCAGGGCGGCCCGGCCAAGGTTGCGGGCTGCCTGGGGTGGGGGGGTTGGGACAGCTCCCGAGTAGGAACGGGCAACTCCGTCGGGCGGCCCACGGGCCTGAGGGGGCTCTGGGATGCGGGTTTTTTGGAAGGGGAGCCAGCTGTTTGCAAGCACGCCAACTTCCCTTCGTCTGTCCGGGGGTGGAATTAGAGGCGCTCCCCCCTCAGTGCACGTGGCGTTGGGCCTAGCCTGCTTAACAGGCCGTGTTCACTGGAGCTGTAGGCCCGGTGTCTCCTGGCAGGGTGGTGGGGCTGGGGTCTCTTGCGGTGGGGGACGTTAGGGCCACGCGACCCCCCCCCCCGAGGGTCCCAGGAGCAGATGGGGGTCATAGGGCCTGTCACACGTAATGCCCTTGGGAGCACGGCGGCGTTTGGGGGGCTAAGTCTTTGGCAGAGTGCATCATCGACGGGGGGTGATCCAGGTCCGGCATCAAGGGATAACCCCCCGCGGCGCCTGCTCCCAATGGCGTTGCGGCCTTTCGCCCCCAGCTCAGGTGGCATTGCCCCGGGTCGTCTAGGGGTCTGGGCAGGCCCCCACGCCCAGTTCGGATATTGCTGGATTTCCCATTTCCGCTTACTTCCAATGCGCGCGGTGCAGCGCCTGCCAGCAACTGAGTCTGGCGGCCGCATCCTCACCACCCCCAGGCCTTGGCAACAGGGTATGGGCCTCATCCTCACCCCCCCCAGGCCTCGGCAACAGGGCATGGGCCTCATCCTCACCCCCCCAGGCCTCGGCACGCTAGTCTGGGGCCTCATTGACCAGCGAGATAAGCAGAGGCAGGCATGGTCAGTTTTGTTGGTGTGAGGCGTGCTGAGCAGCCTTGTCTTTGTCCGGCCTTGGTGTCTCGTAAAGCAGACGACGGGTTGGGGCTCCCCTCGGGGATTATTCGGCACAGGTCATTGGGCAGGTTTTAGGCCCGTGCATTGTCATTAAGAAGTCATAGTTCGGCTTCCGCCCTCTGACTCTGCGCATGAGTGCGAACAATACAATTGTTGTCCTGAGTTGCTCCCTGGTACACAATTCTATCTCTGGGTGTTGAGGAGATGATTTTGCGGGGGGTGTTTACTTTGCGGTTTTCCAGGCACGGGCACTGTGCTTGATTGGAAGGCTGAGGGGGCTTTCCGGAGGCACGGTGGTGGCAGTGTTTCCTTTCTATGTAAGATAATAGGATTGCAGGGGGACGTACGAAGCAAAGCCTAGCTTCCGGCTGTATCCCCGGGAGTCGAGCACGGATGGTGCTGGTCAGTATCACAACACGCTGGGGTGTTTTCTGTTTTCGACCGACCCTATGGATAAGGGAGCTGTAGCACCGATCCATGACTATCCAGCGGGGGCCATGCGTGGGGACCAGTTGTCATATTGCTGATGGTCCAGTTTAGTGTTTTGCCCCATGGATCATGAGCAGCTGGGGGGAGTATTAGGGGGATGCATTCATGTACAGGAAGCCTTGAACCCCACCCCCTTGATGACCCGTGGTGGGGTTTATTGTAACGCGCCTAGGGCCTTGCGCAGGTGCACTGTTTTAGTATATCGGGTGGCTCCAGTGATGCTGCCCCAGCTGCAGCAGGACCAAAACTGAGTCCCACCCCCGTTGTAGCAGCCGCAGGTGGCCTTGGCTGGGGGTACGCTCGGGGTGCGTACATGTGATGATCTGCAGGAAGTGTTTGTTTGACGGGTTTGGTGATAGATGCAACCTTAATGGGCCATTGGCCCGGCAGGCTACACACGGGGATGCGGCTCCCTGCAGTCTATTGATGTACAGGTGCAAAGGGGGTCCGGATGGGATCTCCTGAGTTAGATCTTTTACGTCCGTTACCACCGTAAGTTTGCTAGTACTAGGTTCACTTTTACGGGGCATAGATTCTGGGGTAGCTGCTCAACAGCTATTGGAATTGTGTAGTTATTGGGAGACCATCGCTACACGCACACTCCGAGAACACATCTTAAGGAGTACGGTGGGCGCCGCTTAGACATGCTTACGCGAGAACTGGCGCTGAGTTCCTGCGGTTTTCTTCTTACTGTCTGCGATAGAAAGGTTTTGCTGAGTACTGCGGAGTAGTCTCAAATGCCTTCCGAAAAATGTATATTCTTGTGATGATGAGTTCTATCACATCCTGCAGCTGACAGTAAATGAGGTTGGTCCAATTGAGCATCTTGGCACGTGGGAGCAGCAAACAGGTTCCCTTGTTCCCCAGTTCTGCTACGCATTCCTTCATGAGCTTTGTCTCTCCGTGAGTGGCTGCTAGGTCCAGCTAGAAGTGTCAGGGCAGAACTTCTATCATTTCTCCCAGGGGTCGGTTTGGGAAAATATCTCAGTTCCACATTTCAATTTTATCACAACAGTTGCCTATTGTTCTCTAAAGTGACAGTGGGCAATGTACTTGACCCACTGTAGTTATAACATCTCAGGGCGCCTTGTGGGTGTGGCGGGTGTTTCTGCGTAGGTTTTGCTGCCTTTTGCTTATGCAACTAACTACTTTGACAAAGCCATCAACCCTGGCATGTAGGGTATGATGTTCTTGCTGCATCATATATCTCGATGAAATACAGCAAAATACTAGTCGGGCGGCACACCATACTACGCACATAATTTTGATTGCACAAATTAAGCCATACCCCTAATTACGTTAGCCACGCCCGCCCTTTTTGTATAAACCTAGGTTGGAGCATATGTGCATATGACATACAAACTACTTCTGTTCAGGCAGCATAGAGATTTCATGTGGTGTAGCCATATGTCACGGTAATGAAGCGAGAGATTAAGAGGGTGCACATTGTTAAATTGTGGTGCATGCTCACTTTTCTCTCCCCTTAGTACACTCAACAAATACAGGGCATCAGTGACTCATTTCCTTTCGGGTACCCGGCTGGGCTGCCTTGACACGTGTGAAGTACAAAAGGTATTAACGGGCTGTGTACGAGGACACATCAGCCTAATACAAGACCTACCTGCCTTCCTCTGGCTTCATCACGCTGATTGAGGAAATGTATTGCCAATTTTCCTCTTTCGTACTGACTGCTTAGGTTTTAATTCAGTAATGCAAGGCATTTATTTTAGTCAATAGAAGTGCCAGGGCACTCGTCAAGTGCCATTGACAGTACCCGTGGGTAAGTGCGACAACTCGGGCTTTGAGCCCCCGCCCCCCTCATCATACAAACAGCACCATCATGGCCAGCGGTCACATGTCTCATTTATTTCCAATTATTTTCAGTAGGGGGCAGGGTGTATTGAGCAATCGGTGTATTGTGCTGTGAGAAGTATAGTGGCTAAACTATATGGGGGGGGACAGACGGTACCCCGTGGGCTTGGTATCGGCGGGTGGGCACGCTGGTCCCTTTTAGGACGTGATGTGGGTTGGCCGCCTGGGGCGGGTCCTGCACAGACTTAAAACTGAAGATCAGTCCAGGATTCCCACACGACCCAACTGTGTGATCACAGGCACATTTGCATTTCAACTCGCTTCGTTGTGTTCATCACACATGGGAGTGCTCTTACGCGAGTCGATGTGTAGTCTGTTAAGAACCCTATTGTGTTTGATTTAGCAGACTGCAATGTCGCTCTAGGCCTCATGTAGGATACAGATACAATTAGAAGGTCTCTTAGTTCACTGGTAGGATGTTCAGTAATACTGAGGTCCACAACACTACAGAAATGAAATACAGCGGATGATGCAAATGCCCACAATTCAAGGAACAAAGCGACATCGCAGAATACCACATTTACAGATTGGGATGGGTTACTGGGTATGCCTTGCCAGGACAGTGACACACACTTTACACAAACTGGAGCCTCTGTAAAGGTATGATGTAAACGCAAACTGGTATGTGGGGCTCTCCCCTCCAACATGCTGCTGGGCTTTAGTCTGTGACTGACAGGCAAGGGCATCAAGGGGCTGTATTAAGCAACAGGGTCAGTTGCAGGGTGAACTGCGTAAGTTGTCACTCCGCAAAAGGGTGCGGTGGCGCCACAGTGGGCACAATTCACATAATTTCCAAACCAGGTCAGGAGTGCATACTCGTGCACAACAGCACATGCAGTAGTATTACCAGTTGCCCTTGGTAGAAACTTATTTGGGGGCCCCTGTTTGGAACAGCTTTGAACTTGATACTGTCCAGCTCTTTCATGCCCACTTTGGGAAGAGTTACTGACAGTGCACGGGCATACTCTTCAAATTTCTAAATGTGTTTCCATACAATATTCGGGGATGGTGACGTGTTTGTAATACGTTAACACAGCAGCAGCTCACTAATAGTAATGAAAATAGGTGACTCTACCAACTAGCATATAGGAGGTTCTGTTTAGCTCTAAAAGAAACCTTTTAGTGATGTTGTAAGGGTGGAACACATGGCCCAAGCGGCGCATGGTGCAGCTTTGCAGGGAGGCATACTGGGCTCGGTAATCGGAGCGCTGTGGGTCGGTTGTGTGACCGTTGGTGTTAGTTTTGCTCTCAAAGGTTGAGAAGAATAAAAAGAGACTTGTACTTGGTTGGTGCCAATTTGATAAGGGACTGTTCTTCGCAAGCACATGCGCCATCTGTCCAGAATCGTTGCATTTTCTGTATACTACTACACCAAAGCCATATTGGGGCTGTTCGCCTAGTTGGTGTCCTATGCTCGAGATGGGCAGATTCGGGCCTCCCGTCCCCGGGTAGGGGAGGGCAGTGCTCTCTCTAGGTGCAGCTGCTGCTTTGGGGGCCTTTGGGGTGCAGCTTGATGATGGCACGATGGGTCAGTGAGTGGCGTGCTCAGTATGAGGCAAAGCCGGCACGAGCCGGTTCCCCACTCAGCGCAAGGAGTGTACATCGCGCAAGGCTTGTAGTTTGCATGCGCCCATCTCCTGTACTTACTGTGCCAGGTTGTTCAGACTGACTGTGTATATTTGTGATACTCTGCTCCATATAAGCTACGTCAGTCTCATACCATACCAGGCACTTTGACTCCCAAAGTATCATATATATGTTACTGTCTCACACATGCACACTCCAAGCTCGGGAATCTCTCACGAAAGCAGCCTTAAACCTTGGTCTTCTTAGAGTTTATTGTTGGTCAAATGGGCGTAATTACTGATATCGGTATGTCTCCCTCATCTTCATTGTTTGATTGCTAGCAAGAAAGTGTCATTCATAGTCTTTTAAATGTCACTCTTAGTGCACTGAAATGATGGAAATGTCACACATAGCAGTTGAAACCTTGAAACCTTGGCACCCATGGATGGGGGCGGCTAGCTCTCGGTTGGCTATGCAAGAAAGCTATAATTATGGCTTATTTATCTTATGCAACTAAGAAGCATTGATTAAGCCAACAGATGGGCTTGTTGTAGCTGTAGTGCTCCTTTTGTAGTAAATATAGGGAGGCAATGACATAGCGGCCTAATACCAGGCAATATTCAGCACTTTGGCTGAGCGAGCTGGGTAGCCCCGCAGATTAGTTGGGCCTGCATAAGCCACACATATACAGCCTACATTCTGGCCCACGCTGAGACATTTACATAAGTTGTATCACAGCATCGCCAGTTTCTATACTCCGGCCCGTTGGCACTATGGTGATGCAGTATCAATTTGAACAGATTTTGGGCCTGCATTAGCCACACATACCTCCTCCAGTCTGACCCCACTAAGACCATTCAGCTGTGGCTCCACTTCGGGTCTGGCTGATACAATAAAGCCTCTAACTGGTTTAACCTCATTGGACACATGTTGGCACGTTACTGGTCATGTAGGCGATTGGTTGGCTGGTTTTACTTGAAGGGTCAGGATGTGGGCAGGCAAAATCAACAGTCGAAAACTCAACAACAGGGGTTGACACGCAGTGGAGGGCCCTTGGCTAGGTGCACTGGGAAGCTTTTACCTAGACAGTATTTATTTAGTGGTTATTCAGGTGCTAAAGTAGGGATACCTTTTGCAGTATTTACATGCCAGGAAGTAATAGTTCCCCTAGTTGTGCAACATGTATATACATTTGTATAGGGTGCTAGTTAAAAGCTTCCTTGGGTCCAACGAGTGCCAGGCAAACGGGGACGACTTGTAAAAGAGATAAACATGAGTAGTTACTCAACACGGTGTGTTAGAAGGGATGTTGCCTAAGCAGAACTCAAACTGGCCTTAAACGCATGATGGAGGCAATTGGTGACATGCCTAAAGAGGAAAAACCTGTGTTAAAGGGAGGGTATGCCAAGGGAGATAGCTTACATATTTCACGGAATTCCGTCAATCCTACATGCCTAAGTAAGCGAGGAATGCCCGAGTGATGGGTTGGACCTGTTTTTAATTTTATTAAACACACCAAGTACTGCGAAGTAGTGACATTTGAACTCATATCAATGGTACTTCCAGGACACATCTCCTTCAGTACACACGCCGCCAGACAGGGCTGCTCTCCCCTGGAGCAAAGGGAAGCTAAACACCATAGACGGCATTACAGCAACGTTGGCAACGTTAGCTAAGCTAGCGGCTAGGCAGTGGGCTTGTCCAACTAATGTGATAATGTTAAGGGTTGCAAGCATACACCAAGAGATGGATCCTCGAGACCACCCAGGACAGACAAAAAGACCTGCCCTATAGCCAGGGAGCCAGGCATTTGCGGAAGCTGCCAGCTAACTTGTGGGTTGCGGTGCAATAAGCTGAGGGGAACATGGGGTCAGAGCATATTTGGCTACAATGATTGAAGAAGGATTGTTTTGCCGTTCCCACTGCTCAAGAAGGGGCAAGTATTCGTTCATGTTGTTCCCCCTCTTACACGGCAGGTACACGAGGACACCCGTGCTTATGTCACATATCCCATGGCAGAATAGTCACCAAAAGGGGGGAATGACCATAGACATGCCTTGCCAGGACAGGGATAGCCACTCACACTAACTGGCACCTCTAGGAAGATAAATGTTAGAAACACAGACTGGGTGTGCTGGGCCCAAAACCCTTCACCAATGCTGCAGGGGGCATCGGGTGTCTTTGAGGGACGGGCAAGAGTATTAAAGGGTCGTAGTGCGTGACATAGCATTTGCAGGGATACAGAAGGGTCCCAGCGGATCCACCAAAGGGACTTCAGCGAAACATGTGACACAGAATCTGGTAGTCCGACACCATTACTGGTGTAAGAATCAATGGTCACAGGTGGATAGCAGGGACCGGGCATCTGTGACCAGTCGAAGGTTCAGCAAGCAGAGTAGGCTGCGTAAGTGGTCACTTCACAAAAGGGTGCAGTGTCTAATAACGGGCACCATACACTTATTTCCTCAAACCTGTTGTGACACCATTACTATGTTCGCCAGGGATCAATCGAAAAGAACTATGAAATTGTCTGGTCAATGTGGCGAAGTAATGCACCCTAGAATAAGACCACAAGGTGCCTATTAGCAATCAGTTGGGGACAGGTGAACTTTAGTGGTCTGAAGTCACCCCCCGGCTCCCGGGGCATGGAGCTCGGTCGGGGAGGCAATGGAGCCCGCGCACAAGAGGTTCATCTGCACTATGCGTAAAATCACTGAGCAGAGGGGATTTGGCTTCATTAGACATGGGTGCTACACGCCAAATTCACATGGTGCTTTGAGGACGATGGGGTACATCTGTCCAGTATAAGCATGGACCTGTTCTTGCTGGATAGGGGAGAGGCCCTAGAAATAGCAGGATGTAAGTAGGAATGCCAGCCTTGGGGGGCCCTGGCTGCGACGGTCGCCACACCCAGGGCTGTGGCAGAGTTACAGGGCAATCCAGAGGCGGAAAGGTACTCAGGGGTACCCTCTTCAGGAGCACAAAGGGTGCTGAGGCATAATATCCCCAGGAAGTCTTTGCGGTGGACCCTGAGGTGCGGCGGCGCCCCGTCTGTCCTATGGGCGGTTGGAAACCTGTACAACCGGGGGTCGCTTGAACGCTCCGCCCCTCGTGCGGGGGAGTGAGTAAGGAGGTGGACCGATGGTTCACCGGAAGTGGGAGGGGCTATCCCCTCACCACAACCGTTAAGCACCGATTGGCTAAGGCCACGATGCAAGTTGGCCCATCAGTTGGTAGGCTGAGAGGGGCGGCTTGCCTTTGGATCGCCTGTAAGATAACCCAACATGTTGGCATATTTGGT
Organism: Triturus cristatus; assembly: GCF_964204655.1. Lineage (NCBI taxonomy): Eukaryota > Metazoa > Chordata > Amphibia > Caudata > Salamandridae > Triturus > Triturus cristatus. The sequence continues at coordinate 402,812,383 of NC_140579.1, read as the reverse complement.
ATGCTAATAAACCTGCAGTCATTTTCTCCACCAAAAAGGTGTCTTGTCTGATTATTTATGTTACCTGTATGTTGCTGCGTGAGGGCTGGTGAGTGGGGCCGATATTGGCACTCTGTTGGTTTAAATCTCTGCAGGGCTGACTCGGCCTTTCGCCCTTCTGTGTTGTCAATAACGCAAGTGCTTCTGGGTTCGCTGCGTGTGTCTGTCCGTGTATTTGAATGGAACACCGATTACAGAGCGTGCACCAGGCTGCAAGGTTCTGTGCTGCAGAATGAGACCGGTTTTCGGTACCTTATGGGAAGGAAAGTTAATAATAAGATATACCATTGTATTCTTTATACCACGGACGTGCCTGGAGATAATTTGGTCGGGTTTATGCTGTAAAATAGTCAGCATTTGCCTGCGGTTATTTTTTGTGAAAGATGTTTTTTTTTTGAGGGAGGGGATTTTTATATAGCGCCTACGCGACCCGAAGGTATCAGAGTGTTTTACATGAGCACCAGTCACGTTACAGAGGGACACTAACATTTTGTTATGCACGGGAGATTAAGTGATTTGCCCAGAAACACAGGATGTCTGCCAAGTCTCGAACCTAGTTACCCAGCTTGGAGGTCGACCCTCTAGTCGTTAAGCCACATCCTCTCGTCTGCCTGTTAAGAAACCTCAATATTGTTTTGGCTTGTCTATCTTTGACAGTGTGGCTGCTAAAGTCAGCGGACCGCGCTATAAATTACATACATAAACAAGCACGGTGACAGCGGCCCGACAAATGAATTAAATAAACAAGCGCGGTCCCTAAAGTAACAAGAGGACCGCACTGCAAATAACCAAAAACAAGCATTTGCAATGCAATAGGTCTCGCATTTATGCAAGTTTGAGCTATTGGCATTGTAAATGACAATGCGTTTTATTTACGATTTGGTTTTGAAAGCATAAATAAAAGGCATTGTCATTTAAAATGCCAAGAGCTTAAATTCGCGTAAATGCGAGAACTATTGCATTGCAAATGATTTTCTCATTATACTTTTGGGATGGTTGAGGGACCTAACACTCCTGTCTAGGGTCGGTGTACATGGCAGAGAATGACATAATTGGAATGTTTCAGAAATGTCTCTAGAAATATAGCCTTTAGCCAATTTATATGAAAACAGTGCTGAACATGTATTATATTATGGCCCTATTTTTTGTAAATGTTGAGAACCAGCTGAGAGGACATCAAGTTGGCTCGCTTCGCTCATGTGTGCAAGTCTTCACTCGAAATCCACCTTAGGTACTGCAGCTCTGGTGTATAGGCCGTAGCCTAGCAGCTATGTTGGCAGGCAAGTCTGGGACACAGTCAAGTCACAATCTAGACCAGAGGGGAAGACATACCTGATGTATGTACTTTAACTCGGAGAAGGCAGTGTCGTACAGCGTAAGGGGGCGGGGAGAGTCCAGAACCTTTCTCCCCCTTCTATCCCTCCGCTATCCTTCCCACTTCAAATAACTGGGTAATATCCACCACTCAAATGCGTTTTGGGACCCCCCTTTTTTCTCAGCCCCCGCTTGACGAATCCCCCCGAGACTTTCAGGGTAGGAGCGGAGCGTAGCGCCCCACCTATTTTGAAAATTTCGCGAGGATTCGTCGACCGGCGCCAAAGTTATTCCAAATAGAATGTTGCGGTTTTCCTATGGAAACAGGGTCCTAACTATAACTACCTACTGGCGACCGCCAGTAGGTAATATATATATATATATGGCAATGTCACACTTCATGCCTCCAGTGCCCACCCTAAACATCTAATTGCGAGCATTCCCTATGGGGAATTGTTACGCCTGAAAAGGATATGCAGCACGGATGAAGAATTTAACATTTGTTCTTCAGAATCCATGCATCGTATGAAAGCAAGAGGCTATTCAGATGAGATTTTGACTAAAGCTCTAACTAAGACATCAACCAGATCTTGAGCTAGTTTACTCCCAGGTCCAACAGCAGCCTTGGAGGTGTCATCTGATTCACCTGCTACTCCTGAGGCAACAGTCAAAATCCAATGTCCTAGACTAATCACAGCATATAGTGAGAACGAACGCAAAATTAGATCTATTGTTAACAAAAACTGGGGAATAGTACTTACTGATCCTGTTTTAAGAATGAGTCTGCCATCCAGCCCCACTATAACATTCAGTAGAGCTAAAAACATGGGGGCAATACTAGATCTCACTAGCCCGGAAATAAGAACCAAATCTAATTGGTTACAACCAAAGAATGGTTTTTATAAATGCTCATCTTGCCGGGCTTGTAAGTTCGGGGTCAACACAACAGAATACTATACTCCATTCAGCCCTATACCACACAAGATAATGGGAAACTATAACTGTAAGACTGATTTTGCAGTTTATGTTCTCACTTGCACCTGTGGGCTTCATTACATCGGAAGCACCAAACTACAGGTACATGAGAGAATCCTTCAACATCTACGTGCCATTTTGCATAGTGATCCCAATTACCCAGTGGCGCGCCATTTCAAACAAGTTCATGGTAATAATTTATCTTGTTTAAAGTACTATGTGGTAGCTGCTATTCCTAAACCACGCAGAGGAGGAAACAGAGAGGCTATGCTAAGGAGATTAGAAACTAATTTCATTCTTAACTTCGATAGCAAATGCCCAAATGGTCTGAATAATACCGAAGATATGTACACATGTTTGTGAACAGTTATTCTGTAGATTACCCGAATTATTGTATTCATATGTGGTACAGATTTTTTGAGTTTGCTTTTTTTGATTTGATTTTATACAACTTACTGTTTAAATTTTGTGAGTATTGGTGAAACTTGTGATCACGAGAGAGGGATATGGAATATACAAAGAATGGTTGGTACTTTTGTACTTACGATTTTCAGCGGCGATACATTTACACCGTGGCAGAGATCCAGTATCAAAGGAATGGCATCCATTGTTCTTCTTTTTTGTTTCAAAAGAAATGGTTAAACTTAGACATGATCTGGGTTTAAAAAGATAAACTTTTCAAATAGAAGTTGGCGCCATATTGTAATAATACATAGTATATTTGGAATTATGTCTCAGCCGAGTGTAGATTGCTGATAAATGTATATAGATTATATTTATATGTATATATTATATTTTCTTCTATCTGTGTGGTCATTTTGTGTAACCAATATTCTTCACACTTAATATCACATTAATTTGCACATGAATCATTTGGAATATTAATTCTTCAATTAGTTCTGCTATGCACTTTAAATACACGCACAAAAATTATTTTGCACATCGCCTTCCAAAGTCACAAGTTTGTTAATGATTGTATGCATTTATGCAGTTACAATGAATGAATTGTTTACATTATTTATAAATGTGAAGTTGGATTTATCCAGGAATTTTCGTATTACCGATATGTATTTATTACATTGGTTATATTTATGGAGTCTGTTTTCTATGTCCTTCATTAACTTTCGTATCATGTGACTATTGTGGGAAGGGCATATTATTTAAAAATGGCGAAATCAACTGCAGCCTTTATGTGAACAAGGGCGCTTGAGCCCGAAACGCGTCATCTGTCGACTGCTGCTGGGTATGAAATAAAACACCTTGCCTGAGAAAACAAGTGGTTCGTATCTCTTTCTTCGCTGCCGAGGTAGAGGTGGAAGGAGTAATTTTTGCAATATATATATATATATATATATATATATATATATATATATATATATATATATATATATATATATATATACATACACACATACACACCCATGCATTTACAAGGCTACGTTATATAACATTAGCTGTGGCAGGACTTCCACCCTGAGCCCTTCCCTCTGAGTGTCTTACCCCTGCTGGGGGGAAGCAGCTGTGCTGTCCTGCCTGAAAGAGGCAGATAATACATGAAATCACTTTGGAGGTGTTGGACCTGGCCCTTTTGGCAGGTTCACCCCCGAACTTTTTGCATTTATCCTGGTCTTTTTCCCTATGTAGTGTTAGTAGTTTTAGGCCTATAGGCACTTTTAGCACTGTGTCCCAGTGTAAAGTGCGTGCACTCTGTTACATGTAGTGAGACTGCCCTGCCCTCCCATAGGAATGCATGGGGGATATGTGTGTCCATGGTAGTTCCTGAGGTGAGAGGAGTGCAGGGGCGAGTTTGGTATGTGCGAACTCGTGGGAATAAATGCTGCGCAATGGTGTGCGCAGATTTATGGTGACTGGTGGGGAAGTGCCACTTCTAGAAGTTGGCATGTCTGTGTGCTGTGTGATGTGAATTGCCTGTCTGGCTTGTGATTGACAGGAGCTGAGAGGGCTGGGGAACTCCAGGAGCCAGGGTGAGTCTGCTCGGTGGTGAATGGAGAGATCTGCATGTAGATGGGAGGGAGGAGTTGCACCTGGGACCTGAATAGGCCTTCACAATGCTGGCTCCACCTCCTGTGGTGTGTCTGATGTCCCTGGCCTGTCCTGTGAATAGAGAGGGGAGCTGGGCAAAACAAAGTGCTCCTGAACCAGTTGTATCTGGTTCTCCCCTTGCCCTACAGTTGCAGAACAAAGGAAAATGCTGTATAAAAGAAGGGGCTGTGACCCCAGGGAAATGTTCTTGTTTGGGGACTTGAATCTACCAGGGGCGTGCTGCTGCTGGGGCTCAGGGGAAGGCTTGCCTCCCTGGGCCCTGCCCTGCCCTGCCCCTGGATGCCTGAAGGACTTTTTCTTCATCTCTAGGACCTTTTGCTACATTCTTCTAGCGCCTGGGAGCGCTTTGCCTTAAATTTGTCCCTTTATTTTAAGAGGAGCGCTGAGGCTTTGCAGCACCGCGCTGATTCCAGGGAGAAAGAGGGAATCCCCAGCTGAGGGATTCCCCCGTGATGCCGGCCTTGCGGGTGCCAACCCCGCTTATTTTTATCTTTTAGTGTGCAGGTGCCCACCCTGCGTCTTCGTTTTATTTTATAATTACTACGGGTGCCCACCCCGCTTATTGGAGTCCAACGCAGGTGCCCACCCCGCTGCTACATTTATTTTCACGCTCGAGGGAGCCTACCCCTCATTGGCACCGAAAATAATTCATAGCCGCGGCCCGATGGCACAAAGAGGAAGTCAGGAGAGATCGCGCCTGACGGGGGGCGGGACTTCCGCATTTGCGAGGGAAGCCCGCCCCGTGTCCCGAGAAATAGCCTGCCGTCATGCGGGGCTCCCGTGAGTAAAGGGAAGACCCGCGCCGTAGGAGGAGTGCTGCTGGCCCCATCCTAAAGTCCCGTTCCCGAGACGGGGGACCGGGTGAAGCCAATCCAGTGCGGGAAGTGCCTCGCGTCCCCGCAGGGCTCCCTTGAGCGGCTGGGAGCCTCAGGAGCCCCGGGGAAGAGCGAGACCTGCGGCACCGGTGGAAGCCCCGGTTCCAGAAGAGGGACCGGGTGAAGTGGAGACTGGAGGAGCGGAGTCCCCCGAGAGCAGCCCGGTGAGTGAGAAAGGGCTGGGGGGGCTCCGTGTGGCCAAGTGCTGGTACCTGATCAAGGCACAGTGTGGTCAGGGCATTTAGAGCGGCCCCGGATGGCAGCGGGCCGCTCCAACCTCAGGGTCATGTTTATTTTAAGCGCCAGTATGCTCAGAAAGGGGGCACAGTTGCTTTCTGAGCCTGCGTGGCTCCAACCTGGGTATAATTGTTTTAGAGCCGTATGGCTCCAACGTTTGGCTAATTATTTTCCAAACCCTGTGTGGCTCCTACGAAGGGGACACCTAATTGTTTACAGGGCCAGAGGGGCAGATTATTTTCAGAGCCAGATGGCGCCAACGCGGGGGGCATATTTACTTTAAAGGGCCAGAGGAGCCCGCATGCTTTCCCACGTTTGCCCCCATCCTTTTTAGAGCCTAGATGGCTCCAACGTTTGGTACACTTGTTTTAAGGGCTACTGAAAGCCCATGCCGCATTTGGGTATTTACAGCTGCGCAGTAATTAGTGCCAGCTGCACCGTTTAGGCCCTCATTTAATATTCCCAGCTGCCTAGCAAGAAGTGGGCAGCTGCATTGTTTAGGTCTGCGCAGATTGCGCACCCTTGACTTTCGCTGTCTTTGCAGCGCGCCTTGACTTTGGGGACACAGGGCATTTGAGCCCACTTTCTAAGATGGCCCGTTGGCCAGGGGGGGGATTGTTAGATTTATAGGGCGCTAGGCCATACTGTGATTTTGGGTGCTAGGAAATGTAATGTAGGTAGAATGATTTACGCACCTGTGTTGATATCTCTAAATGTGCATTATGATTATGAGGTTGGCTCGCATATAATGGTTTATGCTAGTGAGAGTTATTCTTAGGAGGTTAGGGTCTAATGTGTTTAGACTTGTCAGAGAATTGCATAATGTGGTTATGTTGATGAGGTTGGCGTACAATGCGTTTGGCGCCTAATGTGATACTGTACATAAAGTAGTTTATGTTACAGGCTGATGCTAAGAACAGTGATTCCCAGTGGTTGCAGGTTGTATGTTTATGATCTGCTGTACTTTTACTAAGTTCGCTTTGTGATGGTTCTGACAGTGGTCCATGTGGCCCTGTCATGTGTACATAATCCCTTGTAAATATTGCCCAGTGCCAGTTGGCACAGTGTATAATATGTGCGTACTAATCTAATGTGTTATGATAATACAAATACTATTTTTATATATAAACACAAAAGACTCTGCTGTACCTATATGTTTTGATATCTCGCAATAAAGTCGATTATTGAAAAAGACCACTCTTGCTAGACCATGCCGTTAAATTATAATGCGAATCTGATAATCACATTGATATTTTGCCTTTTCTTTATTTACAAATTAATTGAAACAAATCATAAATGTATCCATCATGTATTGAGAAAAGAGGTTCAAATAGCAAGAAAACATCGGAAACCTGCTAAAGCATAATTCCCATGGACAATCTAGGACACAAAACATTCAAACACTTTCTCTTTCATTCAAAACCATTCAAACCAAGAAAACACATTAAACGAACATACATCCTAAAATCTGGAAAGTCATAATTCAGATGCCCAAAAGTAACTGGCATATCTCGTTTAAATCCCTAAAAAAAACGAAGAATAATAATATGCTGTTGATAATGATTTATAGTCAAAGTCTATAGAACTGACATCAATATATTGAAATGTTAAATAAACATGTTAATTCGAGACGCCGACGCGCGTTTCGGTGTAACACCCCCTTTTCCCGGGGTAACACCTTCTTCAGGGCGTGAACTTATTTGCGTCCGATGTCCATGGGACCTGTTGGATGATAAACAAAGTTGACATACAATCTATTTCATGATTGAAATCAAACTAGCTGTATAGCAAGAAATACAATGAGGAATAATTTCTAATCCCTGCTGGGTATATGCATTGGTCAAGGCGCAAGAGTGGTAAAAACAGGATAAGTAGGCTAAACCGAATAGCTGCACACATACAACAAATAGAAGTTCAGAAAGAGAAAAGAATAATATACTATGGAAACAACTATTACGAGTCTGAGAGTTCTCACACAACTTTAAAGGACTGATGGTTTCTAAGATTCCTAATGTAAATGTTCCACAGTTGTCGTAAATAACACTAATGAGTAAAACAAAAGAATAATTATTGGCCAAGGATCAACATGACTACAATCAGTTCTTAAGAGGAACAGTTAGAACAGAAATCCAAGCTAGCAGAGGATGTCTCTTTGCCCTTGAGACATAAAGAGTATCATGTGCCGCCCCTGGGGCGTAAGAATGGAAATAGGCAAAGTTAATGGTTCATTATAAAACTCACCGTAAGCAGAAAGAAGAATGTTAACGGGCCGTGTTAGTAAGCTGAAACAAGCTTGTCGAATGAGCCAGGCAGTGATAATATTTTCATCCACTAGAGGGAGATGTTGATCTGAATCTAAAGACAAAAACGATAGTAACTCTAAATTTCTGCGAGAATACATGAGCATGAGTAGCACCGAAGGGCAAAGAAGGGGAAGGTTTCCCTAATGCAAGAGTTGATAGCTACCTTTAATGCAATAGTTCGACTATCTCTTTGGAGAGCATTTCCAAACAGTGATAAAAGAGAATCTGTAAAAAACACATGGAATACAGTAAGTCCCACGTCACAAGGTTTCCAAGTGCGACCTAATTACGCTATTCAGGAGATGGTACCACAGAAGAGGCAGAATCGGAATGACACCTACTTCATAAATCGAAGTTTCTACAAATCAGCTCTGATCCAGTGACGAAAAGGCTCCAAGTATTAAGCTGGTCTAATGGCTGGTAATACGATCCTAATGGTCTGAGATAATCAAAAATGTAAAATTAGCCATTGCAGAAAACGCTTCAGGCCAAAATAGTTCAAGTTACAGAGATTTTGAACGCTGCTAGAGCTCACCGTTAGAGTTGCTTAATGTCAAAATGGAGAAACACCTCTTCTTCCGACTGGTCTTTCCCTAATGCAAGGAATATATAACCTTGTGTGGAGTTTCTTTTGTGGTGGGCCTGGGATGTTGTCGCTGGGTGCGTGCGCAAATGCTTCATACATTGCCTCCGGGATAAGCCTGACTGCTCGAGCCGAGCTACCAAGGGGGTGAGCAGGGGTTATCTTTGGCATGTAATTTCCTTGCCCTGACTAGAGTGGTGGTTTCTGCCTCGCTTTGGCGCACGCCTTAGCCAGCCAGAAATCCCATTTCTAACAGGAGGTGTCGCTTGAAAAGAGAGCATAGTTTAATTTCCGCTTTGCAGATTGACTTTATCTTTGTCCCAAAACCGGGACATTTAGTGAAATTTAGGAAAAACGTTGGGACGGCGGGACAGTCTTTTGAAAACCGGGACTGTGGAGGCGAAATCCGGGAGATCTGGTCCCCCTAGGCCTAGATATGGCAGATGCGGACTGTGGAAGGAGGTTGAGGGATGTCGGGGGACAGCTGACAAGTGATGTCACCCTAATGAAGGAGCCCAGTCACTTTGCGTGCACCGGGGCCCATTGCAGCCTGGCTACATCACTGTGGGGGACAGGGTGCTCCCGACGCCGGTGAAGACAATGCAGTTTTCACAACTGCACACTACCAAGGTGCTTAACTTTTAAGAAACATATCTTACAAATCTGACAAAGTATATATCAAATTAACTCAAGAGAAACTCATAATAGGCTGAATAATCACAATTAACCCACCACAATCACGACCAATTAATTAACAGTATCTGCGGCTTACAGCAGTCGCAGTGAATGTAAATCGGCAATCCTGTGCCGGCCATTGTAGCTTCAGGCAATCCCGCGCGTGCACCCGTGTAAAAGTACGGAGTAAGCAGACCCGCGTTTCGCTGCCACAGCTGGAAACAGATGCGCCAGCTGACACACCAGTGTTTCTAACAATGGCACGCTTTGGAGGCAGTGCAGCAGAACAGGACTGGGGGTTATTCACTGTGACTGATGCCGAGCGTCGCTCGTGCGTAGTTTCGATATTTTAGTGTTGAATGATCGAGATTCATGGCCTTCAATATGATGGAGATTAGCAAACAAATTCGCAACCTGTGTATAAAACAGCCTGAAAATACTGGGAAGCCTCGTAGTTGTTTGTTCCGCTTGTATAATGATGCAACGAGGCCAGAAGGCCTGACCTCCAAAGGTAAATTCATCACGGAAGCAAATGCGCAATTAACTCTTTGTAATCTCTGTTCTGTGCGATATGCAAAGAGTGGCTACCTATCTCTGCTTCACGCCAGTGAGTATCGCTAAGAAGCATTTGATGGTATATACTGGGAACCTGGACAAAGATGGGCATGAGGGGACTGGCTTTATTGTCAGTGAAAAAAAAGTCCTCAAAGTGTCACGCCGCCAGTAAAGCATCCAATCCCCTCATGCACATCTTCTGTCTCGTTTGTCTCCCCGCGTGCACACTGGAATTGTATCGATTCCAAAAGGCCTCTTATGGCAGAGCAGCGCATGCGCTGCTTTCGCCAGGCCGAGTCCTAAAAAAAAGAGTGCTCACCGACTTATGGAGACCGTGGGTGTAACGCCGCAAGCAAGCGATCCAGTCCTGGTGTGCGGGGCCAAAAGGAGACAGGGCGGTAACAAGGAGGGACTAATAAGCCTCCTTTTCAATCGGAAGCCAGCGTTTTGCATGGAGGATGACACCAGTGAATCAAAAAGATGGGCGGGGCTTTAAGTCCCCTTCTCAAAGCTACTGACGACAGTAAGCCTCGCGGAGCGAGGAGCGCATGCGCGCTCCAGCGCTAGGTCTGCGAGACCTAAAAAGGAGACAGGGTTTCTTAAGACGTTCCAGGACCCTTCCTGAAACATTGGGCTGTAAGTGACTCTGACTGCAGCTATCTATTGTTGGGTAAAAGATTAATTTGAAGGGGCAGATATTCTTGTCTCTGTTCCTGATCACTGCGAGGAGGGGCTGTGAATAGCTGGGTGCAGCCTGCTCACACCTCTTTGTTTTTTTTTGTTTTTTAAAAAAAACCTTTATTTAAAAAAAAAAACACAATTCTGACACAGCTGTCTTCCGCCTACAACCCCGCCGGGGCCGGCAGCAATGTCCGTTAGTCATATAGCATCACATTTTGTAGTATTTACACAGCATGCCGCCTACAACCCAACAGGGCCGGCCGCGTGAAAACATATAGTCATCATAACGCCAGGCAACACGAGAATCAGCTCAGAACAATCAGTGGCACCCCATTTAAAAAAAATTACCATAAACTAGGGAGGGGTACAGCTAGCACACCCACACTGGGTCATGGCCCCCGCCAGCATGTACGCACATAGGGCCACGCCGAGGGGGCAGGGCGCAGCAGCCCCGCAACCTGCACCTCCCCAGAGACGCCACCTGGTAACTCCACACCCACGCCAGTCACACACTCCAAAATCAATATTAGACCATAGGGGCCCAAACAGCCCGCGCAAGCAGAAGAGACCCGGCACTCCTACAGCTCACCCCAGACGCCCCCGGCGCATGGCCAGCTCAGGACACAGAAGCATCGGTGTTAACCTGTGTCTGAGGGGTCTGAAGCAGGTATCCCCTTAAAGGGTCCCATATGTCTTTGGGTTTGGAGGCGGCCGGCAGCAGGTCCGCATACAAAGTTAGTTCTTCCTGCCAACGCATCAGATCCTCCAGCCAGCTCTTAAACTTAGGGGCATGTCCTCTCCCCCATCTGCAGGCCACCTCGCGCTTGGCGAGGAGAAGACAAAAAGAGCCGAATTTTCTATGAGGAGCCGGTATGCTCTCCGTACATCCCAAGATACCTATTTGTGGGGTCGGCGGCAAAGGGGTAGCAATCATTTTCCCAACCGTGTCAAACACCAGAGACCAAAACGCATGCACAGAGGGGCACGCCCACGCCAGATGCAGCATGCCCGCCCCCTCGACCCCGCACCTATCGCACCTAGTATCCTCCCTCAGCCCAAACCGATGCAGTTTCACGGGGGTGTAGTAGTAGCGTTGAATGAACTTATAGTGCGTAACACGAAGCCTACTGTTAGCAGCCACTTGCTCTGTCTGTTTGCAGCTAAACAGCCAGTCACGGTCAGTCAATGGTTGTCCCAACTCCTCCTCCTCCCATTTGCTGCGCGCAGCACATTGCGCATATTCCGTCCCCGAGTATATTGATCGGTATAGGGCAGACACCAGGTGAGAGGCAGTAGTGGCCCGCAGCACCGCATGCAATTGGGGCGATGTCGCCGGTTTTAACTGATAGTCCGGTGTGACGGCCTGAACTCCGACTCGGAGCCTGATGTACAGGAAGGTTTCCATTGTGGTGGGGGGGAGGGTCGGAACAAAGCTGCTGCAACGTGATGAATCTGCCATCTCTATACAAGTCCCCCCACGTATTTAGTCCCCTATGCTGTTTCATGTTGTTGAAAACTCCTTCCTGCAAAAGAGGCATGCGGGGGTGGTACACGAGCGGGAGCAGCGGAGAGTACAACAAAGGCACTCCCGTCCGTTTCATAATCCACTCCCAAGCGCGGCCCGTACACTCCACAGTATCGGGACTGCGTTCCCGATGGGAGGTGTGTCGCCACAATGCCCCAGCCAGCGGCACGGGGTCAGCAAGCCAATGCTCTGTGGCCACATGCGCTGTGTACCGCGGACCGCTCGTCCAGTAGTGCGCATAATGGGCCTGGGCGCACTGATAATACAACTCAAAATTGGGCAGGTCTAAGCCACCTGCCGCATATGGTCGAGCAAGAACGTCCCACCTGATACGGGCCTGCTTCCCTCCCCACACCAGCCGCAAGAGTTCAGTGCGCAGGGTAGTAAAAAAAACCTTCCCCGGGTGGTAGGGGATATTCGTGAAGTAGTAAAGCATTTTCGGTAGGATTACCATTTTGATCAGGGATATTCTGTCCGCAAGGGACAGAGGCAGGGCAATCCAACGTGTAATAGTGTCTTTCATTGCCTCTATCGCCCGCCCATAATTGTCTCTCATGAGTTCCTCCCGATCCGCAGAGACCTACACCCCTAGGTACCTTACGGTGGAGTCGCACCATTCCAATGGAAAGTCGGTATGGAAACGCGATAAGGCCGAAGTAAGGGGGAAAATCTGGGATTTAGCCCAATTAATGTGAATACCCGAGAGCCCCCCGAATCGCACAAACTCCCTCAGCAGCGGATTTAAATTAGTCTGTGGGTCTTTTACATAGAGAGTCATATCGTCCGCGTAGAGCGGAATGAGGATGGGACGTAAAGGGCAGCTGAGCGCCTTGTCTCGGTGATATTGCCGCACCCGCGCCGCCAATGGTTCCACCGCCAGCGTGAATAACAGAGGCGACAACGGACACCCCTGTCTGGTACCCTGGGAGAGTGGTATAGCGGCAGAGGTGCTCACACCTCTTTGTATTTCTGTTGTGGGCAATGCACCTGGAGACCGTCCTGCTGGCCAGTGCATCATTGCAGACAAAGGCCAAGTATGGAAGGGTGGCCTGGCCGGGATACATAAAAGTGGAACTGACCCATACCGGATCTGAGGAAGCAGATTTGGAACACAAATCCTCAGTCTGAAATTAGTATAAAGATGGGAGCCCAAGACCCATTGTTGTGTTCGTTGTTGTGGTCTCTTTTAGCACAGAGTACTCAGGGACTAATAAGCAGCAAAGGGTTGATGTCTCGCTGACAGGCAACTCCCCAGAGGCAATGTGTTGGACTGGGCCCTTCTGGCAAGTTCACCCCTAGAACTTTTTGCATTATCCTAGCCTTTTTCCTGTTTTGTACTAGTGGTTTTAGGCCTCTAGGCGCTTTCCCACTGTGTCCCAGTGGAAAGCGCGTGCGCTCTGTGTATGGATTAGTTAGACTGACCTGCCCTCCCATATGAATGAATGGGGAATGTGTGTGCCCATGGTAGTTCCTGATGCGTGGGGAGTGCAGGGTCGAGTTTGGTATGTGCGAACTCGTGAGAGTGAATGCTGCGCGATGATGTGTGCGGCGTTACTGTAGCTAGTGTAGAAGTACCACTTCTAGACGCTGGCATAACTGTGCAGTGACTGCCTGGCGCGTGATTGGCTGGTGAGCCTGGCTCCAGGAGTCAGGATGGGTCTGCCCCAGTGGTGGGTGGAGAGAGCTGCATGTTGATGAGTGGGAGGAGTACACCTGGGACCTGAATAGGGCTGGGCTTTCCCCACACAATGCTGGCTCCGCCCCCTGTGGTGCGACTGATGTCCCTGGCCTGTCCTGTGAATATGGAGAGGGGCTGAGCAAAACAAAGTGCTCAGGAACCAGTTGTATCTGGTCCGCCCCTTCCCTACACCTTTGGAAACAAAGGATTTGGTGTATAAAAGAGGGGCTGTGACCCCATAAAAATGTTCTTGCTCTAGTGCTTAACTTGAAACAACCAGGGGCGTGCTGCTGCTGGGGCCCAGGGGAAGGCTTGCCTCCCTGGGCCCTGCCCAGCCCCTGGATGCCTGATGGACTTTGTGGGACCTTTTGTTTCTGTTCCTGGATCTATCAATGACTTTGTGCTGGTCCTCCACATAGCGCCTGGAGAGCGCTTTATTCTAATTTCCCCCAGAGAGAGCAGATCCTGCTTGAACCACGAAGAAACTCTGCCTGACTAGAAGGACCTGGAAGAAGCTGAAGGAGGAGTAACTTTCCCTAACCTGGGGTATTGGCCTGCAGTTGGTACCTTGCTGAGAAAGGAGAGGAAAGGACTAAAAGAGACTTTGCAACTTTGTTTTCAACAATCTCCAAGGGCTTGGAAGAGAGCTTGCCCCCTGAACTGAGTTCCAGGACCCTTGGACTCATCTGCCTTCCAAAATTGAGTTGCCTGAACAATTCTTGCTTGTTTCCCACTGGATTTGGCCCCGGTACGACCCGTACCCCATCCGCCGCGAAGCCGTGTCTTTGCCGCCCGGCACCGTGTGTCTACGCTGATCTAAAAGCGTTAGTACGCACTGTATCCCTCCCGTCCGCATCGCACCTAACCTTCCCCGCCGATGTGAGTCGAACAACCCTGGCTGCCTAATCCTGTACACCGGACCCAAGCTTCGTTGTCCCGCAGGTACGGTCCGTACGCTGCTAAGACGTACTGCACTGTGCCGTGCTCAGAGCTGAGAAGCCGCATCACACCGATCCTCCCCGTACGCCGTACGGCTCGCCGAGAAGTGTCGCCGCCTATCCGCACCGAAGGTACGGCTCGAACGCTGAACGCCACGGACTCTGCAAGCCAATCCGGGCCATCCACACGTATCCCTGAAGGTCCCGTACCAACGCCGCGTACCGACGCCGCGACCCGACCAGCATCCGAATACGCTGCCGAGCTACGACCCGGACCCATCGACTTGTCCCGCACTGTCCGTCGTGGACCCTACAAAACCAAGGTACTTTGTTCTGTTAGCACCGCAGCGTGCATGCCACGGACCCCGGAGTCCGCAACGATTGTTAGACTTGTACTTCCCTTGTTTTGAATGCTAACGAGTCGTACATCCAGGTACGAACCGTACAGAGCCTTGAAAGAAGCGTAATTAACTAAAAGAAGCCTATTTTTGAATTTTACGCCTTTCTACAAGAACATTGAACTTTAAAATAATACTGTGGTTATTTTTACTCGTTACTCTGGTCTTGTGCTAAGCCTTATATAAAGAAAACTATTTTCGTACAACCTTGACTGGTGTCCATTTGTGGTGTGTCATTGTAGTACTGTATGCGTTCACAAATGCTTAACCTATGACGCCCTGAGAATAGTCTTGACTGCTTGTGCCACACTACCTAAAGGGTGAGCAGGGGTTATTTGAAAGGGTGATCCCCTTACCCTGACTTAGAAGTAAGAGTCCCTGCTTGTCACAAGTACATACCTGTGCCAACCAGAGATTCCCAATTCTAACATTGGTGGTCAGCGGTGAGGATTTGAATTTGCATTTGTGATTAATGTACAGTAGTTGAGTGAACACCACATAGTGAGTTCAGACCGATAACGCAGCCACACAGTATTGATTTTTGTTTTGCTGAAGAATCTCCACTTTAAGAAACCATGCCTAGCTCAGTCAATGGAGGCAGGGCGGCCTCTATATTCTCTGGGGTTGATGACATAGATTGGGAGGAGAGGGCACTGCTGAGGTGCACAAGTGAAGTCTTGAAAGGATACCTCTCCAAGTACAGAATTAACCAAACTGGATTGAAAAACAAGGAGCAGTATACCAAGGCGCTGAGGTCCTGGTACGAATCCAAGTTCCCAGAGAATGTGCTGGAGGTGATACCCCCAGAAGGTGCTTCTGAGCCTGGCAGAGGCCTGTCGCCAGAGGAGATGGCCGACAGGATTGCAGCAAGAGCACATGAAGTGGAGATGGCAAAACTGCAAATGGAAAGGGATTATTGTTCTAAGTTTGTTTTAAGTGTCATTTCTGTGGAAATGTGTTTCTGGATTCACCAGTAAGGGTGGGATCCAGTGGTGGCAGCAGATGTGTGTCCAGTGCATGTATTCCCATTCCCAGTTCCCGGGGTAATGGTACCTGTGTCACGTGGTGGTCAGGTTGAGGAATCAGGGGCGGTAGAAACTGTCTTACCAGTCTTGGGAGGGGTGGGGATAAATGTGTAATGCGCTGGATGAATGTGAACGTCCCATTCCCAGTTCCCGGAGTAATGGTACCTGTGTCACGTGGTGGTCAGGTTGAGAAATCAGGGGCGGTAGAAACTGTCTTACAAGTCTGGGGGGGGTGTGTGGATGAATGGTGTGAGTTCTCTGAAATAAGGAGCTTGCTGAATACTGGTGTGAGTTCTCTGAAATAAGGAGCTTGCTGGTTGATTGGGTGTGAGTTCTCTGGGATAGGGAGCTTGCATTGGGGAATGATTCCAAAAGGAGTGGCTGAGGTGTCTTCCAGCCCAGCGTGGTGGAAGAGGTTCAGAGTAGCCCAGCTAGGTCTCGGTGGAGGGGCTCACGTCCTGACTCTGCGGAGAAGGAGTGGGTGGGATTGCGTGTCTCCAGGTGCCCGAAACCCAGTCTCAGGGCCTGGATGGTTTCTTTAGGGAACATCAGTTCAGGGGCCTAGGCTTTACCAATAGGTCATTTGAGGAGGATCTCCCAGTGTCTAGAGGACGTGGAGTGTCTGTAATCAGAGCTCCAGTAGTCCTGGTGTCTGGCGGTACCGCTCCAGTTGGGAGGGTGCGGAAGTCCAGAGGGAGGGGTGAGAGGGGGAGGGATTCCCCAGTGGGAACCAGTAGGTCAGGGACCAGCCGGGAGGGCTGAGTCGCCACTGAGTGACCGTGGTGTCTCCACTTCTGTCCTGGGGGGTCTGCACGCACTGTCAGATGGACAGGAGGTAGTGAGATCAGCGCCAGGCAGACTGTCACACAACCCATTAGTTATGTGTCACCCTCGTTAAGTCCTGGTTCGCCAGGCATCTGACCAAAGGGTACGTCCCTCGGTTGGGGAGCCAGTAGTCGGTGTTTCCGGATCTGGACGTAAGGGCAGCTGTAGTCCTGAGGGCAGGGGAGGCTCATCTTGGGTGAAGAGACCCTGCTCTACAGTGGAAGGGGGTGCAGAGGGAGGGAGTCCTCGCCTCTGACCCCCGTGGATCCCAGGTGGTAGACCAGTTGGTGGAGAGAGGTCCTGAACTGGTGGGAGAGTTGTGTGGGTGCTTCCCTGGGAGGGTGCGGAACCCCAGAAGTAGAGGTAGGGTGGGGCATTCTTGCCCGTGACCTCTGGTCAGCCTGAGGGTGCGGGCGGACCCTAGGTTGAAGGATCATTGGTAGTTTGGAACTACACTGAGAGGGAGAGTGGAGAATGGCTTGTATGCCAGGGGTTACTACCCCCCACTCTGGGTTTGGCAAGGACCAGTGGTATCTGGGTGGCCTAGGGCCTGGTCCTGGCCGTGGACAACTAGGTAGTACCAGTGGGGTAGCCTAGTTGGGCCTGAGTTTTTTTCGGTTGTTTTTTTTTTCAGATGGGACCACGTTCATTCAGAATGGCGTAGAACCGGAGAGTGTCCCTGCAGTGCGGGCCTGCGTCCGTGTTCTATCGCCCCAAGCAGGGAAGACCATCACGGTGGTGATTGGTCTGCCCTGCGTTTTGGCTGGAAGGGGGTTGTGTTGGACTTGGCCCTTCTGGCAAGATCACCCCTAGAACTTTTTGCATTATCCTAGCCTTTTTCCTGTGTTGTACTAGTGGTTTTAGGCCTCTAGGCGCTTTCACACTGTGTCCCAGTGGAAAGCGCGTGCGCTCTGTGTATGGATTAGTTAGACTGACCTGCCCTCCCATAGGAATGAATGGAGAATGTGTGTGCCCATGGTAGTTCCTGATGCGTGGGGAGTGCAGGGTCGAGTTTGGTATGTGCGAACTCGTGAGAGTGAATGCTGCGCGATGATGTGTGCGGCGTTACTGTAGCTAGTGTAGAAGTACCACTTCTAGACGCT
This sequence comes from Triturus cristatus, assembly GCF_964204655.1. Taxonomy (NCBI): domain Eukaryota; kingdom Metazoa; phylum Chordata; class Amphibia; order Caudata; family Salamandridae; genus Triturus; species Triturus cristatus. The sequence continues at coordinate 402,794,590 of NC_140579.1, read as the reverse complement.
GGCATAACTGTGCAGTGACTGCCTGGCGCGTGATTGGCTGGTGAGCCTGGCTCCAGCAGTCAGGATGGGTCTACCCCAGTGGTGGGTGGAGAGAGCTGCATGTTGATGAGTGGGAGGAGTACACCTGGGACCTGAATAGGGCTGGGCTTTCCCCACACAATGCTGGCTCCGCCCCCTGTGGTGCGACTGATGTCCCTGGCCTGTCCTGTGACTAGGGAGAGGGGCTGAGCAAAACAAAGTGCTCAGGAACTAGTTGTATCTGGTCCGCCCCTTCCCTGCACCTTTGGAAACAAAGGATTTTGTGTATAAAAGAGGGGCTGTGACCCCATGAAAATGTTCTTGTTCTTGTGCTTAACTTGAAACAACCAGGGGCGTGCTGCTGCTGGGGCCCAGGGGAAGGCTTGCCTCCCTGGGCCCTGCCCAGCCCCTGGATGCCTGATAGACTTTGTGGGACCTTTTGTTTCTGTTCCTGGATCTATCAATGACTTTGTGCTGGTCCTCCACATAGCGCCTGGAGAGCGCTTTATTCTAATTTCCCCCAGAGAGAGCAGATCCTGCTTGAACCACGAAGAAACTCTGCCTGACTAGAAGGACCTGGAAGAAGCTGAAGGAGGAGTAACTTTCCCTAGTCTGGGATATTGGCCTGCAGTTGGTACCTTGCTGAGAAAGGAGAGGAAAGGACTAAAAGAGACTTTGCAACTTTGTTTTCAACAATCTCCAAGGGCTTGGAAGAGAGCTTGCCCCCTGAACTGAGTTCCAGGACCATTGGACTCATCTGCCTTCCAAAATTGAGTTGCCTGAACAATTCTTGCTTGTTTCCCACTGGATTTGGCCCCGGTTCGACCTGTACCCCATCCGCCGCGAAGCCGTGTCTTTGCCGCCCGGCACCGTGTGTCTACGCTGATCTAAAAGCGTTAGTACGCACTGTATCTCTCCCGGCCGCATCGCACCTAACCTTCCCCGCCGATGTGAGTCGTACAACCCTGGCTGCCTAATCCTGTACGCCAGACCCAAGCTTCGTTGTCCCGCAGGTACGGTCCGTACGCTGCTAAGACGTACTGCACTGTGCCGTGCTCAGAGCCGAGAAGCCGCATCACACCGATCCTCCCCGTACGCCGTACGGCTCGCCGAGAAGTGTCGCCACCTATCCGCACCGAAGGTACGGCTCGAACGCCACGGACTCTGCAAGCCAATCCGGGCCATCCGCACGTATCCCTGAAGGTCCCGTACCAACGCTGCGTACCGACGCCGCGACCCGACCAGCATCCGAATACGCTGCCGAGCTACGACCCGGACCCATCGACTTGTCCCGCACTGTCCGTCGCGGACCCTACAAAACCAAGGTACTTTGTTCTGTTCGCACCGCAGCGTGCATGCCACGGACGCCGGAGTCCGCAACGATTGTTAGACTCGTACTTCCCTTGTTTTGAATGCTAACGAGTCGCACATCCAGGTACGAACCGTACAGAGCCTTGAAAGAAGCGTAATTAACTGAAAGAAGCCTATTTTTGTATTTTACGCCTTACTAAAAGAACATTGAACTTTAAAATAATACTGTGGTCATTTTTACTCGTTACTCTGGTCTTGTGCTAAGCCTTATATAAAGAAAACTATTTTTGTACAACCTTGACTGGTGTCCATTTGTGGTGTGTCATTGTAGTACTGTATGCGTTCACAAATGCTTAACCTATGACGCCCTGAGAATAGTCTTGACTGCGTGCGCCACACTACCTAAAGGGTGAGCAGGGTTTTTTTGAAAGGGTGATCCCCTTACCCTGACTTAGAAGTAAGAGTCCCTGCTTGTCACAAGTATATACCTGTGCCAACCAGAGATTCCCAATTCTAACACAATGGAACATCGCCTGCAGTCTGATCTAAAAGAGGGTTTACTGTGGATTGTTCTGGTGCCAAAACATCTTATCTGTAAGTGAGGGAGGGAAGTGTCAACCCTGCAAGAGGAGCTGATTGTTGAAGGGACTGCCATAATTGATTCTGGTCAGTGCTTAACTTGAGCCAGTGGTTTCCAGCACCTAATTGGCAGCACCGGCACTTATGACAATCTGCCACACGGTGGGCTGTTTGTTTGATTTAGAGTGAGTGCAACAACAGGTGTTTACTAATTCAATATACGTTAAAAATGACTATTACCTGCCACCCGTGCTTATCTTATAGCTTTGGGGGCCTGGAATAGTCTGAACTGTCACACTTGTAGGAGTGTGATGGTTAGTTGCTGGATTGGTACTGTCATTGGCAGCACTGGCAGGGGCAATGGGTGCTGTAGGCTTCAGTGGCCTCCTGATGAGGGCCCTGGCACTTATGTTTATTTACAAATTAAGCACTGATCCTGGTGCAACTTCTGTCCAATATTGACTCGCTAAGCAGCTGCGCTGAACGAACCTTGGTACTTCCAGACCGAGCAGTGCGATCTTTGTCATTTATCCCCGTCGTATTTACCACGACACCTGTAGCTGTTAATTTGAGTGGTATGCCAAGATAGGGACCTGCTGGTGACCCGTATGAACCACAAGTGGACTGCATAACCACAGTGTTGTCTGGACCAGACCCAAAGACCAAGTGATCTGAGAGGTACCTCTAGGGTAACTTGCGAAGAGTCAAGGTCATTGCCTCAAGGCACTACGTGCTAAAGATAACACCTGGTCACCACCGCGTCAAAGAACAATCGCATGCCAGCGTATTGTCATTTCACTGAAAAAGAAATGCCAACCAACGTGAATAGAGATCTAGCACCAGCTGCCCGGAAGAAGGTCGCCAACAGAAGCCGCTACTGCAGTCATGTGATGTGGAGCAGTCGTACAGCTCCCTTGAAGACTGTCTACCACCTGGAAGCCCCTGCTACTGGTGAGGTCCAGCTTCTCCCGGAGGGCCAAACCTGATCTGGCGCTGCTCCTACAGACTGGGTGGGAGACAAAGGGGGGCTAGGTCAGAGATGCTCAGGAGTATGATCTGCACCCAAAGGCAGTACCTTGAACTCTAGACATGGAAGGGATACCCACAGAAAGGAGGGACCTGCGAGAGACAGGTGGACACGGTGTTTAGCTAGCTGCAAAAGGCCCCTGGAAGAATAAAGAATCACACCTGTAACTCCGGTATCTCTGCATTATTGTATGTGTAGTAAAATGTTATGTTTTCTGTGTAATAAAGTACTTGTCCATTATATAAAGGGTAACACTGGACTTGACATTGATCTTATTGTGCTGCTGTGATGGTGGTGTTGATTATTGAGGCTGAGTACCCCCACACTAACCTCCCCAAGAAGCCAGTGACTGTACGCCCTTGCTACTACTGATGTGCAGAAAGGGTTGTGGTTGGCCCAATTTGCAGAGCCATAGTTGGACAGGCCCTGGGACAGCAGAGGTAAAAGACCTCAAACCCCACGGTGTGACCCATAGCCCTGCCTGTCCCGTTTCTTCCTGAACGTAGTCAGATTGTACCCAATGCTTGTAACTTGTTCCCCTTTTATTTCCTTCATTATTTTCCTTTCCATTCTGTTCCCTCCATTCCTTTTCTTCCTATTGTCTTTTCACCAGTCCACTTTTCCATTCTCTATCCTTTGTCAAGGATTTTGTTCTCCCGCTTCTCTTTGTGTGTCTCGCTCTTACCTTCAAGGGCAGTCAGATGGCAAGCAGTAAGTGTATTAAATGTCACAGAGCCTGGCAATACCTGCCATCTGTTGGCCATCAGCAGATGACACTTTTGATGCAGCATGTCGACGTGCTGATATCAACTACACAGTGCACTGTACATCATGCCGCATTCTGAGTTGCCCATGCGCTGCATCTGCGGCTGCCCGAGGCCTCCGCAGGGGGCCACTCAAGAGGGCGGCCCTGTAGTGGCATTGGGCTTCCCACCCCTCCCCCCTTTTCTCCGGGGGTGTGTGGCTGGGGGAGGAGTCCCCATTAGGTCGCAGGTGTCCCGCGTCTTGGCCGGTGCGCGGGGCGGGGTGAGGGGTACATAGGTCCCCCCACCCCTTTTTCTGCCTCTTTGTGCACCGGACGCGCCGCGGACACCACGTCTCCCACACGCTCTCTCGCCCGCAGCTAGAGCTGACTCGACTTTGCGAGGTGAGTGCAGGCCGTGCCCCCTTTCCCCTTGCTGGATCGCCCCACGTGGGTGATTCAGGGCGGGTGGCCCAGCCTATGCTGGAGGCTGCAGGGGACGGGGGAGCAGGGTGCAGCTCCGGGGCTGGGTGCGTGGGTCCGCAGGGCACGCCGCCGGCGCCCACTTGCTGCGGGTGTGCCGCCTGGCAGGGCCTCGTTTGGGGGGTTGCGGGGACCCCGTCGCCAGCCTCGGCGTGCCGGGACCCTGGGTGTTCCGCTTGAGGCTGGCGTGTGGAGGCCCCGGGCCGTGTGGTGGCCGCGGCGTTGCCCTGTGATCGTGCGCAGCATGGTCTGTACGAGGGGCGCCTAATGGCAGCCAGCGATGCCCTCCCCTGGCTTTTGCCCCATGCCTGCAAGCCTCCGTTGGCTCTGCGGGTGAGAGCGGGGACTGTGGTGGAGTTTCCGTGTCCTTCGGGCTATGTGGGGTTGCCGATCGCTAGGCCTTTGCGGGCTTGGCCAGCAGCCCGCGTGCCCCCCTCCCTCTCGCTCTCCCGACCGCGCAGCGCTGCTGCCTGTACCCCCTGAGTGCTGTGGCCTAATGGATGGGCGGAGATCATTGCCCCAGGGTCCGTTGTCAATTGCCGCTGCTGGGTGGTACATCGCAGGGAGGGGCGGCTCTAGGCTCATGGTGGCCCTGTGCAGGGAGCGCAGGTAGGGGTCCCCGGAAGAGGGGGTCCGGGCGGGGCGGAGCTCAGGAAGGTGTTTTAATAAAACGTCCAGAAAAGGCGTTAGATGACCAGTAACATGGTAACAGAAACACGACGTTTACTTTTTGAGTGCTCATCACTTGGATACTTTGTTTTAGAATCTGGGTCTCTGGAGGGACCCCTTTCAACAAGAAAAACACTTTGCGCGTCCGTAAGAGAGTTCGACCACAATGTAGAATCCCTCCAATCACATAAATCATATTCAGAACACGGGTCTGTAACATGGTCTTGCTCTTTGGCTTCCTTTTCAATACCAGCATCATCCGTCTGTAAACTCTGAACCTCCTTCAGAATGCCAGATGTTGATGGACCGATGAATGATGTTTGAGTTTCTCTGTCTGAGGGTCTTTTGTAATAATCCTCATCCTGAGTTGGTAATTGCTGCATGTTTGTATCAATTTCAGAGTCACCTTGTTCATTTTCATTGGTCTGCTCATGAGTATAATTCTGCTCATGGATATCATCATTTTTTTGTTCTTCTTTATGGTCGTCAGCGCCTGTTTTACCTAGTGCATCAGCAGTACTCTGGCCAGAGGATTCTCCATCTTTAGGTTTCCCTTGGGTGATAAAGTTCAGGATTGCTCCTTCCTGTGACTCTACGAAAGCCTGCTGAGCCACCTTTCTCTTTCGTTTCGAATAACCAGATTTGTGTACTCGAATTCTCTTCATTTTGCTTGCAATGCAGCGGGCGAGGCTAGCAGTGGGTAGGGAAAAAAAGAAGACAATCAGCAGTGGCGGCTGCTGAAAGATTTTGATGTGTCATTTTTATTTTCTTGCAAAAACAACAGTTGATGGACAGAACGCAGAACAATGTCATACATTCACCCCAGTACAGAGATCTGGGCCTAAATCCATAGTTTTTTTTGCTCACCACACCACCCCAGTTCACACATGGCCATATGCAAATCAGCCTTGACCCTGTGCCTCATGGGAACAGTCCAGCCCGAACTGCCAAGCCATGTCTTCCCTGGACTACACAATGAAGGACCAGCATACCTTAATGAACGAGTGAAGTTCCACCAACCTACCAGGAAAATATGTTCCAGAACCATCTCCCTAGCAGCCACCCAATGCAGCCGCTGATAAAACAGTGGAGGCCTCTACTTCTCCCACCTGGCAGTGAAGACCTGAAAAGCCTCCCCCTGCACCTCAGAGCCTCACCATCGCTCCAGCAGTTCAGGAAGGACCACAAGACCTCGCTGTTCAACCAACAAGCAGCATGATCCAGCAGCATGAATCCCACACCGCCTCGAGACCCTTATGTGTGAAGCAGCTGAGCTTTACAAACCCTGACTGATTGATAGTAATTACCCTTCCCACTACATGTATGACACATTATGAGGACTAGCCACATATGGAAGGTTTATTTGAAGAGTGTTATAAAACTATAGGGTAGATCATGTGACTTGGCATACAAGGTCTGTTTTCTCAGTCCACTGAGAACAGTAGAGCCTGGAGAATAGTTCATGATCTATTTGGGAAGTGACCTTAGCAGGAAGAGAGTAAGTTACCTTGAAATCATGGCACACAGAGACCTGTCTCAGTACGTCACTAACTGAACCTGAAGACAATCTAGAGGTAACCAAAGACTCGTCCACTTTACCACATTGTCAAAAGACAAAATACAATATATTTAATTAAGGTTTCTTGTATAGTGCCATATTCCAGCAACCAGTTCTGCTCGCTTTCAGAGCACCTATTAAACAAGGATTAATTACAGTGAGTCCTAAGGCTATGAAAAGGCACTAGAGGTTCACTGAAGCAAAATTAATGTGCAAGGAACATCCAGTCAGGAGACAACTTTCAAGCAGACGTACAAATCACTAGCACAGCGTACCAACGACCCCATGGGCCGTAGCATAAGCAAGGCAAATGGCCCCTTTGGCTGCTGCTCAGGAAGTAAAATATAGCAATTATCAGGGTTCAATGGGCCCCTGAGGGTTTTGGGTCTCAGTACCACTGTACTTGCTGAACCAATGGTAACTATGCCCCTAGTATGGACAGAGAAGGCTGCTTCACCAATTGCAAACTGAGGACTAGTTAAACTAGTTTTCTCTGCTAGTCACATGACAAGCACTGGAATGTAATTAAAGAAATGATCAAGAAGCCAGTCTCCTACCAAGGTCTCTACAAAAGGGCATTAGATTGAGTTAACATGGGTAGGCACTGTCATCCTATTCCAGGCGTCCATCCATAGGTGCTTGCATTTCATGTCTGCCTCAACACCATATAAACAGACATATCCAAATGCCAAGTACATTCAAACACTCGATGTTTTAAAAGATTTGTGCAGGCAGATCCACTCATTAGATCACAAGTATCAGCTTCATACTCTGTTTTCATGATTGTTGAGAAGTAATTGTAATCATTTTAATGAATCCTTAACATTACGTCTAACACCTCGTACCCTGCTCTCCTCTTCCCCCCAATACGACCGTGCCTCCCAAGTTACACCTCCAAAAATCACCATGCCTCCCCTCAGCCACAAGTAAACACCGCCCCTGCACTCCTGACTCACTCTTCCCTCAACATACAGCGCCGATCTGTACCACTCCCTACCCCTGGCGTACGGAGACCACCTCTCCGACCCGTGCCCTCTCAGAGATGAATCGTGAGAGAGAGGCTCTCTCTCACGATTCATCATGCCCTCCCTTCCCATGACCACCAGAATACCTCCAGCTCGCCACCTCACATGGCTTACCTCCACCCAGACCCAAAGCCCACACCATCTACAATAACATCCTCACCCAACCTTCCCCACGCCCCCGGCTCCTCACCCCCACAGGCTGGGATACATTCCTACGCCTGATCTGCCCTCCTCCCCAGGGCTCCCCACACCCTCGTCCAATGACTCACCTTCCCTCGGGTTCACTCTGCAGTGGCACACGCTGACCTCCTCACTCCCCCTCCCCATGCCCTGACCCTCGGGCTGCTCACCTCGCAGCTGGCACCAAAGGTTGCACACTGGCATGCTATCCTCTGCAAGGCGGCCTTTCTTGCCCAGGGTCTCTAGGCGCGCCGGTGCATGGCCTCGGCCGGTCTCGGTGCTGCTCGCTGCACGCCGGGCACGGATGCTGCCACCCCTCCTGCCGCCAGTGATGCGTGGTGCTTCTGTAACCCCTTCGCTGCGGGACTCGCGGGCACTGCGCGCGCATGCGAGCCTCCGGAGGTGGCAGATCTGGACTATTAAAACAAGCTCGATTCTCCTGGAAAAAAAGTTCTAAACAAGCACAAGACCTACCAGAAGAGCCCGAAACAAGGCCGACCCCACACAAAGACGAGACTGGGTTAGAAAGGAAAAGAGTATAAGAACAACCATTCAGCGTGCATCACATTGGATTTAGCACGCCTCAGTCGTTCATGCGCCAAATCCCTGCCAGGGGCCGCCACGAATATGTATTGTATCCGATTCCTCGTGGTGGCCCCTGGGGGGTTTGGTGGCCCTGTGCAGGTGCACAGCTTGCACATGCCTAAGGCCGCCCCTGAGGGAGTAAGCAATGGACTGACTTGTGGAGGGTTGGTGCACTCCCCGGCCTGCCGCCGTTGGTGCGAGACGGCATCTCAATGGCGGCGGGCTGCTTCCGGGAACGCAGTGGGGCTCTCCATGCGAGCTCGAGTATCCTTGCCTTTCCAAGTCTGGGATGATATGACCGCATTGCTTAGTCCCTCAAGTGGCAGTTGAAACTGGGCAACTGTAGAGACTGGATGGAGTTTCGCTCTGACTTGTCAGGAGCATATTAAAATTTGCAAAGTAGGGTGGCAACTCACTTTAAGTGAATGAGCTGTAAATAATCTAAGGACATTGGTATTAATACCAACAACAGGACAGCTCTAGCTTTCGCAGGATAGGTGTCAGCTGTTTGATGAACTCACCTCCGAAACCACCATCGCCCTGTAAGCTAACCCAGCCTGTGTAATCAATAAACTTGTGACATAACTGTATCTACAAGGAGTTGTCAGTGTAAGTTATTTTATTGGTAGAAATGATGCATATGTCAAAAATCAATTTAAGTATTAAAGCTTAATGCAGGAATTTACAAGCATTAATTTTAGGAAAAAATAGATCTATCCAGCTCATTTGGTGCACATCTTAGTTTTTTTTTATTCTAATTAGGCAACTGTGATTTCATGTTCCATTTTTTGCAGTCAGCCGTGTCCAAATATTGAACAATCAGGCACATTTTAAAAGAATCAGCCAACACGTGTTTTTCCCTGTTCAGTAGTACGCAGGCATAGGGGTTTTTCAAGATTTGAAGTGTCCTGAGAAATAATCAAGGAGCAAAGTAAACATCTGAGAATGTTAAAGAGTTGAGGATACGCCGTAATTTCGTCAGGTACAATAGGGAAAGTGCAATGGTGATTCATTTTCTCCTATAGGTTGTGTGGTGCTGCGCTTATCTTATGGCAGTTTTAGCCAGCCCAGTCCTTTAGCGGTTATAGGAGTTACATCCAGCCATATTGGCGAGCAAATCTAGCGTCGGGATCTGCAGTGTCGAGGTGCCACTGAACAGGGCAAAACACTTGTTGGCCGATTGTTTTCAAATTGCAATATTTGGACTTGGCCGATTGCAAAAAAAAGGAATATGAACCCACAGTTGCCTAATTACAATTAAAAATAACAAAGATGTGCGCCATTTGAATTGGGCATATTTATCTTTTCTTAAATTAACGCTTGTAAAATTCACAGTTTAAGCTTTAATACTACAACTGATTTGTGGCTTATGCATCATCCCTACCGACAAAATTATTTTTAACAAGGTTCAAGGGCTCTGACACAGATTAGATGCATCACCACATCATATGCTAGAAGTATCTTATTTCTATTTTAGGTATTAATATAGTGTTGCCTTTGGCCAAACGGCCCTTTGCATCCTGACTCATTCATTCATTTATTTTGTGGCCTGCATTATATTGTTGCGATTGGTCCCCGGGTGTTCTGTTAGTCACCAAGGTCTGGAGGTGGCTATGGCCCTGGACAGTGCTGTCCCCACCACCTGGTGGGACACAAGCTGGCTTTCCTGCACAGCACATCTGCACAGCCATGTGAATAGGCCCCTCTTACTAGGTAGCTGCGGTGCAATACACTCTTTTCTGTAAGTAATGCTATGAGTTTCAGAGTTGTGAATTCGCACCCTCCTAGCATGTCTATAGCGTCACTTAAAACACGAATGCGACACTGTCACACACATACACCCCCCAGTGGTGTAACACAAAATGCTGGCTGCCGCCCCCCTCCCTCTGCAAAATGTGGTCCTGTCTTCTCCCAGATCGCAGATATTCATTGGTCTTGGGCTCAATGGGGTCTCCCTGAAGCTTTGGGGCCCCCTATGATACAAGGACCTGTTCGGGGAAAGCAGAGTGACTTTCCTGAGCCTTTACCTATTTCTTATCTGTGCCACTGCACGCATTCTGCAAGGCATGCAATGGCATGGCTGTGGGAGGTGGGGGGGGGGGGCTCCAAAACAAGGACCCCCCCTTCCCACATAACGGTGGCATTCGTTACAGCCGACCCACCTCCGCTGGGTGGCAGGGGTGTATCAGGGGCGTAACAAAGGCCCCCGCAGCCCCCGCGGTGCGGGGTGGGCCCCAGGCTTACCTATGCTGGAGGGGACCCCCTTAGCCCCTGCTGATGCGAGTGTGAAGGGCCCCTTCAGCACATCGTACAGGGGGGCCCTCTCACGTTTTGTTAGGCCTCTGGCAGCGGCTGGGCCTGAGTATTTTAAAGTTGTCCTCACAGGGCTTAGTTTAAACATTATCTCTGCACGTCCGCCTCGCCAATTAGATAAGAAATTCTATTTCAGTGGCAGAACATGGTGCCTCTAATATGGTAGACTCCCTCATTACGTTGGAGTAATGCAAATGCAAGCCAAGCTGTGACCAATTAAATTGCGTCATTTTGGTTTGTTTGCATGACCAGCACTTGGGTGTTTTCTACTTTTCCTGCACAAGCACCAATTTCCTCCAGTTTTTCTTAGACATTGTAATGTCATCCTCCAAGGAAACGGTTTACCCTCTTTGTAGACATGTAGACATGCCCTTTGTTTTGTGTGTGCCCTGGGCACAAGTCCTAAAAAAGAAGTGGGGGGACTAACCTAGTTAATCAGAATGCAAGTGGCATCACGGCGCGTGACATCACTGTGTGTGACATCATGGTGCGTGACATCACAGGATGTGGCATCATAAGAAGTGACATCAGATCTTGAGCCCTCACATTTATGTTTAGCAGGTCTATCATGAGTACATTGGAGCACATTTCGAGTACAGAGGGAAATCCTCCTGATTTAAGCAGAAGATTCACACTTTTTAAAGCTGCACATAAAACAAACTTGCCTTTTGTCTGCGTAAACTTCCTCTACCCATAGTGCTTTACAAGAAAAAAAAGTGGTACTAAATTAGATTTCTTTTGTGTAAATACAGGGAAAGACCAACATTCTGACATTCTTACAGTGCATGCATATCTCCTAAACAGGGACTGAACAAAGTGAAAAGCTGCCTCCCTTAAGTATATGTGAAGTGCTTACAAGGTGTGAGACTTTGTTTCCCATCTGCTTCATTTGCATCAGGTGTGAGGCTCCTGACTGCTCCCAGCCAGGAGACTCCAACAAAAGGAGGCCTGATGACCCCTCAAATTCGGTCTTTGTTATGTGGTCAGCAGGAGTCTGAACTAAGAAAGCTCCCTCCCCGCCTGCACGTTGTCGTGATCGAAAGCAGACAACAACGTGCAGGCGCTGCTGAATGTGTCCCGGTGTTTGCAAATTACACCGGGACGAATTCAGGATATTTTTCAGTGGGGCCCAACTTCTTGGCAGGGTGGACGGCGTCCACTCTGAAAATAGTGGGCGGACGCCGTCCACCCGCGTGTACCCTCGACTCGTGCCCTGTATGTGCAGAGTGATAGAGAATGAAAGTGCCAGTCCCAATAATGCTTTCATCTGAGCAGCTATCGGGCAGTAGCCGTCTCAAAGGCGGCGCTGTCTGAAGAAATCCCAGGCTATGAATCCTGTTAGAGTATACTTCCCTTCCACCAAACCCAGCTGCTCCTCGCCTCGGCTCCTCGTGGAAAGTCAAACCTCCGCCGAAGAGCGTCTGTGGAGTCATGTGTGCACACGTGAGCGATCGGAGAGATGTAACTGAGTGTAGGGTGAGAGGAGTGACTGCGAGTGTCAGGTGAAAGTGCTGGGTGAGTGATGTGTCTGTGAGTGGAGGCTGTGAGAGATGTGGCTGGAAATGCAGTGTGAGAGGTGTGACTGAGCAGAGGGTGAATGATGTACCTGTCTGAGCGTCGAGTGAAGTTTAAGCCCATGTGAGTGCAGAGTGACAGCTGAGCCATGTGAATGCAGTGTGAAAGGGAGCCTCTGTGAATGCACTTCAGACCTTGTGAATGCAGGGTGTGCCTCTGTGAGTGCCGGTTGAGACGTGAGCTGATGTTCATGCAAGGTGAGTGGTATGCCTATGTGAGAGAGAAGTCTGTGTGGAGGAAGGGTGAGAGGCGTACCTATATTAGTGCATGGTGAAAGGTGAGTGTGCGACAGTGCATGGTGAGAGGTGAGCCTATGTGAGTGCATGGTGAGATCTGAGCTCTTGTAGATGCATGGGAGCCAAGGAGAATGCAGGGGGATATTTGAGCCCTTGTAAATGCATGATGAGAGATAAACCTTGGTGAGTGCACGGGGAGAATGTTCCCATGTGAGTGCACAAGGAGGGGTGTGCCTCTGTGAGTGAGTAGCGGTATACCCATGTGAGTGCAGGGTGAGAGTGTTGCCTATGTGAGCAGAGAGTGAGTGATGTCAGTGTGTGTGTGTGTGTGCAGGGTGAGTGGTGTGCCTGTGTGAGAACTGGGTGGGTGGTGTGCCCACGCGAGTGCAAAGTGGGAGGCGTGTTCGCTTAAGTAGAGGGTGAGTCATGTGAGTTCAGGGGGAATGTGTGACTGAGTGAATGCAGGGTGAGATGCACGTCTGTCTGAATGTATGGAAAGAGGAGGGGCTGGGTGAGTGCAGAGTGAGAGACATGCCTGTGTGTAACGGAGTAGCCAGAAAATTAAAATATCCTACCACTTTGAATCAAAGCTCTGATGGCACCAAGCAAGCGCAGCAAGTTGGTCCAAAACACCCTAGAAGTGCTCCTCTGTCTCTTCCATCCGAGCATCTATTCATTCATCCTTTCACCCTCCCATCCACCTTCTGCTATCAATCATTTCACCTTTACATTCTGTCATCCATTCATTATTTCATCCAACTTTCAATCATTCACCATTCCATCCATTGGCCATTTTATCCATCCATCCATCCTCTAAGATTTTCATTTACTCTACCATCTTTTCACCCTTCCTCAGATTTCCATTTACTCTGTCATCCATCCATCCTCTAAAATTTCCCTTTACTCTGTCATCCTTTCATCCTCCCATGTATCTATCCTCTCACTTACTTATCCTCTCACATAACATATGTATTTGTAAAGCACACGTTCATGCACAAGGGTATCTTGGCATTGAATAACATATGTTTATTGTTACCCAGCTCAATGGTATTCATTTTATCGACCCCAGAAGGATGAAAGTCTGACTGGACTCGCTGGGAGGTGAATATGTGACTATGAGATCAAACACAAGCCCCTACAGTTGACATATTTGTCCACTGAGCTACTAGACTCACTTAGCCCCGCACACCCAGTGGTGCAGGGGGGCAAGCTTCAGGGGGCCCTGGCCTGAGAGTTACTGAATGGGTCCAGAGCGTGGTGGGCCTCCCCCGTGTACTTTGCTGGGGGGCCCCCTCAAGTTTCGTTACGCCACTGGTCTGTATGAAGCAATAAAAGAAAGTATTTCGTGCTCCGACACAAGTGTGTACATGTTTCAGTACTGGTGGTACGTAAGCATCAGTTGACTGGCCTATGTCCAGGTCGGTCTTGGCCTGACAGGACACTGGCAACGAGGAGTTGGGTCCATTCTTAAGAGCGGTAACCTCATTTGCGAAACGGTAATGGCAGACATGACTCCGAGGGTTGTAAGTTGATACCGTGCCCTGCTGCAAGTCTCATCATCTACTCGCTTCCACCTTTCAGCAAGCTTTCCAGCAGTATGGATCAGGCTGCCGCGGACGACGAGCCTGGTAGAGCGCACAGACACAGCCCCAACTCTTAGCCTGCAAGAAAGAGGGCCCCGCCGGCAGGAAACACGACACAAAAGAGTACATGGGAATCTTAGACTTCAAGCACCCACGAACTGGGCATGTCTCTCCAAGGCAAAACCCTGCACCAAATACGAACGCGAATTTGCACATGTGTGCCACGCGATATGCAGTAATTCAAGATGGAGTAAATTGGCTGAGCTCAGAAAAGAGCTTGCGGTGATGACTGGCCCCCACACCTCTCAGGCTGGCACTGGGTACTGTAAGGAAAGCAGATGTTTCTGATTTATTTTGTCGAGAGGAACTCCTCTAAAAATATCTCGTCGCAAATGTGGGATAAATGTCAGTAGATTGGATGTTCTAACTCCGATAGACACTGGGGTGTCAGTTAATGGCTAGACTGAAACCGCCTAGACTCTGAAACTGCTTCCCAAAGCTCACAACAATGAATAGAACATAGACACCATGGCCTGGAAACATTAATTCAGGCAGTACATTGTCTGATGCGAAAAAAGTACAACCAGCTGGCCAGGTTTAACAGAGACACACCTATCCATGCTGCACATAGAGGGCTAGATCTGATCCATTCCCCTCTAAGGGTCTACTAAAACACTACACCTATATTGTTGGTGCTGAAGGACCTCATGTCTAAGCCAATGGTTCTACAGTTACATTTGTTTATCTCTGCCACCGACAGGTTCCATTCCACATTAAACACAGATTGAGGTAGAGCTGGAGAATCTGGAAAGAGACAATGATCACACATGTGGAAAGCCCCACATCACTGGTGTCCCCAGCGGTATGAACTACCAATCTGTACAGTCTGGAGCTGTGCGCATATGCATGGATATGAGGCTCTTCAACAAAGCCGTAAAGAGAGGCATAGGACCCCAACCTTTGATGCAGTGGACCTGAGAGTGCAAGATGATTCTCAGAACTGGCCCCCAGTGCCAGACACCAATAGGTGGAAGGCAGCAAGTTAATTTTGACTTTCGATACATCTGGACATGCGATGTTTCAAATGTCTGCATTTTGACATTTCATTTACCACTGGAATCTTTTGTAATGCGTTCCGTGAGGCTCAGTTGCGTGGCATGATGAACTTCTGTGACGAAATCCTAATCTACACCATCACTATACAGGATCCTCATGCATACATCAAAAGTAAAACTCCAACACAGTTCAGTGCTCTGCTTCTGCACTAAAACAAATGTGAATTTCCTAATGTGAGAAACTGGGTTGGTTGAAGTGAAGTAAAATCATACTCAAGCAACAGCCACAATCCTTGTCAGGGTGAATCACAAAAAACTCACCAAATAAACATGAGCTTAACCCTCTGGTAGCTTGTCACAAAAGCAATTGGGCTTAATTGGCAATATGTAAAGTGTTTATGCAGCACTTAAACCGTAATAAAGTGAAAATACAATGCATGAAAAATCCCACCCTAATTTAGAAAAATAGAGTAAAATTGAATGAAATATTTGACACCAAAAGCATAAAAATCCAATCAGTAGGACCAGAGATATGCAATTTCAAAGATTTATGGTAAGTATAGCGCCTAAAAGCACCACTTGCGGTTATCTGTTTATGTGAGATCGGGTAACCCATGAATAAGACCATAAGAACCTGGAGTGGTAGAAACAAAGATTTTTAAGCATGTATCGCAACATTCCTCACTGTATCACCCGATGCACATCGGCCTCAATGCTGTATGGCTCAGCGGACATCAGTGCAATACCCACACAGAACGATGGACTCTTACAACATTGACTCCGGAGCGCTGGGAGCTAAGGAGAAGGTAGCAATACCGACTTAAAGAATAACACAGCCGTAAATGACCCTCCCAAATCACCGTGAGCCACCACAAGGGCACGAGGAAATCCAGAAGGGCCCAGAACTATTCAATGGACCTTGTCCCCTGGCCAAATGCCACCTCCCAAGCCCTCTGCACAAGGACCCTCATTTCACCTGAGAATTATCTGGCTGGGTGTGTAACTGGTATGGACAGGGCTCCCCACCAACTCCCCTTTGCAGAGACTCGTTGGTTATGATAAAAGCTGTACACAATAGAACGTCGTGTGTGGTTTTCTCAAATCGTTCATTTTTCATTCCAGCTTGTGAGAGCGGTTATGTTTTGTCCACACTCACAGATCCCTGACTCGACACACCGGGCCCCATCACAAGCACGTCATGGTTCAGCCTTTGCAGAACACATTTTGGCGCCTTTGAATGTCAGTATTTAAATATGCAAGTGATTGAGTGATGCCACTGTGTACACATCGTGTGCCAGTCTGGTCTGTGCCCATACGATCGTCAGTCCAGGTGAGTTACATGGCAGCACAATATTGTGGTGGGCGAGCCTTCTGTTTTGTTTTCTTCGGGGGTGGGGGGGTAGTTTTATTTAGCGCGGATTAAACCCGAAGGTATCAGCGCGCTTTACATGAGCACCAGCTGCGTTATGGACGGACACATTCATTTTTGTTAGTCAAGTGATTCGCGTATAATAACAGGATGTTGGGGCATATTAACAAGGGCTTTATCTCCGCTTTTTTGGCTTTAAAAGCCAAAAAAGCGGAGATAAAACTATCGGCCTTTTTACAACATGCATAATCGCATTTTAGCATCCTTTTTCCCGACGCCTCCCTTTGCATCTCTAATGAGATGCAAAGTGGGCGTCACTGGGCAGTACAGCCTTGCAAATATCGCTGATGTGCACATCGCGATATTTACAAGGCTGCCCCAGCATTTAAGTAGACGTTAGTTTTTGGAGAAAACCGCTGTTTTCTCCAAAAACTAACGTCTGCTAAAATCCTGACTTATCCATCCCTAACATAGGGGGTGGATTATGCTGCTACGACCACAGGGTTGTATCAGCAAGGTTATCGCCCTTTTGCAGGGAACATCCCTGGAAAACCAGCGATGTTCCCTGCAAAACGGTGATTTTCCCCGCTATCTCTGGAATTTTCATCGCCCTGGAGCAACGTGTTGTTGATATCGCGCTACCAGGGCGATACATTCCAGAGATAGACGGCGATGAATAACGCAAAGCGCTTTATTCATCGCCGTTCCTTGCTGATATGCCCCCCTGAGCGTCCCTGCCGAGATTCGAACTCGGTTCTCTAGCTTCGAGGTCGACCGCCCTAGCTGTTAGGCCACAGATTCAGTGTGAGCGATGGAGCAAGCGGTGGCTGGCTCGTGCCAGGTCACTCCATCCCATCACAGTGGTCGCTCAACATTTCTGTTCCCGATTCTTTCGCTTCTTCGTGGCTCTCTCCTTTCTCTCTTAAATGCTCCTTCACTTGTCTGAGAAATCTCGTACCATCAATAAGTGTGCGGTCCCTCATACTCGGTTGCCCTGTTTACCTTTTCTAGTCGTGTCCCTGTGACAGGCAGGCTTTCCTTGCAGATTGTAACCGGAGCTGCACTCTCGTCTCCCAGAATAACATTTATATCAGCGTTTTCTTTGAGCTCTTTTTTGTCATGCTCACTCTGTGACCTTTTTCTGGACAGGTATTGTCTTTCCTTGATTTATCTTTGTACCCAGGACACGCTCTATCGTTGCTTTTAAACAAGCGCGTCTTATCCCCGGCTCCAGACAAGGGCATTATTGTTGCATCCACTTTTTACCGAGTCGGCAACTCGCTGGAATAATTTTGAACTGCACTGTTTCTTGACCCTTTTCTGCAGTAATGTACTTTTATACTCTAATGCAAACAGGCAGGCAAAAAATCAACATATGTTTTGATTGGAACGTTAGCGTAGCTCTGAACCCAAGACCTCTGTACCTTTTCATCAGAAGAGATCTCGGTATCACTGATCAGACCTGGCTCAAATCAGAAACAGCTGTGCAACTGAGGCAGATTTCTAGAGCGCAGAGGGGGCTTCAGGGTGCTCTACAGTGATAGAACTTCTCAAAGGAAAGTAGATGTACCAAGAAAACCATTGTAAACTAATTTAAGCCTGTCTCTCCTAGCAAAGATCATAAACATGAAACAGGTCGACATGAGGTATGATGTATTATATTGAAACCGTGGTTGAGTACAGGATAAAGGCATGCTTTAGGACACCTGAGTTGTGAGATTCTCTTGGAGGAAGTGGATGTACTGACATGACCATCAAAAGCACACAGAAGGAAAGTGTAAAAAAGAGTTTAGGGATTGCACTTTTTAGGTGCTTGGTTTGCAGGGGTATTTATGATAGAGTTGTTTTGCCTTGTTGAAAACCATTTACTTTGTGTACCCGCACTGCTACATATTTGTCCATGCCAGAAATAAGTGTGTCGGAGGGCAGCTCCTGCCGGACGATCGGAAGCTCATTCAGTAAATCCCTGTTCTAGGCGTCCTGCTCTGTTTAGCCATCCAAGAATCCTTGTCAACCATACCATTCAGCGACCGCATACATCACCGCGCACTGGTATTCCTACTACATTCATCATTAATCGCTTATAATATGTATATGTTTATCTGTTTGTTGAGAACCTTCTACCTTATTAAAAACATATTATCCCAAGTATATAGCTGTGCAAGTTGTATGGGACTTGGCATCTCGCAACATCTAAGACTATATAAATAGGTACATTAATTAATGGAATTTTTTTTTTTTTTTAAATGGCACTGTGGACTGCTGATATAAGAGGCAAGTGGCACCTTAACGTCATGATCTCTTCGTCTTCCTTCGATCTCCTAAGTACAGATACTTTTCTTGCAGACATCTTCATTCAACCTCTTTTCACCTGCTGATAGTTATAAAGCTGGTGTTTAGCGTCAGCCATCTTGTAACAACGTTAGCTGCCAATCTAGGAAATGCTCCTGCATCCATAAAGAGGCAGCGCAACTTTACATGGAATCTAAACCCTTTTGGCAATGCTGGCTGCCTGTGCTTAGGTTGTGTGAGGGATCTCTTTCTGATAGTATTCTGCTGTTTCTCTTCTTTAACACCCATGGTGTATAGAAGACAGGAATTGAGGTTACGGGGCACAACCACCAGGGAGGAGTTGTTGGCTCCTCCAGTAAAGAAGGGCGTGAGTCATAAGCACCTTCAGAGGTGCACCAATTCCAGGAGTTTCTGTTGCTTGAAATGTATGTATATGTTTCATAAATAACATCCTCTCTAATGGGTGGTCTCTCCTGAGTGTGGAACACGTTGACCAGAAGTGATCTTCTTAAAGCTAGCGTGGGCCAGGTCTAGCACAACTGAAAGAACCCTACAATGGCTCCTCAATTACCTGGCAGCAATTCTGACTTTGGTTTTGGACCTGCTGATGTTCCTCTTGTTGCCAGTGGGCAACATTTTTCACAACACAAAGGCGTTTAGGGTGACGGTATTCGATCCAGTGCCACCGCTGCCTCATGCAGACGGTAGCCTCTGAATGAACAACCTGGATACACTGAAACCTTGCTTCTGTGTGTATCAGCCCTATCAGGAAATCTTTGAGGTGTCTACATCTTGTTTCAGCCCTTCGATTCACATTGTCTTGATTATGGATTGCGCTGGCTTTGTATGAGATGGTGCTATTCTGGTCAGATTTGATAGGTTTTTCCTCTTGACACCCTTAGTGTCAGAGTTGTGCACAAAATAACACTTCACTCTTTTCTCTCTCTGTAGCCCTCTACCCTCTCTGTACACTTCACCCACGCAGAGAGGGAGGAGATCTGAACGAAGGCCGATCTGACTACTACAAGGCCGTTCGCTCGCTGCCTTCAACTGAGGTGTAAGGTGGAGGCCTCACATGATATTTAGGTATCGCCTCCCCTGTCCTGGGCTCTCTTCCGGCTTGTACTCTCTCCATGCCACAGTCTGTGCTCTGGACAGTTGTTCTAATCCATTTTTCTCTGGCATACATTATCGCTCGTTCCTGCCAACCCGCCAGGTGGGCAGGTGGGAAGCAGAAAAAACATGGCGAGGGTGGAGGGGGGGGGACGACACTGTGGGGAGCGCGTTTAAACGCTCCACTCCCAGACGCACAGCGCAAGTGGATACTAAATCCTATTATTAATTCAACGCTTGACCTTGCTCATAATTAGTCCCAATTTAATCCACATTTTTTTTCCAAAAGGTTTCTTTGTTATCCTTTTTCTTTTTCGCATGTGTGGTGTCATGCATTTTGTATGCTTCTCATATTTAAGCATGCCCATCCGGACCTCTTAAAAAATACGACCAAAATGCAGAGAATCGTTCAAAGCAGCATTTCTTTATTAAGAACCCAATGCATTTCGGGCTAATTTCCATCCCTTCGTCAGGTGTAGCTGTAAATTAACAATTCAAGAAAGTGCACAATTACTCAATTGCCCTCTATGTAACGTTAACAATAATCCTCACATAAATCCATAATTCATTTTGCAAATGTATATCCCCTTATACTGGTTTACTTGAAAACGATTTTTTAATCCTTTGCATTTGGGCATTCAAACTGGTTCACTCCCTTTACCTTCAATGCATTATCCTTTACTCCCCAAGCAGTATTGTGATAACCAACAAAAACGTAATCCCACGTTCCCCTCTAGTGTCAAACCGCTCACGTTATACACCTCTTGTGGCCACTACTTCCCTCATCTACCAGGTCACATTCTACCCATTCTGACTAACAAACATTCTATCAAACCACTCTTACTCGCCGTATTTCAGAAACAACCGTCCTCAACTCTAGTCACACGCAGATTCTGACTCTCTCACATCTGCCAACCCGCCAGTCTCCATCCCAGGGACAAGCTGCCACTCGGGACTGTACGGTCACTTATGTCCTGCTTCATGCCAAATTGAGGTCTCTGTCCCATCCACAGAGAATGAAAGGCAGACACATTCTGAAGTCAGGACCCAATGAGCTCAGTGTGCTTCTCGCTATCTTTTTATTTCAAATAAGGCTCTAAGACTTTATTATATATATTATGCATGCTATTGTTTATGAACAGATGTACTGGTCAGACTGGAACCGAAAGTATGCCAAGCACCAAAATAAAAGTGGCCCCCATTAGTAAAACAAACAGCTGAAAAAGTAGCCCCCATTAGTAAACCAAACAGCTGAAAAAGTGGCCCACATTTGTAGATCAGGGCAGTTTAAATCTTGTAAAGGCAAGTTGTATATGTGTTTGGCAATATATGGGTGACTACATGCATTTGTGATTGTTGCAGGCAATGCTTGTGGTAATACTAGAGGCACAAATCGGCCCACCAGATCATGAAACAGGCCCGCAAAGAGACCTTTCAGGCACTGCCAAATTGCCCTATATGCCAGTCCAATCCTAAAGATACGCAGGCACCAAAATAGCCTCTGGGTGCGAAAAAGAACAAATACGCAAAGCCAATAGTACAGTGCAGCATGGCAAAATTTTGTTTTAAGTGTTTGATGAGGCCGCCTGCGTCATTTTGTAGGTGTTTACATCACGCAGGCACACATCTACAAAATGATGCAGACCCTTTGTTTCTCTTTAGCTATGGGTCCAATTTGGATCGGGAACCAGGGCCAGACTGGGAACCAAAACCAGCCCTGGCAAACTGCTCGGCCGGCACCCCTGGGGTGGGGGGGCTGAGGGGGTGCAGCCAAGCTGTTTGCAAGAGCCAGTTTTGGACGATTTTGTTACCGGGGGAACAAAAACGGACCCCCGGGGACCCAAAACTGGCCCTCACCCTGGCAGCCCACTGGGGAAACGCCTGGTGCCTGCTACGGACAGTCCGGCCCTGTTGGGAACTATAAAGAAAATAAAACAGACACAAGTGTTTTTTTAAGATGGGCAGGTGGGAAGCAGAAAGAACATGACGAGGGTGGGGGAAACACAAAGCAACACAGGACAGGGTGGGGAGGCGAACAGGGAAGTAACACCGGGAAAATAGGGGGAATGCAAAGCAACTCGGGAGGGAAAGCAAGTGCAACTATGGGAGGAAGGAGCTGGAGGGCACACTAAAGCAACGGGGTAGGGCAGGAGCGGAAACAACATGGGTTGGAGAAAGCAACACAGAGGGCACAGGTGAGTGAAGCCAGAGGTGCAACTAGATCCAAATATCGGGGTGGGGTGGGGGGCCTAAGGAAAATTTGCGGGGGGGGTCGTGGCTAATTCTTCCAGCAGTAGGCAGAGTGGAGATGCAGGGGCTCTAGAAGGTGTGAAAGACAACAAAGCCTCATTTACAAGCGAATGGTCTTTTAAAGACCGGTGAAGTACTCGGGTGCGGCTGTGTGTGTCCCAGGGAAGGTGTCTCAGCACGGGCTGACACACACTAGGGGGAGGGGGCGCTGAAGCCCTTTGAGCCCAATGGGCGAGGCAAAAGGGTACGGGAAAATGCAGTTGGGCAACAGAGAGCAACATGGAGTGAAGGGAGCGATATGTACAGGCTAGAGATTGCAGAAAACACGTGCACTCTAATGGAGTGCTTCACACAAATAAAGAAATAGTTCTTGAAAAGCAAGCAGTGAAAACAGCGACTCCAGACTATCCTAAAGAGGTAATGCTCCTCGTAGGCTTGATCTGAATTAAAAATACGGAGAGGAATATAAACTTCAACGATACAAGACTGGGCAAGAAGAGATCCAGGCTGGTGGCGGTCTTGATTAGCGAAGACACAACTATAGGAGCTGTACCGAAGATTCAAGTCAATATATAGAAGGGCGGGGGTGGGTAGGGGGTGCAATTTAAGATAACATATTCGGACTGTTGAAACCATTAAACAATCGAGCTGGAAAGGAGATGTATTCCAGCCAGTGGCGTAGCTAGGGTGGCGCGGTGGGGGCGGTCCGCCCCAGGCGGCACTATGTTGGGGGCGACAAAGGCATTCAGATGAGGCTCGGCTTGCTTTCGTGGACGTTCGGGGACGGGCAGAGAAGGAATAGGACTCGGGAAATGTCCTCTTCTTTTTTGTGCTGGCAGCTGTCCCCCCCTCTCTTCCTATTATTCCCTCTCTTTCTGTCTTGCTCCTCACTTACTGAAAACCGTAACTTGAAGAAACGGTTTACAGCCTCTCTTTCCTTCTTTCATTTAGTTGCTTCCTGTTGGACTTGGCCCTTCTGGCAAGTTCACCCCTAAAACGTTTTGCAGTATCCTAGCCTTTTTCCTGTGTTGTACTATTGGTTTTAGGCCTCTAGGCACTTTCACACTGTGTCCCAGTGGAAAGCGCGTGCGCTCTTTGTGGTTGAGTGAGACTGACCTGCCCTCCCATAGGAATGCATGGGGGAATGTATGTGTCCCTGGTAGTTCCTGATGCGTGGGGAGTGCAGGTGCGAGTTTGGTATGTACGGACTCGTGTGATGAAATGCTGCGCGATGATGTGTGCGGCATCCATGTAGCTAGTGTAGAAGTGCCACTTCTAGACGCTGGCATAAATGTGCAGTGACTGCCTGGCGTGTGATTGGCTGGTGTGCCTGGCCCCAGGAGTCAGGATGGGCCTGCCCCAGTGGTGGGTGGAGAAAGCTGCATGTTGATGAGTGGGAGGAGTATACCTGGGACCTGAATAGGGCTGGGCTTTCCCCACACAATGCTGGCTCCGCCCCCTGTGGTGCGACTGATGACCCTGGCCTGCTCTGTGAATAGGGAGAGGGGCTGAGCAAAACAAAGTGCTCAGGAACCAGTTGTATCTGGTTCGCCCCTTCCCTGCACCTTTGAGAACAAAGGATTTGGTGTATAAAAGAGGGGCTGTGACCCCATGAAAATGTTCTTGTTCTTGGACCAGGGACGTGCTGCTGCTGGGGCTCAGGGGAAGGCTTATCTAATGTGTTTTGGTATAATACAAAGGCTATTTTTATATAATACCTTGTGTGGAGTTTCCTTTGTGGTGGGCCTTGGGTGTTGTTGCTGGGTGCGCGCGCAATCGCTTTACACATTGCCTCCGGGATAAGCCTGACTGCTAGTGCCAAGCTACCAAGGGGGTGAGCAGGGGTTATCTTTGGCGTGTAACTCCCCAGCCCTGACTAGAGTGGTGGTTTCTGCCTGGCTTTGGCGCAAGCCCTAGCCAACCAGAAATCCCATTGCTAACATTGGTGATCAGCGGTGGGATAGGACTTGCGTTTGCGCAGTACCGCAGCAGCAACTGGCTGCACTACAAAACTCTGCATTTAGATAGTCACATGGTATAGGGATTATTGTTCTAAGTTTGTTTTTAAGTGTCATTTCTGTGGAAATGTGTTTCTGGATTCACCAGTAAGGGTGGGATCCAGTGGTGGCAGCAGATGTGTGTCCAGTGCATGTATTCCCATTCCCAGTTCCCGGGGTAGTGGCACCTGTGTCACGTGGTGGTCAGGTTGAGAAATCAGGGGCGGTAGAAACTGTCTTACCAGTCTTGGGAGAGGTGGGGATGAATGTGTAATGCGCTGGATGAATGTGAATGTCCCATTCCCAGTTCCCGGAGTAATGGTACCTGTGTCACTTGGTGTTCAGGTTGAGAAATCAGGGGCGGTAGAAACTGTCTTACTAGTCTGGGGTGTGTGTGTGTGGATGAATGGTGTGAGTTCTCTGAAATAAGGAGTTTGCTGAATACTTTGGTGTGAGTTCTCTGAAATAAGGAGCTTGATGGTTGATTGGGTGCGAGTTCTCTGGGATAGGGAGCTTGCATTGGGGAGTGATTCCAAAAGTAGTGGCTGAGGTGTCTTCCAGCCCAGCCTGGTGGAAGAGGTTCAGAGTAGCCCAGCTAGGTCTCGGTGTAGGGGCTCACGTCCTGTCTCTGCGGAGAAGGAGTGGGTGGGACTGCGTGTCTCCAGGTGCCCGAAACCCAGTCTCAGGGCCTGGATGGTTTCTTTAGGGAACATCAGGTCGGGGGCCTAGGCTGTACCAATAGGTCATTTGAGGAGGATCTCCCCGTGTCTAGAGGACGTGGAGGGTCTGTAATCAGAGCTCCAGTAGTCCTGGTGTCTGGCGGTACCGCTCCAGTTGGGAGGGTGCGGAAGTCCAGAGGGAGGGGTGAGAGGGGGAGGGATTCCCCAGTGGGAACCAGTAGGTCAGGGACCAGCCGGGAGGGCTGAGTCGCAACTGAGTGACCGTGGTGTCGCCACTTCTGTCCTGGGGGGTCTGCACGCACTGTCAGATGGACAGGAGGTCGTGAGATCAGCGCCAGGCAGACTGTCACACGACCCATTAGTTATGTGTCACCCTCGTTAAGTCCTGGTTCTCCAGGCATCTGACCAAAGGGTACGTCCCTCGGTTGGGGAGCCAGTAGTCGGTGTTTCCGGATCTGGACGTAAGGGCAGCTGTAGTCCTGAGGGCGGGTGGGGCTCATCTTAAGTGAAGAGACCCTGCTCTACAGTGGAAGGGGGTGCAGAGGGAGGGAGTCCTCGCCTCTGACCCCTTGGATCCCAGGTGGTAGACCAGTTTGTGGAGAGAGGTCCTGAACTGGTGGGAGAGTTGTGTTCTGGTGGGTGCTTCCCTGGGAGGGTGCGGAACCCCAGAAGTAGAGGTAGGGTGGGGCATTCTTGCCCGTGACCTCTGGTCAGCCTGAGGGTGCGGACCCTAGGTTGAAGGATCAGTGGTAGTTGGGAACTACACTGAGAGGGAGAGTGGAGAATGGCTTGTATGCCAGGGGTTACTACCCCCCCACTCTGGGTTTGGCAAGGACCAGTGGTATCTGGGTGGCCTAGGGCCTGGTCCTGGCCGTGGACAACTAGGTAGTACCAGTGGGGTAGCCTAGTTGGGCCTGAGTTTTTTTCGGTTGTTTTTTTTTTCAGATGGGACCACGTTGGTTGAGAATGGCGTAGAACCGGAGAGTGTCCCTGCAGTGCGGGCCTGCGTCCGTGTTCTATCACCCCAAGCAGGGAAGACCATCACGGTGGTGATTGGTCTGCCCTGCGTTTTGGCTGGAAGGGGGTTGTGTTGGACTTGGCCCTTCTGGCAAGTTCACCCCTAAAACTTTTTGCAGTATCCTAGCCTTTTTCCTGTGTTGTACTAGTGGTTTTAGGCCTCTAGGCGCTTTCACACTGTGTCCCAGTGGAAAGCGCGTGCGCTCTGTGTGGTTGAGTGAGACTGACCTGCCCTCCCATAGGAATGCATGGGGGAATGTATGTGTCCCTGGTAGTTCCTGATGCGTGGGGAGTGCAGGTGCGAGTTTGGTGTGTACGGACTCGTGTGATGAAATGCTGCGCGATGATGTGTGCGGCATCCATGTAGCTAGTGTAGAAGTGCCACTTCTAGACGCTGGCATAAATGTGCAGTGACTGCCTGGCGTGTGATTGGCTGGTGTGCCTGGCCCCAGGAGTCAGGATGGGTCTGCCCCAGTGGTGGGTGGAGAGAGCTGCATGTTGATGAGTGGGAGGAGTATACCTGAGACCTGAATAGGGCTGGGCTTTCCCCACACAATGCTGGCTCCGCCCCCTGTGGTGCGACTGATGTCCCTGGCCTGTCCTGTGACTAGGGAGAGGGGCTGAGCAAAACAAAGTGCTCAGGAACTAGTTGTATCTGGTCCGCCCCTTCCCTGCACCTTTGGAAACAAAGGATTTGGTGTATAAAAGAGGGGCTGTGACCCCATGAAAATGTTCTTGTTCTTGGACTAGAAACTACCAGGGGCGTGCTGCTGCTGGGGCTCAGGGGAAGGCTTGCCTCCCTGGGCCCTGCCCAGCCCCTGGATGCCTGGAGGATTTCTTTTTGGGGACCCTTCTGCCCTTAAATCTCTACAGGAACTTTCTGATGGATTTACTCCTTTTCCTACAGGACCTTTTGCTATACTGGCACCTTGAGAGCGCTTTACTTATTCTGGAAGCGCTTGATTTTCTCTTTGGAGAAGGAGCGCTTCTGCTGCCTGCAGTGCTGGGCTGCAATCTTCATGGAGGGAATCCCCATTGTAGGGATTCCCCCGCCTTGTGTCCTGTTGCGGGTGCCCACCCCGCTTATTTCTTTGTTTGCTGGGGGTGCCACCCCGCTTGTGGCCGCTGCGACTCTGGCTACGGCAGGTGCCCACCCCGCTTGGTGTTTTGCCTCAGAGGGAGCCTACCCCTCGTTTCACCCAGTGAACATAGAGACTGCCGGGCCGTGTCTCAGCGCGACCCGGAAGACAGGCGCCATTGCCTGTTTGGGGGTGGGGCCTCGAGCGTCACTTCCCCCGACCCAGAGTTTGGCCATTGCCCCTACGGGGCGCCCGTTGCGAAGAGGGAGCCCCGCATGCCGATAATGATTTCCGGCGGGGCTCTCATAGGGAGGAGAGAGCCCCGTGGATTCCCCACACCAAGCAGGAAGAAATGCGGCATCCGACGACCCAAGCGGGAGCCCACCCCGTACTAGGATGCGCTGCGGGAGAAGCCTGGAGCCTTGCCGGCTCGAGATCCAAGTCCCGGGTCCCCGGAGGGGGCCCGGGTGAAGAGAGGCAGGCGATCGAGGCTGACGATTGCAGCGCGGGGCTCCCAGGAGTGCAGGGAATCCCCGCGCCACGAGAAGAGTGCTGCTGCTCCCGCCTGCTGGGTCCAGAGAAACCCCGGTCCCGGGAAGAGGGACCGGGTGTGAAGAAAAGAGCCCGGTAAGTGGGGGCTCCGTGTTGGTGGTGCCCCTCGAGGCACAGTTCTCTTTCCCTAGTCTCTGAGCGGCCCCGTCTTGCAGCGGGCCGCTCCAGCGTGAGCCAATGCGCTCCAACCAATAGGGGGCATGTATTTGGTTACCGAGCCTGTGTGGCTCCAACGCTTATCTGGGCTTATCGATAGTCTCTGCTTTAGGTCCGAATTCGGACCCTTTTTCATCTTGTATGGGGAGATTTATTACATTAACCACTATTCGCTTTCTCTGCCCATTTCAAAATGGCGCCCATTATCAAGAGCGGTATCAACTTCTATATCGCTTATTCTCTAACACTTCTAAATAGCAGCCTAATTATACTGTTATATTTCCTGGATCTTTTGATTCTTTCATTTCTAATTAGGGAGATAGTTTCATGTTCTTTGGCCTGGGTGTTTACCTTCTATAGTGTTCTAGCATGATTTTCGTGGATTTCCACTTCTTTTAGTCCTCCCTTCTAAGATGGCGGCCGTTTATACATGACATATTCTAGATTTCTGGATTTGCCCTATTGCTCGCAGGTGTTACCGGTTAAGTCCGCTTCCCGCCTTCGCTTTGCTCTCTGGTTTGGCATTATTTAAAGGGAGTTCTTATCGCTTACATGTACCCAGTGGTGGGACCACGAGGAATTTAACTTTGGTGATTTATTTCCCCCTTCATTGAAGTAAGTTTTTACTGCACGATTAGCTTAGCTACCGAGAGCCTGTATTATTGTTTTTTCTGGTTTGAAAGGGATGCGGTACTTATGTGCTTTATCATCCTTTATTTGAGATCTAGTGGACCTTCTTCGTTTACGTGTGGTTTCCTTGCTCTCCCCGACAGAATATACTAAACTAGAGCGGCCCGTGTGCCGGAGTCACAACTATTTGGCGATTACTTATATAATGCGAATGCGTATGTGAATCCGGACTTACTGTGTCCAACCCGAAATTATATAAAGGGGAGCCCATTTTGATGATTCTGATCAGTTGGAAGCGGCCCTAGGATTTCATTCGTGAGGACTTAGATTTTTTCTGAATACGTAAGTTTTTGTTATCCTAATAACCTAACAACTCACTTTGAGAGCTTGTCCTAATTGTGCACTTGTAGCTAAACGATATATATGACCATCATGATCTTTGTCAGATAGCAGTAGATTTTATTTGTAGACATCTGCGTATACCCTGTAAATCTGTTGCTTAGACATTATCTGCGATTACCTTATAGGACTAGGTAGATACTTAGAATCTTTTAATCATGTAGCCTGTATGTTTTTGTTGCTTAAATTATATCTGCGATCACTCTTTAGGACTAGTTAGATACTTAGAATCTCATCCTATTACAGATAAGGCAGCATACTGACTGGAGTAATATACGTGTACTTTGATCCTGGAACTCTATGCCTCCAGCGTGATTAAATTCGATCCAAGTACGGCGTAAGTCGAGCTATACTTTAGTAATTATATCGGCACCTAGAGATCCCTTGTCCCTTAAGTAGCGTTTATGACCTTCTGCTTAGATATCTTGAGGCTCATTGTGTCTTTTTCTCCTTGGCCCTCCCAGAACTATTATTGATCAAAGAAAGAGTCCTAGTCCTCTGTCCCTGGCGGCATTATAGGTTACGGGAAGATTTCCTCACTGTACCCATTCCTGAATTCATTGGATTGAGCTTTCCACTCTGGATCGCAAGTGTGTATTCAGTTCTGTGCATTCTTGTTCCTTTAGGGATTGCACTTTTAGGTGATTATTTTTGAAGCACCTTTTGGACTTTGGGTTTTCTAGCACTTTATTTCCACTAACGGTACTGCACTAGTATTATCTTTCTTCTCCATAACTATATCTATTTAGTTCTACTCTTCAGCTTTCCATTAATTCTAGCAAACTGGAAGCAATAGTGCTCATGTGTAATAAAATATATATATATTTTTTATATTGTGATCTCGGATAACCCCGCTATTTGTTCTTCCACAGATCCTGTCTTTGACGAGGCATATAGTCAATCTATGTTGTCTTATTATTGTAACTTTTTGCATTTAATTTTTGTCCTTCGCCCATGTAATACCAATATCGCCCTGAGGAAGGAAGATTCCGAAACGCGCGTCGGCGCAATTGTGTATTGATTGGCGCAACTGTCTGTGTATGGTTTTGTATTATTGATATCTGTATGTAATTTTTCTTCTGTATTGTTATTTATATTTTTTGTATGTTTTCTGTTCATTACACTGCTTCGTCCACCTTAGGTTGAATTATAGCCAATGTTGTACAAATCTGTATTTATGAAAAAATGATTTATTCAAACAAATATCTGTATTTATGAAAAAATGATTTACTCAAACAAAAACAATTGATTTATTAATTTATATATATTTTTATAAATAAAACAAAACTAGAAAACATTTTTTACTTTCTGTTGTTTATGAGGGGTTATCTGGTCACAAGGGGTTTCTCTCTCTGTATTTTGGATTGTATTTTCCCTGCTACTACACCCCATAAATCATTAGTACAGGGACCCTCTGATGTTCTTATTGCTCCAACGCTTAGCCCACATTATTCATTCCTAAATTACAGAGCCCCGTGTGGCTCCAATGTGTGCTGTTCTGGATTGGCGCCTATTAATTTCAGGAGCCCCGTGTGGCTCCACAGTACTGGGGGACATATGGTTTTTAGAGCCTAGGTGGCTCCAACATTTTGGTATATTGTTACAGGGGCCATTGAGAGTCCAAGCCTCATGTGCCTTCCACAGCTGCGCAGCACTTAGTGCCAGCTGCAGCGTTTAGGCCCTGTGCTTGTCCCCAGCTGCCCAGCAAGTAGTGGGCAGCTGCTACGTTTAGGTTCTGGTGCGACCTGGACCCTAATGTGATTGAGGTGTCATTGTGATTCATGCTAATGTGATTGGGTGCTAGGAAATGTACTGTGTATAGCATGTTTTGCGCACCCTGTGTTTTATACCTCTAAATGTGGTCATTTCTGCCTAGGGGGTTGGTTTACCTGTTTAGGTTGGTGTTAGGGAGATTGTACTTCCCTGTGCGATATACGCCCCTAGTGTAGGTATACTTAGGTGGTTAGGTCTAATGCGTTAGACCAATGAGAAATTGCATAATGTGTTTATGCCCCTGTGATGTCTACAGGATAGGTTTTATAGCTGATGCTAGTGTGATGACGCTGAGGTCATTATTGCGCCAGTAGTTACTGGTTGTGCTCTACCGTGCTAATTTGTGTTACAGTTAGTATATGTCCTATATGTACAAATTGGTGATTTGTGCTAATTCTGACAGTGGTCCATGTGGCCCTGTCCCATGTAAATAGTCCCTTGTAAAATTCTGCCCAGTGCCAGTTGGCACAGTGTAAATTGTGTGAATATTATCTAATGTGTTTTGGTATAATACAAAGGCTATTTTTATATAATACCTTGTGTGGAGTTTCCTTTGTGGTGGGCCTTGGGTGTTGTTGCTGGGTGCGCGCGCAAACGCTTTACACATTGCCTCCGGGATAAGCCTGACTGCTCGTGCCAAGCTACCAAGGGGGTGAGCAGGGGTTATCTTTGGCGTGTAACTCCCCAGCCCTGACTAGAGTGGTGGTTTCTGCCTGGCTTTGGCGCAAGCCCTAGCCAACCAGAAATCCCATTTCTAACACTTCCCTGTGAAATGGATCCAAAAAAGAAAAACACTCTTGCGGGAAATGCCCTTTTTCTGACATTTTTCTATTCCAAAGTGCAGCGGGATGGAGAGAAATAGAAGGTTTTAAATATTAAAACTAAATACATAACTAAATAAAGCAAGACAGAGTGGTTGCAAAGTGGCCAGATTGGTTTTACATCAGCCTCACTTTACAGACTTTGCAGTGAAGCGCTACTTTTTTTTTTTCGTCTTTCTTTGAACAGCATTGTTGTCCCCAGGTGGGGAAGTGCACCATTCCTGGAGGTACTGCAATACCTGGTTGATGGGTGGATTGGAAAATAAAATGCGTACCATGGCTCTGTTTATGGATGTGGTCTTTTTAAACCATACTGCTTACATTTATTAAGGATATAAGCAATGGACATTGAAACGGTTCCCTTCAGGGCCCTCTAGTCATGTCCTTAACTTTTCAGGTAAAACCACTCGCTGATTTCTGAATAGTGAGTGAGAGATCGTTAAGGTAACCATGTTGTTTCTTCTTACATTTCACATGCTTTACTTAATCTTGCATTCCCTATGAGTGTTTGCTTTAACTTTTTTTTTTAGGCAGCATATTACTCTTATCGAGTGCATAACTTGAATTGAGCCACATCCAAGTGTTTATAGCGGGCACAATTAGGTTGTAGCTGAAGGCAGTGCGAGTTTCTCTCAGTGGGGTATGTATGGTGTTCAGTGGGGGAGAGGATGTGGCACTATGGCCAGAGCTGTCGAATTTGGAAGTGGGGAACCGGGTTCAGCCTTCATGACCAGTTCACCAGACCACTCTACTGAGGGAGCACATTCCCATGCTAGACCTTAGAAGGCCCCACTAGACCTTAGAAGGCTTGATGTCTTAGCACAAGCAGGTGTACCCTAGTGGTGTCAATTGTGGGTTAACCTTGAAGGCCTGTCCACCACAATCCATACTGATGTTCATCTCCAGTCTTGCGGGCAGGCCTACGAAGCAGCACACCCTAGAGCAACAGTGATCCAGTCACTGTGGCTCTGTTTCTGAGGTCACATGAACCTTGACCAGGTTAGGGCGATGCGAACGGTGTGACCTCACTGGGTACCTATTTCGGGTGGGTGCGTAGTGTTTGCAAGGATATTATGGTTTTACAAAAACTTGCTGCCTCCTTCCTGGCCTCCAGCAATTTTCAGAAACAATAAAAATGTCATGATAACTTTGGTGATTAATGTTCTTCCTAGAGAGAGATCGCAGTTTTGTCTAGTGGAAGGGTTGACTCCTGGAAAGGTAGCATAGAGGGTTAATGTGCCTGCTGCAAAGAACATGTACCATGCAGATCACAAAGTGCACTGCTTTAGTGGGGGGACCATGATGAATGGTCATTTAATGTCAGCTGTAGATGATGGATCCCTGAACAGTGTCATGTATGTGCATGTTTGTATTGTGCTGGGGGATTACCAGGTAATTGTTCACACAGCTCTCTGATGGATGTCAAATGCGGTTTTTCTGAGTCCCCAGATAGATCATGCAGTCTGTGTGTTCTCTTTTGTACTGCCAGTCACCGGTGTATTCAACTGTGTAGCCTTGGACTGTGTCATGTATGTGCATGTAACTTGCATGATCGAGTTAACTATTAGCGGCGATACGACGTGTCTCTCGGACCTCTTTCAAGTGCTTGCCGTCCTTTTTCCCCAACAACCCCCCCTCCCCAGGGGCGGCAATTTGAGGGATAGCCCCGGGCGCCACAAGCTCTAGCTACGCCTCTGATTCCAGCCTGGTTCGAAACATCTAAAATGCTGCTCACTATTTAGGTACACAGAATGCTGACAATGATCCTAGGGGAGGGGGTCAGGCCCACCGGGCGGGCCTCTGCTTGCGACTTACAGTACAGTTTTCAGCAAGAATGGCAGTTCTCTTCCTCGCGAGTACAGTAAAAAGACTCTACCCATAAGAACCAGTCAGGCGCGCCACAGGCTGCAGCAGCCAATCACGATATTTGCGGAGGATGAACATCTTTGGTTTCCGATCCCGTGCCCGGCAGGGCTCGACAGAGATGGTACCTCAGCAGCTGACAACTACCAGGGCAATTTTCTAGGGAGGCCAGTGAAAAAGACTGGAGGGGGTCCACACCTTTTGAAACAAATGGGAAGCCGTGAGACAAGGTAGAAAGAGAGATCAAGAGGTACTTGTGAGAGAAATGCCAAGTTAGGAAGAAAGAAGGACAGGGTTATAGAGAAGAGACAAATACCGAGAAAGAAGTGTGTGGGGGTGGACAGTGAATCATGAGAGCAACGGGTAAGGCGAGAGGGGTCTGAATAGAAAGCAAAAGAAACGCACGAGACCAAGCAACGCGCGAAAAGGTGGGCGGCTTTATTAACACTACGACAGAAGACAGGCAGACGGAGGCAATCGTGGGGACAGAGACAACATGGGCAGCCTCCGCTAGCGTGGCGGTGTGAGAGAGCCCTGCCCTCCGAGCAACATTACACTCAGTGCTTTAAATGGGAAAAAATAAGTGCAGGTACTCACAGTGCTTTAAATGGGAAAAAATAAGTGCAGGTACTCATTAAAATAAGCTAAAGGTGTAGTGAGTGGGCGGGGATAGGGGCGGGGCTAAGGGCAAGACATTATGATACTTAACAACTTCCATTATAGTTGCAGCACACACCAAAACACATGATAAATGTGTTTATATAAACAAAGCAGGTTAACTCATTACACAAAATTAAAGAGAAATGCGATAATATGTTAACATTTCCTTTTTTTTGCAATAGTTGCACCTTCTTAATGCCATACTGTTAATTGATGTTGTTTGGCACAATACTTTATATTTTTGAGCACGTGAGTAAGAAGAAACTGAAAATACCCGCACTTCAAACCAAAGCTCTTATGGCGCCAAGCAAATGAAGCAAATCATCATGACCCTCCCCAGAAGATATCTCTTCCATCGATCTATCCATTCATCCTTTCATCCTACCATTTACCTGCTGATGTCCACCATTTACCCTTTACATTCTGTCGTCTATTCAGTTTTTCATCCATCATTCAGTTTTTCACCATTCCGCCTGTCCACCCTTCATATCCAAACCTAACCATCCATCCATCTTTGAACCTATCCATTCATCCTTTCACTCATCCATCTCTTTATCCACCCTTTCACTCATCCATCAATCCTTTTGCTCATCTATCCATCAACCCTATCACTCCTTTATACCATCCACCCTTTCATTCCATCCACCCTTTCACTCAGTCCCTCCTTTCACTCATCCATCCTCCCTCCCTTTCATTCATCCATCCAATCTTTCACTTATCCACCCATCATCCGCCCTTTTATCCAATCGTCCACTCTCTTTCACCCATACATCCATTCACTCATCCATCCAGTCACTCATCCATCCATCTATACATCCACCCTTTCTCACTTATCCATCCATTAACTCACCCACCAATCCTCCCTACTACGTTATTCATGAACCTTTGTCGCCGCAGACATGTACACACAAAGTGCCACCCATTTTCTTTAAAATACCTCCTGAGAGTGTCTTGATTCTCTCTCTTGCTTTTTTCTTACAAAAAACAGGCATACAAATGCAGGCAAACACACAAACATAAGCAGACACACAAAAGACTCTGATATGTTAAAAGCCATGTTATAGTCTTCACCATGGCTTTTTTAATTGCCACTGACAAGGGACTGCCATGATTCCTGTGTTTGCGCAAATGCAGAGGATAGTGTGAATGTGGTTGTCAGCAGAGGGCCTGAATGGACCCCAGAGCTGCCCAGGTTTCAGATTGCTATGTGTGACATTTTCATGTTTTCATTGTAATTATGAGTGACATTTCAACGACTATGAGTGACACTTTCCTACGAGCAAAATTTAGCAATGAAGACGAGGGAATCATATAATGATCAGAAATGGCACTCATTTGAGTTTAGCTGCTAATGTTTCAGATTGCCAATGTGTGACATTTTCATAGATTCAGTGGATTTACGAGAGTCAGGCAACAAGTAGATGTGGCACTTTCTTGCTACCAAAATCATGGAATGAAGTCAATGGAAATAGACAAATATCAGAAATCACACTCATTTGAGCAACAAGGAAGTCAAACTCTGCAGCGGGTGCTTTTGAAGCTATTATTTAATTTTTTTTAAAAATCAGCACCCTCCACCCCAACCTCAGCTTCAGGTGCGGCCAAACCACACGTAACAAAGGGATCTCTGTGACAAAAACAGCATCTCACTGAGCTATCCACATACAATACAGTACAATATGCTTTTTTGAAGGTGGCATATTAACCCTCTACCCTACTTAATGATGAGAGTGAAAACTGCCAGTAGAGTAAATTCTGACCTCTCTACAGCGGGAACAATAATCACATAACTTATCTATGACTTGGCAAGTCTAACTGTGCTGAGAAATAAAGGGTGCT
This sequence comes from Triturus cristatus, assembly GCF_964204655.1. Taxonomy (NCBI): domain Eukaryota; kingdom Metazoa; phylum Chordata; class Amphibia; order Caudata; family Salamandridae; genus Triturus; species Triturus cristatus. Next base: position 402,759,161 of record NC_140579.1, on the reverse strand, counting down.
GCTTCGTAGTGCACTGTCGAGCAGGGATGTTAAACACTTTGCGCTACTAATAAATCAGCAGAACTGCTAGTTTAGACAGAACATAGCGCATTTTCATCACAGACAGACAACTCTAGTGTGCCCATTTGCAAGGCTCTCTGCCGTGCCGGAGCCCCCTAATCAGTTCCGTAACAAACATTTTAAATGTCAGCAGCAGGAAATTATTAAATTAATATCTGACCTAGCTGAATCTCTTTACAGCTGTCAGAACGATCCACCGAGGAGCTGCTGGCCGGCACCGCGGGGCTCTCTAGCCTGTCTCTTCTTCAGTGTCAGACAGCGAGCCCTGCTGCAGTGTCTCATCAAGAAAGCCTATGTACAGACAGGGTCATTGAGGCTTTTGGCATTAGGAAGGTAGGTGCCAGTGCAGAAAGCAGTTGGATTAGCGCTCCAGGGGCCTCTTCGATCGCATTGTCTGGGTATTAACCCTCTGATCGAGAGAAAGTACGGGAAGTGTGAGAATCCGCCGCCCTTGCCCCTGATAACATTTCTATGATTAAAGTATTACCCTGCACTGATTTTTCACTACCTGAATTGCTGCGCTTTGAAAATCACACGCGCACACTAGCAGATAAAATGAATATCGACCCTGCGCTGTCAAGCACAGGGTGACGTTGAGCACCGCACATTATTCAAATGAGCCCCGCTGAATAGCTCAGCAGGGGCTCAGATCGGGGCTACAGAAGCGGCGCCTTGGATGCCAGACAGTTCCACTCCTGCTCATTAGCACTCTCAGCCATTGGGCCTACCTCTCATAAGTACCGGTACTCTCCTGGGCAGTAGAGAAGTGCCGGTACTCAAAGTGACAAATCTAAGAAGTGCCGGTACTCAGTACCGGTGAGTACCGGCCCATTTAAAGCACTGGGTACTCATTAAAATGAGCTACAGGTTTAGTGAGGGGGCGGGGCTAGGGGCGGGGCTAATGGCCAGACATGATGATACTTAACGACTTCTGTATTAGTTGCAGCACACACCAAAACACGAGAAATGTGTTGATATAAACAAAGCAGGTTAACTTATTACACAAAATGAAAGAGAAATGCGACAATATGTTAACATTTCCTTTTTTTTGCACTAGTTGCACCTTTTTTAATGTCATACTGTTAATTGCTGTTTGGCACAATACTATATATTTTTAAGCATACGCGTAGGAAGAAACTGAAAATAACCCCACTTCGAACAAAAGATCTTATGGCACCAAGCAAATGAAGCAAACAATCATGACCCTCCCCAGAAGAAATCTCTTGTCTCTTCCATCGATCTATCCATTCATCCTTTCATCCTACCATTTACCTGCTGATGTCCCCCATTTAACCTTTACATTCTATTGTCTATTCAGTCTTTCATCAATCATTCAGTTTTTCACCATTCCGTCTATCCACCCTTCCTTCCATCTCCAAACCTATCCATTCATCCTTTCACTCATCCATCTCTTTATCCACCTTTTACCTCATCCATCAATCCATTCGCTCATCCATCCATCAACCCTTTCACTCTTTTATTCCATCCACTTTTTCATTCCATCCACCCTTTCATTCCATCCACCCTTTCACTCAATCCCTCCTTTCACTCATCCATCATCCACCCTCTCATTTATCTATCCAATCTTTCACTTATCCACCCATCATCCGCCCTTTTAGCCAATCATCCACCCTCTTTCACCCACGCATGCTTTCACTCATCCATCCATCTATTCATCCAGCCATACATACATCCACCCTTGCTCACTCATCCATCCACTCACTCACCCACCCACCAACCCTTTTTTTTCGTTATTTATGAATCTTTGTCGCCGAGCAGACATGTACACACAAAGTGCCACCCATTTTCTTTAAAATACCTCCTGAGAGTGTCTTGATTCTCTCTCTTTCTCTCACTTTTTTCTTACAAAAACAGGCATACAAATGCAGGCAAACACACAAACATAGCAGACACACAAGGGCAGAGATTACTTGAGCACCAGTTACATTACAGAAAGTCAGATTATTTTTTGTTTTAGGCCTAAGACAATTAAGTCATTTGCTCAGACTCACAGGATCTTGAGCTGAAGCTGGGACTCAAACCTATTTTCAAAGTTTCTTGTTAGGCAGCTCTGACCGGCCCTAACATTACATCCTCTCAATTTTTCTATCTGGGAAAGATGCCTCACAGCCTATGCAAACATAACCCCCCCACCAAGGCCTGAAAGTCACTGGAGCCAAGGTGCTAACAACAGGCACACATCAAGGCCAATTCACTAACTCTCCCCCTTTCCCAGCAAACTATAGCTTCAGGGCGCTAGCCTGGACAGGGAGCAGGGAAGAAAAGCAGAGAGACACTTAGGCACCATCCCATCGCCCAATGTCCGCCTTCCCAATCTGATGCTGGGTAGCGTGTAATACCCCCCCCACCCCCACATCCCCCCTTCGCAGACTCGTGCTGAGAGGTGCATTCATCTCGGGTGTCACGCTGTAATTAGATTTGTGGGGTGGGGGATAACCTCAGAGTCCCACACCTACTGTGTGATTGACTGGGAAGGGTCTGATTGGACCCTTCACTTTTATTCACAGAGGGCCGCAGGGCATTCACAACCCTAAACAGCCCTTAAGTGATGCTAATGAGCCGCTGCTGGATTGCTCAGCAGCGGCTCCATTCAGAGGCATACACTGCCCCTCCCTCCATTCTGCCTTCTCTTTTTTGCCACGCAGAGCACTTTCTGCGCAGCACAGTCTCCAGTGCCATCGAGCCTGCACTGCCTGACTTTCCCCTGAGTACCGGTACTGTCCTTGGCGAAGGAAAAGTTCCGGTACTCAAAGGGAGAAAAATAAAAAGTGCCTGTACTCCGTACTGGTGAGTACCGGCCCATTTAAAGCTCTGATTACACTGCATGTTCCCTCAGTTCATCCCAATGTATTTTATTTGATTTTAACATCCCCCCTCTCCGCATGGGTCACTGTTTATCACTAGGGCCGGGAGATTTCCAGATAGCAAAGAGGTTGCAGCAACGCAGCCTCGGGTCTTGGGGGCTGGTCAAAATGGCGCCAGGTCGGACCGGCCTGTAGGACGATCTGGCAGTGCCAGATGAGCTGGTGTGACCGGTCAGCAGTGGGACTGTTTCATGGTCTTGTGGACCATCTGATATTATCTGCAAACATTTCCTGCAGAAAACACAAATGCTTTCAAAAACATTGCAAAACACTTATACATTTTGGCTTTACAAGTTCAAAACTGTAAGTGTAATCTTTTTCATGTACCTTGCTTATCATGTTTACCATGTAAAATAGAATATGAATTTGCTCTATTTATTGTGAGATTGAATATTATGTAAGTTTGCCTATTTATGTACCTTGCTTATCATGTTTGCTATTCACGCTCAATATTTTCTTTTTATTAAGTTCAATACTGCCCCAATTTGTAAATATGGGCCACTTTTTTAGATATATGATTCACTTAGGTGTGAACTGACTGGAAATCTTGTACAACTTGTGATTTCCAACCTGGAAAATAACATCTGTTACCGAAACTTCAGGAATATGGGCTACTCATGGGAGCCTAAGTATCTGATGTTAACAAGCGTTGCAAAGCCAATAGGTATCGCACATGCGAGGACTGTTGGCTTTGTCAATTTTTTTTTGCCATGTTGTACGGCAGCGTGGTGAAATAAAAAAAGAGCGCTATGACACAGCCAACATTGACTCAGTAATAGCGTTTCTCTTTTACTTTCAGCCATGGTGCACAGCAGCCGAACTGCTGTGCAATATGGCTAAAAAACATTGACAGAGCCGATAGATCTTGCATAGGTGAGACCCATGATCTTTTCCAGTGCTTGTTTTATATATTTCTATAGTGCAAACTTGGAACTATCGAGTTTTACATGAACACCAGATTACATTACAGTTTTTGTTTTAGACATGGGGTGGTTGTAATTTGCAAAAAATCGCTGGATATTGGGCCAAGGCCGTGGTTCGCACCTGGTACCCTAGTTTCAAAGTCGGCAGGTCTAGCCGAAAGGCCACATCTTATTCTAGTTCATACGTCTTTATTTCGATATTATTTCATCATAAAAGACATGGGATAAAACATTCCACTCATGACTAAAAACTCCAGATGTCAAAATTACACAAAATATTAAAAGATCAGGAAAATAGGATAAAATACATACAAGAGTTAATTAGCACAAATCATCACTAATAAGCGGAGTTAAACATAGTATACACAATAAAATAGGATTAAAAGGTATTTAAAAATGTCGGTTAAAGACGTGTTAAAAATATGTACTTGCTATAAGGGGCTATTTAGCCACTATTGCAATGTTGACTGGCTCTAATAATCCATGTCCAACCCAGAAATTTTGCAACAGCTATGGCCACTGGAATCGATGTATTAGTCCTTAAGAGCCATAATGCCTCCTGGATCACCCGAGTTTTCATGTTTTTACAGATGGGTTTGAGCCATTTTCCTCGGGGGGCTGAATAGGATGGGCAAACAAAAAATACATGGCCTATGGACTCTTTTTTTATCCCTGCACCAAGGGCAGTACTCATTCGTCTGGCCACGCCATGTAGATGTAAAAGATCTCACTGGAAGTGACCCCACCCTAAACTGATGGTATAGTTTTCTATCACAGCTCTTTACAATTACATCCCAATACTCCTCTAAAGAGGGAGTGATCTTGTGTTCCAGGAATCTACCAGAAAGAGAAGTGGGATCTGTCTGGACAATATGTTGATAACGTATAGTCGCCCAGTACTGTTCTTTAAAATCCTTTTTTGAAGGAAAAATGCTATTACCGGGATCCGACCATAACTGATCATGGCCCATGTTTACCAGTATCGATCTCACATTTCTAAACCAAGGGATGTTAGCAGATCCCAAAAAGGATCTAACATCTAATATCTCCTATGCAAAAGTAGCAAGTTCAGGTGATGACCAGATCCTTCTCCACAGAGCAACGGATCTATACCGTGCCACTTCGTCAATAGGATAACAACCCAGGTCTAGTAACAAGGGCTTCAAGGGACTAGATTGGGGCAGGCCTATTAGATTACGTAGAAATTTATTTTGGACTTTAACCAAGGAGGACAAGTCTGAAGAGCCCCATAAATCTGCACCATACAGGATTGCTGAACCTATTTTAGCATTATAAATTCTTAATGCAGGGCCAATCCTTTTGGTTGTAGAGGTTCTTTGTTCCTTGATTAAGGTACCAGATAGTTGGGCAAATTTCAATGACAGGACATCAACCTGTGGTTTCCATCTTAACTTATTTTAAAGTACAATCCCTAAATATGTCATAACTTCCACCTGTTCTAGTTCGACACCATTCATCCTAACGTGACCCTTCTGTGGCTTATTTCTAGTAAACACCATTAATTTGTCTTGCTGACATTGACTTGAAGATCGTTGTCTTTACAAAACTCTTCAAACTTGTTTATGGCGAGTTGGAGCCCCTTTTGAGTCTTGGATAGAATGTGGGTATCATCCGCAAAGATGAGAAGTGGGAATTTAGTACCACCTAAAATAGGGGCATCAGTGGGAGTGTCTACAAAGTACTGTACGACCCTGTTGATAAATAACAAAAACAGAGTCGGTGCAAGGACACATCCCTGGCGGACGCCACGGGTGACTGGAAACCTCTCTGTTATCTGTCCTTGCCTGCCCCATCTCACCTGGGCAAAGTTAGCCACATGTAATCTTATTATTATATCCAGGAGTGCTGACGGCATTCCCATGTTCCTTAGGGCAGCCCATAGCTTTTCTCTTGGTACGAGGTCGAATGCAGACTTTAAGTCTACAAACGCTGCGTAAATAGTTCCACCGCCCAAGGTCACCACCTTCCAGTATATAAGAAGGAATCTAAACACCTGGTCAATTGTACTGACACTGGGTCTAAATCCTGCTTGCATAGGAGATAATATATTCTCAATCTCCATCCATTCAAGGATTTTAACCAACACCATCCTAGCTACAACTTTCTGAATTGTATCTATTAGACTTATAGGGCGATAGTTTTCCGGGGCCGAGCGTTCCCCCTTCTTAAATATAGGTAAAATTTCCGCCCCACGCCATGAGTCCGGAATTTGGGCACCACTTGCAATGGCATTAGCTATAAAAGTGATATAAGGGACCCAATTCAATAAATCAAATTTGAATAAGTCGGCCGGGATACAATCAATGCCAGGGGCTTTACCTGCTTTAATCAAACCCAGTGCAAACTCCGCATCAGTATTCTCAAAAACTACAGGTGGACAGAACAGTGATTCACTTAAAAAAAGAGCAGGTAAGCCACTCACAGTTTCTGGTTCACTACCCCTAAACTGGTGCTCAAAATATTCTACCCACACTTCTGGCGAGACAAAATTCGTCGGGATCTGACAGTCCTGATAACTACCCCATTTGACTATCTGCCAAAACTTAGTCTGGTCCTTTGATTTACTGGCTTCATACAAGTCCAGCCAATGCAAATCATCCCATTCTCTCCTTGACTCTCTTTGTACCTTTTTATACGCAAGCCTTGCCATCCTAATTTCTGGTACATCTCTAGATTTTAAGGCTTTAATCAGGTGAGTATGTGCCTGTCTACAGGAATTATTATACCATTTTTTTCCTGTTTTTGGGACCTTTGAGTTCATGGGTTTATAACTTGTAGTGAAAAGACATTTTAAGACACCAAAGAGCTTGTCATGCTGACCAATTATGTACGATAATTGGTTCAACGGGCAAAGCAGATAAGGTGGAAGAGACCTCTGATGAAGTTCTGTCTAATATCATAGGATCCTCCACTATCCTGCTCCACCTAAGCCTTCTACTGTCATTTGTTAGAATTGCCTCTGCAGTTGTACACTCAGTCGGAATTAATCTCCTTAGGCAGTCCTTTAGATTTAGACCAAGCACTAACGGGTTATGGTCGCTCTCAGGTCGAGCCATTATTAACATATCCTCCAATAGCACCCAGTACTCAACCCCGATTAGGATATAGTCAATTCGACTAGTACTGGTGCCGTTGTCAAATGTGGCCCGGCCTTCTTTATCAGAATGTGATCGGCCATTAACCGCTCTCAACCCCCACTCAAGACACAAACCCATCCATTGTAGTGCAGCCTCTGTCCCTCGCTTAATCGGTTTTAGCTCGAGGGGAGGGATATTCCATTGCACATCTTCTTCAGCAAATATGTCCACTCCCTAACATTGGAGTGGTTCGAAGGTACAATTAAAATCCCCCGCCACTACCACAAACTTATCCCTACCGATATTATTAAGGAGGAGATCTAATTCTCTAATAACCAACGGACTACGTCCCCCAGGGAGTCCGCGAGCATATATGTTGACAATAAAAATCTCCTGATGGTTGGGACTCGTCAGCATAATCCCAAGAATATCAGGAGTATCCACTAACACTTCATTGATCCTATAACTGAGTGACTGGCTCACCCAAATAGTTAATCCCCCAGAAGCTCTGCCCATTCTACCCCTCTGGGCGGGTTTGTAGAAATTAATATACCCATGTCTATAAATAGGATCAAGGGCCCAGGTTTCCTGAAATATTAAAATGTCCTGGTTGTCCACAAAATCAGCCCACTCTCCTAGGCCTACCTTGCTTTTCAGCCCCACAATATTCCAGGAAGCTATTTTAAGCGGGGTATTCATACTAGGGGATTGAGAATGTTCGATAGCCTGGAGACTAATACTCGATAACCCTCCACTCTCCAACAAGGAATCCCTGTCTGTAAATATCCTGGTTGGAAATGCGGACTGCCCCTTTCCTTGCACACCCTCCGATATCGCCGGCACCAACTCCAATGAGCTACCTAAAATTAATCCATCAGGGACAACTACTTCCCCCCCCCCTATGGTACCAGTCCCTATGGAGACCGCTTCAGGATTCATCGGCCAACTATTTTTACCGTGCCTGTATGAAAGTCAATCTACCCCCTCTAGACCTATAAGGGGCTCGAACCGGTTAGACAAGGGAAGGTGTCGCTCTATCTGGACTACAGGATTTCCCCCCGGTGTCTTCTCCTATATGGATTGAAAGGTAAGTGGGAAGAGCCACTAGTTGAGCGAGGGTAGAAATAATCAAGACCAAAGGATTGTATATCTCCCTCACTCCCAAATCTTGGCTCTCTACGGATAAAATCAACCACCCAAGGGTCCCTAAAATTCACAATGATACAGTCACCCTCTAAGTCTTTTGGACATTGTCCCACCCAATTCATCCTTCTAACACAGAGTATCTCAGTGTTAGAGAAGGGAGGGAGAGTTGTTTTCTTATTAAGCCAAAATATGACTTTATTTTTTAGCTCTCTATCTGATTCTTGTTTATCCTCCCCCAATGAAGGGACTCCCACCAGAATGATAGTGTAAGGTGTGGATTCTTGGGGAAGATTAACACAAGGCAAACGCTGCTTGTTTTTCTCCTTCTCCAACCGAGAATACCCAGTTAGCCCACTAACTGGAACTGGATCTTGCAGTGCAACCTTTGTTTTAGACACCGTCCCCGCCCCAGTATGCCTAGCCTGTGTGGTAACTATAGTGGTTTTGCCTACATGGGGAATATCCGTACTATGTTGTACTTCTTGGGAATTAGGAATGTCATTTACAACTGATGTTAAAGCACTTGTTCCATTATCTAACCCTGTTTTTGGGGTTCAACAATCAGTACGTTAGGGTTTTCCATTCTTGTAACTAATTAATCAACCTTGTTCTCTCCACTAGGGGTACGATCAAGGATTTGATTAGGGTTTCCAGTTTACCCAAAAGACCATCAGCAGCACTACACGTGGGGGTCTGTTGGGCTGGACCTCTTTTGACCAAAGTTGGGTTTGTTGGCTGGGTAGTATCATTAGGGATCAAAGTTTTCCCAGTTTTTTTAGGGATTTTGGGCATTTTAGCAGTTCCACCCTTCTGAGGACCACCCCCTCTTTTCCTTTTGCTTGGTTTGGTATTTACCAGTGAGCCTATTTTTTGGGTTTCTGTAGTGGGTCTATGTAACGGAGAAGGGCTAGAAACTCTACTGAATAGGCTACTAGAAATCATACTGGGTGGAGAATGATTGGGGGTAGAGCAATCCGCTGAATTGTCCGCAACCAGAATCGTTGGGCTCGAGCAGTATCGAGATTCCTGGGTAATAATAGGTTTAGGTAATCTTGAGGGGTCAGGGGAGATCACAGTCCCAATGTGGCCTAAGCATGAGCGTTTCCCTGTATTGAGATCTAGGGACAGACGTTTCTCAGTAAGAGCAATCTGTTTCTCTAAAATCACTGTTGCTCGTTTTATAAATTGGTCCATTGTTCCACTGACCACCCCACCCGTGATTGGCAATTGAGCAGTTCTTCCCTTCCCAGAGCGTAATGCCATAACTGGTTGGTGGCAGTACTAGAATACAATGAATCGCAAACAATGAACAACTTAAAAACCAGATTTAAGGGGAATAGCCCAGCCCGGCCTCAAACGACCTCGGACGGCCTCAGACGGTCCCGCCCTTGTCCCGGGCTTCTCCCGGGATGCTCCCGCGCAGCGGTATGATCAGCTTGCTATGAAGGGAGGGAGAGTGGTTAGGGGGCGGGGCAGGCATGCAGGGAGAGCGGACCATGTGGTGTTAATTGGTCATGCAGGGACTCCTGGGAGATGAAGTCCCTGTAAATACACTCGCTGCCCTGTAGCCAGTTGAACCCTCACCTTTCCCAAACACAGCGCCTCTGCGCTAGTCCCGGTACAAACACAGTCGGCAAGCCCAAACAACGAAGCGGGACCGGCGAGCAGTGGACAAATTCACGGGCAGAAGCACATCAGTTCTCCAGTACTGCTACACCTCCTTACGATCACCAGCAACTTGAATGAGTGTCTTATTCAGTTTCATTGGTCAAGAAGGGATCACAAAACCAGCAATAGCCAAATGGTGTTAACTTAGAGCGGTCCAGACCTGTAAGTGGACTTTTTTGGTGCTCTTCCTCACGAATTATGATGTGATCTTTGAAAGCCCAGAGCTGGAACCATGGTGTTCTATTTACAAGGAGCAATCGCCTCCTGGCTGACCTATCTTTTCACTTTTCTAACTTCTGTTTTACATAGTGCTTGCTGCCGGGGTTAATTTTTACATAAATTCAAAGATTGGTGATGGTATTATGCAATTCTAACCACTTCTGCTCAGCTTTCAAATTAAATGACAATTCAGCGACTCTATTTGTTGTGTCCACATGGAATGTTTCATAAATATTCCACGTCTCTTATGTGCTCCTAATTCACAACGGGGTAAAATATGTTACTGTTATTAATTGTTAAGGCTGTCAGTTTATCAACCTGGGATGTAGGAATATCTGAATCGGCCCTGGCAGGCTACGCACAAGTGACCTTCTGGCAGATTAACTCACCACCTAATTCTTAAAACATGGACCATTTTGAGCCTGTTTTTTGAAAGCCTTTCTTCCAATTCGACTTCACTGCCATTTCTGCATTTCTATACAAAAACAATTAATCTATTTGAGCCCTCGCTATCCATTATAGAAGTCAATGCACAATCTGACCCAGTGGGGATGGAAACATTTTCAGAGTGAGGGTGTTGTCATTAATGTTACATCCCTGAAGACATAGGGATTGTGAAAAATCCCAGCATCACGCAAAGAACAAGGGTGTGGTACGTGCATTGCGTAGCACATTGTTGCAAATATATTACGAACACATGGTGTTTAAGTGCCCTGTCATTTTTCAGACAGCACATTTCCTTTGAAACGGCTACTGAATTTGCACATTCAGTTTTACTGCTTAGACTATATACACAGAATAGAATATGTGTGGGGGTGTTAGAGAATATGTTTCATTTGCACATCACCAAGTAAAGCGTCTTGATTTGTATTGACCATATTAAAACAGTTGCTTCCATCACACTTCAGAATTATAAAACAACTGGGCTTTATCTGTGCTTTCCTAACTGCTGATAAAGTTTGAAATATTTGTAGAGTTCATCTACTGGTGTTTACATTTTGATGTGTGTTAGGAAAAAATAGACATCATACATCCTTTCCTTTCTCTTTTTGTACACCAGCAAGATTGTCACATCGTTCACAAAATTCTGGCACTTTGTAGTCAGAGAAAGAAAAGTAAGCACCACTCTCCATGCTAAAAGAATAAACAGCAATTTGTCAGAAGACACAGGCTGACACTTGACCTCTGACTTCGAGCGACAGCAAATGTGACAAGATAAAAACAAAATGTAAATGCATCTTTGTTGCTGATTTACCTTCTGAACTCCTGTATGGTTATTCTGGGGCTGCTGCAGCACCCCTACTTACTGTTCCTATGATCTGACCAGCCCCACTTTGAAAGTCTAAGTCTTTCTCAGTGTCTTTGCTTTTATACAGTTAACTAATTCCTCTCTAGAATGGTCTGTGGATGGAGAGATATTTGTGTTTTAAGGCAATTGAACAGGGACTAATCATTAGCAGAATAGATTACAGTGCCTGCAGCACAGAGAGGGACAGAGATTAATGCATGCTTAAAAACAAGCAAAGACACGGGTGGAACTGGTTTAACAAGCAATAATGACAGTGGAGAAAGAAGAAAGAAAAAAAAGTTACCTCAGTCCCACCATGAGCAACAACAACAATCAGTACTTGGTCCATGCTGCCCCGAAAGGGAAAATGAATGAAGAGAAAGTGAAAACGGCACACACTGGCCAGTCAGATGCCAGCAAATAAGAGTGATAAGGAGGCCAAAGAATGGGGGCAGTGGGCGGGCTCCAAGCCCCTTTAGTTAACTGTCTCGCAATAGCCAGTACATATGCTGTTTCAGGCATCACCTAAAAAGGAGGACTATTACCCACATTTTTACCTAGCTATTATCACCAGCTTTTCAGCTCTCGCCTGCCAACAGCATATGCGCTGTCACTGAGCAGTTTCATATACTAGAAAGGGCTTGGAGCCCAGCAATTGCTTACCATTTCCTTGGCATTATTGTAACTCTTATTTGCTGCCTCCTAATTGGCCCAGCGCACGCCAAGTGTCACTTCCTTTTCTTTCTATGGAGGAAGGACCAAGCACAGATGTATTCATCTTAATTAGTGTCCATCCGCTGCTTGTGCTGTGATTGAGGTACTATTTCTTCACTCTCTGCCACCCCTCCTTCTCCATGTTGCTTCTTCCCCTCCCACCCGCACATCCCAAAGTCTAGCTCCATAACACTGCTGGCATCTGGCTCCATCTCCTCGATCCCCAACCGTTACACTGTGTGTTGCTCCCCCACCCTCTCGCTCCTCCCAGTTTAAAAAGCATTTATTTGTAAGTAAACAGTTCTTGCAGAAGCGTTGTACATACTAACAAGCTCCTGTATTAGATCAAAGGGATGAGATGTTTACATAGATCTGAGGTCGAGTTAATTGGTAACATATTGTATTATAATTGCGTTTATGTAACACAAGGCTTTGAGGCGCTTTAGAGCAACTCGGGCAATACTCCACTTGAACTCAATGCCACTCCTCGCCACTCAATGTCACTTCACTCGACTCTACTCAATGCAAATCCACCCAGTGTCGCTCCAGTTCACCCCATGCCACTCAATCCACTCCACTATGCTTCACTCAATGCAACTCAATTCCACTCCACTCCGTGCCACTCCATCAAAGCCAATAGACGTGTCTGTCACAGGTGAGACCTATTGGCGTTGCCAATGCTTGTTGCTATTAGGAGACCAACCGTCCGTAAATTTCACGGACAGTCCGTAATTTCGGCTGTCTGTCCGTTGTCCGTGAAGGATTCTTTAACAGACGCCATTTGTCCGTAATTTTAACCGGGCACCGGTCGCAACACCCTAAAGCCGGCACAGCTTCCACCCACCTCCCTTCTTGACTCCGATGCAGTACCAAAGCTCAGATACCCAGCAGCACTGGAGAGGCACAGCGGGATGGCAACCCTCACACCTTCAGCCCTTGATGAGCTGTTAAGAGGTGCTTGAAGGTGACTGAGAGGGAGGGGCTGCAGCTTCAGGCGCAGGGGCATCTATTCATATGCAAACAGCCCTGAATGCGTCATGTCTCTGCAATTTAGAGGGGCCTCACACATTCCCTTTCTGCCCAGGACCCCAAACATTATAGAACCGGCCCTGATTACACCAGGCAGCACGTGGTTCTCTTCACAGAGCTTAATTACTGTCACTAAATTGTAAGCAAACCTCGGTTCTTCAAAAATGCAGTCTATAATGTAATAAAATAAAGAAATGGCACAATCGCATCCACTCTGATTAACAAAGTATGGAGGACAATCAGTTAAATCAGTTCTATTGGAGTATCTCCTTTAAGTACTGTACATCACAGTGAGGGATGGCAAAACTAACATTTTGGAAAGAGAGTCTGTCGTCTCGTTGTCTTGTCCAGGAGGGGGTGAGGAGCCCTACCCCTCCCTGGAAGAGACCAAGATGATACTAGAATACTGCATGCCCACCCCTGTGCCCCACCCTGGTGGATCCTGTCCCCCCTCCTGTGATGGCTCCTGCCCCCCCCCCCCCCAGCGATGGCTCCTGTCCCCCCATGTGGTGGCTCCTGCCCCCCTACCTGTGATAGCTCCTGCCCTCCCCCCAGCCCCCCCCCCGTGGTGGATCCTGTCTCCACCCTGGGTGGCTTCTGTCCCAGCCCTGGAATAGCTCCTGCAGCGAGGGTGAAGTTCTTGATGGGCCTCTTCTCAAAAAAGGCTCAGCTCAAAATTAATATGAAAAGGTGGGTGAGTGAGTAAGTGAAGGGATGGGTGGATGAATTAGTGAAAGGGTGAATGGATGAATGAACGATTGAATAGATGGATAATGAGAGAGGATGGATGGATTGATGAGTGAGTGGAAGGATGGATGAGAGAAAAGGTAAATAGATGGATGTATGGGTGGAAAGGTAGCTGGATGGGTAAAAGGGTGGATGGATGAGTGGAAAGGTGGATGATGTGTGAGTGAGTGGGTGGATGGATGAGTGAAATGATGGATGGATTGATGAATTGATAAGTGCAAGGGTGAATGGATGGACAGATGAGTAAAAGGGTGGATGTAAGGATGGATGAGTGAGTGAACGGGGGGGTAGATGGACAAAAGGATAAATAGATGAGTGAAGGAGTGAAAGGATAGATGGATGAGAGAAAGGATGGATGAGTGATAGGGTCAATGGATGGATTCATGAGTGGATGAGTAGATGGATGGGTGGATGGAAGGAAGGATGGCTAAGTGAAAAGGTTGATGGAGAGAGAAAGGAAGGATGGATGGATGACTGAAAGGGTGGATGGGTGGAAGGAGGAGTGACTGGGTGGATGGATGAGTAAGTGAAAGGATGGCTGGATGCGTGTAAATGGCTGGATGGATGAGTGAATGGATGGATGGGTGGAAGAGTGGATGGATGAGTGTCCAGATGGATAGGGTGGAAGGGTGGATGGATGGATAATGGAAGGATGAGTGAAAGGATGGATGAAGGGATGGATGAGTGAAATGATAGATGGAAGGATACATGATGGATAGGTTTGCAAATGGTTGAATATGTTTGGATATGGCTGCAGTGCTTAATTTGTGCCGCTGCTTTCCGGTGCTCAGCACCGGCACTTCATTGTCAGGGCCGGGGCTATAAATTATTTTCAGGAGGCAGTGGTGGTGAACGTAATTTAAAAAAAAAAAAACATGAACAAAGGGGATACCCTGCTGCGCTCTTGTGGAGGTTTTTGTAAGGATGGATGTGATTCTGCTGTGCTCTTGTGGCGGTTGAGACGTCCGGTCAGTGGTACCTGATAGCGTTATGTGGTAGGGGGTGGGTGTGGTTGAGTAAGGAGCCATGAGATGCTCTCTGTGTTATGTACACTTCACATGTGACGTGGGGTCATGCCTATTTACGGTACATCATGTGGAGTTTAACAAGGCCTTGCAGTTGCCTCCTGATAGGACGCCGCCTTACTATGCTAGCACATTCTAAGGGGGTGGATGTTGCGTGTTCTTGAAGGGTGCCGATTTGCACCTTGAGGCATGGGTGATTACACAGTTTAGTGGTGCTCTGTGGGCCGCCTATACTACAGCTGGAAAATAATTCCTTTATCGGAAATAGTATTTCACAGCTTTTTGGGGCTTCCGTTTTCTGTGAGCGAACTAGGAATTTAGTTTTACCGGGTGTTTTTCCTTCTAGTGTTATGAAATGGCTATTTTGGCCATTGGCTGCATAATGTGTTTTCTTTTTCTTGAGTTGTAGAACTGGTCTATTTGTCTTGTGTATAAATTGTGTTTTCGTATGGCATCCTCCTGTTAAGAGGAATGGGGTTGTGGGCTTTTGTTTAAGTCACACATTTGAATCCCGGCAAGGCCACTCAGCCTTTCATCCTCCATGGTGAGTAACTGAGACCCTTTGACCTGGTAAATATTAACACCTGTTGTGTACAGATCGTAGAAAGGGGCGGAAGGGTGGTATGGAGCTGTAAACACAACTTTATTAATAATAAAACAGCATGACTTGCAATATATGCGTTGACCCACGAAGAGTACTGTGCCCTCTAACTTCTTATCATATGAAGTAAGTGTCATGCTTCTAAGCGCTGTAACCAACAGGTATTATTCCAGTTATCAATGGTACTTGGTGGCATCTTTGCTGAGAGTGGATAAGGACATCAGGAGTCACTTGAGGCTTTGCCCTTCTTTATTGATGGCCCCTCTCCACATTTACAGTGGAAATAAATAGCATAATACACTCGGCGCATCTGCATCAATGCTACATATATACTGCTGCAGTTTGGCCACGTTCTTAATATAGGTTCGGACTAGAGACTGTTGTGCATGTGACTGTCACTCAGTGCCTCAGGGAAGGGACTGCCATGAGTGATCATCACTCGATGCCTCAGGGACTACCATGAATGACCATCACTTGATGTCTCAGGTGAGGAACTGCCATGAGTGACCATCACTTGATGCCTCAGGCGAGGGACTGCCATGAATGACCATCACTTGATGTCTCAGGTGAGGGACTGCCATGAGTGCCCATTACTTGATGCCTCAGGTGAGGGACTTCCATGAATGACCATCACTTGATGTCTCAGGTGAGGGACCGCCATGAATAACCATCACTTGATGTCTCAGGGAATGCCATAGGTGACCATTACTTGGTGCCTCGGGGGAGAGACTGCCATGAGTGACCATCACTTGATGTTTGAAGTGAGGGACTGCCATGAGTGACCAGCACATGAGTAACCATCACTTGATGGATCAGGTGAGAGACTTCCATGTGTGACCAACACTGGAAGGCACGGATGAGGGACTGCCATGAGTGACCATCTCTTGATGCCTTAGGCAAGGGACTGCCATGTATGACCATCACTGAATATATAGGTGAGGGACTGTATGTGCATGACCAGCACTGGATGGTTCGGGTGAGGGACTGTATGTGCGTGACCATCAGTGGACAGTTCGGGCGAGGGACTGTGTGCGTGACCATCAGTAGATGGTTCGGGCAAGGGACTATATGTGCGTGTCCATTAGTAGCTGTTTCGGGCAAGGGACTGTATGTGTGTGACCATGAGTGGATGGTTCGGGTGAGGGACTGTATGTGCGTGACCAGTGGATGGTTCGAGTTAGGGACTTATGTGCGTGACCAGTACTAGAGGGCTGAATTGAGGGCACTTTCATAAACGTAAACACTTGGTGGCCCATTGGTTTCATATACTGGTTTCATGCCACCCTCGTCCAGGTCATTGGATCACAGCTCGGCGAGGTGAGCCAGTTGGTTTCTGTGGCTAACTTACTGCCCGGCTGGCAGGTGGCCATTCAGCAGCGAGGACCCCCGCAGAGTTGATAATGCTCCTAGAGTAAGTGTGTGGAATCAGTGAAGGAAGTGAGTGGAGCCAGGGAAAGTGGATGTGGACTCCTACAAACATTTGAGCACCTGGACTTCATATTTTACAAATTAAGCACTGTATGGCTGGGCTTACTTATATACTATTGCGCGACCTCCTCTGAGGTGTCTGTAAAACTTACCTATTATCCTGAAGTTTTGTCCTGAATTTTGACTTCCTGTCCTGAATTTGTGTCCTGAATTTTGACCCTTTGTCCTGAATTTTTACACTCACCGTCCTGAATTTGCACCAATGCCAGTTGGTCACCCTAGTTGCTGTTGAGAGTAGTAAACGTTTTCATTTTGAGCCGCGTCACTGATGTAAAAAAATCACTTCACATCAATAAAAGTATTCCTGATGTAACAAGGAAGAATGCACAGTTTTGACTTTCCCCAGCTAACAGTCTAGGTGCAAAAATGTAAATAAGGCCACATGTGGCATGAAGATGGTAAGAACGAGGGCAGTGCCTGCTGATTATGTTTTTACTGACGTCGGCTGTATTTTGGATCAAAAATACCGTTATGCTTGCCCCCTCAGAGGGAGTCTGGCGTTGAATATATAGACGTCTACGAGGACCTTTGCTAAAATGAAGTCCCGAGCAAGCGTTCTGCGTTTTACCCTTTATGAGTAGATTAAGTTATGCTAACGGACTGCCATCTTGCGGTAGCAGAAGTGATAGCAAACCTACATGGAGGCAATGCATTTCAATCCCGTGTTCTAGGATTGTGCTTTTCTTGCATTAACAATATTGTGTACATAATGGTTTTATTTCCCCCGAGTCTTTTTCCACACAACACGGCAGTAATCTTTCACGAGTACTAGTTGAAACTCAAAATGAACGTGCCAGTTTCATCTGTCAACTGTTTTTTTGCGATTTTGAAGCTTGATTTGTTTTTCTTAAAACAACTTAAAATGATCCAAAAGTATTGATGTCATTGTAAAAACCCTTGTGCATAAAAATCATGTACAGAAAACTCAGCGAGTTACAAATAGTACTAATAAGTATTCATAAGAATAGCAGGACACACCCCTAGTCCCGACATCCAGTACCCTCAGCTATATTTGCACACAAACCGAGCAATGCCCTTAAACGACATCTGACAAACGTTGATCCATTAGGGCCAGAAACATTCAAGCATTTTGGGATAATCGCTATGTAAATCATTACTGTTTTTTTTTCATTGTATGTATATTTATCTTGTATGGATATCGTGAAAATCCGGCATGGCTTCAGCCTTGCGGATCAACGTGGACGCACATTTCTCAACCATTTAGGTCTTTGCTACAAGTGCTTCGTGTAAAATTCGCTCTTTCTGCTGCGCGCCTCAGTCTGGACACAGGACCAGCTCATTCCCAGTGTAAATACCGCACCCCAGAGTCAACGATACTGGGGCTCTAACTTCAGGCGTGTGGAATTAAAGGGAACCTCCAGAATACAAAGAGAAATCAGGAGTTACATAGGGAATTGACCGATCCGGGCTTGATTCCCCTGTAATTAGTGTTGGACTGCCTTTTCGAGCAGTCTTGCATTTCCAGATGGGCCAGCTTTAAAGGAAAAGTTTTTTTAATTTTTATTCATGGAGAGGATGTGGTCCGTCGGCTAGACTGCCGCCTTTGGTGCTGGAAACCAGAGTTCGAGCCTCGGGGTCGCTTCCACATCCTGTGATTCTGGGCAAATCACTTAATCTCCTAGTGACTGAATATGTAATGTAAATACGGTGCTCGTCGAGTTCGCGCTATATAAATATGCCAAAAAATAATAATTTAGTTCTGTCACAGCCCATTGAACAACAAGCATTTGCAATGCAATAGGTCTCGCATTTGCGAGAGTTAAAGCTATTGGCATTGTGAATGACAATACCTTTTATTTATGTGTTTTACAAACCAACACATAAATACAAAGCATTGTCATTTACAATGCTAACAGCTCCAAGTATCGCAAAGGCGAGACCTATTGCATTGCAAATGCTTGTTAGAAGCAGTAACCAGCCGATGTCTATTAAGGAGGACAGCAGTCCACGAGGGGGCAGCAGAGCAGAGGTACTGCTCAAGATTTTACAGTCATACACTTGGACCATAACATTCAGCAATTTATCCCAGGGTTCAAACTTTCTGCGTTACCCTGTAATAATAACTGAAAGTGCATGCACGGTCAGGGGACTGCTTAATGCTAAAGAGGAGACAGCCCTGCTGTAGCATCCAAGTCAAACGTGCAGAGATGCTGTCATTCTGTTACCCAGTTATTAGCCACGGTATGGCGAGCCTTGAGAGCTAAGACTCGTCACTAAGGGCAAGGCAGGATGCAAAGTGACCGACTATAAGTCCTGAAAGCAGTGAAAAGCAGGCATGCGCTGCAATAGGCCACACATCTTAGGAACTCTCAAAGGTCTTATGGGTGCTGTGCTTAAGCGATGTCCTCTCATGACTTATCAAAACCCACGTTTGCCGGGACTACGACAAAGATCAAAAGCAGTACGTCTTTTGAAGGATATGAAGAACAAGGGCATCGCTGAAGTGAACAGGAAATCTTAAGTCGCTGCCTGGTCTTTGTTCCCTCTGGCTGGCTACAGACTGGCCTCAGACAAGCATTATTGCTGGCCTGTCTTATTTTGTTACAGTGACTCTAGAAAAACGTTATTGTGGAAGGGGGTACATTACAGAGCCACAGACTTTAATGAAGTCTAGTGAAACTTTTTGACCCACACACTTCTCGCAGGTTGTGCTGCATTTTGAGTCTGGCTTTAATAATTAGTCATTGGTAAATCTAGCCTCAACAGCGCTAATGATAGTGAGTTCCTTTAGTCTGTGAGTGAAATAGGAGCATCTTTAGTAACTGCCAGAACCCTCTCCTTTTTTTTGCCAGCAGGTCTAGCACGGGCGCAGTTAGAGCTAATGCAAGATCTTAAGGCTCAAACTTCAGCCATGTTGAAAGATGGAAAAGGACATGTTCACTCCCACCACGAGACACACAGATAGCTTGAATGACTGTGGGAACCAGACAATACGCAATTTTCAGTGCAGCTCTTAGTTGCTTTTCGGTGCTCGACCATTTCCTCCCAGGGAACCGAGCTTTGACACAGCCTTCTAGCCTCAGACCACACCAGCTATAAATTGTAATAAAAGGCAGTGCTTTCTTTACGCTTTGAATATGTTTGGGCATTTTTTCACAAAATGTAGGCATTCAAATCACGAGGCAGCTAACGACACATCATTGCAATTAAAATGTGTTTTTGGTTATGAACTAGTTACCAGCAGGCCACCTTGAGACAGGACCTAGTCCGGGTAATGTAGAATTTACTATAAGTAACTGCATACCAATACCAGAAATACAGACAGACTAACGCCAAAATAAGAGACCAATCAACAGCAACATCGATGGAATACCACTAGTATTTCAAATGGTATCATATGTTGGCAAGCATTGAGCTGCAGACACACTCAGAGCGGGACCTAGCTACATTCAGATTAACATAAGCAACGTTCATTCGCAAAACCACAGGGAAGCGTAGGATGGAAGCAGACGAGGGGGACACGTTGGAAGCAGGCAGAGATAAAGAGGGTGTGAGATGGGATCAGGCAGAGGAGGGCAGAACAGGGTGGAAGCGGGGACTGGAGCAGGCAGTGTAGAACGGGAGCATATGGTCGACCAGATGATGGTGGAAGGAGGGAGATGGGTATACTTGGCTGAATCGAAGCTAGCGGAGGAGGGCAGAACATTAATGGAATGAAGAGAGAAGGGTAGAAGGAGACAGCGATCAGAAAAGTTGGGGCAAAAACAGGCGGGAGCAATCACTTGAGGACAGACAGGGAGGGGAGCAGGAAGTATGGGTCCGGAGCTGGGCAGAGGGTGGACACGGGGGTAGGGTCAGAGCAGGCTATCGACGTGACTATGGAGGGAAGAGGCAGTGGAGGGGAAGAAAGAGCAGGGGCGGCCAGAGTAGGACTCGAGTCCCGAGTCTCGGGAGTAGGATGGCAGTGAGGAGATGCTTGACGAGCAAAGACGGGCCCGAAGGGCAGGTGGGACCGGAAGGCAGGGGACAGCAGAGTCGGAGACATCGATCAGAAAAGTCGGGGCAAAAACAGGCAGGAGCGGTCACTTGATGACAGACTGGGAGGGGAGCAGGAAGGATGGGTCCGGAGCCGAGCACAGGGGGGACACGGGGGTAGGGTCAGAGCAGGCTATGGATGTGAACATGGTGGGAAGAGGCAGTGGAGGGGAGGAAAGAGCAGGGGCGACCAGAGTAGGACTCAAGTCCCGAGTCTCAGGAGTAGGGTGGCAGTGAGAAGATGCGTGACGAGCAGAGACTGGCTGGGAGGGCAGGTGGGACCGGAAGGCGGGGGACAGCAGAGTCGGGCTGGGAGTGGTGCGGGGAGTTAGAAGTATTAAACAAGCCCGCGAGTGGTGCGCGCGCGCACCACAGCGAGACATGTGGTTTCACTTATCGCGCCCGTGTCTGGGCACGATAATTGAAACCACATGGCGGTGGTGCGGGTAACCGACACCAATAGGCCATGGGCGGAGCAATGCGCCAGCCTTTGGCCAATTGCGTGCTGTCTTTGTTACAAAGACGCACGCAAAGGGCAATAGCGTAGCCCAAAAGGAAAAGCACACGCACGAGCGTGTGCGATTCCTAGGTCAGTTTTCAAACCCCTACAAGAGGTCTCTCGCTGCACGAGCAGTGCTGCGCACTGCAACGCTAGGCACGTGACCTAAAAAAACACATACACACTCACTAGATGAAACTGGCCTGTGCCAGCCTGCCCAGAAGGCCGGACAAAACTGCCGTAATTCCTCATTCTTCCCTGCAATTCCCCTGGAGATTTCGGCTAGAAACATGACAGATTCGCAGTAACTTTAGGATGTCATTGTTTGCTGCGAGGTCTGGTAATCAGCTTACGTGATGGACCAAGTCTTACTCTGAGATCACCCCTTGTTGAAGGTAAAGGAATCCAGCCAAGACCATCAGGGCACACTGCATGTCAAGTCCTGGCACCTAGATACAGCTGAGACCACGTACCCCAGTCCTGAATTGCAGCACACCCTACGATATTCAAGACCCCTTTTCTGAGTCGCAGTACAACGTCTCACAGGGTCAGCCCTCTCCCCCTCGCTTTCAAATGATAAAACCACAGCATTGGAGAAGATAGCTAAAGCTTAAGCTTGTTATGTGCAGGGCCACTAGAATTACGCGGCAGAAGAGGACAAAATATCCTGCAAGAATAACTAAATTATGCAGCAAGAAAAGGCATGTTATGCGGCATAATGTGGCACATTTTGTGATAGTATTATTTCATTATTTTATCATTTTCACACCGGGTAACAGTGTTTGAGAAAGAACTTCACCATAATTAGTAGCAATTTAACACCCAAATACAACAATTAGCAACTGAAAGATGACCTGTGAACCTTTGCAAAAAGCCTTTTGATGCACAGGAACCTGAGTCGCCATATTTTTGTAACATTTGATCCATTTGAGATAGAAACAGTTTTTTCTGTTAAATCTGTAGATTATGCCACAAATGATGGATTATGTGGCAAATCCATAACTATGTGAGAATTTCCGCAGCCGCAGAATTCCAGTGGCACTGATAATGTGTTATGTGATCATATGTTATGGGATGGTGGCAAAGGTTCATTGACATGGCCAGGTTTGCTCCTACCCACATGGCGGATATTTTAATGTCCCTGCCTCTACAAAAATTAGGAAAATCAGCTAAAGCCGGTATTTTTTTATCCTTATTAGTATATACCTCAAACCACAGACAACGATAACCCATTTAAAAGTGCTCTAGCGCTTCCCCAATGATCTCTAACTGAAATTAAAGTAAACAAAAAAACTGAAACGTCATGTTACAATTGAATGCAGATGACTTTTATATGACTTCCATTTAAATATCACTTCTGGGACTTTGCAGACTCTTAAAAGACGAGCAAAAAGCGGATAGTTTTCTTTGGGAGAGCGAGGGGGCAACCTCAGGGCTGGCCCCTGAAGCCCGGTAATCGGTGCAGTGTGCGCGGGAACGCCCGCTCCCTTCGGAATCACAAGATGTCGGCCCTGCTCGCAGACACAGGGCGCAGGACCTCACCCCCCTCTGAGCCTCGACCTTAGATCCCCCCGCCTCTGGAGGGCGGCCCGAGCCGTGCTTGCAGTCTCTGACTCAGCCCTCCGCTCTTTGGGATATTATTTCGCCTCTTTCCATATTTTTCTGGGGTCGGTGCGGTTTGAACATCTCACGCAGGCCCTATCCGCTTTCCCCATGTGGTGAACCTTCTGCCAGGAAAATCCAACAACAGCCATCCACCTCCCACTCCTTAATGTTTTGTTGCCTTTCTGCCTCGCTTTTCATTGTTCTGTTTTAAGTTCAGTTCTTTACATCTTACAGGACCAACCATGCCATGAAAATCGCCTGCTCTCTCTTTCTCTCGCGCCTTCTCTGTTTAATCTGTTCTCATTTCCATTTTTTTCCTTGTTTACTGCTCAACATTCATAAAATTATTTTCTATTTTTCAACCCCTTCTCTTCTTTAATTCGTTCTACTCGATTATTTTTTTCATTATGTATATTCCTCTAAGTCTATCAATAAGCGTCATCGTTTTTTCTTCACCCTACTGCCTCATCCCCTTTTTCTGATAGTCCTGCTTCCTTTCTATATTTCGCCTTATTATTGCTCTTTTCCACTCTTTGCATTCGTTTTTTTCCTGTACATTTTGCTGTTTATTTCTTGACACACAATCATGCTTTTCCCCTTTCCTTCCGCCCTTGTTTACCTTCATCTTTCCATTTACTTTCATTTTCTGATCTCTCTTTTATGTTTTGTTGTATCATCGTAGGCTCTCAGTTTCTTATGGCCCTTTTTTTGTTTCCCTATTTCTTACACTTGTTCGGTGCATTGTTGTTTCATATCTTCACTGGTCCAGCGCGCTTCTTCAGTGCTTATAAAGTGCAGACTGTTGGTGCTTCCATTCAGGCACATAAGATAGAATATGACATTAGGTTAAAAGACTAAAAGGCCCAACCAAGCCTGTCCGTTCAGTTGACCAAAGGGCTACAGAGAGGCTGTGTAGTGTTTTTTTATATCTCGCCTTGACAGCACGTCTTGTCTCTTTGTTCTTATCAGTCGGCTTAGAGACCGCTCATTGCTTACTTTTTATTGACTTCAAAATACATATTTCTAGGTTGGTTCCAAACTTCTTGCCATGCATGCTTTTCTTTTTTTCCAAACTCACGGTGGAAATAAACACCTTTGAGGTCTACGTCGATCTAATGTGGCTCCACTTAATACTACCTCAACACGTTGGGTGGCTGATTCACAGACCCATCATCGCATAAATCCTCTGCTTTATAACTTGCTCTGGCTTCCACTATAACACAGAGTTCAGTACAAGCTCTGCTGCTCCACATTCAAGGCGCTTGTCCTGTCTTGCCTCCAGGTTCCAGATATAAGTGCAGCAAGGGTTTGTGCAGACTTATTATGATTGCATTTCGCTAAACACCATTTTCTCCTCAAGCCTTTTTGGTTCCTTCCCTAGGTTCATAAATTCCTTGCCCAGTTAAATTTGCTGGGTTCGTGTCCTATTTATTGCCTTGCTGACTGTAGTCAGGACATATATTTTTATGATTTTTTTTTGTAATTTTCTGCTGCAGATCAAAGTCTGCCCATTGTGATTATTTTCTTCCTCTGGGACTTACTGTAGTGCTATATTATTCTTTTCTAGTTTGGTATTAAGTTATATTGTATTTCTGTATTGCAGTACAACAGCCAACCAGTCTTCAGGGTGAAGGCTACGTTCAAAGAATGTAACAAATAATAACAAAAAAGAATGTCCCCCATGTGACCATCATAACAGGCTACAGTACACGTGGCCTGCAAACTGAACACAACATTCCAGCGGAGGCCTTCAAAGCATGACACAGTGGTCCTAAAACATGGCATGCCATGCAGGGGAGGGTTTACCTCCCCCTGACCTTCCCCTCTTTATCCCCTTGCCTTCACTGCATGCCTCTCACCTTGCTGCATTGGCCTTAAGTAACCAGCTATTTGACCACTCTTGAGAATTTCCTAAACTATTCCCTACAACCAGTTTTAACATTACTCACAGTATCTCTGCCGTCCACCACTCCAACCTCACCCATCCCCTCCCCTCCGCTTTGAAATTTCAAATCTGAACACAAGCTAGCGTTTCTAGAAGAATGAACATTTTAAATCTGTTGGGAGCCAAAGTGACCCAAAAATGTTTTTTCGGGGCCTTGGATAAGAGTTCCATCCAAAGCTATGTAGTGGACCCGGAGGAGAAGTGACAGCTGAAAGATGCAGATTGCCACTCCTCCAGACTGCAACAGTTCATCATACTGAAACGAACAATTGTGAGAAAAAAGGAGTGAACGAACGAGTGACGTACATAAAAGTCAGACTTGAGAAGCAAAGTAGAGAAAGCAAAAAGTACCAAAAGAAGGGAGTGGCTCCACAAACGACCTCCTTCTACCCCCTTCCATTTTTGTGCCTGGCCCACAACAGTCTTCGTTGTTTGTTGGCCATCTAATGAGATACATACTGCAGACCCGCATGTTGTGGATGTGTACATTGTTTAATGAACTCCATTATGTCATTTGCACCCCAGCTACTCTTATGCTGGTAGTTTAGGACGCATGCACCATGTGCTGCTGCAGGTATAACGGGCAAGCCAGACACAATTAGTATAGTCAAGGTGTGTCATTCTTCCATTGAAAACAACATATCACTATATGTCCCTGGTATCCAGACCCACAGTGTGCTCTGCAGCCATTAATCATAAGGATAAATACGCATAAGCCACCAAGCATGACCACGACCTACAAAATGCGAAGTGGGTCGCACACCGCTCGTCATACTAGCAAATAGCCCCATAGGATTCTGGAGGATGTAGTGACAGCGGCGGGTACACCTATGCCACGAGTAAAAAGTTTAAAATGCCATCCCTGGACACGTGTTTCGAGGTAATTGCCTCTCGTCAGCAGGGAGCAGGTACGTATGCGGGGTGCTGTAGACTGCCAAAAATTATCAGGTATAGTACCTCTCACGGCACGCGGGTGCGGGATCCGGGCTCGTCAACCCATAGCTCAGGGAGCTTTAAATACAAAATGCGAAGTGGGTCGCACACCGCTCGTCATACTAGCAAATAGCCCCATAGGATTCTGGAGGATGTAGTGACAGCGGCGGGTACACCTATGCCAAGAGTAAAAAGTTTAAAATGCCATCCCTGGACACGTGTTTCGAGGTAATTGCCTCTCGTCAGCAGGGAGCAGGTACGTATGCGGGGTGCTGTAGACTGCCAAAAATTATCAGGTATAGTACCTCTCACGGCACGCGGGTGCGGGATCCGGGCTCGTCAACCCATAGCTCAGGGAGCTTTAAATACAAAATGCGAAGTGGGTCGCACACCGCTCGTCATACTAGCAAATAGCCCCATAGGATTCTGGAGGATGTAGTGACAGCGGCGGGTACACCTATGCCACGAGTAAAAAGTTTAAAATGCCATCCCTGGACACGTGTTTCGAGGTAATTGCCTCTCGTCAGCAGGGAGCAGGTACGTATGCGGGGTGCTGTAGACTGCCAAAAATTATCAGGTATAGTACCTCTCACGGCACGCGGGTGCGGGATCCGGGCTCGTCAACCCATAGCTCAGGGAGCTTTAAATACAAAATGCGAAGTGGGTCGCACACCGCTCGTCATACTAGCAAATAGCCCCATAGGATTCTGGAGGATGTAGTGACAGCGGCGGGTACACCTATGCCACGAGTAAAAAGTTTAAAATGCCATCCCTGGACACGTGTTTCGAGGTAATTGCCTCTCGTCAGCAGGGAGCAGGTACGTATGCGGGGTGCTGTAGACTGCCAAAAATTATCAGGTATAGTACCTCTCACGGCACGCGGGTGCGGGATCCGGGCTCGTCAACCCATAGCTCAGGGAGCTTTAAATACAAAATGCGAAGTGGGTCGCACACCGCTCGTCATACTAGCAAATAGCCCCATAGGATTCTGGAGGATGTAGTGACAGCGGCGGGTACACCTATGCCACGAGTAAAAAGTTTAAAATGCCATCCCTGGACACGTGTTTCGAGGTAATTGCCTCTCGTCAGCAGGGAGCAGGTACGTATGCGGGGTGCTGTAGACTGCCAAAAATTATCAGGTATAGTACCTCTCACGGCACGCGGGTGCGGGATCCGGGCTCGTCAACCCATAGCTCAGGGAGCTTTAAATACAAAATGCGAAGTGGGTCGCACACCGCTCGTCATACTAGCAAATAGCCCCATAGGATTCTGGAGGATGTAGTGACAGCGGCGGGTACACCTATGCCACGAGTAAAAAGTTTAAAATGCCATCCCTGGACACGTGTTTCGAGGTAATTGCCTCTCGTCAGCAGGGAGCAGGTACGTATGCGGGGTGCTGTAGACTGCCAATAATTATCAGGTATAGTACCTCTCACGGCACGCGGGTGCGGGATCCGGGCTCGTCAACCCATAGCTCAGGGAGCTTTAAATACAAAATGCGAAGTGGGTCGCACACCGCTCGTCATACTAGCAAATAGCCCCATAGGATTCTGGAGGATGTAGTGACAGCGGCGGGTACACCTATGCCACGAGTAAAAAGTTTAAAATGCCATCCCTGGACACGTGTTTCGAGGTAATTGCCTCTCGTCAGCAGGGAGCAGGTACGTATGCGGGGTGCTGTAGACTGCCAAAAATTATCAGGTATAGTACCTCTCACGGCACGCGGGTGCGGGATCCGGGCTCGTCAACCCATAGCTCAGGGAGCTTTAAATACAAAATGCGAAGTGGGTCGCACACCGCTCGTCATACTAGCAAATAGCCCCATAGGATTCTGGAGGATGTAGTGACAGCGGCGGGTACACCTATGCCACGAGTAAAAAGTTTAAAATGCCATCCCTGGACACGTGTTTCGAGGTAATTGCCTCTCGTCAGCAGGGAGCAGGTACGTATGCGGGGTGCTGTAGACTGCCAAAAATTATCAGGTATAGTACCTCTCACGGCACGCGGGTGCGGGATCCGGGCTCGTCAACCCATAGCTCAGGGAGCTTTAAATACAAAATGCGAAGTGGGTCGCACACCGCTCGTCATACTAGCAAATAGCCCCATAGGATTCTGGAGGATGTAGTGACAGCGGCGGGTACACCTATGCCACGAGTAATAAGGTTAAAATGCCATCCCTGGACACGTGTTTCGAGGTAATTGCCTCTCGTCAGCAGGGAGCAGGTACGTATGCGGGGTGCTGTAGACTGCCAAAAATTATCAGGTATAGTACCTCTCACGGCACGCGGGTGCGGGATCCGGGCCCGTCAACCCATAGCTCAGGGAGCTTTAAATACAAAATGCGAAGTGGGTCGCACACCGCTCGTCATACTAGCAAATAGCCCCATAGGATTCTGGAGGATGTAGTGACAGCGGCGGGTACACCTATGCCACGAGTAAAAAGTTTAAAATGCCATCCCTGGACACGTGTTTCGAGGTAATTGCCTCTCGTCAGCAGGGAGCAGGTACGTATGCGGGGTGCTGTAGACTGCCAAAAATTATCAGGTATAGTACCTCTCACGGCACGCGGGTGCGGGATCCGGGCTCGTCAACCCATAGCTCAGGGAGCTTTAAATACAAAATGCGAAGTGGGTCGCACACCGCTCGTCATACTAGCAAATAGCCCCATAGGATTCTGGAGGATGTAGTGACAGCGGCGGGTACACCTATGCCACGAGTAAAAAGTTTAAAATGCCATCCCTGGACACGTGTTTCGAGGTAATTGCCTCTCGTCAGCAGGGAGCAGGTACGTATGCGGGGTGCTGTAGACTGCCAAAAATTATCAGGTATAGTACCTCTCACGGCACGCGGGTGCGGGATCCGGGCTCGTCAACCCATAGCTCAGGGAGCTTTAAATACAAAATGCGAAGTGGGTCGCACACCGCTCGTCATACTAGCAAATAGCCCCATAGGATTCTGGAGGATGTAGTGACAGCGGCGGGTACACCTATGCCACGAGTAAAAAGTTTAAAATGCCATCCCTGGACACGTGTTTCGAGGTAATTGCCTCTCGTCAGCAGGGAGCAGGTACGTATGCGGGGTGCTGTAGACTGCCAAAAATTATCAGGTATAGTACCTCTCACGGCACGCGGGTGCGGGATCCGGGCTCGTCAACCCATAGCTCAGGGAGCTTTAAATACAAAATGCGAAGTGGGTCGCACACCGCTCGTCATACTAGCAAATAGCCCCATAGGATTCTGGAGGATGTAGTGACAGCGGCGGGTACACCTATGCCACGAGTAAAAAGTTTAAAATGCCATCCCTGGACACGTGTTTCGAGGTGATTGCCTCTCGTCAGCAGGGAGCAGGTACGTATGCGGGGTGCTGTAGACTGCCAAAAATTATCAGGTATAGTACCTCTCACGGCACGCGGGTGCAGGATCCGGGCTCGTCAACCCATAGCTCAGGGAGCTTTAAATACAAAATGCGAAGTGGGTCGCACACCGCTCGTCATACTAGCAAATAGCCCCATAGGATTCTGGAGGATGTAGTGACAGCGGCGGGTACACCTATGCCACGAGTAAAAAGTTTAAAATGCCATCCCTGGACACGTGTTTCGAGGTAATTGCCTCTCGTCAGCAGGGAGCAGGTACGTATGCGGGGTGCTGTAGACTGCCAAAAATTATAAGGTATAGTACCTCTCACGGCACGCGGGTGCGGGATCCGGGCTCGTCAACCCATAGCTCAGGGAGCTTTAAATACAAAATGCGAAGTGGGTCGCACACCGCTCGTCATACTAGCAAATAGCCCCATAGGATTCTGGAGGATGTAGTGACAGCGGCGGGTACACCTATGCCACGAGTAAAAAGTTTAAAATGCCATCCCTGGACACCTGTTTCGAGGTAATTGCCTCTCGTCAGCAGGGAGCAGGTACGTATGCGGGGTGCTGTAGACTGCCAAAAATTATCAGGTATAGTACCTCTCACGGCACGCGGGTGCGGGATCCGGGCTCGTCAACCCATAGCTCAGGGAGCTTTAAATACAAAATGCGAAGTGGGTCGCACACCGCTCGTCATACTAGCAAATAGCCCCATAGGATTCTGGAGGATGTAGTGACAGCGGCGGGTACACCTATGCCACGAGTAAAAAGTTTAAAATGCCATCCCTGGACACGTGTTTCGAGGTAATTGCCTCTCGTCAGCAGGGAGCAGGTACGTATGCGGGGTGCTGTAGACTGCCAAAAATTATCAGGTATAGTACCTCTCACGGCACGCGGGTGCGGGATCCGGGCTCGTCAACCCATAGCTCAGGGAGCTTTAAATACAAAATGCGAAGTGGGTCGCACACCGCTCGTCATACTAGCAAATAGCCCCATAGGATTCTGGAGGATGTAGTGACAGCGGCGGGTACACCTATGCCACGAGTAAAAAGTTTAAAATGCCATCCCTGGACACGTGCTTCGAGGTAATTGCCTCTCGTCAGCAGGGAGCAGGTACGTATGCGGGGTGCTGTAGACTGCCAAAAATTATCAGGTATAGTACCTCTCACGGCACGCGGGTGCGGGATCCGGGCTCGTCAACCCATAGCTCAGGGAGCTTTAAATACAAAATGCGAAGTGGGTCGCACACCGCTCGTCATACTAGCAAATAGCCCCATAGGATTCTGGAGGATGTAGTGACAGCATGACCACGACCTACAGTCATCATGAGAGTGACAGAGGGACCTGGCAATCCTGTTATTGGTGTAATCGGAATTGCCATCCGACCTGTTGGAATTCGATTCCAATGGCCTGATTTAGATGTTGGTGGACAGGCTACTCTGTCACAACTGAGGCGCATATTCCATCCGCTGCAATACAAATCCCATTATTTCCTGTAGGATTTATATTTCAGCGGGCGGGATATCCATCACCGTTGTGACAGAGTAACCCATCCGCCAACATCTAAATCGGGCCCCAAGTCATGAGGGAGGGGTCCTCCAGTGTGTTGCAGAGTGTCCATTTGTGCTGTGGTCTCCACCCTTTCCAAATCTTTCTGCTTTCATGTTCTTTTCCGAGGTCTGCTGATCCTCCTTTTTACCGGTGGGTTTACAGTGGTTGCCTGTCTGACTACGAACCTGTAAGCCCTATGCCTGCAGCTGCCCTGGACTCCACCCAATCCCACACATCTGCAACCTCTGTGAAGAAGTGTGCATTCCCCTCTGTCGCTACACTTGGCTGGAAACAATAGCATATATTTGACCTGGAAATCAGAGATTATGCCTCATTGCAATAAATAAACCACCTATGTTTGCAGACTGCCTAAGTAAAGTCAGGCAAGGCCAGTTCCAGCGCATTTGTAAACTCCAGTTGGCCTGTTTGTCATGCCACGAGACGGATATCGTCTTGATCCAAAATATTCAACAGCTCGGATATTAGTGGCTTGGATGCAGATCCCGGCCAGCACAAGAGACCTTTGTTCTCACTGCACCATGAAAATATTTACAAGACGCTGGGCACAGGCGCATTGGATTGCCAGAAAGAGTTTGGCACTGTAGCCCTTAGTTTATTATGGAAGGCGATCTATCCGTATTTTTCTCTGTCTGGATCTGCCTTCAGAATCGCGTCCATCCAGAACCTTCCCTCTCTCCTGCAGGGCTTTCCTGTGTGTCTGCATTTATGCAGCACCAGGTCCTCTCAGGGTCATCCATCATCTCTTTAACCCTTGCTCAAGTCGTTACGCAGCAGGTCGCCATCAATCACAAATGTGTCAATAAAGCATTCCAGTATGATCTAGTCCAGTCTGTCAAGTCACTGACACAGCTGCAACACCCGGGTGTGGAGATCAGGTCACACTGTCCATGGCTGGGTTGTGTGTCGATTTAGATACCGTTTATAGGTTTCCCGATTTATGTCCTTATATAGGCACAATTCGCATTGCCCATATTTAGGCATAGAAATCCTACCCTTATTTAGGCATTATCCATGCTAACCAAATACAGGCATGGCCACTGTGAGAAGTTGGCCTGATATATGCTGTCCACTAGTTATAGTGGGCACCTTGTATCAGTCCAAACAACCCCTTATTGGTTATAGGTTAAAGACAACCTTTATTGAAAGCTATCCTAGTGGTAGCTATGGAGGGCAGCCTTCAGGCTAAGTCTTGAAGGAAAGTAAAGCAGCTTGTTTTACCAGTCTGTAATCTCTTGAGTCACTAAATGAAAGATATCCACACCAGGTATATATATAAAATATATGTATTTATTGCTAAACACACCCTCCTAGTCTCTTTATGAGACTAGAGGTCAAAACACATAAGTTACACTTCAATAATCACAGTAAAATAGCACAAATACACGTCAGGCCCTAGGGGCATGCCAAACCATATACTAAAATAATGGTATAAGAACCACGAATTAACTAGACACAAGGCCTAGAGCCTGTAGAATCGCTGGGACCCCAAGGAACCACCCAAGGTAGTGACACAGGGGACCCACGGGGGACGTGTGCAGTGTGTGAACACAGCCGTGAGCTCCCGTTAGCTCTTAGGGGGAAATGTTGTGGTTAGATTTTTAAAGATTAGGGACACTTAGAAATGAGTCAGGACCAAACCCTTTTGGACTTAGGAAGTTCTAGGGCTAGCACCCACGTGAGCACCGGAGTACTCGTGTTACCTCACCCAGGGAAGCCAGGTGCACATGTGTCTTTTGGTGTCGGGTCGCGTAGTCGATTTTCAATGGGAGCTGGCGAAGAAGTGCTGCTGCCGTGAAGGTGCGATGTGTCCGAAGAGATCCAAGCCTGGATTGAAGATGAGAAGAACCTGAAAGCAGAGGGGACAGAATCTGGGTCACTAGCCAGTGACCAGGGAGGCGATGGACAGATGCCCACCGATGTCGGGTGATTTCAGGTGAAAAAGTGAAGCTTGACTCTTCAGCCACGAGGACCAGGAGGTGTCGGACGACCAGGAGCTGGGTTCGAGCTGTCCCACGAAAAATGTCGAGTGCTGCAGCGTCGGTGCCCGGATTGGACACAACAAGCCTTGGCAATAGCAACCCACGCAGAAACGAGAAAGATGCTTCGATGCAAGGTCTGTGGGACTCACCACTTGGTAGGGAGTCGGGAAACGTCTGGAGCAACCAGGGAAGCCCAAGGAAATTCAAAGTTACCCCCTCAAGGACCCACCAGTCAACGGACCAGGGATCGCGAAGGGACCTCGAGACGAAACACAAAATGGCGGCCCACGGGTCACTCGGAATGACCAGGCTGACAATCTTCGGTGGATTCAGTGCTCGAGGTGGGGGCTACAAGTCAGCCCAAGCACGACTTCAAGAGATGTCGAGAAGTCAATGCACTTGCAGAAATTCACGGTGACCAGGAGTTCCGGTTCCACGCTACTCACGAGGGCTGCGGGTCTCAGCTTTGCTGGGGACTCGGGTCGGCCTCTGAGATGTCTGGAAATCCTCTTCCTGGGTTGCAAATACTTCGGAGTCCGGCGGGAGCTTCGGAAATGCAGACCGGCAAATTGCTTCGTTGGTGCCTGCCAAGCAGGGGAGTCACTCTTTGACCCCAAGGGAGATTTCTTCAGTCCTCTGGTCTTTAGCAGAGCGTCGAAGTTCCCGGATTCGGCTTCAGAGTTTCGTCCAGGGTAATCTAAAGTTCTGGTTACAGAGGTTCCTTACTTATACCTAAGGAAGGGGTTGGACTAGCTCTGGGGACCCACCTATGGGAGGGTTTGGAAAGAGGGGTGGCTACACCCATTTCCTTTGTCCAGTTTCGCGCCAGAGCTGGACTGAGCTGGACTTTGCACAGGGACACCAAAGGTGCCCCCAGTGCAGGACTTCAAAGCACTCGGAGAGTGCTCC
The DNA here is from genome assembly GCF_964204655.1 of Triturus cristatus. NCBI lineage: Eukaryota > Metazoa > Chordata > Amphibia > Caudata > Salamandridae > Triturus > Triturus cristatus. The sequence continues at coordinate 402,725,474 of NC_140579.1, read as the reverse complement.
CACCCAGCCCCAATACACATAATCCCGTTTGGGAGGTGGTTACACCTCCCTGTGACAAGAAAACCTATTGTCCCCTGCCGGAGTTTCGGTCAGCAGTAGGAGGCCAGACTTGTGTCTGTGGCTGCAGCATCCATTTTGTGATGCCAGGGCTCTGTTAAGTTTCTACCGGGATTACCAGTGCTGTCATGTCTCTTCCTCTAGAAGGGTGGGATCTGGTGTGGGGGGTATGATTCCAAGGGGTTTGACACCAAACAAAACATGTTTCCGTGCAGCCTGTCCGAAGGTAGCATTTGCCGTTTGCTTATAATGCACTTAAGAGTATATGGTCAGGCTGCACTACAAACAGCATCAGAGAAGGGTCTCTGAATGCTGCAGAGGGGCTCTGCTCATGCAGGGGCACCCTCTCACATAAGAAACAAGCACTCTGCCTTCAGGATTGATAAGGCCTGCCATAGGAGTGACTTATAGGATTATATGTGTGTGTGTATATAGTGATATAGGTAACCTATATCACAGTAAGGGGTGCATGCACCACCTTACCCAGGCTGCAGTAGCAGACCTGTGGTGTCATTTTGGGTGGCTTCAGCCCCTGGTAGGCCTCTGAGGTACCTACGCCCTGGGTACATAGTATACCATATACTAGGGACTTATAAGGGCACCTCAGATCCAATCTGAACTGTACCTAAAGTACATGGAATCATTTTAGAGAAGAATCAGCTAGGCTGGGGCCCTGAATAGCAGGGTCCCAGCCAGACTAAAGTCGAAAAACAGTGAAACATCAGCAAAAAGTGGGGTAAACATGTGAAGCAGATCCTTCTCTCCTACAGCCACCTACATCCGTTCATCTACGTCACAACGAGTTCTTGGAAAACCAGACTCTTTAAGCCTTTAGGACTTCCCCTTGCTTGGATATTGATTTCTCCAAGAACTCATTTATTATGCATGAACATCTATTCCTTAGGGGTTCATTCATGACTTTCTTCTGCCTGACTTTTACGTCAATACTGGCATTCCTAAACACCTTCAAGGTATAAATATACCTTCACTTACCATGGCAAACCACGGTTCGGCTGCCTACTTGCACGACGCGGCTCGCCACGGCAAGTTTGAAAGGAAGTCAAGTCCCCGCCTGACTGACGCACTGACCAGACGCTGTCATCCTCCCCGCAGAGAATCCAGCTCCAGTGTTTCTGACTCCGCTTGCGGGGTGTTAGAGTTCGAGACTCGGAAAGAGATTCCAACCTCACTCATTCTAAGGTATGGAGCGGACTAGAACCTAGAGGGACTTTTGGCAAATCTTGGCAACTGTAGCTAGTCTAGACTATAGACAAACAGCACTTACTTCTTACCTCGTACTACACTTAGGTTAGGTACACTGGGGTAGAACTAGCTAGAAGCATCAGATGAGTATTAACATTTTAGCCTGTGTTATTTATGTATGTATTTTTATGAATATCTGTCATAGCTATAAACCATGCTATTGCAGTATTATTTTATCTCACTGCTAACGCTGTACGTATTATACTTCGCATTCTGTCTTACGATTGTAGCAGTTCATATCTCTTGCACGAGAAATAAGACTGTTCAATAAACCCTTTTTATTGAAACGCCCGTCTATCTATTTCTGTGTAACTCTGTAGAAACGAAGCATGCACGATTGACTGAGTGAAACTGTTATCTATTGTTTCCACGATTCTGAGATTGTTCCGATTCTAAGGGAAACAAATTTGTCATTTTTATGCGGTTGTCAGAAACTAATTCCTTCTTGTTTATTCGAGAAGTTTCTAGTGACCTCTGAGTTAGCTGGCACACACAAGTAATTAAGTTTCATGTACTCGATAGAGACATACTGACCGTAGTGCTATGTCAAAACTATAGTGTATATCATTCCAATGCGCAGAGCCTATCAGGAATATAGGAACTACACTACATGGTGCCCAACGGTTTGGCAAGGCACCAATTTAACGCTAGATACTGAAGTAACTCAGTCGTGCTTTTCTCAGAGACTCCTACTCATAATACTCCATAAGACTTCTAGAGTGGGTAGGGATAATATCCGCCATAGCTGAGTAGGACAAAAATCCTATGTATTAGCTGTTTGGTTTGTTCAACGTTGAAGGATACAGTGTTCCAAAATATTGTGCGCCTTATCTTTGTTCCCTTGAAACTTGCTCTGCAAAAACGAGGATATTAACACCGGAACCGGTGGAGCTGTACCCGACGAAGTCGCAGCAGCTTTTGATTATACAGGTTTTAATGAAACCGATAAAAATGCAAAAATCATCGCTCCAAATTGAAGGAGAGCCATCACTCTAAAACTTATAAAACATGGTCTAACACCAAGAGGTGGTAGAACAGTTTTTGTGAGAGGCACATGAATCTCACCAGACCAGAGGTATTCTATTCATGGATAGTATTCCCAGAATCAAATCCAATAACTAAAACATTTCACTTCTATAAAGAAGATGAGCCACCTGAGGAATATATTCCTTTCGAGGATATTTAAATTCCACTTACATACCAGGAGCACGATCTCTGGTTTAAAGGCGCCCTAAAACATTACAATCACATTACCAGGCTCGGTCCACTAGGTAGACCAGGAGCAACATGGTCGATTTTAGCCGGCTACACACCTCATCCTGACACTGAAGAAATGTCAGACGTAGAATTACTTGCTCAACTCAAGAAGTTAATCAAAATATATAGACAATTGGTTCAATATGTCATGCGGACTTTCACAGTCCAACCAACAATAGCCATTCCAAGACAAATCTCTCACCAGGGGAATGCGCTAAAAATCACACCACAGACTTTATATGCAGTCATGGGTAACATACCCACAAAACGTGAACAAATTCCGTTCTGGATAGCTCAAAAAATGACTCAAATCGAAACGGTATTTCCTAATACCAGTCCTCATGAGAAACATAGAATTCTAACAATCTGTTTACCAATGGGGATAACACCACATCTGGAAGACTGCAGCACTTGGGGCACGGTCTTTGCTGCTATCTACACTAAAACACATGGTGTTCCGTCTATGGCGGTAATACCTGATGTCCTGAAACAAATTCAAAACGAATACGGGGAAGAGCCTGCTCTGAATTTAGGTATGAAGTTACTGAAAAATTTCGACCAGGTCTCAACAATAATATTATCTAATATTAAAGGGGAAGCAGCATCAGTGGCAATCCACCAGAAATTAAGGGCATTTGACGTAACAGAACAACCACAAGAACTAGCCAGAATAATTGAAAAATCCTATGAAGAATTAGGCAGAGACAGTTTGGGAGGGTAACCAGTTAAACCACAACTGTCTGAAGGTCATGAAAAGGCCTTTACTAAAAACAATCCTACCTCTTCTAAAAAGCAGTAGGAAAATAACAAACAACATTCAAAAGAGAAAGATTCTCAATCCTGAGGTAGGTCTCCTCAAAAGGAGCCCTCTGAAAGAAGGTATAACCTCAGGAATAGGGATAATTTGAGAAAACCTGACTGGTATCAAGATACTGATACACGTTCCTCTTGTACCTTTCAGATATCGTCACAGACATCCGAAAGAAGAGGACGGTCAGATCAAAAAGAAGAACGCGTGAAGTCCAAAGACGATCAACACGTTCAGAAAAACAAACAAAAACCTAAATTCTCCAAGAAGAAAGTAGCAGGTCTGAAGATCAGACATGCCGAGGATTCTGAGAACACAACTCAAGAACGGAGAATGGGCTCAGACAATGTTGGACATCGCAGCAGAAGTAACAAAAGCTCGCCAGAACCTGAAGGGACTTGTGGAGACAGTGGACTTGAATGAGGACATTCAAGTTGAGACTGTAGACACCAGGGTTAGTTCTCCACATAGGTTATATGAAATAACACTCCGGATGGAGGGAGACATACCAAGAAAAGTGAAAGCACTCTTTTGGGAGCATCTTTCAAGGGGTTATGACATACTTCTAGCAGAATGGGACTGGCCACCAGAATTTGTCAGAGAGTGCCCACATGGCAAAGACATCATTATGCCAGCCTTCTCTAACAATATTCCAGTACATTTAAAATATACTTATGCCAGGAAATGGGCAGTGGCCCAAGCCCCAGCATTATACAAAAATCATGTAGGATGGGATGAGGACTCACCTCACCATAAGATCCAGTTAAAAAATCAACCGACTGCACAAAGGCAGTATCCAATTAAGCAAGAAGCTAAAAAACAGGTCAGGGAGATCTTAGATCAACTTGAATACCAAGGGGTGATTGAAACATGGACCTCATCAATGAGCAATCCTTTGTTTTCTGTTTTCAAACCAGACAATACATATTGTCTAGTTTTGGATTACAGACACTTAAACTCTTGTAAAACATTTGCAGTGCAAAATGCACATAGTACAGCATTAATGAATAACATTGTGCGTAAAAAATATAAAACCACATTAGATATTTCGAACGTTTTTTTTTGTCAAAACATAGCACCTGAAAGTAGGTATTTGACAGCTTTCTCAATAATGGGGACCCAGCGTCAATTATGTCGTCTCCATCAGGGATTCAAGAATAGTCCAGGGTTATGCTCAGCAAGGGAAACAGAGTTACTACAAATTTATGATGACGAGGCATTGTCATATGTCGATGATATCTATCTGACAGACGATGACCTGAACAGGCACTTGATTAGGGTGAATACCATTATATTGGGCTTTGCCTCTGAAGGTTATAAATTCAATTAAAAAAAATCAAGAAATGCCCATCTCAACGTCCTTTTCCTAGGATATAAACTATCAAGTGAAGGCAAAAGCCTGGCAGACAACTTTTTAGAAAAGTGTGCGCTGCTCCAACCTCCAAAAACAATGAAAAACTTAGTCGATTGTAGGTTTCCTAAATTATGGAAGAACATGCATTCTAAACTACGCAGAAAGGGTTAAACCTCTCTACCAATTAATCAAACCTGATTTTAAAATCACACGCTTGACACAGGAACACACAGATATCCTGAGTTCACTTCAAGCTGACATGTTAGCAACAAAACACTTACAAACACGCGTAAACGTACGCAACATTCCGTGTCAATGCGATTCACCTACTTAACTTTTAACTAGGTGAAAAAGTACCAATTGCATACAAATCACATTTGTATACGCAAGCAGAAATGAAATTTACATCGACAGAAAATATTCTGACAACAGTTCAAACCGCTGTAGCAAAAGAAAGAGCCCTAGCACTGGGGAAACACATTATGGTCGTCACCCCTGTACCAGCCTTAGAGGGAGTTACAAAAGCGAGTATTCCGAATGCAAAAGCTTAACATCCAAGATGGATACAATGGGTTAATTCTCTTGCTGCAACTGATGTTGAATATGTTTTTGATCCTTATTTAAAAACACAAGCATTCCTGCAATACGAACACGAATTTCCTCTGCCTACTGAAATTCTCCCTCTTGACCAGTGCAAATTTATAATTTATACTGACGGATCTGCACAATCCGCTACGGGGGGTAAACAAGCTTATAGTGCAGCATGCGCGATCGTTAAAGGCCGTATGCTCAATGGCAAATTTGGACCAATGGTCACAAAAACGCAATCTCTAGGAGACTGTACAGCTCAGCGAGCTGAACTACAAGCATTTAATATGGCACTTGAAAATATGGATCGCGAATTCCCCACACTCATAATGTGCGATTCTTTTTATTGTGTTCAATCATACAGCGGTTCAGCGTTACCTAAAAGGCTTCCACTCAAATACTCATATATAATTGATGCGAACAATGTTCTGTTTGCTCGAATCCCTGGAGTGGGGGATAGGGTAATACCAAACATGGAACATAGATTAGGACTAATCCTAGCAGCACATGAAGGGATCGTCTCTGCCCATGCAGGTGTTTCCGCCACAGTATCGTTATTAAAACAGAGATACTGGTGGCCAGGCGTTAGGAAACAGACCAGGAATTATGTTTTGAACTGCGAAATATGCCAGAAGATGAAAGTCTCTACTGTGAAACGTCCTGCGCAGACACCCCTGTTAATTTCAGATAAACTATTTGCATGTGTTTTCCTGGACCACTGCGGTCCCTTACAAAGGGATGGTAACTATAAATATATCATGGTCGCAGTGGATTCGTGTTCAAGGTTCCTTTGGATGTGGCCTCAGCGCTCGGCTGACGCTCGAACTGTTATAAAAGATTTGCGAGTCTTTATCGGCACATATGCAATTGGCACACTATATTCTGACCAGGGTCCTGCGTTTAGCTCTCTAGCTTAATAAGAAGCCATGGCCAGTTTGGGCGTAGCGTTGCGGTATTCTTCTCCATTCCATCCTGAGGGAAATTCTGTTGTGGAAAGAAAAAACCGGGACATAAAGCAGTCTATAACAGCTAGGGTATTAGGTTCGGGTGATGGGTGGGTCAAACATCTTTATGGGGTTCAACGCTCATTAAACAATTTGCCAAGAAGTTCTCTAGGGGGCGTCACTCCATATGAAGTCCTATTTGGAACTAAAATGTTGATTCCGGACCTTGACATGAAAGGCTCAGTGGTGGAAAATAAAAAGTTTGATATCAAAGATCATTTGGCTGTTTTACAGGACTTAAATGAACTATGATCGAAACAAAGCAACGTGTTCCTGAAGCCAACCACCACTGGGGAAAAACCAACCCTCCCAGCAAGGCCTGTCTGGATCCCAAAGCTTGGTAATCTAGTCAGAGAAAAGATCGCGGACAAGAAGGAATTTGGGCCTTCTTACAGATAACCAGTACCTGTCCTAGCAATCCACGGATCGAGAACAGTACTACTGCCGCCCCTTGCTGGTAAAAAGGAGAAAAGATTTGTGTCCCTCGACCTGATCAAAGCACACTGTGTGGCCGATACTAAGCAGTAGGCCAAGTGGACTCCGACAATGTAGCAGACGCACTCCGCTGGCTACAATCCAAAAGGTTCAAACTGATAGACTCATCACCTTTGAAGATTCTACAGTGAAAAATGAAGGACTAAGCAACAAAGCTATGGAACTCGTCCCTCTTGAGACCTAAATAACAGTTTGTTCTGATACACCTGTCTACAACGAAGTAACAAGTGATCAACTGGTTCCAGCGATTTCAACGAATCCTGATGCAATTCAAACCAATAACAGAACTGCCTCTGGCTATTTCATTAACTTTGATATGTTTTCTGAGGATCCCAGCGAACCTGAAACAACGCCAGTACAAAGAACTTTCAAAGAACAAGCAACATACTTTTTTCATCTCCTGAAAAAGACTTATCTGGTTTCACCATGGATTGAACTATGGATTGTTTTGGGAATATTCTTCTTTCTACTTTGGTTAGCTCTGGTAATAACTTTGGGTATGCTGATAAATGGAAGATATATTCAAATGGACACAGCAAGTAAAAGAGTGAACTTACTTCTCCAGCCACACAAATCATCCCATCGTGAAGCAAGAGACTTGTCAGCAGTGAACATCACAGCCGTTCCTATACCAGATGGTATAGTTTGGGACAGAACTGAATATGACATTGTTGGACCGTCGGAACATTTGAAGATTCCACACTTATTTAAAATTTCATTAAGTGACTTTATCTGCAGTATTCACAAATCATGAATATTTAGAGGGTTCATCAGACTATGAACAAATGTATTGTTATAACCACTATGGTCATCATTTCTTGCATAAAACTGCATCACCCAGAAATGTATTTAGGTATAACCAACATTGTCCTACACCTCCAAAGGGTAGCTCAAAAACGTTTGCAATGAAATTTCCATATTTTTCAGGGTTCAACTTATCAAATCCAGAATAGTTTTATTTTAAGAATGTTATGTTATGTTATAATAATTCTAAAGCGCAAACTGTTACCCAAAGGTGTCCTGGCGCTATCTACAGAGAACCTCCCAAGAGCTCACCAAAAGGCCACAAATTAAACATTAAACAACCAGGTTTTTAAGACTTTCCTGAAAGCCAGGAGATCCATACTATTTCGAAGCTGAAATGGGAGGGCGTTCCAAGCTTTGGCTGCCCCCACCCGAAAACTCCTGCCTCCCCAGACGGCTTTTCTAAAGATTGGAACCGCTACTAATTTAGCTCCTAGGGAGCGTAGTGGTCTATTCAGAACATACCACTGAAACTGCTGCTTCAGATGCTCTGGACCGGTCTCGTGAAGAGCTTTTAAGACGGTACAGAGTGATTTAAACTGCACCCGTTTCTTAATAGGCAGCCAGTGGAGTCTTCTGATGTCGCCAGAAACAGAGGCGAACTTAGGCGTCCCTGTGAGCAGTCTAGCGGCTGAGTTCTGTAGAAGTTGGAGTTTATGCAGCAGACGCTCCTGGATATTAAGGTAGAGGCAGTTACAGTAATCCAACCTTGTCATTGTTAATGCGGTCACTACTGTACGTTGATTTTCCTTTGGTAGATAATGTGAATAAGACAGGAACGAAAAATATGTTAACCAATACGAAACAGATTTATTCTGCAGCCTTTAATGCCCAGCTGTCTAGACAGGGTTTCGACTTTTGGAAAGACAACATTGAGACAAAATCTGTTTGGGGTACAAAAGATTGGCAAGTGCAGGGGGTAACAGCTTTGTTTAGAGCCTGTATCATCCCTGAGCAAATTATGTTTTTGAATGACACTGTCCAACAAACATCTTGCCTTGGGTTAGCCAAGATCAAAGACATGAACACACCGACCAAACCAATACCTGCGAGTAATAGCACTACACGGGGGGAGGTCGACGTACATAATATTTTGCATCACAACAGATCAGATCCAGAATGGAGAAAATGGTTGCTCTGGCCCATAGACACAAACAACTGTCAAGATCGATTCCTGAACAAAACACAGGGTTTCACTATCAATAGGCCAGACCCACGCTATGTTCAAAGACAGCATCCATGGGTAGTAACAACATACAGTGTAGGGAAACTCTGCCTTGATTGGTTACAGAAAGCTAAACTGCAGGATGTAAAACAACACTTATCTTAATTAAAGAAGGAGCAGACCTTAGGGAATACTTGCTAGAACCAAGAAAACCGCGTCAAAAATGTTTCATATATGCCGGTATCTACGCTGCTTATAATGAAATATGGAAGATTACCCAAGCTGAGACTACAGAACGAATACGAGAAATTGATCGTATTCATTTAGAGAAATCTCTCTCTGTAGTAGACAATGGGTTAACAACTCTGTTGTCCAGGATATATTCATTGGACAGCATTGTGTCTTCTGCCATAGACATCATGGAACAAGACTTGGTCATATTGCAACATGGTCAGTCTCAATCACGTTCTATAATGCTATTAGGCTGGACGCTCCAAAACTTGCTTTCAGGCTATGTGCCTTGGCGTTTAATCAACACTACGTCACTGTTTTCAGAATTCAATCTCACTGATAAACAGATCAAACTGGCACAAAGGGGAGCAGACTATATGGTGCTGAGCATTGAAAAACTGGAGAAATTACCATTCACGGTGGCAGAAAAAGCAGCTACTGAGTGGATTATACATGGTAAAATTACTCTGCCTGTTACAACTTTCCATTTTCAATATTGCCTAAAACATATACCAGCAGGCAAATATGAAAGGTTGGGTAAAGAATACATCAAGACATCTTGGGATTTACCTTACACACATAGATGTTGGAGTGGGGGGCGTGAAGTGTTTCTTAGCGGTACAAACTGTGAAAACGCACTAATCAGTTCTCTCCTTTGTCAGGGTATTAATTTACACGGGGCCTGCGATGGTTCCACTACAAACTTATCCTGTCACCTGCAAGGCTCACCAGCTGCAGTGATTAATCTAATTTTTGGACTACTTTCGAATGGAAGTTACCTCATGTTGAATGATCACAGCTGCTGTGGCATGTTGCCAGGTATCCCATATCTAGTAACGGTTACATCCAGGGTCACTTGCTGTAAGCAAGTCTTGTTTCCACTAATACAGACAGTCAGGGAGTCGCCTCAATGGCCTTCACTGAACATCTCTTCTATACAAATTGATACTCTAAGCAGAATGAAAGCCATTCTTTTACCACAAACTGTGCCACTGACCTCGGCCAAAGAAACCTATGACCTACAAGTCGCAAGGACTTCTGCCGAGACACATGCCCTTTTGAATAGAAACTGCTCTATACATTTCTCAGAAATGTTAGAATATATCTTAAACATGTCTGATACGAGCGGTATTGTACATGTAATTAAGACCATGAGTTCGGGACTGTTAGCACCTTTTCAAGCAGTCCTCGGAACAATTCCCAACTTCGTGCACTCTGTGTTTGGCGGACTGTCACTACTTTTTGGACTTGTTGCAGGGATCCTATTTTTGCTCATACTGCTCCGATTTGGCAAGCCAAATCACCGACATCACTCCAAGCACCATAGAGAAAGCTCTATTGGAGATAAGGTGTCGTGAGCGCATCGTCCAAATCTTGGGTTTACCTCGTCTACGAGAATTAAATACCACATGGTTTCTGTCATTCAGACCAATCTGGCAAGATTGCATCTTACCTGTTCTATGCTGCCTGCTTTGCGGTGAATAATGCGTGCTAGACGCCTGTCTAACACTTCCATCAGTCATGCCTACGGATCTCGATACTCTGCTGGACCCGGTAACGGCCCATGCTGTAGGTTGTCCCCAGCGGCTACCAATCCTGATGACGGCATTCATTGAGATCTCACAGACGCAAATTGCTACTGCTGAGTTACGAGAGGAAACAACAGGCACGCAGGTAACATCCGATACGAACATTGCTGATGCGACCAATGCTGACGGCGATGCTTCTCATCTATGTGCGGTTAGTCTTCTAAACAACATAATCAACCTTTCACCTACAACGGTAGACGACTTTTTGTCTACAGGATTAGAAGAGTTCATGTTTTCTCCATCCTTATACACTGACTTTTGATTCAGCACACAGTGTACCGGGAAGACTCTGAATTTGGCCTTCATTTTTCAAAACAAAGATTAAACTTGGAACATTTTCCTATGATGAATTTTTTTTCTCCAAATTTGAATTTTTCTTTTTATGGCACAGTAATCTGCTTATAGTAGAACTATTCATAGAGAACAGAATTCTTTGATACACTTTCAGAGACCATATGTCACCTTGTCAATAACAATTTCATAATGTGTGTATATATATATATATATATATATATATATATATATATATATATATATATATATATATATATATATGTTAATTCGTTTAGCATTCAATGTACATATATGCTTAGAATGAAACATTGCTTTAATATGTACAGCACCAATGCATTTCTTTGCATGGCAACAGTTTTTATGCATTTTACAATGTATTTTTATACATGTTCTTAGCCATCCATATGTAGCTATATTTTAGATATGTTTAGCATGTTTAGGATTTAGTAATGTCGTTCATACGAAAGTGGAGTGGGTGTTGTGTGTCGATTTAGATCCCGTATATAGGTTTCCCGATTTATGTTCTTATATAGGCACAATTCGCATTGCCCATATTTAGGCATAGAAATCCTACCCTTATTTAGGCATTATCCATGCTATCCAAATACAGGCATGGCCACCTACATCCGTTCATCTACGTCACAACGAGTTCTTGGACAACCAGACTCTTAAGCCTTTAGGACTTCCCCTTGCTTGGATATTGATTTCTCCAAGAACTCATTTAATATGCATGAACATCTATTCCTTAGGGGTTCATTCATGATGTTCTTCTGCCCGACTTTTACGTCAATACTGGCATTCCTAAACACCTTCAAGGTATAAATATACCTTCACTTACCATGGCAAACCACGGTTCGGCTGCCTACTTGCACGACGCGGCTCGCCACGGCAAGTTCGGAAGGAAGTCAAGACCACGCCTGACGCATTAACCAGACGCTCTCATCCTCCTCGCAGAGAATCCAGCTCCAGTGTTTCTGACTTGCGGGGTGTTAGAGATCGAGACTCGGAAAGAGATTCTAACCTCACTCATTCTAAGGTATGGAGCGGACTAGAACCTAGAGGGACTTTTGGCAAATCTTGGCAACTGTAGCTAAACTAGACTATAGACAAACAGCACCTACTTCTTACCTCGTTCTACACTTAGGTTAGGTACACTGGGGTAGAACTAGCTAGGAGCATCAGATGAGTATTAACAATTTAACCCGTGTTATTCATTTATGTATTTTTATGAATATCTGTCATAGCTATAAACCATGCTATTGCAGTATTATTTTATCTTACTGCTAACGCTGTACGTATTATACTTCACATTCTTTCTTACGATTGTAGTAGTTCATATCTCTTGCACGAGAAATAAGACTGTTCAATAAACCCTTTTTATGGAAAAGCCCATCTATCTATTTCTGTGTAACTCTGTAGAAACGAAGCATGCACGATTTACTGATTGAAACTGATATCTATTGTTTCCACGATTCTGAGATTGTTCCGATTCTAAGGGAAACAAAGTTGGCATGTTTATGCGGTTGTCAGAAACTAATTCCTTCTTGTTTATTCGAGAAGTTTCTAGTGACCTCTGAGTTAGCTGGCACACACAAGTAATTAAGTTTATGTACTCGATAGAGACATACTGACCTCAGTCCTATGTCAAAACTATAGTGTATATTATTCCAATGCGTAGAGCCTATTAGGAATATAGGAACTACACTACCGCTGGGTCCCCACTACCAGCAGTTCTTGGGCGACAATAGGTGAGTAACTCCCACCCAACCCCCAAGTAGTGGCAACTGATGCTCAAGATGTCTCTTAAAGCATCAGTTGCTGTAAAAGAGGTCCCCTTACCTAACGTCAAGCCATGCAGTGTTGTCTCAACAGCTGCGCACAAAGGACACACCATACCCCAGCTCCTTTGCCAGGTCCTGGCAGCATGGGCCCACACAGATGTAGAGAGCGGTTGCAACAGCACATACTGCACCGCATGCCTCTCTTGACCTTCTTGGAAGTAACAAGAGTCTAGTGACGCATATGGATGGTCTCAGCAGTCATTCTGACGGTGTGGGACCTTGTCTTGGTCATCATTTGGATTGTTGTCAACCCTTTCATCAGGCATTATCTTGATGTGTATGGTGGTAACTCTGATCGTTATGAGGGTGTGGGCCTTGTTTTCAGGGTCATCTTTATGTTGCGAGACTGTTGTATGGATCATCCTGGTGGTCTGTGGGCTTTCTTCTGAGATTATATTGATTGAGAAGCGCCTTGTCTCTGGAAGTATCCCAATGATTTTGTGTGGCTCTGTCTCTGGGATCACTCTGACATTTCCATTGTAACGGTCTAGGTCGTTTTCAGGGATTAGTATGACGTGAGGCTGGCTCTCCAGGATCATTGTATGTGTGCCGCGCCTTCGCTTTGAGATCATACGGACAGTGTGGATATGCTTCCAGGATTGTTAATGGTGTGGGGCACACCTCGGGCATCATTCAGATGGCATCTGCACTTACCAACAAGGATCACTAATGTTGACCATTTTAACAATGTCCTGCTGTGTTTATTGCAGGTGCTGGGTTACAACGAGAAGCCACTGACGCTGCAGATGTTCATTGGCACGGCTGACGAGAGGAACCTGCGACCTCACGCCTTCTACCAGGTCCATCGCATCACCGGCAAGATGGTGGCCACCGCCAGCTATGAGGCTATGGCTGGCAGCACCAAAGTTTTGGAGATGTCAGTGCTGCCTGAGAATGGCATGACGGCCAAGTAAGTAGGAGCATGAGGACCCTGAAGACACCCAGTAGAAAGAGGGAAATGATATATAATTAAATATAGGCATGAGATTAGAGTACGTGAGTGTTATCTTTCAAACAAAGATAGATGTTTAATGGCAGTACCTAAACAGGCAGGTGTGTGATGAGAATACCATTGTGTGTGAGAATAATTTGTCATTCCCTTATGTCTTTCAATTGGATTTGTGAATGAAACCTACATAAAGTGCCTTGAACTGTGAAGGCTTACCAACAAGGGTTAACATGTCATTATCAAGGGTTTCGAGACAGGTCCACAGCTTGCCGGTCACTCCGCTGTATTTTCTTCCAGCGCAGGCCGCGTCATATCACTTTCCCCCATTCCTGATGTAGTCAGTGCTGCCCCCTCACATGCCCTCCTTCCGTGTTGCCCCACAACCACCCTCCCATCTGGAACTAAAACAAGCATTGGCAAAGTCAAAAGCTCTCCCCTATACAAGAGCTATTGGCTTTGGCAATGTGTTTTTGCCATGTTGTACACCAGTGTGACTGCTGTTCAGCATGGCTGAATGTTAGTGGTGTGGAGTTTCTTAGAGTGGAGTGGCGGAGTAGAGTGCTGTAGACTGGATTTGTTGGCGTAGAGTGTAGTAGAGTGGAGTGGGGGAGTAAAGTGTAGTATAGTTGAGTAGAGGGGAGAAGAGTTCAGTGGTTCAGAGACAGAGAGTAAAACCAAAGGGGATGATGGACGGAGTGTTGAACAATGCAAGCACTCAACCCCAGTCAACTGATCTGGGTTTAATCCATCATCATTTTTTAGCTCACTCCGCCACGCCAGTTCAGACATGGCCATATGCAAATCAGTCTGACCCTGTGCCTCATGGGAACAGTCCAGCCCGAACTGCCAAGCCATGTCTTCCCTGGACTGGAAACAAGCATCCTAGGACCGGTTTCTGGCTAATCATCCATCATCAGCCAGACTAGCTTGAATCCAGTGGTAAAGTGAGCAAGGGACCCACGTCTGGGCATACCCTGCTAACTTAGGGCAAACAAATCAAAACCAAAGGGGATGATGGACGGAGTGTTGAACAATGCAAGCACTCACCCCCAGTCAACTGATCTGGGTTTAATCCATCATCATTCTTTAGCTCACTCCGCCACCCCAGTTCAGACATGGCCATATGCAAATCAGTCTGACCCTGTGCCGCATGGGAACAGTCCAGCCCGAACAGACAGAGTGTCATAGAGTGCAGTGTCATAGAGGCGTAGAGTGGAGTGGAGTGAAATAGGGTGGAGTGGGTTGAAGTAGATTGAGGTAGTGGGGTGGATTGGTTTGGTTTGGAGTAGATTGGGGTGATAGGGTGAGGTGGGTTGGATTAGGGTGGATTGAAGTGGGGTGGATTAGATTAGATTGGTTTCGGGTGGGGTGGATTGGATTAGAGTAGGATGGTTTGGAGTGGGGTGAATTAGAGTGGAGGGTGGTGGATTGGATTGGACTGGAGGGTTTGGGTTGGATTTGAGTGGGGTGGATTGGGGTGGGTTGTATTGGAGTGGGGTGGGTTGGGGTGGGTGGGATGGATTGGAGTGTGGTGAGTTGGATTGAGTGGGGTGGACTAAACTGGGGTAGGCTGGATTGGATTGTGGTAGGATGGGGTGGATTGAAGTGGGGTGGACTGGTTGAGATGGATTCAATTGGAGTGGGGTGGGGTGGATTGGAGTGGAGTTGGGTGGATTGGAGTGGACTGTGGTGAATTGGAGTGGAGTGGGGTGAACTGGAGTGGGGTTGGGTGAATTGGATTAGTGTGGGTGGATTGGAGTGGAGTAGATTGGATTGCAGTGGGTGGATTGGATTAGGTTGGCTTGGATTGGGGTGGGGTAAACTGGATTGAGATTTGGTGGATTGGATTGAGGTGAATTGGAGTGGGGTAGGGTGGGGGTGTATTGGAGTGGGGTGGTGTGGATTTAAGTGGGCTAGATTGGATTTGGCTGGGTGGATTGGATTGGATTGGAGTGGGATTGATTGGATTGGATTGGGATGAGATGGATTGGATTGGGGTGAGGTGGATTAGATTGGGATGAGGTGGATTGGATTGGAGTGGATTGTTTTGGATTGGAGTGGGGAAGAGTGTTTTGGTTTGGAGTGGGGCAGATTGTTTTGGATTTGCCAGGTGGAATGCAGAACGGTCTGCAACCCGACAAGTACCAGGTGGATTGTCATTGTTAAGGAGTGGTGACGTGTTTTCCTTCTCATCGTTGAGTAATATGTGTGGGCAGTGGTAGATACACACCCTTCTCGGGTGTCTCTGAGTGCATAGTTACTGAGTGCAGGGAGTCGGTTAGGCTGTGACCTGCTCCTTCCATAGTCCCCTTTCCCTCCAGATTGTGAGATCCTCATGTGAGGATGTGAAATGGCCTTAAGGCAGGGCCTCTCTCATTTGGGTCCTGCAACGTTCTTCACACCTCCATGACAATCACTTAATACATTCACATTACTATCCAGAGTGAACACATATTCTTTCTGAATGATTTAGTTTTTCTGAAGAATAAACAAAAGTACTTACAGCATAATGTGGCAAGGACAAAGAAAGAGGAAATCTTGCTGTGACTGGCAGCCCACGAGATACGAGGCCACGCTTCCCTGTGGGTAAGTCCCACTGTTTGAAGACCACTGGCCTATGGGTTTATACCCCCCCTTCACTGTTGCGAGGTACCCTACCCCAGATCCGACACTTTCCTTTCTGGAGGCAGCCAGTCTGCAGTAGATGGTGGAAGTTACCCCAGGCAAAGTAATCACTAGGTTGTCAAATTATCCTTCCCCTGTACCACACAACCTGTTTTAGCCAAGCTTGCTTATTAAGGGAAAGCACAAAGTGCTTGGAAGACGAGTATCCTCTGGGGATCAAACCGTGTTCTTCTCAGAAGACTGCGCTGTACCATCAAGTCAAGCTAGTTCTGTGTCTGAGTAGGGAGATTAAAAGGTGCCGTCGCACCACCACTAAAGCTCTTAAATGGCTCCCAGTGCCAAGATACATATTTTCAAGACACACTGCCTTACCCATCAAGCCATCTAGGGTACTGGACACATTTTCCTACAACACAAACTCAACACCTCAATCAATCAATCAATCAATCAGGGGGTTGTAAAGCGCGACTACTCACCTGTGAGGGTCTCAAGGAGCATGGGGGAGGAGGGGCTGCTGCTGATCCATCTGAGTGTGGAAGTTCAGTCGAAGAGCCAGGTTTTGAGGTCCTTCCTGAACTGGGTGAATAATGCAGATTGCCTGAGGTGGATGGGCAGGGTGTTCCAGGTCTTGGCGGCGAGGTAGGAGAAGGATATGTGGGACAGAGGCCAGGCGAGTTGGGCGGATCGGAGTTGTCTGGCGGGTGTATAGATCACCTAGCACCCTCAGAACCATACTGGCACTGCTTCTGCCGAGTTCCTTCTTCAGAAAGTCCCACTTTGGTTGAACCTCCTTTGTGGTACAGATAAACAAGCTCTGAAAGCCTGTCCGGGAAGAATACAAATCCTCAACCGCATTACGTTTTTAAGTGCTTTAAAGACCTAGTTGTTCCTAATCACCTGACCCTGTCACCCAACCAATGTTACTCTGCAACCTGTGTACACCCTATAAGCTGATATCCGAATAATGTAACCGTGGAGACCAGAGGCAGATGATGTGTATCCCTAAGCTCAAATCTATCTGCTTTGCGCTCTTCAGCATTATTGGCATGCCTATGTGTAGCACCACGTTTGCAGTGACACAACTGGAGCACCCATCCAGCCCTCCCCCACAACACCCAGCACTTTCCACATAACTCACTCTTTAAACATACACACTTTCACCCATCCACGATATACGAGTAGCCTCTTACTCGCCCACCCAAACTGGGCATTGGAGCCACACCAGTGATATGACGTGCTACACAAGTGCCCCAATACAAAGCAGTGCAATACTGTCTTTATTTAGATGTCCTCTGAAAAGTTCCTCTGCCAAGACTTGCGTCATCCCCTGAAATGAGCAGTTGGAGCGCTGACCGTATCCAGTCACAGTGAGCTTACTGACCGGATCCAGCTGCTTCCTCTGAGGGTCCTGTGGGTGGCAGTCATTTTATAGGTGCTTCAACCAGACACAAGCAATAGGGGTATTGGTCCATCTCCATGCAGGCAGCACTGAGCTCTGGAGTGTTTCTCTGTGAGTCAGGACCATCTGGGGTGCTCTGACATCACAAGTCTGTAGCTGAGGGACATCAAGACTGACAGCCAAACAATGACCGCGCTGGCTGGTGAGCATTGTAAAGCTGAGCTGCGGTGGCCACTGGTCAGCATATGTTCACAAAGTTTTACTGTGGTGAAGTGAAGGCTTGTGGACAAAGGATGATGTCAGAAGGGTGGAATGGAAGGACAACATGTGTGGATTGACCAGAGCGTAACTTTCATCGGTTCGGTCATGGTGAGCTCCAGTGGTGATGCAGCCTGTCAGCAGTTTGCCTCACTGCTGGCCAGCAGACCCAACAGCAGCAGGGAGGACTGATGCTCCAGCGAGGACCTGGAGGGGTGAGGTGCAGTGGCTCAGTAGTCTAAATGGAGGGTGTGCTGCACGAGTCCCAGTCACAGCGGTGAGCTGACTCCATGTCATGAAGGTGACTTTCAGGAATTCTTGGTTTTAGCCAACAGCACTAAGCATCCTGGGACTTCGTTCACTTTTTCCACCTTAAGTACAGCACTGTATGTCACATCATGGTTAGTGACGTAATCAGTGCTGCTGGAACTCCTATCAGCATGGCCTGGGCAGACAGCTGTGCTGATGGTGAGCAGTGAGTGCTGCAGAAGCCCTGAGGGAGGGAACACTGAGTATACACAGATGCAGGGAGTGCTGCAGGAACCTAAAATGAGGAGGCTTCTGTAGAAAGGGAGTGCTGCACGGAGGCCAGAAGTCTGAAAGTGGGGAGAGCTGTAATGCCAACTTACTGCCGAGTGCAGGACCGGGGTTTCTTGGAGCAATTCCTGTGCTCTGTAGTCTTTGCTCGGGGCAATACCTAATGCTGGTAGGGGCTAACCTTCTGCTCAGAGCAGTTATTATATTTGCTTTAAAGTGTCACCTACAGTGTGACCCATAAGACACGCACCTCTTCCCAGTGACCACAACGTAAACATGGAAAGCAGGCTTGAAACGTGGCATTTGTGTTTAAGGACATGGGTCTGCTGAGAGCCTGGATGACGTGGCTGGTGGCGGGAAGTCCTTCACAGCAGCTCATTACAGGAGTGAGTGACCGAGACTCCGCCACGTGGCCCTTTTGAGAGAAATCAAGCAGAATTCTTGCGAAGTATTTTCTCATCACATGGCTGGAGCTAGGGTGCGGGCTGACACCTACAGGTTCTGTCTAGTGGGCATTGGGGCCTACCCAAACAGTTCAGTTGAATACTTCATCGCAGCCAATGACCAAGATATTTACAAGACTGATCCATATCTTTCCTAGGATAAGGTGCTTAATGCCTCAGGAGCCCTTAGTCTGGTTCTATCCAAACTGAAGCATAAATTGTGAGTCAAGAGCCTCGTGTGACACGAAGCGCCTCTCATGGCAAACATGAGAGGCGCTGGAGTGGCCTTCAACCCTCTGTGCCTTTGAATTATTCATTTAGTGCTAGTGGGTTATGGTGGTTTCGATGCCTGTCTCCACTTTTGTCTCAAAGGCTGTGGAAGACTTCCATATGGATCCGCTCATCCTTTCAGCATTCTCTGCATGTCCACATGTTTCAGCTCCTGAGTAGACCCTACACACGCCAGGAGTATAGCCTACACACGCCAGGTCTCTGCAACGCTTGGCATGTTTACCCTCAGCAGAACCAGGGACCCGATTTCTATCAACCAGCAGTTGGTACATTTTGAGGCAATAGGGAAGGCCGAGATTGGCAGATAGTTTACACTCTGTAGCACCAATTGCCAGGTAGGTGAGATGACTACCCACAAGCATTGTGTCAAAATGAAGCCCACAATGCTAAGTCTGATCTCCATACAGTGCTACTGATTGCCTCAATCTAAACTGCCCCAGGCTGCCTTTCCCCCTTCCATATTCTCTGTTGCTGTGGAATCTTCCCACAAAGTTGAGACTAGGAAAAAGACAGGCTGTAGGAGTTGAATAAAGTCACTAATGAGTCATACAGCCCCCTGCAAGGCTCTGAAGGGTGCACTGCCCTGTTCTGTGAATTGTCCTGCATAAATTGTTCTTTTTTCCATTCATTAACGTGTGAGTATCCAAAACACATGCACACTCAGTAAGGGCTCCCCTTGTTTACAGGACAGTGACTTCACAGTGATGCTGTGAGATTGAGGGGCACCCAAAGTGCACTCCTCGGAGAGACTGGCTTCTATCCTTTGCAAAGAAATGAGATGAACAATCCAGACATGATTATCTGAATGTACAGCAAATATTACCTTATAGCAGAGGTCTTCAAACATTTTTGTTCTAGGCCCCCCAAATATGTTTAAGTCAGGGCCCCCTCCAAACGTTTATGACAGGATTGGGGAAGGGGCAGGGCTGAGCTCAGAGGGCAGGGCTTATGAGGTTATTTCAGAGGGACTTTTTTTATGCTGTATAATCCACAATAAATGTGAGACTTATAAAAGAGCAAATTCATCAAACAAAACATAAATTAACGAAAAAACCTCTGCTCCCATAATTGGGGTTGTGTGAGCCCATCACACTCCTCAGCCCCAATGCACCTGCTGCAGTAATAATAACTGTGGACCTGAGTAGCAGGAACTCTCGTATGGGAAGCCGTTCATGTCAAAATTACAAATACCCATATAGGACACCTCCTGAAATGCATAGCGTGCTGCAAAATGTATATAACACACCAGAATGAATGTAATATGTGTTAAAATAAATATGATACCTAGCAGGGTGATTCTAGCTTGAACCAAAACAATATGGATCCTGGCAGAGTGAATATGCTACTTAGTAATTAGTATGATTAACACACACTGAATTAATCATACTGAAATGAATATGGCCCTCACTGTAAACAATATAGCATTCACTGAAACAAATACAATTTGCATCAAAAAGAATGGGACATTTCTTGAAATCACTGACATATGGCAAGCGGAATATCACATACTTTGAAATGAATATGACAGATTGAAATGAATATAAGTTACTGAAATGAATATATTATATTCTGAAGAGAATATGATGCACATTCAAAATAATATAACATACACTGAAATGAACATTACACATGTTGCAATGAATGTGAATTGCGTTGTAATGAATATTACCCAGATTGGGGGAGGAGCCTAGCGCGCAACCAAGATGGCCGCGTAGGTGCGAGGCTCCCGAGGACCTCCGCGACCTCCTGAATTAATCCTGGCGATATCCTGTCCTTGTTGAGGGGACTGTGTTGGGGAACCGGAGCTGAGGCGCCACCCGTTTTTTGGGCTCGAATCGGACCCCGGACGCCGGTGGGAGCATCGATCGAAGGTTGTGGCCTTCTCCTCGCCGGCCCCCCGGATTGGAGTAGTGGGGCGATCCGGGGACAAAGTGAATAACAGCGGCGAACGGGGCTGGGCGACTGGCGTACCCCGCACTTTCACTTTCGCTTTTGCGCCCTCCTAGCTCTCAAGCGGGGTCGGACTGCGGAGCGGGGTGTGGTGGTGTGGCCTTGTCCAGGAGCCCGGCTGACCCGCCGGCGGTGGGTTGACCCGCGGTTCGGTGGTCGCCCCTGCCCCCCCCTGGCACCCGTGACCTGGTATAGCGGCCCGTTTGGGGTGCTTGGCACGACGGTGGAAGAGCCAGCATGTCCACCAAACAAGATGGCGACCGGGCGAAGGTGAAGACGACCCGCCGTGGCACGGCGCACCAGGCCAACAGTATGGACCGCTACACGCTCCAGAAGGGTTCTCCGGAGACATCGCGTGCATCCCCGGTGGGCCCGACGGAGGCATCCGCTCATCCGGTGGATCTGACCCTCCGGGACGTCATGGGCGCCATCGCAGAGATGAAGGCCTCGGTGGACCAGCGTTTCGACACCTTAGCGCAAAAAATAGACTCGGTCCTGGTGGATGTGAGCCTTGTGAGGGCAGACTTGTCCAAAACAAACGACCGAGTCGACTCCCTGGCCCACACCACAACGAGCCTCACGACAGACGTGGTGGCCCTCCAGAAGGAGGTGCGCCGGCTTGGCCAGGCGAGCGCCCTGATGGACCGGCGACTGGAGGACTCCGAGGGTCGGGCCCGGAGGAATAATGTCCGTATTGTGGGGGTGCCGGAGGGACGAGAGGCGGAGGCGGCGGATCTTTTCGTGGAAGAGTTGATCCTGACCCATCTCCAGCCCCGGGGGCTGAGTAAGCTTTTTGCGGTGGAGCGTGCTCACCGGGTCCCCGGGGGCAGACCTAAGACTGGTGCCCCGCCGCGGCCTCTCATTGCCCGGATTTTTAATTTCCGGGACAGAGATGCTATCCTCCAGACCTCCAGACAACAGGGACCGGTCAAGCTTGACAACATGGAGGTACATTTCTACCCAGACTTTACCCCGGCGGTCCAGAAGCAGCGGCAGAGCTTTCTTGGTGTTAAACGTCGCCTAAGGGACCTGAACCTCAAGTACTCAATGCTCTTTCCAGCTAAGCTGAGGGTAGAGGTGGATGGTCGCACGCACTTCTTCGACCGGCCCGAGGCGGCTGGGGACTGGCTGGACACTCTGCCTGGAGATCGGGGCCGGGGGGGCGGGGGGGGCGCGGCTGGCGAGGAGGGCCCGCCGGAGCAGAATTGAGGGGTGACTGCATAGGCCTTGCTCTGGACGTTGTTCCTTCACCATTTATTGATTGCGTATTTTCCCCTCCTATGGAGGTCGTGCGGGGTCTGTTGGGGGCTTCCCTCCTCCTCTGGGGGACTAGTTAGTATTTTAGCTATGGGGCGACAGGCACACTGCACTTTGGGGGGGCTGTCTGGGCTCATGCAGGGGTGCAGGGAGGGGGGAGTTTTGTTGGGACCGGGGGGTGGGGGGGGTGTGTTGTTTGTTAGCACCGCAGGGCAAACCCGCTACTATGTTGTTGTTTTTAGGATGCTCGATGGGGGACGACCGATTGTTTCGACGTATGATGGGGGGTAGGGATTTGGCTGTGTTGTCATGGAATGTTAACGGCCTGGGGGATAGGATTAAGCGTGGTGTGGTCCTGCAGTACTTAAAACGTATTTCACCAGATGTTGTCTTCCTGCAGGAGACGCACCTTATAGGTAACTCCTTTCATGCAATGAACCGGCGGGGATATCGTTTGGCGGCCCATTCTGGCTTCACCTCGGGCTCGCGGGGGGTGGGTATTATGATCAAGAACTCGCTCCCGTTGGAGATTGATGAGGTGCGCCATGATGAGAGGGGACGCTACACGGTTCTGGTGGGAAGAATGGAGGGTAGAGTGTTTATCTTTATATCAGTGTACGTCCCGCCTGGGTTACAAGCCACCACATTTGCGGACCTGGGGCGCCTCCTTCTGGACCTTCCGAGTGGCCTGCTGGTGGTTGGAGGGGATTTTAATGCGGTAGCCTCTGGGTCTATGGATCGCCATCCCCCTAGGGACCTCCCCCGGGCACAGGCGTGGCTGCCCGGCCTTCTGGATACGCTGGGCCTGGTGGATTGCTGGCGATTAAAGCATCCTGCATTGCGACAGTACACCTTCCACTCGGGTGCCCATGGTAGCCTCTCGCGGCTTGATTACATCCTTGTCCCGGCGGCCCACGCAGGGAGGGTGGGGGAGGTGCGCCATCTGGCGCGGGGTATCTCAGACCACTCCCCATTGTTGTTGCATCTCGATGTCTTCCCGAGGGGGGATGGCAGGGTGGCCCCAATCAATGCATGGTATTTGCGCGACCCCACCATTCGTGCTGATTTGATCAAATCCCTACAGCGATATTTCGATGAGAATGTGGGGTCGGTCTCTTCGGCCATCTCCCTGTGGGAGGCTTTCAAGGTAGTCCTTAGAGGGGAGGCCCTCTCCTTTATCTCCCATGCCCGGCGGCGCGAGCGGGAGGAGGTGACCCGGGTAGAGGCCGAGATTGCAGAACTGGAGGGTGACCTGGGAAGCGGGGTAACAGACGACAAGTTGCATGTTCTACACCTAAAGCAGGCGGCCTATCGGGCCCTCGTCACGGAGGCGGCCAGGGGCCTCAGTAGAGAGCAGCAGGGGCGATTGTATGATGTGGGTGATAAGGCTGGCAAATTGATTGCGTGGTTGGATAAGAGGGAGAGAGCGAGCCGTGTGGTGCCTTTGATTGAGAGTGTTGATGGTGCGTGTGTCACTGAGCCGGAAGCCATTGTCTCCTGCTTCGCGGATTATTTCCGCGAAGTCTACTCCCCGGTTTCCCCCTGCTCGGAGGCAGACTCCCATGCCCTGCTTCGGGACATCGCACTGCCCTCCCTAACGGTGGAGGACAGGGATTCGCTGGACGCCCCTCCCACCTCGGACGAAATTGCCTTGGCTATTCGCTCGGTTGCATCCGGCAAGGCCATGGGCCCCAATGGTATTCCCATCGAGCTCTACAAGCTACGCCCGGATGTGTTGGCGCCCCACCTGCGCGGGATGTTCCTGGCGGCCCACTCGCGGGGTTCCCTCCCGCCGGACCAGCGTCTAGCCACAATTGTGGTGATCCACAAGGAGGGGAGGCCCCGTGAACGGGTCACATCCTATAGGCCGATTTCGCTTTTGAACGCGGAGCCCAAAATCCTCGCCAAGGTGTTGGCCAACAGGTTGGTTGGCGTGGTGGGCGATTTGGTCCACCAAGACCAATCTGGCTTTATACCGCACCGCAACACGGCGCTCAATCTGCGGCGCTTGCACGGGGTGCTCGCGCGTGTCCCATTTGTGCGGGAGCCGGCCATCTTGGCGTCCTTGGACGCCACCATGGCGTTTGATACGCTTGAATGGCCATACATCTGGGCGATGCTGGCAAAATTCGGGTTTGGCCCGGGTTTCATTAGCTGGGTCAAATTGCTATATTCGGGCCCATTGGCGCAGGTGGTAGTGAATGGGCGAGTCTCGGCCCCATTCGCGCTGGGGAGGGGTACGCGACAGGGCTGCCCCCTGTCGCCTCTCCTGTTTGCCCTGGCCCTGGAGCCCCTGGCGGAGTGGCTGCGGTGGCACCCTTCTATCCGTGGTCTCCGCTGGACCCCCGAGCATGAGGACCGTGTGTCCCTCTATGCTGACGATATCCTTCTGTATCTCGCCTCCCCGCGTAAATCACTGATCGTCCTGGTTGATGTTTTGCGTTCATTCGGTCGCAACTCAGGCCTGGTCATCAACTGGGCGAAATCCTGTGTATATGTGCTTTCCGGGGAGGCTCCGGCCTTACCACGGGACTGTCCGATCCAGATTGCCTCCCAAGGTTTTCGGTACCTGGGTATCTATATCACTCTTGACCCGGAGGCCCGCTATGAGCGGAATTTGTTACCCCCCCTCCGGCGTTTGAGGGAGGACGTGGTGCGCTGGCGGCGTCTGCCGCTCTCGCCGCTCGGCCGAGCGGCCTTGTTTAAAATGATGTCCCTGCCACGCTTCCTCTACGCCCTCCAGAATACTATGGACTTGGTCCCGGCACGCTATTTCCGTGAGGTGGAGGGCCTCCAGCGGCGCCTGTTCTGGGACGGGAGGCCGCGCATTGCTCTGGCTAAATTGACGCTCCCGTGGTACGATGGGGGGGTCGCCCTCCCTGACATTAAACGGTATTACTGGGCCTCCCAACTAGCTGCAATTAATCATGGCCTTTACGGGCCCGCCTTGAACCCGGCATTTGAGATGGATAAGATGCTCCTGCCCGGTGGCGATTACAATCGAGCGCTCTACGCTGGCGCGCCCGACTCCCGTTTGACGGGACCGACGCGTGTCATGGTGCGTGTCTGGCACGCGGCTAATGCAGCTATGGGGTGGAAGGACCGTTTGACCCGGGCGTCACCGCTGTATGCGTCTGAGAGGTTGGGCTCCCTGTGGACGTCGAAGGGCTTCGAGAAGTGGGACACGATCGGAATCAGCACGGTGGGAGATCTCTGGACGAGGGGGGGATTCAAAACTTTTGAGACGCTGCAGGCGGAGTTCCAGCTGCAGGGCAGTGAGTACTTTCGGTACCTACAGGTCCGCCATGCGCTGGGCTCCGTCTTCCCGGATGTCGCATCCATTCCGGAGTCTTCCCCCCTGGAGGACAGAGTCCTAGATGGCCATGTCCCGGACAGCACGATCTCCCTCATATACAAAAAACTGATCAACGATAGATCGTGCCTGCTGACTAGTCTCCGCGAGGCTTGGGTTGCCGACGGGCTGGAGCTGGACGATGAGGATTGGATTTCCGCGGTGGCCTCTCCGAAAGAGGTGGCCATCCCGGCTCGCCTTCGTTTCGTCCAGCTCAAGATCCTTCACCGGGTTTACGTGACGGGGCCAAGGCTTCTGCGTATGGGTTTTGCTGGTGACGGAAGGTGTAAGCGTGGCTGTGGTGCGTTGGCGACTTTCATGCATATACTGTGGGAGTGCCCGAAGGTGGAGCGATTCTGGCGTGGTGTGCATGAGGTCCTGCGTGTGGTGACGCGTGTTGCGCTGCTGCCTGAAGCGAGGAGATGCTTGCTGAATGTATGGGAACCGAATGACTATTCGGTCCCGCAGACGCGGTGGGTGACTCTGGGATACATGATAGCCAAGCGCGACATTGCTCAATTGTGGGGATCCCAGAGGCCCCCTGCGGTGTCGGCCTGGAAAGAGCATATGGATTGGTGTATGTTTCGTGAAAAGGTGGTGTATGTGGCGAGAGGTAAGCCTGGGGCGTGGGTGAAACTCTGGGGCCCCTGGAACGCCTACCGCGGGGGTATTTGTGAGCCACCACTGCTACCGGCGGCCTCGCCTGCTCCGTCTCCCTAGCCGGCCCCCCTCCCTCAGCCGCGGGCGCGCGGTCCCCCAGTCCCTGATCTATTCCCATTCCCCTCTCCAGAGTTCTGCTGCTGGTTTGGATCCCCCACTTATGGAGCACGTGCTGTTATTTTGGATCGCGGGTTGCCTTGCGGGTGTGGTTTTTTGGTGTTGTTTTGTTTCAAGAAAAGGGAACCGTACTGTGGGCTTGGAGCTGTGTGGCCTGCACCATTGATTACTCCTGTTTCACTGCTCTGCACTGCCTAGAGACTTTTACTGTATGTGTGCAATATGTTTTTGTCATTCTAGCGGCCGGCCGGATGGTTGTAGGCCCATACCTGTAACTTTTACGAACTGCAATAAACGGTTTCAAAAAAAAAAAAAAAAAAAAAAAAAAAAAAATATTACCCAGATTGCAATGAATATGACATATACAGAAATAAATAGATTATTTAAAATCAATATGGCTTGTTTTGAAATTAATATAAGACCCATTGAACTGAATTTGACATGCCTTAACATGAGTATGACCAAAGCTGAAATTCTCATGACATTTGTCAAAATCAATATGGCATGCATTGAAATGAATATGATACATATTCAAATGAATATGATATATGTTAAAACGGATACGTTGCATCTTAAAATTAATATGACAAGTGTTCATACGAATATGACATCCATTAAAATAAATATAACATTGATTGAAAGGAATATAACACATGTTAAAATGAATATGACATTAGATGAAATGAATGTGAGATTCATTGAAATGAATTTGACATGTTTCAAAATGAATTTGAGTAATGTTAAAATGAACATGACATTTATCAAAATGAATACAGCTTGTATTAAAGGTAATATGATACACAATAACATGATTATGATAAGTGTTGCAATGGATATGACGCGTGTTAAAATGAATATAAGATGTGTTAATATGAATGAGACATCCGATGAAGGGAATATGACATGTGCTAAGAAGAATATGACATGCCTTGAAATAAATATGATCCCCATTGAAATTAATGAAACATGCCTTAAAATGAATATGAACAATGCTGAATTTTAAATGAAACTAGTCAAAATGAATATGTTATGCTTTGAAATTAATGTGATACACATCAAAGTGAATATTGTATGTATTGAAATTAACATATTAATATGACCTATGTTGAAATTAATATGACCCATGTTAAAATTATTATGACAGGTGTTACGGTGAATATGAGATCCATTGAAATGAATATGACATCCATTGAAATGAATATGATATCCTTTGAAAGAAATATGAAAAATAAGTGATAGTGAGTAGAAAAGAGTGTGAGATAAAGAGATGGAATAAGGGATGAGGGATGTGGAGGGACAACTCAGGGGTAAGGGATGAAACATAAAAAGTAGATTGAGTGAGGCAGAGTGAGGGATATGAAGTGATTATCAGAAATCAGAAGTGAGAGATGACTTATGTATGGTGAATAAAGGATGGCTGATGGATGGTGAGGGTAGAGGAGGAAGTAGGGCATTTAGGCCCTCCTTTATATTTTGTTGGTCGACCAATCCTCTGCCAGATCAATGAAGTAAATTACCATGTTGCCCTGACGGAGGTGCTGATCGCCAAGTTTTCAAATATCCGTTGGCCTGATGGACACTTTAAGAATTGACAGGTGCGACTGTTCCCTCTCCACCAAAAATATAAACCGGGCCCTAAGCGTGATAGAAGAGAAGTAAAGAATTAGGAGTGAAGATGAAGGGAATGGCTGAGGGATGAATATAAGGTCAGGAGTGAGGTAGGATCAGTAATGGATAAGGACTGATGAGCAAGGGTTGAGGACTGAGACGTCATAAATTAGGAGTAAAGGCTATGGAGAGGAGTGTGTAGTGTGTGTGAGCAGGGATCTTAGACCCACAGTGAAGACGTGGTTGTATGATATGATATACTGCAACGACTAACTGGAACTCTACTATTCCACCATTCCCCAGGCTTGTGACCCAAGAACATCTAGGGCTCATTTCAAGAATATCTGTTAATTCATTAAATAAACTGCATCAAAACCAGTTAAAGCTTGTGCCAAACATGCGGAATTGGGGACGGATGGGCGAATGATGGGAATGTGTATATAGACTAGTTTATAGCTCCAACTGTAATGGTACCTGAAGCACTCTTGTGGCCCCATTTCAGCTCAGATTAATGCCACTGTAGTTTGGAGGTGCCATCCTGATGTTTGGAAAGGATTTCTGTGACTGGAAACATGTATAAGCCAACGCCCTGCTAAATAAACCATCAGCAGACTCCAGTGAGCTCAACAACCGACTACCGATCTCCCTGCTCACCTTCCCCGCCAAGGTATTAGAAAAAACCATCAACCACCAACTCTCGTCACATCTGGAACAGAACCTTCTACTCGACTTCTCTCAATCCAGATTCCGCAGTATCCACAGCACCGACACAGCCCTCATCGCAGCTACCGAGTCCTACTAGACAGAAGAGGGACTGCTGCTCTGATCCTCCTAGACCTCTCATCAGCCTTTAATACGGTCTCTGACCACACATTTATCATAAGGATGCACAACATAGGCGTCCAAAGAGCCGCTCTCAGATGGATCGCCTCTTCCTCACCGGAAGAACGCAGAATGTCCACCTTCCCCTCTTCACCTCTGAACTCAAGGCAATCATCTGTGGAGAACCCCAAGGATCCTCGCTCAGTCCCACTGTTAGACCTGGCACCATTGGCGTGGGTCTCCCTTCCATATTTTGCTGTTGCCTCATGTGTTTTTGCTGGTTTTAGATGCTTTGGGCACTGTGCCACTGCTAATCAGTGCCACAGTGCAAGTGCTCCCTATTGTAGATTGATGTATGGATTAGTGACTCCATGATTGGATTATTTGATTTACTGGCCAGATCCTAGTACAGTGCACCACGGGTGCCCAGGGCTTGTAAATCAAATGCTGCTAGTGGGCTTGCAGCACTGGTTGTGCCACCCACAGAAGCAGCCTGTAAAGTGTGTCTCAGGCCTGCCATTGCAGAGCCTATGTACAGTCTGGTACTGCCATGTTGACTGGGCAAGTGCACCCACTTGCCAGTCCCTAGACCTTCCCTTTTCTTCATATCAGACACCCCTAAGGTAGGCCCAATGGCAGGGTGCATTGTAAGTAAAAGGTAGGACATGCCCTGATGTGTGTGGCATGTCCTAATAGTGAATTACAGCCATTTCCGTTTTTCACTATTGCAAGGCTACCTGTTCCCCATAGGCCAGAATGGGCAGTTTGATTATAACACCTTATAATCCTAACTGACTCGGAACTAGGTAGAAATTCGAGTTTAGTATGCCTAAACTCAGAATGATAAAATACATCTTTTAGTGAAGTTGGTTTTAACATTCTGTCGTTGAAAATACCACTTTTAGAAATTAGGTATTTTCTTGCCTAACTATCCAAGCCTGCCTCTGATAGGTTGTGTATTCCTTGTCTGGAGTTTGAGTGACAGGGGCTGGGGGATTCCAGGAGACAGGGTGAGTCAGCACAAGGCTGAATAGAGAGATCAGCATGTAGAGTGGTGGGAGGGGTTGCACCTGGGACCTGAAAAGGGCTATGCCTGCCTTCCACAATGCTGGCTCCACCGCCTGTGGTGCGTCTGATGTCCATGGCCCACACTGTCAAAAGAAAGAAGGAGTCTTCTGGCATCGCCACGGAAGCGCAGTAAGAAACCGACGCATTACCTCCCCACGCCGAGAAGAACCGAGGCATCATCGTCCCCTATGCAGCAGTAGGGAATCGACGCATCACCGTTCTTGCGTGTAAGAAACCGACACATCACTTTCCCTGCAACACTTTAGTTGTATAGGGTTACGCAACCAAAGGTACATTGAACTTAAAGTGTCGCATTTATCATCTAAAGAGAACTAAGCTATTTCTACCATTTTTAAAGTACAGTATTGTGGATTTTTGTTGTTTGTGGTCTTGTGTTAAGTCTATATAAAAATACTTATTTTTATATTACAACTTGTGTGGTGTCCATCTGTAGTGTTGTCACTGTATTACTGTATGTGTCTACAAATGCTTTACACACTGATTCGGAGATAAGCCTGTCTGCTCATGCCAAGCTACCAAGGGGGTGAGCAGGGGTTATTTTAGGTGTGTACCCCCTTACCCTGACTAGACGCAAGGGTCCCTATTTGGTCAAAGGTACCTGCCTCTGCCAACTAGAGACCCCCAGTTCTAACACCCACTCTCATCAACACTCATATGACACCTCTGGCCAGCATTGCCAAAACCCATGGACTCAACATCATATCCTATGCTGACCATAGACATCTCATTCTCTCCCTCTTCAAAGACACCACCAACCCAAGACTAACTTTCACAACTGCAGAACTTGGACCTACACCTACACCCAACTAACCATTCTAGGAACCTAGGCATCATTCTGGACAACAATCTAACCATGATGACTCAGGTTAACTCTCCTCCTCCTCCTGCTGATTCCACCTCCGTTTGCTACATAATATATTCAAATTTGACTCTAAAGTTTAAGACGCACCATCACACAGGCTTTCATCTCTAGCTGCCTGAAATATGTCAATGCTTTCTACACAGGGATCTCAGCTCACCTCCAATGACTACAGACCATACAGAACAGACTTGTCCTGGATCTCCCTTGACGAACCCACATCACCCTCTATCACAGGGATCTCTTCTGGCTCCCTGTACAGAAAATATGCCAGTTGAAGCTCCTGGCCGATGTATGCAAGGCCCTACACAACAGCGGACCCACCTACTTGAACCATCGCCTGATCTTCCATCAGCCTACCAGACACCTCCGCTTCAAGTACCTTTTTCTAACCCTCACCCGCAGTATCTGACGCAGCAGATGCGAAGGTCGCTTCTTCTCCTACCTAGCAGCGAACTCATGGAGTGAGCTAGCCCTCCGTCTACGGACCTACCCATCTCTTCCAGAGTTACAAAAGTCCCTGAAGACCTGCCTATTCGGCTCTTCAACTGGACCTTGCCAGCGCCTGGATAACCTCATGGGTGACAAGTAGCACTCTGCAAGTCTACTGATTGATTGATTGTCTGTGAACATATTTCATCTTATTAGTAGCAACTGAATACCAAAAGCAGCAACAAGCAAATGAAAGATGACCAAACTAAGGGGTCCATTAGGATGGCGGGCGGTGGCACCACCGCGGTAACTGCGGTGGCGGAAAATGTCTTTTTCCGCATGCCAGCAGCAGGCCTCACGCCCGTCACATTAGTATGGCCAAACACAGCCAATTTCCCGTCCGCGCGCGGTGCGACTCGCAACGCCATCAAAGTGCGCCTGCCACTGCGGCGATGGGAACCAATGGAGACTCTCCGCCGTGCGGAATGACGTCCCGTCCGCTGTACAAATCAGGATGCCTCAAAAAGTCAGTCGCACCGCAGCGGACAAACCGCCCAACTAGATACTGCGGAAGCTCAACAGCGGAGCGCGAAACCTGATTCCCGGTCCCGACCGCAATGGACCCAGCTCTCCACGTCTTTCCGGTGCTGTACCTGATACATTACCAGCAATTCATGGACCGCCGTGGACGCCGCCGCAGGTACGCAACAACACAATCCCGCACACAACCACAACACACAACTCATAGGCTGATACAGGGTCCCTGGCCACACCAGACACCGTGGTGGGGACAGGAACACATCCACAAGTGTCCACTACCTGCCACAAAGTCACCCCTCCGCAGCCAGGTCACACATCACCGCGATCTCCAAGTAATGTCACGTCACCGCAGCGGTTAAGACACGGAAAAACATGCACACAATGCAGAAGGCAGGGCCAGCGCCAGGCAAGAGCAGGGCATAAAGTATACAGGGCCACACCTCCCCACTCCACACACTGCCCCCCCAACATGAATGGACATGCGATGTGCACCCCCCTGTGCACCCCCATGCCCAACACCAAGCTAGGTGAATTCACACCCTGCACCACACAACAAACAACTAGGGAGACAGCCACAGCAGGAGTTGCTGCAGAGGAACACACAGCACAGAAGCACAGGTCCAGGGCAACCCACACACCACAACAACTCCACATCCTTGGCAAGAAAGCTGAGTACAAGCACCAAATGAACACACACACATACAATGATCAAACATTGAGATGGCGGGCGGTGGCCCGCCATAACAGCTGCCCACAGCCTGCCAAGTCACACAGACATACCCCACACTGACACACTGCCACATACACAGACCGCATGCCAACAGCAATGGAGCACAACATATAGGAAACCCAAAGTGAGGTGCACACAAATGGAAGGCCAAGGAGACAACCAACAAGCATGTGAACATCACATGCAGGAGAAGGAACAGAGAACACCCCCTCACCCCAGCAATGCACACATGGCTGGCACAGTGAGGGAACTCAAACCACAGTCACCTCAGTGCAACAACTCAGGGAGACAGCAAGGCAACCCATGTATAGGCACAGGGATGAAAGGAAGGCCCTGAAGTCAAACTGTGCCACACATATGTACACAACAACTACACAGGAGTATGCCAGCAGCGCAACACACAGGGCACATTGACCCACTCTATGACTGTCAAACACAAGTAGGATTCTTCACACATACCCCCCTCACACCTGCAGCACACAACCCCAGTGTCAGACACACAGAAGGGTGTCAAAAATGTCCTGTCAATACACAGACAAACAATCACACGCCCTGGGGGTATCCACAAACATCACACACACACAGGGATGCCAGAACCAATATCTGCACAAAACCAACAGCCAAACACATAACTCAACAGAAACACACACAGAACTACAACAAGACCACACATAACCTGTGCAGCCAAACTGTGGGAAGGCAATGGGAGCACAGACACAACAGGAGTGCCCAACCTCATCAGTCAGGAACAATGCACAGACAACATACCACAACAGAGATAAGAAGTGCACCATCACAGAACAACACAGCCACATCAAACACACAATAGATGTACATGACAATCAATCACATATCAAACACAGCAGGATATCGGGGGATGCACACCAGGCCAGGACAAGGCAACATACACCCACAGCACTGTATCCACAACAAGCAGTGTGTGCACACAAAACATAACAGTCCCACACAGCCATGAGTGACACACCATGAACACCCACAACAGCAATCAAAACAGTACACTGACAACATCACACTCAGGAAGTCAAGCAGTACCCCAACATACACACATACACCTAACACAACACCCAGAGATGCACAAGTCTGGGACACAAAAGTGGAAACAACTTGACCAGAGGACTGGGCAGCACAGACAGTTGAACTGCACATGAGCAACCATGCCTGCTGAACAGTACTAGAACAACACAGATAACTAATTGGGGAAATGTCATGAGTGGCACAGTGCTCCTGGCCAAAGACCTGCACCTCAAATCACAGTGTCACAAATGAAGTGATGGGGAGGCACACACACAGGCAACACAAGGGGACAGCTGACATCAAAGTGAAGTGGTGTGCACTTCATGAGTGGACATGGCAGGAGTGTACCATACACAAATAGAGGGAGTGCTGACTCACAATGTCAAGGCATCTGAAGCACAGATAGGGGATGGTATGACACCGGACACCACAGGCCACACTGGAGGCAGTAAAGCACCATGTGACAGCAATGCATGAAAACATCACACCCACAATGTCATTGTGGTTGAGCAGGTATGCACAGTGAGTACAAACAGTATCAAGACACACAGCTGTTCAACAAAACAAAACCCTGACTTGCCAGTCACACACACTGCATACACACAATTGGCAAAAGCAACAAGTAGGAGTCAGCCAGAACTGCAAGGACACACCAACACACTGCACAGTGCACAACATACAAATCACACATGTGCACACAATCACAATCACAGGCCTGAACAATCACACAAACAGGCACTCTACTCCTGGGCGATACATGTGTGTAGTTGACATTGCATGGGCACACACACATCAACACTCCCGACAAACTCACACCCTTCACACTGCTCACTTCCTGACCACCCAAGTGCACACTTTGAAAGTAACCCATGTGACTAGAATTGACCACCCATCACAACATGACCATACACCTACACTGCTGGGCACACAGAAAGTAAGAACACACATACATGATGACCCTGGCCAGCCTGCCTGCAAGCCTGTGGAAAGAATCCCACACTGTGCTGGCAGTGCCCCCAAACCTGACGTGTACAAGATAGCCAACATGAACAAAGAATGAAAATTACAACGGCGTACCATCTAAAAACAACATCATTGAACCCACAAGTATCACAGTCAGGAAGAACTGAAGTCCCTGTCACCCCAGTACAAAATTGAACAAGTCAGACAAGCCATTGGCAATGTTGAAGTGGCACACAGGGCATGTGGCACAGTAAACCACATACACACAGGAAACACTTTATTTAGTAAGTACACTGACTAAACAGACCACAGGAGCAACTGTCTTTATTCACAAATTGCACAGATAGGCACCAATATTAGACAAGAGCAAGGCACAAAATGCAGAGCCTGTACATGAGAAGCTGCACAGGCAGGGGGCACACATCAGTGAAGACAGGGCCAGTGGGCAGGACAAAGTGCAGAGCTTGTCCATGAGAAGCTGCACAGGCAGGGGGCACACAGCAAAGCCAGTGGCCAGTCCAAGGTGCAGAGTGAGTCCATGAGAAGCTGCACAAGCAGGGGGCACACAGCAGTGAACGACAGGGCCAGTGGGCAGGACAAAGTGCAGAGCTTGTCCATGAGAAGCTGCACAGGCAGGGGGCACACAGCAAAGCCAGTGGCCAGTCCAAGGTGCAGAGTGAGTCCATGAGAAGCTGCACAGGCAGGGGGCACACAGCAATGAACGACAGGGCCAGTGGGCAGGACAAAGTGCAGAGCTTGTCCATGAGAAGCTACACAGGCAGGGGGCACACAGCAAGGCCAGTGGCCAGTACAAGGTGCAGAGTGAGTCCATGAGAAGCTGCACAGGGGATAGTTCAACACAGCAAGGAGCAACAAGGCCAGTGGTCACAACTAAGTGCAGAGCTTGTCCATTAGAAGCTGCACAGGCAGGGGGCACACAGCAAGGCCAGTGGCCAGTCCAAGGTGCAGAGTGAGTCCATGAGAGGCTGCACAGGGAATAGTTCAACACAGCAAGGAGCAACAAGACCAGTGGTCAAAACAAAGTGCAGAGCTTGTCCATGAGAAGCTGCACAGACAGGGGGCACACAGCAAGGCCAGTGGCCAGTCCAAGGTGCAGAGTGAGTCCATGAGAAGCTGCACAGGCAGGGGGCACACAGCAGTGAACGACCGGGCCAGTTGGCAGGACAAAGTGTAGAGCGAGTCCATGAGAAGCTGCACAGGCAGGGGGCACACAGCAAGGCCAGTGGCCAGTCCAAGGTGCAGAGTGAGTCCATGAGAAGCTGCACAGGCAGGGGGCACACAGCAGTGAACGACAGGGCCAGTTTGCAGGACAAAGTGCAGAGTGTGTCCATGAGGAGCTGACCAGGGAATGTGTGTGACTGTACCCTGCCATGGTCAGCAACACAGTCTGGGGTGTCACGATGGGCAGCACATGCACTGCTGTGGAAGAGACAGATGTGTGAGGTTGACCAACATTCAGACTTGGCTGTCAGTCGGACTGGGAGCTGACTGTGTCTCGGGCACAGTCGGAGCACTGGACTGGTGAGAGACAGGCCCAGCTGAGGTAGAGCAATCAGTGGCCTGGGAAGCCAGAGGGCTGCTTGGACCAGGTGGGGTAGTGGCACGTGGAAGAGGAGTCATACTGATGTGAGACACAGTGTAGGTGGGAGATTGTGGAGGGGTGCCTTTCCACTTCTTGGGGATTCTGGATGGCTTGCCTGACTTTGGATCAATGGGAAGTGGTGCAGACACAACAGGCACACTCAACACCAAGGCTGCAGCAGGTGCAGATGCTGGCCCTCCCTCTGGGGACGTGTTGGATCCAGCGGTATGCTTTGCCTGGCCTTGCCTCTGCCCCTCCATCCCCTGTTTACCAGGTGTTCCCCTACAGTGCTCTGCTTCACTGGGCTTGGAATGGGAGTTTAGGTAGTGGGTGAATCTGCCTTGGAGCCCTTCTTTTGTGTAGCCTTGGCAGGCACCACCTTCTCAGTGGGCACGGCAACTGTCTGCTTGTCTTTGCGAGATGCTTTTGGGACAGGAGAGTCCTTGGCTGGGGATGGCTCTGAGGCATGTGACCCTGAGGTCTGCTTCTTTGCTTTTTGGGCCTTGGTGTCACCTGACGGGGTTTTGTCTTTGCCCTCTAGGGTGGCTTTGGTTTTCTGTGGAGATGGTGTCTGAGCCCTGGACTGCTTGGGCTGCTGCTGCTGTGTGCTACGTGTGCTGTATTGTGACCTTGAGATCTTTGGAGCATGGTCACTATCGTCAGACGTGGCCACTGGCATGGGGGTGGACAAAGGAACTGGAGCTGGACTATGAGATTGTGCCAGTTGAAGGGCTGCCGTCACTGAAGAGGACATAGACTGGACAGTCCGGTGCAGCCCACCCACATCTGAATGCATGCCCTCCATGAGAGCAACCACATGTGCCAATTTTTTGTCGTGGTCTATGAATGCATTGAGGAGAGCTGTCTGGCCTACACACAGCTGGTGCAAAAGGTCCACAGACTCAGCACTGATGGCAGCAGGGGGGACAACGGCAGGGGCAGCGGTGCCTGGGGTGAAGGACACTCTTCCCCTCTTACTGTTGCGAACACGGGCAGCACCAGAGGAAGTGGCTGGGAGTGTGGGCACTGTTCGCTGTGTTGTGGAAGATGATGCACAGTCCCCGTTCCCGGTGCCCGCCAACATGGATGCGTCACCGGTGGCATCAGATGACGTAGAACTTTGAGTATCTGGCTGTGATTCCTCCAGCAGACTCCTGTCCCCCTCCGAGGCGCTGGTCACATCTGTGTCACTGGGCTCCTGTGCAGCTGTTGTGCTTGTTTCCCCACCACTGGTGTCCGTACCCTGTCCCTCCGTGACCACGGGAGATGCTGCATGAGAGAGAGAGATGTTGTGTCAGTTCAGTGTCAGCAACATAACAAACATATGAAAGCAAAGCAACACTGAGGATGACTAAATCGACATGTTGCATGCCACCCTGGGCAATAAAATTGTGCAAACACACTTTTTTACTCAAACAGTGGGCGTAAACAAGAAAATCAGGCATAAGTGAGACATGTGATGACCACACAGCACAACATCCTGCATGTGGCTACGTTCAAACAGTAACACAAATAGCTCTGACCTGAAGCCCATGACCCAGATTGCCATTGAAATGCCCAGTACTCGAATTCCATTAGGAAGTACAGGTAGGACAAATGCATGACAGCTGCACCCAGCACAGAGGCCACTTACAAGCCACTGCATCACACCACCAACATCACATAGCCCAGCGCTGGCACTGCATTGGTACACAGGCAGCCACTCACAGCCAAAGTCACCCTTCCCAGAATACTCACCCCTACTTTGCTGCTGACGCTCCTTCAATCATGCATCCAGCTCAGGCTGTGTCATGGCCAAGATGCGGCACATTAGTGGTGTCATGCTGCGCCATGCCAACCTGCCAGTGCGAGGGAGCAGCCCCAGTTTCATCTCCGCAATGTTCTTTGCCAGCCGTGAAAAGTCATCCCAGCTCTTGTGGCAGTGGGTGCACCGGCGGTTTGAGACACCCAGAGCCCGCACCTTGGTTGCAATGGCCCTCCACAGGGCCTTACGCTGGTGTACTTTGAGCTGCAGGCATAGGAGACAAGAGGGGGAACACATCAGTGACACACTGTTATGTAACCAAATCTCTAAGTACTGTAGCATTATACTGACTCATCCCAACTCCACATATATGTCTTGCAGAGAAAGCCATGTGTAGTCTGCCCACATCTACTGTCCATTTCCAGGTAGAGCAAGACATACGTCACATATCAACATGTGTTTGGGGGAAGCCTCACTGTGTCCAACACTGCGCAGGCCTCAATGACCTTGCCCTGTGAATAGCTCACTGTGTCATGTATGTCACATTGAGGGACCTGATCTCACAAACCCACACCCTTCTCACAGGGCCAGTCGTGTGCAATCTACAGGGCTAATATGGCTCATTGATGGAGAGTCCTGCAAAAAACACACATGTAACACTGTACGTTCAGTGCTGTGTCCATGTCAGATTGGGCGGTGACTGTGCAGGCCAGGTGGGCTCACACTGAGATGGACAACAGGGACCCACACAGCCATTCACACAAGCAATCACTGTCCTGACTCCTGCATTACCAACTTGCTGCGTCACTGTATGGCTGACAGGACAAGACATGTCACTCCAATCTCGATGTGCAGGGAGGGAAATGTGTGGATTAGGGTACACCCCCCTTCACCCTAGGAAACAGCATGTTAGGCAGTGCATGACACAACCCCACACTCTCAGGCACATACTGCACCAGACCAACTACATGTGTGCCCCCCCTACACTCTCACCCCCACTGTTGAAGACTTACCACGATATTTGGGGCACCAGATAGCCTTGGGTACTGTGTGAGCACCTCGTCTACCAGGACCTCCAGCTCCTCGCTTGTGAAGGGACTGGCACCGATCTTCTCAGTCCTTGCCATCACTGTGGACATGAGACAGCAGCGGCAGCAATGGGCGGTGAGGGGTCTCAGGCAACAGTCCCTGTAGGCAGCAGCAGGTGAGGGGTGTCAGGCAGCAGTCCCTGGAGGCATCAGCAGGAGAGGGGTCTCAGGCAGCAGTCCCTGTAGGCAGGAGCAGGCGAGGGGTCTCAGGCAGCAGTCCCTGGAGGCAGCAGCAGCTGAGGGGTCTCAGGCAGCAGTCCCTGGAGGCAGAAGCAGCTGAGGGGGTCTCAGGCAGCAGTCCCTGGAGGCAGCAGGACCTGAGGGGTCTCAGGCAGCAGACTCTGGAGGCAGCAGCAGGTGAGGGGTCTCAGGCAGCATTCTCTGTGAGCAGTGGAAATGTGGGGCTCTCTCCCACACATATATAGCCCCCTGGTGTCGTTTCAGTGGTTCTAAGCTGCTGCAATTGGTGTACCAGGTCAGCCTTTTTAAAATGCATCCAATGACCGGCTCCGCGGTGGTGGATCACGCCTTGCGCGATTATCAAAATTGCATCATGCTACCGCTATTGCGGATCCCATTGGCTGTAAGGGCATGGTCCATGGCGGTGACACACCGCAGGGGCCAGGCGGTGCCTTCCGCGAGTTAGGTGCCATACAGAGACATGGGTGACCAGGATTTGGGTGGCGGAGCATGCCAACCGCCATTTCACAATGTGCATATGCCTATCACTACCGCGATTGAGTCCCGGGCTTTTGTGGTGACACACCGCAGGGCCAGGCGGTAGCTACCGTGAGTTGGGTGCCATACAGAGACATGGGTGACTGGGATTTGGGTGGCGGAGCATGCCAACCACCATGTCACAATGTGTATATGCCTATCAATTCCGCGATTGTGTCCCAGGCTTTGGCGGTGACACACCGCAGGGGCCAGGCGGTTGCTTCCGCAATATGTGTGCCATACACTGAATATACTGGCTGTGATTCTGGTGGCGGAGCATGCCAACCGCCATTTGAAGCTATGTATATGCCTATCTCTAGTGCCAGTGTGTCTTGTAATGCACAAGCCACACTGGCGGTAGGGATAGGCTTATACATAGCTTCAAATGGCGGTTGACATGCTCCGCCACCAAAATCATAGCCAGTATGGGCTGTCGCTACGGCGAGCCTGCACCATCACATTGTTGACTGTGCGTTATAGTTTTTTGGGAGCACGTCTCGGGCACCTATGGACACATCATGCTGTGTCAATATCAATGGTAATTCATGGACTTAGAACAGTAGACACTTACATTTAATCATGGCACTCAATGGCATTGATATGTTATCCTGTCACAAATTACAGCCTTCACGTAATATCTCCCACCAAATGCCACACCGTAATTACTAATGTTGCACAACAATTACCCCCAGTTTCATACCTGACACCATCATACATGACGCCCAATTGCATATCGGAGACTATATGTCACCCTAAATTTCAATTTTTAATCATAATTCATGCATGAATGTCATCACTGCACACATATGTCACCTTGTTGTCATTTTGGTAAGACCAATTACCGCCATCATGTAATGTTATTGGACACTCTAGCAACTCCTGCAGTGTATGTCTACATGTACATGTGTGTGCTCTACATACTCAAGGATGTTGAGTACATCAGCGCCACATTTGGCATACTGTACATTCTTACTCATTGTCACTTGGGTATATACCGTAGTGGATGTTTTGTCTCTATGTCTGCCACCTGTTACCACAGTGACTTGTGTTGTTTTGTCTGGTATGTGCTCATTTTGTTGGGCCTGTCGTATGTGATTTTGTCACATGTATATTTCCACAATAGTGAGTTAGTTGATATTGGATTTGAGTTGTGTGTTCCGTTGATAGTCAAAAACGACCAGTGCGTTTACATTGTTCACATCCAGAATGTTGCGTTGGATGATGGACTGTATGCAAAATTGGGGATGGTGCTCACTGCCTGGGAAGTTTGATATGGCATTTGTGAACAGTCAACAGTGGTCCACTATTGCCTGCACATTGATGAAATGGGTGTGCTTTGATTTGCAGTAATTGTGTGCATGTTGGTAGGTTGCACTAGTAGGACACATGTGCAGTCATTTGCCACCAACACAAGTGTGTGTGTGCTATGACGTGTTAGCCTTGCTTGCTCACCAGCTGTTCATGCGCAGTATGAGTGAACTGAATGTGCTGGTGAATCAAGATGATGAAGGCATCCCTGACAGGTGAGATGAACCTTGATAGTGCTGCCTGTGACACTCATCCAATTCTTACTTTAGTTCATTGTAAGGTACCAGTGGTCAACAAGTGATGCACAGCCAGCATCTTTGTCTGCGGAGGGATGTTGATTGTCTGCTGTGTCGGTCCTGCCTGCCTGTGGGGAATGTAGCTCTGGATGCATGTCCTTTTGAACATGTGGTGTGCAATTACATTCACTTGTGTCATGTGTCTGATGCTGTTGTGCATTTGTGAGGCACCCAGTCCATTTATACGCTGACTTGTTGGTATACAGGGGTGGGTTTGTCCTGGTAGTGTTGTAGGTTGGTGTAGTGGAACTGTTGTGTCTCCAATCAGCTGGATGAATATCTCCATGGCATCTGTTGTAGTTCATATGTGTCTTTGGGCAGTGCTACCTTCATACTGCATGTCAATGTTCAACTTCAGAGCAGAATAAAGGTTGTCCACACTCCCTGCTGATCACATACATTATCCACTTTTTGTGTGCCACATTGACTATCTGTGTGCTTGTTGAGAGTATTGGGCAGTGGTGTAATGATGTCTTGTTACACGGGTACACATACTCTGCAAATGCTTGGCATTAACTGTCACTGTCAAGATTTGGATTCTAATTAGCAGCAGATGTGGCATGTCTACTGATGACAGTGTATATTAGCACATGCTTGTGAATATGTATGTGAGTGTCTCTGAACTCGTGTGGATTTTAAGTGGCACTGAATCCCAGAACAGTCCTACTGAACTTTCCACATTGTGTTGTTAATGTGTCCCCTGTCATGAGTGCACAACAAGGTGTGGCAGGTACAGCACCCACCTGGAAGCCAGCAGTGTCTCTGCATACCACATGTCCTGTATCATATACTCTCAGGGCTGGGTACACAAGAGCTTGAAATGTATCTATTGACATTAACAGAGACAGTTCATGTATTGGTTCTGCTCACTGTGCAAATACAGAACAGGTGTACGACTATTTTGTCTCAAGGTGGCACATCTTACTTGCGCTGTATGCTTTAAGTGATGCCAGTCAATGTTAGCGCTGTGACCGCAGAAACTTGCAAATTTGGGCACATCTAATTGTGTGTTGCCATGACGTGTCCCCTTTCATCTCACCTAGGAGGCGACCGAATGTGTATCGTCCCTTCACCCTGCTGGCTGACATGGAGGATAATGACGTAATACGCCGATTCCGTCTGGACAGAACAAACCTACAAGACCTATGTGCAATGTTGGAGCCACACCTGCATCCTCGCAGGACATATCCAACAGCACTCACAGCAACGTCAGAGGTGATAGCGTTCCTGCATTTCTTGGCTACTTGTTAATTCCAGAACACGGTGGGCATTGCAGGGGGTATGTCTCAACCAACCTTCAGCATGGTGCTACGGGATGCCCTGTCGGCTATGATGCAATACAAGGACCGATTCATACATTTCCCAAGGAAGCAGGAATTGGCAAATGTAAAGGGGGATTTTTATGCACTTGGACACATCCCGAATGTTGTTGGTGCCATAGACTGCACACATGTTGGCCTAGTTCCACCACAGGCACGGGAGCACATATACAGGAATCAGAAACATTTCCATTCAATCAATGTGCAGGTGGTGTGCCAGGCCGATATGATCATCTCACACATCTGTGCCAAGTTTCCAGGATCAGCCCACGATTCCTACATCATGCGCAACAGCATTGTGCCCCAGATGATGGCCAATCTGCTTCCGGAATGGGCATGGATTGTGGGTGAGTACGTAGAGTCAACTCGTGTGCTGTATGTGTGCTATGGTGTCCTTGGCCACAGTTAAGACACTCAATCTGTTTGTGTATTTCAGACCGGGGTGACTCTGCATATCCCACCGGCCCTTGGTTGCTGAGCTCACTACGCAATCCCAGGACACCAGCTGAAGTCCGCTACAACAATGCCCATGGGAGGACACGTCGGATGGTGGAGCGAACATTTGGACTTCTTAAATCGCATTTTCGCTGCTTGGACAAGACCAGAGGGGCTATGCAGTACTCACCCAAAAAGGTGTGTAAGATAGTAGTAGCATGCTGCATGCTACACAACCTGGCCTTGCAGAAAGGAATCCCCTTGATCCTGGATGATGATGACCAGCTGCAACCACCACCTGCAAACCCCCAACTGTCGAGTGACGAGGATAGTGGAGAGGAGGAAGGTGTTGACCAGCGTCAGCAGCTCAACTACTTCACTTGAAGGTGGGTGAGAATGTACAGCGGGGACGTTGCCTGCTGATGTTGTGCTTGGTGAAAAGGTCTATGTGAGCTTTGTGACTGCAGCCTGTTGTTGAGTCAGTGCTGGCTGCAAATGTGTTGGTAACAGGGTCGTTTGGCACAGCTACTTGATGTCTATGTCGTTACTGTTGCTCATTGGAATGTGTGCAGATTGGAGTACCTTGATGACAAGCGTTGTGTGATGGTTGAAAGGCCACCACTTGAGTAGCGAATAATGTTCTGTTGTGTTTTCCTAGGTCCCTTCAGCCTCTACTTGCCTGCAGTGAATCCCAGCTCCTGTGACATTGTAATCATGGGTGACATTGCACATACTGTGATAAACATGGAGCAGACACAACTACATTGTTGCGTGATTAGTGTTTATTTACAATGTGTATCTGTGAGAGGGAAGTGGATATTTACATAAATGTGAATGGTGAATCAATGATTTGCCAGGGATGGTAGATAAGACAATCGAGTAAGCACAACATTGATGTTGTGACACAGTCCAACAGATGGATGCCATTTCCATGGCAGTGTGGGTGAGGACAATGTACAAATCCTATGGCAGGGTGAAGAGGGGTGCCATCATGGCTGGCTCCTTGACTGGCGTTTTTCAGATACTTTGCAACGGGATGCTCCCAAAGTTTCTTTGGACGGCCCCGTGATCCTTTGGCAGGAGGACCTACAGGTGCAGGCTCATGGGAGTCTGAGGAGTCCCCCCTCTCCGTGACCACAGGGGAGGATGTGGAACTGTCACCCTGCGGGCCACCGGAGGGAGGTGGAGGTGTTGGTTGTGCCGCAGGCCTGTCCCTTAGTACCTCCACTAGCTGGCCCAAGAGGTCCACGATTTGGCGCATGCGGTCCACGAGTTGGCCCATGCGGTTGTCTATGAGCCTCAGCAGCTGTTGCTGCTCACAGGCATCTTGCTGAGCCTGGCCCATTTGTCCCTGTCACCGTTCATAGGCCCCAACGACTCTGGTGATGTTTACCAGGGGTTTGGACCCAGTGTTCTGTTGGCTTTGAGTGACACTTGGCCTCCCCCTGGCCTGCTGTCACGGACCTGTTGCCTCACCACTGTTGGCACCCGCCTACTATCCCTGACATCCGCAGTTGTTGGGGTGGGCTGGTTATCCTCTGGGGAAGGGTGAGTGTTGCAGGCAGCAGTGGTAGTGGTGGTGGTAGCGGTGGCACAGGTCGTTCCAGCAGGGGTCAGCTT
The DNA here is from genome assembly GCF_964204655.1 of Triturus cristatus. Classification (NCBI taxonomy): domain Eukaryota; kingdom Metazoa; phylum Chordata; class Amphibia; order Caudata; family Salamandridae; genus Triturus; species Triturus cristatus. The sequence goes on along the minus strand of NC_140579.1, from coordinate 402,680,678 downwards.
TGATGTTGTTTCCGAAGGGGGGTGGGGCAGTGGGGGCCTGGGACAGATTGCGCCCTGACACACTAGATGGTCCGGCTTGGTTCGCCACATCCTCAGTTTCCTGGTAGTCTGCATCTGAGTGTCCATGTTCCGGGGAAGGAGACTGGCTCTGCAGGTTGTGGTTTTTCGTCTTCTGCAGTCAGTTGTTGGTCACCTGTGGGACAGAGGGTAGATGGTCATTGCCTTACACCCCTCATGCTTGCTGTGTTTGATGTCTCTTATTTACATGTTTTGCTACACACAGTTAAGTATTTCACACATTGTATGTGTGCACAGTGATGTGCGTCAAGACATGATGTGGAGTTACATTCATTTTTTAAAATGGTGTGACATGTAATTGGATACCATGCCCCACGTGTGGAATTTCTCATTACGATGAAAGGTTGTCATCTGACAACTGGCGGCAATACAACTTGATGTGAGGCATTTTTGCTGATTACTCTGCCGGGCAGCCATTACATGTGCGCATGAACTAGCCATTGTTGTGTCATGCATACCTTGGTCATGTCCTGTGCTTGGATTCCTTTGTACAACAGACCATGCTTGTTTGTTTTTCCTATGGTCCTTCATGCTCAGCACCCATGGAAGTTACAGATGACATTCGGGGCAGTGCATGTATGTTCCCGAATTTGCTTAAACATGATTTTTGGTGAGTCACAGTTCTGTTTCTGTCACAGTTCCGTACGCTTAGCTGTCTGCATACTGTCAATATATATTTAGTTTGCTCATATTTTGGTGTGAAGTGAGGCCTTATTTTGTCATATGGCTCAATGTTTTTGATGAGGGATGGTGGGGTGCATGCACTGTCTGCTTACCTGTCCAGTTGTCATTTTGGGGGGGACTTTCTGACACATGCTAAGGGGGGGGGAGTGCTCCATCCTGCTGAGGGGGGGTACAGGGGTGGCTGGTGGGAGTTGTGGAGCAGGCCTCCCTACCCCAAACATCCCTCCTTGTGAAGATGGCTACCTACCTGTTAGGTGAGGGTGAAGCAGACAATGGCTGACACATGCTTCTGGCTGGGGTGGAGTGCTGAGGGGGGGACAGGGGTGGCTTGTGGGAGCTGTAGTGCTGGGTCCCAAGACACATTCCCCCTTCCTGTGAAGATGGCTACCTACCTGTTAGGTGAGGGTGGAGCAGACAATGGCTGACACATGCTTCTGGCTGGGGTGCAGGGCTCCATCATGCTGGGGGGGCAGGGGTGGCTGGTGGGAGTTGTAGTGCTGGGTCCCAAGACACATTCCCCCTTTCTGTGAAGATGGCTACCTACCTGTTAGGTGAGGGTGAAGCAGACAGTGGCTGACACATGCTTCTGGCTGGGGTGGAGGGCTCCATCCTGCTGAGGGGGGGGGGGCAGGGGTTGCTGGTGGGAGTTGTGGAGCAGGCCTCCCTACCCCAAACATCCCTCCCTGTGAAGATGGCTACCTACCTGTTAGGCGAGGGTGAAGCAGACAATGGCTGACGCATGCTTCTGGCTGGGGTGCAGGGATCCATCATGCTGAGGGGGTGGTAGGGGGGGCTGGTGAGAGTTGTAGTGCTGGGTCCCAAGACACATTCCCCCTTTCTGTGAAGATGGCTACGCACCTGTTAGGTGAGGGTGAAGCAGACAATGGCTGACATGCTTCTGGCTGGGGTGCAGGGCTCCATCATGCTGAGGGGGGTGGGGGGGCAGGGGTGGCTGGTGGGAGTTGTAGTGCTGGGTCCCAAGACACATTCCCCCTTTCTGTGGAGATGGCTACCTACCTGTTAAGTGAGGACGAAGCAGACAATGGCTGACACGTGCTTCTGGCTGGGGTGGAGGGCTCCATCCTGCTGAGGGGGGAGACAGGGGTGGTGGGAGTTGTAGTGCTTGTTGGCTGGACACATACAACTAAGTTGATGTTGGGTACCTTTGTGGTGAATCAGGTTGAGTGGAGGTTACAACTGTGAGTCCTGTGTTGGATACTGTGTTGCAGAATGATGGACTTAGGCCTAGGAGGTGTAGCTTTGTAGTTGTGCAAGGCAGTACATAGCAGTGTGATGGTATACATTTGTTAGTACTTACCAACCTCCACTCCCCCGGCTATTCCTTCAAGACTCTCTGGGTGCAGTATGGCAAGCACCTTCTCCTCCCACGCAGAGTATGTTTTAGGTGGAATGGAGGGGCCTCCACCAGTCCCCTCAGCCAGCTCACGGTTCTTTGTCCTCTTCTTCTTCATGACATTCTTTAGGTCATGCCACCGCTCATGCCACCGCTTCTGTATTTCCTGCTTGTTGCGGGGGGTGGTCCCTACGGCATTTACCTTGTTCACTATTCTTACCCACATTTGGGTCCTGGTGGCTAGTGGGGTCTGTTGGACCATGTTACCAAAGAGTTGTGGTTCAACTCTTATGATCTCATCTACCATCACTGTTGTGAGAAAGTGCCATCTTTCTTGCATGGCATGCCCCCCCTTTTTGCTGAATTGCTGAATGTACTTTGACTGAGTGTGCCCTGGACTCCTGCCAATCAGGTGCCCAGGGCCTATGTTCCTTCCCTAAAACACAAAACCCAAATTGGCAAACCCTGGCCACATGTCAGCCCCTGGTAAATGGTACCCTAGGTACCCAGGGCCTTGTCACCAGGGAAGGCCTCTAAGGGCTGCAGCACTCATTGCGCCACCCTTAGAGGCCCTGTACCCTTACACACACACACACACACTGCCCTTGCAGGCTGGGTGTCTGGGTACAAGACAAAACAAAGATTCGACATGGCACACATCCCTGTGTGCCATGGCCACCACCTACACTGCCATGGCATTCATCAGCCACCCCTCTAGCTGGGTGCCCTATGCCAGTGGTGTGGGCACAGGAGCAGGAGCCCTGTGCCCCTACACTACCCAGGTCCATTCCTGGGCACTGTAAGTGCAGTGCTGCCATTTAAGAGCACATGAACTCCACAGCACCATAATGGCAACACTAAAGACTGAGGAGTTTGGTATCAAACTTCCCAGCACATTAAACCCTCACTGATGCCAGTGATGGATCAAACCCAGATCTGTTGATTGAGTGTGAGTGTTTGATTGGTTCTGATGCTCCGTCCATCACCACCCCCTTTTGTACCGCTTTGTTCGCCATAAGTTGGCAGGATATGCTCAGACGTGATTCCCTTGCTCATTTTGCCACTGGATTCAATCAAGCCTGGTTGAAGGCGGCTAAAATGCCAGAAACCGGTCCTTGGAAGCTTGTTTCCGGGCAAGGGAAGGCATTGCTTGGCAGTTCGGGCTGGACTGTTCCCATGAGGCACAGGGTCAGACTGATTTGCATGTGGCCATGTCTGAACTTGGGTGACAAAGTGAGCTAAAGAACGGTGATGGATCAAACCCAGATCTGTTGACTGGGTGTGAGTGTTTGATTGGTTCTGATGCTCCCTCCATCACCACCCCCTTTTGTACCGCTTTGTTCGCCATAAATTGGCAGGGTATGCTCAGACGTGAGTCTCTTGCTCACTTTGCCACTGGATTTAACCAAGCCTGGCTGAAGACGACTGAAATGCCAGAAACCGGTCCTAGGAATCTTGTTTCCAGTCCAGGCAAGGCATTGCTTGGCAGTTTGGGCTGGACTGTTCCCATGAGGCACAGGGTCAGACTGATTTGCATATGGCCATGTTTGAACTGGGGTGGCAGAGTGGGCTAAAGGACGGTGATGGATCAAACCCAGATCTGTTGACTGGGTTGAGTGTTTGATTGGTTCTGATGCTCCGTCCATCACCAGCCCTTTTTGTACCGCTTTGTTCGCCATAAGTTGGCAGGGTATGCTCAGACGTGAGTCCCTTCCTCACTTTGCCACTGGATTCAAGCAAGCCTGGCTGAAGACAGCTGAAATGCCAGAAACCGGTCCTAGGAAGCTTGTTTCCGGCCCAGGGAAGGCATTGCTTGGCAGTTCGGGCTGGACTGTTCCCATGAGGCACAGGGTCAGACTGATTTGCATATGGCCATGTCTGATCTGGAGTGGCAGAGTGGGCTAAAGAAGGGTGATGGATCAAACCCACATCTGTTGACTGGGTGTGAGTGTTTGATTGGTTCTGATGCTCCGTCCATCACCACCCCCTTTTGTACCGCTTTGTTCGCCACAAGTTGCCAGGGTATGCTCAGACGTGAGTCCCTTAATCACTTTGCCACTGGATTCAAGCAAGCCTGGCTGAAGACAGCTGAAATGCCAGAAACCGGTCCTAGGAAGCTTGTTTCCGGTCCAGGGAAGGCATTGCTTGGCATTTTTGGCTGGACTGTTCCCATAAGGCACAGGGTCAGACTGATTTGCATATGGCCATGTCTGAACTGCGGTAGCAGAGTGGGCTAAAGAACGGTGATGGATCAAACCCAGATCTGTTGACTGGGTGTGAGTGTTTGATTGATTCTGATGCTCCGTCCATCACCACCCCCTTTTGTGTCGCTTTGTTCGCCATAAGTTGGCAGGGTATGCTCAGACGTGAGTCCCTTGCTCACTTTGCCACTGGATTCAAGCAAGCCTGGCTGAAGACGGCTGAAATGCCAGAAACTGGTCCTAAGAAGCTTGTTTCCAGTCCAGGGAAGGCATTGCTTTGCAGTTCGGGCTGGACTGCTCCCATGAAGCACAGGGTCAGACTGATTTGCATATGGCCATGTCTGAACTGGGGTGGCAGAGTGGGCTAAAGAACGGTGATGGATTAAACCCAGATCTGTTGACTGGGTGTGAGTGTTTGATTGGTTCTGATGCTCGGTCCATCACCACCCCCTTTTGTACCGCTTTGTTCGCCATAAGTTGGCAGGGTATGCTCAGATGTAAGTCTCTTGCTCACTTTGCCACTGGATTCAAGCAAGCCTGGCTGAAGACGGCTGAAATGCCAGAAACCGGTCCTAGGAAGCTTGTTTCCGGTCCAGGGAAGGCATTGCTTGGCAGTTCGGGCTGGACTGTTCCCATGAGGCACAGGGTCAGACTCATTTGCATATGGCCATGTCTGAACTGGGGTGGCAGAGTGGGCTAAAGAACGGTGATAGATCAAACCCAGATCTGTTGAGTGGGTGTGAGTGTTTGATTGGTTCTGATGCTCCGTGCATCACCACCCCCTTTTGTACCGCTTTGTTCGCCATAAGTTGGCAGGGTATGCTCAGATGTGAGTCCCTTGCTCACTTTGCCACTGGATTCAAGCAAGCCTGGCTGAAGACGGCTGAAATGCCAGAAACCGGTCCTAGGAAGCTTGTTTCCGGTCCAGGGAAGGCATTGCTTGGCAGTTTGGGCTGGACTGTTCCCATGAGGCACAGGGTCAGACTGACTTGCATATGGCCATATCTGACCTGGGGTGGCAGAGTGGGCTAAAGAACGGTGAAGAATCAAACCCAGATCTGTTGATTGGGTGTGAGTGTTTGATTGGTTCTGATGCTCCGTCCATCACCACCCCCTTTTGTACCGCTTTGTTCGCCATAAGTTTGCAGGGTATGCTCAGACGTGATTCCCTTGCTCACTTTGCCACTGGATTCAAACAAGCCTGGTTGAAGGCGGCTGAAATGCCAGAAACCGGTCCTAGGAAGCTTGTTTCCGGGCCAGGGAAGGCATTGCTTGGCAGTTCGGGCTGGACTATTCCCATGAGGCACAGGGTCAGACTGATTTGCATGTGGCCCTGTCTGAACTGGGGTGACAAAGTGGGCTAAAGAACGGTGATGGATCAAACCCAGATCTGTTGACTGGGTTTGAGTGATTGATTGGTTCTGATGCTCCGTCCATCACCACCCCCTTTTGTACCGCTTTGTTCGCCATAAGTTGGCAGGGTATGCTCAGACGTCAGTCCCTTGCTCACTTTGCCACTGGATTCAAGTAAGCCTGGCTGAAGATGGCTAAAATGCCAGAAACCGGTCCTAGGAAGCTTGTTTCCGGTCCAGGGAAGGCATTGCTTGGCAGTTCGGCTGGACTGTTCCCATGAGTCACAGGGTCAGACTGATTTGCATGTGGCCATGTCTGAACTTGGGTGACAAAGTGAGCTAAAGAACGGTGATGGATCAAACCCAGATCTGTTGACTGGGTGTGAGTGTTTGATTGGTTCTGATGCTCCCTCCATCACCACCCCCTTTTGTACCGCTTTGTTCGCCATAAATTGGCAGGGTATGCTCAGACGTGAGTCTCTTGCTCACTTTGCCACTGGATTTAACCAAGCCTGGCTGAAGACGACTGAAATGCCAGAAACCGGTCCTAGGAATCTTGTTTCCAGTCCAGGCAAGGCATTGCTTGGCAGTTTGGGCTGGACTGTTCCCATGAGGCACAGGGTCAGACTGATTTGCATATGGCCATGTTTGAACTGGGGTGGCAGAGTGGGCTAAAGGACGGTGATGGATCAAACCCAGATCTGTTGACTGGGTTGAGTGTTTGATTGGTTCTGATGCTCCGTCCATCACCAGCCCTTTTTGTACCGCTTTGTTCGCCATAAGTTGGCAGGGTATGCTCAGACGTGAGTCCCTTCCTCACTTTGCCACTGGATTCAAGCAAGCCTGGCTGAAGACAGCTGAAATGCCAGAAACCGGTCCTAGGAAGCTTGTTTCCGGCCCAGGGAAGGCATTGCTTGGCAGTTCGGGCTGGACTGTTCCCATGAGGCACAGGGTCAGACTGATTTGCATATGGCCATGTCTGATCTGGAGTGGCAGAGTGGGCTAAAGAAGGGTGATGGATCAAACCCACATCTGTTGACTGGGTGTGAGTGTTTGATTGGTTCTGATGCTCCGTCCATCACCACCCCCTTTTGTACCGCTTTGTTCGCCACAAGTTGCCAGGGTATGCTCAGACGTGAGTCCCTTAATCACTTTGCCACTGGATTCAAGCAAGCCTGGCTGAAGACAGCTGAAATGCCAGAAACCGGTCCTAGGAAGCTTGTTTCCGGTCCAGGGAAGGCATTGCTTGGCATTTTTGGCTGGACTGTTCCCATAAGGCACAGGGTCAGACTGATTTGCATATGGCCATGTCTGAACTGCGGTAGCAGAGTGGGCTAAAGAACGGTGATGGATCAAACCCAGATCTGTTGACTGGGTGTGAGTGTTTGATTGATTCTGATGCTCCGTCCATCACCACCCCCTTTTGTGTCGCTTTGTTCGCCATAAGTTGGCAGGGTATGCTCAGACGTGAGTCCCTTGCTCACTTTGCCACTGGATTCAAGCAAGCCTGGCTGAAGACGGCTGAAATGCCAGAAACTGGTCCTAAGAAGCTTGTTTCCAGTCCAGGGAAGGCATTGCTTTGCAGTTCGGGCTGGACTGCTCCCATGAAGCACAGGGTCAGACTGATTTGCATATGGCCATGTCTGAACTGGGGTGGCAGAGTGGGCTAAAGAACGGTGATGGATTAAACCCAGATCTGTTGACTGGGTGTGAGTGTTTGATTGGTTCTGATGCTCGGTCCATCACCACCCCCTTTTGTACCGCTTTGTTCGCCATAAGTTGGCAGGGTATGCTCAGATGTAAGTCTCTTGCTCACTTTGCCACTGGATTCAAGCAAGCCTGGCTGAAGACGGCTGAAATGCCAGAAACCGGTCCTAGGAAGCTTGTTTCCGGTCCAGGGAAGGCATTGCTTGGCAGTTCGGGCTGGACTGTTCCCATGAGGCACAGGGTCAGACTCATTTGCATATGGCCATGTCTGAACTGGGGTGGCAGAGTGGGCTAAAGAACGGTGATAGATCAAACCCAGATCTGTTGAGTGGGTGTGAGTGTTTGATTGGTTCTGATGCTCCGTGCATCACCACCCCCTTTTGTACCGCTTTGTTCGCCATAAGTTGGCAGGGTATGCTCAGATGTGAGTCCCTTGCTCACTTTGCCACTGGATTCAAGCAAGCCTGGCTGAAGACGGCTGAAATGCCAGAAACCGGTCCTAGGAAGCTTGTTTCCGGTCCAGGGAAGGCATTGCTTGGCAGTTTGGGCTGGACTGTTCCCATGAGGCACAGGGTCAGACTGACTTGCATATGGCCATATCTGACCTGGGGTGGCAGAGTGGGCTAAAGAACGGTGAAGAATCAAACCCAGATCTGTTGATTGGGTGTGAGTGTTTGATTGGTTCTGATGCTCCGTCCATCACCACCCCCTTTTGTACCGCTTTGTTCGCCATAAGTTTGCAGGGTATGCTCAGACGTGATTCCCTTGCTCACTTTGCCACTGGATTCAAACAAGCCTGGTTGAAGGCGGCTGAAATGCCAGAAACCGGTCCTAGGAAGCTTGTTTCCGGGCCAGGGAAGGCATTGCTTGGCAGTTCGGGCTGGACTATTCCCATGAGGCACAGGGTCAGACTGATTTGCATGTGGCCCTGTCTGAACTGGGGTGACAAAGTGGGCTAAAGAACGGTGATGGATCAAACCCAGATCTGTTGACTGGGTTTGAGTGATTGATTGGTTCTGATGCTCCGTCCATCACCACCCCCTTTTGTACCGCTTTGTTCGCCATAAGTTGGCAGGGTATGCTCAGACGTCAGTCCCTTGCTCACTTTGCCACTGGATTCAAGTAAGCCTGGCTGAAGATGGCTAAAATGCCAGAAACCGGTCCTAGGAAGCTTGTTTCCGGTCCAGGGAAGGCATTGCTTGGCAGTTCGGCTGGACTGTTCCCATGAGTCACAGGGTCAGACTGATTTGCATGTGGCCATGTCTGAACTGGGGTGGCAGAGTGGGCTAAAGAACGGTGATGGATCAAACCCAGATCTGTTGACTGGGTGTGAGTGTTTGATTGGTTCTGATGCTCCGTCCATCACCACCCCCTTTTGTACCGCTTTGTTCGCCATAAGTTGGCAGGGTATGCTCAAACGTGAGCCCTTGCTCACTTTGCCACTGGATTCAAGCAAGCCTGGCTGAAGATGGCTGAAATGCCAGAAACCGGTCCTAGGAAGCTTGTTTCCGGTCCAGGGAAGGCATTGCTTGGCAGTTCGGGCTGGACTGTTCCCATAAGGCACAGGGTCAGACTGTTTTGCATATGGCCATGTCTGAACTGGGGTGGCAGAGTGGGCTAAAGAACGGTGATGGATCAAACTGAGAATTGTTGACTGGGTGTGAGTGTTTGATTGGTTCTGATGCTCCGTCCATCCCCACCCCCTTTTGTACCGCTTTGTTTGCCATAAATTGGCAGGGTATGCTCAGACGTGAGTCTCTTGCTCACTTTGCCACTGGATTTAACCAAGCCTGGCTGAAGACGACTGAAATGCCAGAAACCGGTCCTAGGAAGCTTGTTTCCGGTCCAGGCAAGGCATTGCTTGGCAGTTTGGGCTGGACTGTTCCCATGAGGCACAGGGTCAGACTGATTTGCATATGGCCATGTTTGAACTGGGGTGGCAGAGTTGGCTAAAGAACTGTGATGGATCAAACCCAGATCTGTTGACTGGGTGTGAGTGTTTGATTGGTTCTGATGCTCCGTCCATCACCACCCCGTTTTGTACCGCTTTGTTCGCCATAAGTTGGCAGGGTATGCTCAGACGTGAGTCTCTTGCTCACTTTGCCACTGGATTCAAGCAAGCCTGGCTGAAGACGGCTGAAATGCCAGAATCCGGTCCAGGAAGCTTGTTTCCGGTCCAGGGAAGGCATTGCTTGACAGTTCGGGCTGGGCTGTTCCCATGAGGCACAGGGTCAGACTGATTTGCATATGGCTATGTCTTTACTGGGGTAGCAGAGTGGGCTAAAGAACGGTGATGGATCAAACCCAGATCTGTTGACTGGGTGTGAGTGTTTGATTGATTCTGATGCTCCGTCCATCACCACCCCCTTTTGTACCGCTTTGCTCGCCATAAGTTGGCAGGGTATGCTTAGACGTGAGTCCCTTGCTCACTTTGCCACTGGATTCAAGCAAGCCTGGCTGAAGACGGCTGAAATGCCAGAAACTGGTCCTAGGAAGCTTGTTTCCGGTCCAGGGAAGGCATTGCTTGGCAGTTCAGGCGGGACTGTTCCCACGAGGCACAGGGTCAGACTGTTTTGCATATGGCCATGCCTGAACTGGGGTGGCAGAGTGGGCTAAAGAACGGTGATGGATCAAGCCCAGATCTGTTGACTGGGTGTGAGTGTTTGATTGGTTCTGATGCTCCGATCATCCCCACCCCCTTTTGTACCGCTTTGTTCGCCATAAGTTGGCAGGGTATGCTCAGACGTGAGTCTCTTGCTCACTTTGCCACTGGATTTAACCAAGCCTGGCTGAAGACGACTGAAATGCCAGAAACCGGTCCTAGGAAGCTTGTTTCCGGTCCAGGCAAGGCATTGCTTGGCAGTTTGGGCTGGACTGTTCCCATGAGGCACAGGGTCAGACTGATTTTCATATGGCCATGTTTGAACTGGGGTGGCAGAGTTGGCTAAAGAACTGTGATGGATCAAACCCAGATCTGTTGACTGGGTGTGAGTGTTTGATTGGTTCTGATGCTCCGTCCATCACCACCCCGTTTTGTACCGCTTTGTTCGCCATAAGTTGGCAGGGTATGCTCAGACGTGAGTCTCTTGCTCACTTTGGCACTGGATTCAAGCAAGCCTGGCTGAAGACGGCTGAAATGCCAGAATCCGGTCCAGGAAGCTTGTTTCCCGTCCAGGGAAGGCATTGCTTGACAGTTCGGGCTGGGCTGTTCCCATGAGGCACAGGGTCAGACTGATTTGCATATGGCTATGTCTTTACTGGGGTGGCAGAGTGGGCTAAAGAACGGTGATGGATCAAGCCCAGATCTGTTGACTGGGTGTGAGTGTTTTATTGGTTCTGATGCTCCGTCCATCACCACCCCCTTTTGTACCGCTTTGTTCGCCATAAGTTGGTAGGGTATGCTCAGACGTGAGTCCCTTGCTCACTTTGCCACTGGTTTCAAGCAAGCCTGGCTGAAGACGGCTGAAATGCCAGAAACCGGTCCTAGGAAGCTTGTTTCCGGTCCAGGGAAGGCATTGCTTGGCAGTTCTGGCTGGACTGTTCCTATAAGGCACAGGGTCAGACTGTTTTGCATATGGCCATGTCTGAACTGGGGTGGCAGAGTGGGCTAAAGAACGGTGATGGATCAAACCGAGAATTGTTGACTGGGTGTGAGTGTTTGATTGGTTCTGATGCTCCGTCCATCACCACCCCCTTTTGTACCGCTTTGTTCGCCATAAATTGGCAGGGTATGCTCAGACGTGAGTCTCTTGCTCACTTTGCCACTGGATTTAACCAAGCCTGGCTGAAGACGACTGAAATGCCAGAAACCGGTCCTAGGAAGCTTGTTTCCTGTCCAGGCAAGGCATTGCTTGGCAGTTTGGGCTGGACTGTTCCCATGAGGCACAGGGTCAGACTGATTTGCATATGGCCATGTTTGAACTGGGGTGGCAGAGTGGGCTAAAGGACGGTGATGGATCAAACTCATATCTGTTGACTGGGTGTGAGTGTTTGACTGGTTCTGATGCTCAGTCCATCACCACCCCCTTTTGTACCGCTTTGTTCGCCATAAGTTGGCAGGGTATGCTCAGACGTGAGTCCCTTGCTCACTTTGCCACTGGTTTCAAGCAAGCCTGGCTGAAGACGGCTGAAATGCCAGAAACCGGTCCTAGGAAGCTTGTTTCCGGCCCAGGGAAGGCATTGCTTGGCAGTTCTGGCTGGACTGTTCCCATAAGGCACAGGGTCAGACTGTTTTGCATATAGCCATGTCTGAACTGGGGTAGCAGAGTGGGCTAAAGAACGGTGATGGATCAAACCCAGATCTGTTCAATGGGTGTGAGTGTTTGATTGATTCTGATGCTCCGTCCATCACCACCCCCTTTTGTAACGCTTTGTGCGCCATAAATTGGCAGGGTATGCTCAGACGTGAGTCTCTTGCTCACTTTGCCACTGGATTTAACCAAGCCTGGCTGAAGACGACTGAAATGCCAGAAACCGGTCCTAGGAAGCTTGTTTCCTGTCCAGGCAAGGCATTGCTTGGCAGTTTGGGCTGGACTGTTCCCATGAGGCACAGGGTCAGACTGATTTGCATATGGCCATGTTTGAACTGGGGTGGCAGAGTGGGCTAAAGGACGGTGATGGATCAAACCCATATCTGTTGACTGGGTGTGAGTGTTTGACTGGTTCTGATGCTCAGTCCATCACCACCCCCTTTTGTACCGCTTTGTTCGCCATAAGTTGGCAGGGTATGCTCAGACGTGAGTCCCTTGCTCACTTTGCCATTGGTTTCAAGCAAGCCTGGCTGAAGACGGCTGAAATGCCAGAAACCGGTCCTAGGAAGCTTGTTTCCGGCCCAGGGAAGGCATTGCTTTGCAGTTCGGGCTGGACTGTTCCCATGAAGCACAGGGTCAGACTGATTTGCATATGGTCATATCTGATCTGGGGTGGCAGAGTGGGCTAAAGAACGGTGATGGATCAAGCCCAGATCTGTTGACTGGGTGTGAGTGTTTGATTGGTTCTGATGCTCCGTTCATCACCACCCCCTTTTGTACCGCTTTGTTCGCCATAAATTGGCAGGGTATGCTCAGACGTGAGTCTCTTGCTCACTTTGCCACTGGATTTAACCAAGCCTGGCTGAAGACGGCTGAAATGCCAGAAACCGGTCCTAGGAAGCTTGTTTCCGGTCCAGGCAAGGCATTGCTTGGCAGTTCGGGCTGGATTGTTCCCATGAGGCACAGGGTCAGACTGATTTGCATATGGCCATGTTTGAACTGGGGTGGCAGAGTGGGCTAAAGAACGGTGATGGATCAAACCGAGAATTGTTGACTGGGTGTGAGTGTTTGATTGGTTCTGATGCTCCGTCCATCACCACCCCCTTTTGTACCGCTTTGTTCGCTATAAGTTGTCAGGGATGCTCAGACGTGAGTCCCTTGCTCACTTTGCCACTGGATTCAAGCAAGCCTGCCTGAAGACGGCTGAAATGCCAGAAACCGGTCCTAGGAAGCTTGTTTCCTGTCCAGGGAAAGCATTGCTTGGCAGTTTGGGCTGGACTGTTCCCACGAGGCACAGGGTCAGACTGATTTGCATATGGCCATGTCTGAACTGGGGTGGCAGAGTGGGTAAAGAACGGTGATGGATCAAACCCAGATCTGTTGACTGGGTGTGAGTGTTTGATTGGTTCTGATGCTCCGATCATCCCCACCCCCTTTTGTACCGCTTTGTTCGCCATAAGTTGGCAGGGTATGCTCAGATGTGAGTCCCTTGCTCACTTTGCCACTGGATTCAAGCAAGCCTGGCTGAAGACGGCTGAAATGCCAGAAACCGGTCCTAGGAAGCTTGTTTCCGTTCCAGGGAAGGCATTGCTTGGCAGTTCGGGCTGGACTGTTCCAATGAGGCACAGGGTCAGACTGATTTGCATATGGCCATGTCTGAACTGGGGTGGCAGAGTGGGCTAAAGAACGGTGATGGATCAAACCCAGATCTGTTGACTGGGTGTGAGTGTTTGATTGGTTCTGATGCTCTGTCCATCACCACCCCCTTTTGTACCGCTTTGTTCACCATAAGTTGGCAGGGTATGCTCTGACGTGAGTCCCTTGCTCACTTTGCCACCGGATTCAAGCAAGCCTGGCTGAAGACGGCTGAAATGCCAGAAACCGGTCCTAGGAAGCTTGTTTCCGGTCCAGGGAAGGCATTGCTTGGCAGTTCGGGCTGTACTGTTCCCATGAGGCACAGGGTCAGACTGATTTGCATAAGGCCATGTCTGATCTGGGGTGGCAGAGTGTGCTAAAGAACGGTGATGGATCAAACCCACATCTGTTGACTGGGTGTGAGTGTTTGATTGGTTCTGATGCTCTGTCTATCACCACCCCCTTTTGTACCGCTTTGTTCGCCATAAGTTGGCAGGGTATGCTCAGACGTGAGTCCCTTGCTCACTTTGCCACTGGATTCAAGCAAGCCTGGCTGAAGACGGCTGAAATGCCAGAAACCGGTCCTAGGAAGCTTGTTTCCGGTCCAGGGAAGGCATTGCTTGGCAGTTCGGGCTGGACTGTTCCCATAAGGCACAGGGTCAGACTGTTTTGCATATGGCCATGTCTGAACTGGGGTGGCAAAATGGGCTAAAGAACGGTGATGGATCAAACCGAGAATTGTTGACTGGGTGTGAGTGTTTGATTGGTTCTGATGCTCCGTCCATCACCACCCCCTTTTGTACCGCTTTGTTCGCTATAAGTTGTCAGGGTATGCTCAGACGTGAGTCCCTTGCTCACTTTGCCACTGGATTCAAGTAAGCCTGCCTGAAGAGGGTTGAAATGCCAGAAACCGGTCCTAGGAAGCTTGTTTCCGGTCCAGGGAAGGCATTGCTTGGCAGTTTGGGCTGGACTGTTCCCATGAGGCACAGGGTCAGACTGATTTGCATATGGCCATGTCTGATATGGGGTGGCAGAGTGTGCTAATGACTGGTGATGGATCAAACCCACATCTGTTGACTGGGTGTGAGTGTTTGATTGGTGCTGATGCTCTGTCCATCACCACCCCCTTTTGTAGCGCTTTGTTCGCCATAAGTTGGCAGGGTGTGCTCAGACGTGAGTCCCTTGCTCACTTTGCCACTGGATTCAAGCAAGCCTGGCTGAAGACGGCTGAAATGCCAGAAACCGGTCCTAGGAAGCTTGTTTTCGGTCCAGGGAAGGCATTGCTTGGCAGTTCGGGCTGAACTGTTCCCATAAGGCACAGGGTCAGACTGTTTTGTATATGGCCATGTCTGAACTGGGGTGGTAGAGTGGGCTAAAGAACGGTAATGGATCAAACCGAGAATTGTTGACTGGGTGTGAGTGTTTGATTGGTTCTGATGCTCCGTCCATCACCACCCCCTTTTGTACCGCTTTGTTCGCCATAAATTGGCAGGGTATGCTCAGACGTGAGTCTCTTGCTCACTTTGCCACTGGATTTAACCAAGCCTGGCTGAAGACGACTGAAATGCCAGAAACCGGTCCTAGGAAGCTTGTTTCTGGTCCAGGGAAGGCATTGCTTGGCAGTTCGGGCTGGACTGTTCCAATGAGGCACAGGGTCAGACTGATTTGCATATGGCCATGTCTGAACTGGGGTGGCAGAGTGGGCTAAAGAATGGTGATGGATCAAACCCAGATCTGTTGACTGGGTGTGAGTGTTTGATTGGTTCTGATGCTCCGTCCATCACCACCCCCTTTTGTACCGCTTTGTTCGTCATAAGTTGGCAGGGTATGCTCAGACGTGAGTCCCTTGCTCACTTTGCCACTGGATTCAAGCAAGCCTGGCTGAAGACGGCTGAAATGCCAGAAACCGGTCCTAGGAAGCTTGTTTCCGGTCCAGGGAAGGCATTGCTTGGCAGTTCGGGCTGGACTGTTCCAATGAGGCACAGGGTCAGACTGATTTGCATATGGCCATGTCTGAACTGGGGTGGCAGAGTGGGCTAAAGAACGGTGATGGATCAAACCCAGATCTGTTGACTGGGTGTGAGTGTTTGATTGGTTCTGATGCTCCGTCCATCACCCCCCCTTTTGTACCGCTTTGTTCGCCATGAGTTGGCAGGGTATGGTCAGACGGGAGTCCCTTGCTCACTTTGCCACTGGATTCAAGCAAGCCTGGCTGAAGACGGCTGAAATGCCAGAAACCGGTCCTAGGAAGCTTGTTTCCGGTCCAGGGAAGGCATTGCTTGGCAGTTTGGGCTGGACTGTTCCCATAAGGCACAGGGTCAGACTGATTTGCATATGGCCATGTCTGAACTGCGGTAGCAGAGTGGGCTAAAGAACGGTGATGGATCAAACCCAGATCTGTTGACTGGGTGTGAGTGTTTGATTGATTCTGATGCTCCGTCCATCACCACCCCCTTTTGTGTCGCTTTGTTCGCCATAAGTTGGCAGGGTATGCTCAGACGTGAGTCCCTTGCTCACTTTGCCACTGGATTCAAGCAAGCCTGGCTGAAGACGGCTGAAATGCCAGAAACTGGTCCTAAGAAGCTTGTTTCCAGTCCAGGGAAGGCATTGCTTTGCAGTTCGGGCTGGACTGCTCCCATGAAGCACAGGGTCAGACTGATTTGCATATGGCCATGTCTGAACTGGGGTGGCAGAGTGGGCTAAAGAACGGTGATGGATTAAACCCAGATCTGTTGACTGGGTGTGAGTGTTTGATTGGTTCTGATGCTCGGTCCATCACCACCCCCTTTTGTACCGCTTTGTTCGCCATAAGTTGGCAGGGTATGCTCAGATGTAAGTCTCTTGCTCACTTTGCCACTGGATTCAAGCAAGCCTGGCTGAAGACGGCTGAAATGCCAGAAACCGGTCCTAGGAAGCTTGTTTCCGGTCCAGGGAAGGCATTGCTTGGCAGTTCGGGCTGGACTGTTCCCATGAGGCACAGGGTCAGACTCATTTGCATATGGCCATGTCTGAACTGGGGTGGCAGAGTGGGCTAAAGAACGGTGATAGATCAAACCCAGATCTGTTGACTGGGTGTGAGTGTTTGATTGGTTCTGATGCTCCGTGCATCACCACCCCCTTTTGTACCGCTTTGTTCGCCATAAGTTGGCAGGGTATGCTCAGATGTGAGTCCCTTGCTCACTTTGCCACTGGATTCAAGCAAGCCTGGCTGAAGACGGCTGAAATGCCAGAAACCGGTCCTAGGAAGCTTGTTTCCGGTCCAGGGAAGGCATTGCTTGGCAGTTTGGGCTGGACTGTTCCCATGAGGCACAGGGTCAGACTGACTTGCATATGGCCATATCTGACCTGGGGTGGCAGAGTGGGCTAAAGAACGGTGAAGAATCAAACCCAGATCTGTTGATTGGGTGTGAGTGTTTGATTGGTTCTGATGCTCCGTCCATCACCACCCCCTTTTGTACCGCTTTGTTCGCCATAAGTTGGCAGGGTATGCTCAGACGTCAGTCCCTTGCTCACTTTGCCACTGGATTCAAGTAAGCCTGGCTGAAGATGGCTAAAATGCCAGAAACCGGTCCTAGGAAGCTTGTTTCCGGTCCAGGGAAGGCATTGCTTGGCAGTTCGGCTGGACTGTTCCCATGAGTCACAGGGTCAGACTGATTTGCATGTGGCCATGTCTGAACTGGGGTGGCAGAGTGGGCTAAAGAACGGTGATGGATCAAACCCAGATCTGTTGACTGGGTGTGAGTGTTTGATTGGTTCTGATGCTCCGTCCATCACCACCCCCTTTTGTACCGCTTTGTTCGCCATAAGTTGGCAGGGTATGCTCAAACGTGAGCCCTTGCTCACTTTGCCACTGGATTCAAGCAAGCCTGGCTGAAGATGGCTGAAATGCCAGAAACCGGTCCTTGGAAGCTTGTTTCCGGTCCAGGGAAGGCATTGCTTGGCAGTTCGGGCTGGACTGTTCCCATAAGGCACAGGGTCAGACTGTTTTGCATATGGCCATGTCTGAACTGGGGTGGCAGAGTGGGCTAAAGAACGGTGATGGATCAAACTGAGAATTGTTGACTGGGTGTGAGTGTTTGATTGGTTCTGATGCTCCGTCCATCCCCACCCCCTTTTGTACCGCTTTGTTCGCCATAAATTGGCAGGGTATGCTCAGACGTGAGTCTCTTGCTCACTTTGCCACTGGATTTAACCAAGCCTGGCTGAAGACGACTGAAATGCCAGAAACCGGTCCTAGGAAGCTTGTTTCCGGTCCAGGCAAGGCATTGCTTGGCAGTTTGGGCTGGACTGTTCCCATGAGGCACAGGGTCAGACTGATTTGCATATGGCCATGTTTGAACTGGGGTGGCAGAGTTGGCTAAAGAACTGTGATGGATCAAACCCAGATCTGTTGACTGGGTGTGAGTGTTTGATTGGTTCTGATGCTCCGTCCATCACCACCCCGTTTTGTACCGCTTTGTTCGCCATAAGTTGGCAGGGTATGCTCAGACGTGAGTCTCTTGCTCACTTTGCCACTGGATTCAAGCAAGCCTGGCTGAAGACGGCTGAAATGCCAGAATCCGGTCCAGGAAGCTTGTTTCCGGTCCAGGGAAGGCATTGCTTGACAGTTCGGGCTGGGCTGTTCCCATGAGGCACAGGGTCAGACTGATTTGCATATGGCTATGTCTTTACTGGGGTAGCAGAGTGGGCTAAAGAACGGTGATGGATCAAACCCAGATCTGTTGACTGGGTGTAAGTGTTTGATTGATTCTGATGCTCCGTCCATCACCACCCCCTTTTGTACCGCTTTGCTCGCCATAAGTTGGCAGGGTATGCTTAGACGTGAGTCCCTTGCTCACTTTGCCACTGGATTCAAGCAAGCCTGGCTGAAG
Organism: Triturus cristatus; assembly: GCF_964204655.1. NCBI lineage: Eukaryota > Metazoa > Chordata > Amphibia > Caudata > Salamandridae > Triturus > Triturus cristatus. The sequence continues at coordinate 402,662,546 of NC_140579.1, read as the reverse complement.
ACGGCTGAAATGCCAGAAACTGGTCCTAGGAAGCTTGTTTCCGGTCCAGGGAAGGCATTGCTTGGCAGTTCAGGCGGGACTGTTCCCACGAGGCACAGGGTCAGACTGTTTTGCATATGGCCATGTCTGAACTGGGGTGGCAGAGTGGGCTAAAGAACGGTGATGGATCAAGCCCAGATCTGTTGACTGGGTGTGAGTGTTTGATTGGTTCTGATGCTCCGATCATCCCCACCCCCTTTTGTACCGCTTTGTTCGCCATAAGTTGGCAGGGTATGCTCAGACGTGAGTCTCTTGCTCACTTTGCCACTGGATTTAACCAAGCCTGGCTGAAGACGACTGAAATGCCAGAAACCGGTCCTAGGAAGCTTGTTTCCGGTCCAGGCAAGGCATTGCTTGGCAGTTTGGGCTGGACTGTTCCCATGAGGCACAGGGTCAGACTGATTTTCATATGGCCATGTTTGAACTGGGGTGGCAGAGTTGGCTAAAGAACTGTGATGGATCAAACCCAGATCTGTTGACTGGGTGTGAGTGTTTGATTGGTTCTGATGCTCCGTCCATCACCACCCCATTTTGTACCGCTTTGTTCGCCATAAGTTGGCAGGGTATGCTCAGACGTGAGTCTCTTGCTCACTTTGGCACTGGATTCAAGCAAGCCTGGCTGAAGACGGCTGAAATGCCAGAATCCGGTCCAGGAAGCTTGTTTCCCGTCCAGGGAAGGCATTGCTTGACAGTTCGGGCTGGGCTGTTCCCATGAGGCACAGGGTCAGACTGATTTGCATATGGCTATGTCTTTACTGGGGTGGCAGAGTGGGCTAAAGAACGGTGATGGATCAAGCCCAGATCTGTTGACTGGGTGTGAGTGTTTTATTGGTTCTGATGCTCCGTCCATCACCACCCCCTTTTGTACCGCTTTGTTCGCCATAAGTTGGTAGGGTATGCTCAGACGTGAGTCCCTTGCTCACTTTGCCACTGGTTTCAAGCAAGCCTGGCTGAAGACGGCTGAAATGCCAGAAACCGGTCCTAGGAAGCTTGTTTCCGGTCCAGGGAAGGCATTGCTTGGCAGTTCTGGCTGGACTGTTCCTATAAGGCACAGGGTCAGACTGTTTTGCATATGGCCATGTCTGAACTGGGGTGGCAGAGTGGGCTAAAGAACGGTGATGGATCAAACCGAGAATTGTTGACTGGGTGTGAGTGTTTGATTGGTTCTGATGCTCCGTCCATCACCACCCCCTTTTGTACCGCTTTGTTCGCCATAAATTGGCAGGGTATGCTCAGACGTGAGTCTCTTGCTCACTTTGCCACTGGATTTAACCAAGCCTGGCTGAAGACGACTGAAATGCCAGAAACCGGTCCTAGGAAGCTTGTTTCCTGTCCAGGCAAGGCATTGCTTGGCAGTTTGGGCTGGACTGTTCCCATGAGGCACAGGGTCAGACTGATTTGCATATGGCCATGTTTGAACTGGGGTGGCAGAGTGGGCTAAAGGACGGTGATGGATCAAACTCATATCTGTTGACTGGGTGTGAGTGTTTGACTGGTTCTGATGCTCAGTCCATCACCACCCCCTTTTGTACCGCTTTGTTCGCCATAAGTTGGCAGGGTATGCTCAGACGTGAGTCCCTTGCTCACTTTGCCACTGGTTTCAAGCAAGCCTGGCTGAAGACGGCTGAAATGCCAGAAACCGGTCCTAGGAAGCTTGTTTCCGGCCCAGGGAAGGCATTGCTTGGCAGTTCTGGCTGGACTGTTCCCATAAGGCACAGGGTCAGACTGTTTTGCATATAGCCATGTCTGAACTGGGGTAGCAGAGTGGGCTAAAGAACGGTGATGGATCAAACCCAGATCTGTTCAATGGGTGTGAGTGTTTGATTGATTCTGATGCTCCGTCCATCACCACCCCCTTTTGTACCGCTTTGTGCGCCATAAATTGGCAGGGTATGCTCAGACGTGAGTCTCTTGCTCACTTTGCCACTGGATTTAACCAAGCCTGGCTGAAGACGACTGAAATGCCAGAAACCGGTCCTAGGAAGCTTGTTTCCTGTCCAGGCAAGGCATTGCTTGGCAGTTTGGGCTGGACTGTTCCCATGAGGCACAGGGTCAGACTGATTTGCATATGGCCATGTTTGAACTGGGGTGGCAGAGTGGGCTAAAGGACGGTGATGGATCAAACCCATATCTGTTGACTGGGTGTGAGTGTTTGACTGGTTCTGATGCTCAGTCCATCACCACCCCCTTTTGTACCGCTTTGTTCGCCATAAGTTGGCAGGGTATGCTCAGACGTGAGTCCCTTGCTCACTTTGCCATTGGTTTCAAGCAAGCCTGGCTGAAGACGGCTGAAATGCCAGAAACCGGTCCTAGGAAGCTTGTTTCCGGCCCAGGGAAGGCATTGCTTTGCAGTTCGGGCTGGACTGTTCCCATGAAGCACAGGGTCAGACTGATTTGCATATGGTCATATCTGATCTGGGGTGGCAGAGTGGGCTAAAGAACGGTGATGGATCAAGCCCAGATCTGTTGACTGGGTGTGAGTGTTTGATTGGTTCTGATGCTCCGTTCATCACCACCCCCTTTTGTACCGCTTTGTTCGCCATAAATTGGCAGGGTATGCTCAGACGTGAGTCTCTTGCTCACTTTGCCACTGGATTTAACCAAGCCTGGCTGAAGACGGCTGAAATGCCAGAAACCGGTCCTAGGAAGCTTGTTTCCGGTCCAGGCAAGGCATTGCTTGGCAGTTCGGGCTGGATTGTTCCCATGAGGCACAGGGTCAGACTGATTTGCATATGGCCATGTTTGAACTGGGGTGGCAGAGTGGGCTAAAGAACGGTGATGGATCAAACCGAGAATTGTTGACTGGGTGTGAGTGTTTGATTGGTTCTGATGCTCCGTCCATCACCACCCCCTTTTGTACCGCTTTGTTCGCTATAAGTTGTCAGGGATGCTCAGACGTGAGTCCCTTGCTCACTTTGCCACTGGATTCAAGCAAGCCTGCCTGAAGACGGCTGAAATGCCAGAAACCGGTCCTAGGAAGCTTGTTTCCGGTCCAGGGAAGGCATTGCTTGGCAGTTCGGGCTGGACTGTTCCCACGAGGCACAGGGTCAGACTGTTTTGCATATGGCCATGTCTGAACTGGGGTGGCAGAGTGGGCTAAAGAACGGTGATGGATCAAACCCAGATTTTTTGACTGGGTGTGAGTGTTTGACTGGTGCTGATGCTCCGTCCATCACCACCCCCTTTTGTACCGCTTTGTTCGCTATAAGTTGTCAGGGTATGCTCAGACGTGAGTCCCTTGCTCACTTTGCCACTGGATTCAAGCAAGCCTGCCTGAAGACGGCTGAAATGCCAGAAACCGGTCCTAGGAAGCTTGTTTCCGGTCCAGGGAAGGCATTGCTTGGCAGTTCGGGCTGGACTGTTCCAATGAGGCACAGGGTCAGACTGATTTGCATATGGCCATGTCTGAACTGGGGTGGCAGAGTGGGCTAAAGAACGGTGATGGATCAAACCCAGATCTGTTGACTGGGTGTGAGTGTTTGATTGGTTCTGATGCTCTGTCCATCACCACCCCCTTTTGTACCGCTTTGTTCACCATAAGTTGGCAGGGTATGCTCTGACGTGAGTCCCTTGCTCACTTTGCCACCGGATTCAAGCAAGCCTGGCTGAAGACGGCTGAAATGCCAGAAACCGGTCCTAGGAAGCGTGTTTCCGGTCCAGGGAAGGCATTGCTTGGCAGTTCGGGCTGTACTGTTCCCATGAGGCACAGGGTCAGACTGATTTGCATAAGGCCATGTCTGATCTGGGGTGGCAGAGTGTGCTAAAGAACGGTGATGGATCAAACCCACATCTGTTGACTGGGTGTGAGTGTTTGATTGGTTCTGATGCTCTGTCTATCACCACCCCCTTTTGTACCGCTTTGTTCGCCATAAGTTGGCAGGGTATGCTCAGACGTGAGTCCCTTGCTCACTTTGCCACTGGATTCAAGCAAGCCTGGCTGAAGACGGCTGAAATGCCAGAAACCGGTCCTAGGAAGCTTGTTTCCGGTCCAGGGAAGGCATTGCTTGGCAGTTCGGGCTGGACTGTTCCCATAAGGCACAGGGTCAGACTGTTTTGCATATGGCCATGTCTGAACTGGGGTGGCAAAATGGGCTAAAGAACGGTGATGGATCAAACCGAGAATTGTTGACTGGGTGTGAGTGTTTGATTGGTTCTGATGCTCCGTCCATCACCACCCCCTTTTGTACCGCTTTGTTCGCTATAAGTTGTCAGGGTATGCTCAGACGTGAGTCCCTTGCTCACTTTGCCACTGGATTCAAGCAAGCCTGCCTGAAGAGGGTTGAAATGCCAGAAACCGGTCCTAGGAAGCTTGTTTCCGGTCCAGGGAAGGCATTGCTTGGCAGTTTGGGCTGGACTGTTCCCATGAGGCACAGGGTCAGACTGATTTGCATATGGCCATGTCTGATATGGGGTGGCAGAGTGTGCTAATGACTGGTGATGGATCAAACCCACATCTGTTGACTGGGTGTGAGTGTTTGATTGGTGCTGATGCTCTGTCCATCACCACCCCCTTTTGTAGCGCTTTGTTCGCCATAAGTTGGCAGGGTGTGCTCAGACGTGAGTCCCTTGCTCACTTTGCCACTGGATTCAAGCAAGCCTGGCTGAAGACGGCTGAAATGCCAGAAACCGGTCCTAGGAAGCTTGTTTTCGGTCCAGGGAAGGCATTGCTTGGCAGTTCGGGCTGAACTGTTCCCATAAGGCACAGGGTCAGACTGTTTTGTATATGGCCATGTCTGAACTGGGGTGGTAGAGTGGGCTAAAGAACGGTAATGGATCAAACCGAGAATTGTTGACTGGGTGTGAGTGTTTGATTGGTTCTGATGCTCCGTCCATCACCACCCCCTTTTGTACCGCTTTGTTCGCCATAAATTGGCAGGGTATGCTCAGACGTGAGTCTCTTGCTCACTTTGCCACTGGATTTAACCAAGCCTGGCTGAAGACGACTGAAATACCAGAAACCGGTCCTAGGAAGCTTGTTTCTGGTCCAGGGAAGGCATTGCTTGGCAGTTCGGGCTGGACTGTTCCAATGAGGCACAGGGTCAGACTGATTTGCATATGGCCATGTCTGAACTGGGGTGGCAGAGTGGGCTAAAGAATGGTGATGGATCAAACCCAGATCTGTTGACTGGGTGTGAGTGTTTGATTGGTTCTGATGCTCCGTCCATCACCACCCCCTTTTGTACCGCTTTGTTCGCCATAAGTTGGCAGGGTATGCTCAGACGTGAGTCCCTTGCTCACTTTGCCACTGGATTCAAGCAAGCCTGGCTGAAGACGGCTGAAATGCCAGAAACCGGTCCTAGGAAGCTTGTTTCCGGTCCAGGGAAGGCATTGCTTGGCAGTTCGGGCTGGACTGTTCCAATGAGGCACAGGGTCAGACTGATTTGCATATGGCCATGTCTGAACTGGGGTGGCAGAGTGGGCTAAAGAACGGTGATGGATCAAACCCAGATCTGTTGACTGGGTGTGAGTGTTTGATTGGTTCTGATGCTCCGTCCATCACCCCCCCTTTTGTACCGCTTTGTTCGCCATGAGTTGGCAGGGTATGGTCAGACGGGAGTCCCTTGCTCACTTTGCCACTGGATTCAAGCAAGCCTGGCTGAAGACGGCTGAAATGCCAGAAACCGGTCCTAGGAAGCTTGTTTCCGGTCCAGGGAAGGCATTGCTTGGCAGTTTGGGCTGGACTGTTCCCATGAGGCACAGGGTCAGACTGATTTGCATATGGCCATGTCAGATCTGGGGTGGCAGAGTGTGCTAAAGAACGGTGATGGATCAAACCCACATCTGTTGACTGGGTGTGAGTGTTTGATTGGTTCTGATGCTCTGTCCATCACCACCCCCTTTTGTACCGCTTTGTTTGCCATAAGTTGGCAGGGTGTGCTCAGACGTGAGTCCCTTGCTCACTTTGCCACTGGATTCAAGCAAGCCTGGCTGAAGACGGCTGAAATGCCAGAAACCGGTCCTAGGAAGCTTGTTTCCGATCCAGGGAAGGCATTGCTTGGCAGTTCGGGCTGGACTGTTCCCATAAGGCACAGGGTCAGACTGTTTTGCATATGGCCATGTCTGAACTGGGGTGGCAGAGTGGGCTAAAGAACGGTGATGGATCAAACCGAGAATTGTTGACTGGGTGTGAGTGTTTGATTGGTTCTGATGCTCCGTCCATCACCACCCCCTTTTGTACCGCTTTGTTCGCCATAAATTGGCAGGGTCTGCTCAGACGTGTGTCTCTTGCTCACTTTGCCACTGGATTTAACCAAGCCTGGCTGAAGACGACTGAAATGCCAGAAACCGGTCCTAGGAAGCTTGTTTCCGGTCCAGGGAAGGCATTGCTTGGCAGTTCGGGCTGGACTGTTCCCACGAGGCACAGGGTCAGACTGTTTTGCATATGGCCATGTCTGAACTGGGTTGGCAGAGTGGGCTAAAGAACGGTGATGGATCAAGCCCAGATCTGTTGACTGGGTGTGAGTGTTTGATTGGTTCTGATGCTCCGTCTCTCACCACTCCCTTTTGTACCGCTTTGTTCGCCATAATTTGGCAGGGTATGCTCAGACGTAAGTACCTTGCTCACTTTGCCGCTGGATTCAAGCAAGCGTGGCTGAAGACGGCTGAAATGCCAGAAACCGGTCCTAGGAAGCTTGTGTCCGGTCCAGGGAAGGCATTGCTTGGCAGCTCGGGCTAGACTGTTCTCATGAAGCACAGGGTCAGACTGATTTACATATGGCCATGTCTGAACTGGGGTGGCAGAGTGGGCTAAAGAACGGTGATGGATCAAACCCAGATTTGTTGACTGGGTGTGAGTGTTTGATTGGTGCTGATGCTCCGTCCATCACCACCCCCTTTTGTACCGCTTTGTTCGCTATAAGTTGTCAGGGTATGCTCAGACGTGAGTCCCTTGCTCACTTTGCCACTGGATTCAAGCAAGCCTGCCTGAAGACGGCTGAAATGCCAGAAACCGGTCCTAGGAAGCTTGTTTCCGGTCCAGGGAAGGCATTGCTTGGCAGTTCGGGCTGGACTGTTCCAATGAGGCACAGGGTCGGACTGATTTGCATATGGCCATGTCTGGACTGGGGTGGCAGAGTGGGCTAAAGAACGGTGATGGATCAAACCCAGATCTGTTGACTGGGTGTGAGTGTATGATTGGTTCTGATGCTCCGTCCATCACCACCCCCTTTTGTACCGCTTTGTTCGCCATAAGTTGGCAGGGTATGCTCAGACGTGAGTCCCTTGCTCACTTTGCCACTGGATTCAAGCAAGCCTGGCTGAAGACGGCTGAAATGCCAGAAACCGGTCCTAGGAAGCTTGTTTCCGGTGCAGGGAAGGCATTGCTTGGCAGTTTGGGCTGGACCATTCCCATGAGGCACAGGTTCAGACTGATTTGCATATGGCCATGTCTGATCTGGGGTGGCAGAGTGTGCTAAAGAACGGTGATGGATCAAACCCACATCTGTTGACTGGGTGTGAGTGTTTGATTGGTTCTGATGCTCTGTCCATCACCACCCCCTTTTGTACCGCTTTGTTCGCCATAAGTTGGCAGGGTATGCTCAGACGTGAGTCCCTTGCTCACTTTGCCACTGGATTCAAGCAAGCCTGGCTGAAGACGGCTGAAATGCCAGAAACCGGTCCTAGGAAGCTTGTTTCCGGTCCAGGGAAGGCATTGCTTGGCAGTTCGGGCTGGACTGTTCCCATAAGGCACAGGGTCAGACTGTTTTGCATATGGTCATGTCTGAACTGGGGTGGCAGAGTGGGCTAAAGAACGGTGATGGATCAAACCGAGAGTTGTTGACTGGGTGTCAGTGTTTGATTGGTTCTGATGCTCTGTCCATCCTCACCCCCTTTTGTACCGCTTTGTTCGCTATAAGTTGTCAGGGTATGCTCAGACGTGAGTCCCTGCTCACTTTGCCACTGGATTCAAGCAAGCCTGCCTGAAGACGGCTGAAATGCCAGAAACCGGTCCTAGGAAGCTTGTGTCCGGTCCAGGGAAGGCATTGCTTGGCAGTTCGGGCTGGACTGTTCCAATGAGGCACAGGGTCAGACTGATTTGCATATGGCCATGTCTGAACTGGGGTGGCAGAGAGGGCTAAAGAACGGTGATGGATCAAACCCAGATCTGTTGACTGGGTGTGAGTGTTTGATTGGTTCTGATGCTCCGTCCATCACCACCCCCTTTTGTACCGCTTTGTTCGCCATAAGTTGGCAGGGTATGCTCAGACGTGAGTCCCTTGCTCACTTTGCTACTGGTTTCAAGCAAGCTTGGCTGAAGACGGCTGAAATGCCAGAAACCGGTCCTAGGAAGCTTGTTTCCGGTCCAGGGAAGGCATTGCTTGGCAGTTTGGGCTGGACTGTTCCCATGAGGCACAGGGTCAGATTGATTTGCATATGGCCATGTCTGATCTGGGGTGGCAGAGTGGGCTAAAGAACGGTGATGGATCAAACCCACATCCGTTGACTGAGTGTGAGTGTTTGATTGGTTCTGATGCTCCGTCCATCACCACCCCCTTTTGTACCGCTTTGTTCGCCATAAGTTGGCAGGGTATGCTCAGACGTGAGTCCCTTGCTCACTTTGCCACTGGATTCAAGCAAGCCTGGTTGAAGACGGCTGAAATGCCAGAAACCGGTCCTAGGAAGCTTATTTCCGGTCCAGGGAAGGCATTGCCTGGCAGTTCGGGCTGGACTGTTCCCATGAGGCACAGGGTCAGACTGATTTGCATATGGCCATGTTTGAACTGGGGTGGCAGAGTGGGCTAAAGAACGGTGATGGATCAAACCCAGATCTGTTGACTGGGTGTGAGTGTTTGATTGGTTCTGATGCTCCGTCCATCACCCCCCCCCTTTTGTACCGCTTTGTTCGCCATAAATTGGCAGGGTATGCTCAGACATGAGTCTCTTGCTCACTTTGCCACTGGATTTAACCAAGCCTGGCTGAAGACGGCTGAAATACCAGAAACCGGTCCTAGGAAGCTTGTTTCCGGTCCAGGCAAGGCATTGCTTGGCAGTTCGGGCTGGATTGTTCCCATGAGGCACAGGGTCAGACTGATTTGCATATGGCCATGTTTGAACTGGGGTGGCAGAGTGGGCTAAAGAACGGTGATGGATCATACCCAGATCTGTTGACTGGGTGTGAGTGTTTGATTGGTTCTGATGCTCCGTCCATCACCACCCCCTTTTGTACCGCTTTGTTCGCCATAAGTTGGCAGGGTGTGCTCAGATGTGAGTCCCTTGCTCACTTTGCCACTGGATTCAAGCAAGCCTGGCTGAAGACGGCTGAAATGCCAGAAACCGGTCCTAGGAAGCTTGTTTCCGGCCCAGGGAAGGCATTGCTTGGCAGTTCAGGCTGGACTGTTCCCATGAGGCACAGGGTCAGACTGATTTGCATATGGCCATGTCTGAACTGGGGTAGCAGAGTGGGCTAAAGAACGGTGATGGATCAAACCCAGATCTGTTGACTGGGTGTGAGTGTTTGATTGATTCTGATGCTCCGTCCATCACCACCCCCTTTTGTACCGCTTTGTTCACCATAAGTTGGCAGGATATGCTCAGATGTGAGACCCTTGCTCACTTTGCCACTGGATTCAAGCAAGCCTGGCTGAAGACGGCTGAAATGCCAGAAACTGGTCCTAGGAAGCTTGTTTCCGCTCCAGGGAAGGCATTGCTTTGCAGTTCGGGTTGGACTGTTCCCATGAAGCACAGGGTCAGACTGATTTGCATATGGTCATGTCTGATCTGGGGTGGCAGAGTGGGCTAAAGAACGGTGATGGATCAAACCCAGATTTGTTGACTGGGTGTGAGTGTTTGATTGGTTCTGGTGCTCCGTCCATCACCACCCCCTTTTGTACCGCTTTGTTCGCCATAAGTTGGCAGGGTATGCTCAGACGTGAGTCCCTTGCTCACTTTGCCACTGGACTCAAGCAAGCCTGGCTGAAGACGGCTGAAATGCCAGAAACCTGTCCTAGGAAGCATGTTTCCGGTCCAGGGAAGGCATTGCTTGGCAGTTCGGGCTGGACCGTTCCCATGAGGCACAGGGTCAGACTGATTTGCATATGGCCATGTCTGAACTGGGGTGGCAGAGTGGGCTAAAGAACGGTGATGGATCAAACCCAGATCTGTTGACTGGGTGTGAGTGTTTGATTGGTTCTGATGCTCCGTCCATCACCACCCCCTTTTGTACCGCTTTGTTCGCCATAAGTTGGTAGGGTATGCTCAGACGTGAGTCCCTTGTTCACTTTGCCACTGGATTCAAGCAAGCCTGGCTGAAAACGGCTGAAATGCCAGAAACCAGTCCTAGGAAGCTTGTTTCCAGTCCAGGGAAGGCATTGCTTGGCAGTTCGGGCTGGACTGTTCCCATGAAGCACAGGGTCAGACTGATTTGCATATGGCCATGTCTGAACTGGGGTTGCAGAGTGGGCTAAAGAACGGTGATGGATCAAACCCAGATCTGTTGACTGGGTGTGAGTGTTTGATTGGTTCTGATGCTCTGTCCATCACCACCCCCATTTGTACCGCTTTGTTCGCCATACGTTGTCAGGGTATGCTCAGACGTGAGTCCCTTGCTCACTTTGCCACTGGATTCAGCCATGCCTGGCTGAAGACGGCTGAAATGCCAGAAACCGGTCCTAGGAAGCTTGTTTCCGGTCCAGGGAAAGCATTGCTTGGCAGTTTGGGCTGGACTGTTCCCATGAGGCACAGGGTCAGACAGATTTGCATATGGCCATGTCTGATCTGGGGTGGCAGAGTGGGCTAAAAAACGGTGATGGATCAAACCCACATCTGTAGACTGGGTGTGAGTGTTTGATTGGTTCTGATGCTCCGTCCATCACCACCCCCTTTTGTACCGCTTTGTTCGCCATAAGTTGGCAGGGTATGCTCAGACGTGAGTCCCTTGCTCACTTTGCAACTGGATTCAAGCAAGCCTGGCTGAAGACGGCTGAAATGCCAGAAACCGGTCCTAGGAAGCTTGTTTCCAGTCCTGGCAAGGCATTGCTTGGCAGTTCTGGCTGGTTTGTTCCCATGAGACACAGGGTCAGACTGATTTGCATATGGCCATGTTTGAACTGGGGTGGCAGAGTGGGCAAAAGAACGGTGATGAATCAAACACAGATCTGTTGACTGGGTGTGAGGGTTTGATTGGTTCTGATGCTCCATCCATTACCACCCCCTTTTGTACCGATTTGTTCGCCATAAGTTGGCAGGGTATGCTCAGATGTGAGTCCCTTTCTCACTTTGCCACTGGATTCAAGCAAGCTTGGCTGAAGACGGCTGAAATGCGAGAAACCAGTCCTAGGAAGCTTGTTTCTGGTCCAGGGAAGGCATTGCTTGGCAGTTTGGGCTGGAGTGTTCCCATGAAGCACACGGTCAGACTCATTTGCATATGGCCATGTCTGACCTGGGGTGGCAGAGTGGGCTAAAGAACGGTGATGGATCAAACCCAGCTCTGTTGACTGGGTGTGAGTGTTTGGTTGGTTCTGATGCTCCGTCCATCACCACCCCATTTTGTACCGCTTTGTTCGCCATAAGTTGGCAGGGTATGCTCAGACATGAGTCCCTTGCTCACTTTGCCACTGGTTTCAAGCAAGCTTGGCTGAAGACGGCTGAAATGCCAGAAACCGGTCCAAGGAAGCTTGTTTCCGGTCCAGGGAAGGCATTGCTTGGCAGTTCTGCTGGACTGTTCCCATAAGGCACAGGGTCAGACTGATTTGCATATGGCCATGTCTGACCTGGGGTGGTAGAGTGGGCTAAAGAACGGTGATGGATCAAACCCACATCCGTTGACTGAGTGTGAGTGTTTGATTGGTTCTGATGCTCCGTCCATCACCACCCCCTTTTGTACCGCTTTGTTCGCCATAAGTTGGCAGGGTATGCTCAGACGTGAGTCCCTTGCTCACTTTGCCACTGGATTCAAGCAAGCCTGGCTGAAGACAGCTAAAATGCCAGAAACCGGTCCTAGGAAGCTTGTTTCCGGCCCAGGGAAGGCATTGCTTTGCAGTTCGGGCTGGACTGTTCCCATGAAGCACAGGGTCAGACTGATTTGCATATGGTCATATCTGATCTGGGGTGGCAGAGTGGGCTAAAGAACGGTGATGGATCAAGCCCAGATCTGTTGACTGGGTGTGAGTGTTTGATTGGTTCTGATGCTCCGTTCATCACCACCCCCTTTTGTACCGCTTTGTTCGCCATAAATTGGCAGGGTATGCTCAGACGTGAGTCTCTTGCTCACTTTGCCACTGGATTTAGCCAAGCCTGGCTGAAGACGGCTGAAATGCCAGAAACCGGTCCTAGGAAGCTTGTTTCCGGTCCAGGCAAGGCATTGCTTGGCAGTTCGGGCTGGATTGTTCCCATGAGGCACAGGGTCAGACTGATTTGCATATGGCCATGTTTGAACTGGGGTGGCAGAGTGGGCTAAAGAACGGTGATGGATCAAACCGAGAATTGTTGACTGGGTGTGAGTGTTTGATTGGTTCTGATGCTCCGTCCATCACCACCCCCTTTTGTACCGCTTTGTTCGCTATAAGTTGTCAGGGATGCTCAGACGTGAGTCCCTTGCTCACTTTGCCACTTGATTCAAGCAAGCCTGGCTGAAGACGACTGAAATGCCAGAAACCGGTACTAGGAAGCTTGTTTCCGATCTAGGGAAAGCATTGCTTGGCAGTTTGGGCTGGACTGTTCCCATGAGGCACAGGGTCAGACTGATTTGCATATGGCCATGTCTGAACTGGGGTGGCAGAGTGGGCTAAAGAACGGTGATGGATCACACCCAGATCTGTTGACTGGGTGTGAGTGTTTGATTGGTTCTGATGCTCTGTCCATCACCACCCCCATTTGTACCGCTTTGTTCGCCATACGTTGTCAGGGTATGCTCAGACGTGAGTCCCTTGCTCACTTTGCCACTGGATTCAGCCATGCCTGGCTGAAGACGGCTGAAATGCCAGAAACCGGTCCTAGGAAGCTTGTTTCCGGTCCAGGGAAAGCATTGCTTGGCAGTTTGGGCTGGACTGTTCCCATGAGGCACAGGGTCAGACAGATTTGCATATGGCCATGTCTGATCTGGGGTGGCAGAGTGGGCTAAAAAACGGTGATGGATCAAACCCACATCTGTAGACTGGGTGTGAGTGTTTGATTGGTTCTGATGCTCCGTCCATCACCACCCCCTTTTGTACCGCTTTGTTCGCCATAAGTTGGCAGGGTATGCTCAGACGTGAGTCCCTTGCTCACTTTGCAACTGGATTCAAGCAAGCCTGGCTGAAGACGGCTGAAATGCCAGAAACCGGTCCTAGGAAGCTTGTTTCCAGTCCTGGCAAGGCATTGCTTGGCAGTTCTGGCTGGTTTGTTCCCATGAGACACAGGGTCAGACTGATTTGCATATGGCCATGTTTGAACTGGGGTGGCAGAGTGGGCAAAAGAACGGTGATGAATCAAACACAGATCTGTTGACTGGGTGTGAGGGTTTGATTGGTTCTGATGCTCCATCCATTACCACCCCCTTTTGTACCGATTTGTTCGCCATAAGTTGGCAGGGTATGCTCAGATGTGAGTCCCTTTCTCACTTTGCCACTGGATTCAAGCAAGCTTGGCTGAAGACGGCTGAAATGCGAGAAACCAGTCCTAGGAAGCTTGTTTCTGGTCCAGGGAAGGCATTGCTTGGCAGTTTGGGCTGGAGTGTTCCCATGAAGCACACGGTCAGACTCATTTGCATATGGCCATGTCTGACCTGGGGTGGCAGAGTGGGCTAAAGAACGGTGATGGATCAAACCCAGCTCTGTTGACTGGGTGTGAGTGTTTGGTTGGTTCTGATGCTCCGTCCATCACCACCCCATTTTGTACCGCTTTGTTCGCCATAAGTTGGCAGGGTATGCTCAGACATGAGTCCCTTGCTCACTTTGCCACTGGTTTCAAGCAAGCTTGGCTGAAGACGGCTGAAATGCCAGAAACCGGTCCTAGGAAGCTTGTTTCCGGTCCAGGGAAGGCATTGCTTGGCAGTTCTGCTGGACTGTTCCCATAAGGCACAGGGTCAGACTGATTTGCATATGGCCATGTCTGACCTGGGGTGGTAGAGTGGGCTAAAGAACGGTGATGGATCAAACCCACATCCGTTGACTGAGTGTGAGTGTTTGATTGGTTCTGATGCTCCGTCCATCACCACCCCCTTTTGTACCGCTTTGTTCGCCATAAGTTGGCAGGGTATGCTCAGACGTGAGTCCCTTGCTCACTTTGCCACTGGATTCAAGCAAGCCTGGCTGAAGACAGCTAAAATGCCAGAAACCGGTCCTAGGAAGCTTGTTTCCGGTCCAGGGAAAGCATTGCTTGGCAGTTTGGGCTGGACTGTTCCCATGAGGCACAGGGTCTGACTGATTTGCATATGGCCATGTCTGATCTAGGGTGGCAGAGTGGGCTAAAGAACGGTGATGGATCAAACCCACATCCGTTGACTGAGTGTGAGTGTTTGATTGGTTCTGATGCTCCGTCCATCACCACCCAGTTTTGTACCGCTTTGTTCGCCATAAGTTGGCAGGGTATGCTCAGACGTGAGTCCCTTGCTCACATTGCCACTGGTTTCAAGCAAGCCTGGCTGAAGATGGCTGAAATGCCAGAAACCGGACCTAGGAAGCTTGTTTCCGGCCCAGGGAAGGCATTGCTTGGCAGTTCTGGCTGGACTGTTCCCATGAGGCACAGGGTCAGACTGATTTGCATATGGCCATGTCTGAAATGGGGTAGCAGAGTGGGCTAAAGAACGGTGATGGATCAAACCCAGATCTGTTGACTGGGTGTGAGTGTTTGATTGGTCCTGATGCTCCGTCCATCACCACCCCCTTTTGTACCGCTTTGTTCGCCATAAGTTGGCAGGGTATGCTCAGATGTGAGTCCCTTTCTCACTTTGCCACTGGATTCAAGCAAGCCTGGTTGAAGACGGCTGAAATGCCAGAAACCAGTCCTAGGAGGCTTGTTTCTTGTCCAGGGAAGGCATTGCTTGACAGTTCGGGCTGGGCTGTTCCCATGAGGCACAGGGTCAGACTGATTTGCATATGGCTATGTCTGAACTGGGGTAGCAGAGTGGGCTAAAGAACGGTGATGGATCAAACCCAGATCTGTTGACTGGGTGTGAGTGTTTGATTGGTCCTGATGCTCCGTCCATCACCACCCCCTTTTGTACCGCTTTGTTCGCCATAAGTTGGCAGGGTATGCTTAGACGTGATTCCCTTGCTCACTTTGCCACTGGATTCAAGCAAGCCTGGCTGAAGACGGCTGAAATGCCAGAAACTGGTCCTAGGAAGCTTGTTTCCGGTCCAGGGAAGGCATTGCTTTGCAGTTCGGGCTGGATTGTTCCCATGAAGCACAGGGTCAGACTGATTTGCATATGGTCATGTCTGATCTGCGGTGGCAGAGTGGGCTAAAGAACGGTGATGGATCAAGCCCAGATCTGTTGACTGGGTGTGAGTGTTTGATTGGTTCTGATGCTCCGTCCATCACCACCCCCTTTTGTACCGCTTTGTTCGCTATAAGTTGGCAGGGTATGCTCAGACGTGAGTCCCTTGCTCACTTTGCCACTGGTTTCAAGCAAGCCTGGCTGAAGACGGCTGAAATGCCAGAAACCGGTCCTAGGAAGCTTGTTTCCGGTCCAGGGAAGGCATTGCTTGGCAGTTCTGGCTGGACTGTTCCTATAAGGCACAGGGTCAGACTGTTTTGCATATGGCCATGTCTGAACTGGGGTGGCAGAGTGGGCTAAAGAACGGTGATGGATCAAACCGAGAATTGTTGACTGGGTGTGAGTGTTTGATTGGTTCTGATGCTCCGTCCATCACCACCCCCTTTTGTACCGCTTTGTTCGCCATAAATTGGCAGGGTATGCTCAGACGTGAGTCTCTTGCTCACTTTGCCACTGAATTTAACCAAGCCTGGCTGAAGACGACTGAAATGCCAGAAACCGGTCCTAGGAAGCTTGTTTCCTGTCCAGGCAAGGCATTGCTTGGCAGTTTGGGCTGGACTGTTCCCATGAGGCACAGGGTCAGACTGATTTGCATATGGCCATGTTTGAACTGGGGTGGCAGAGTGGGCTAAAGGACGGTGATGGATCAAACCCATATCTGTTGACTGGGTGTGAGTGTTTGACTGGTTCTGATGCTCAGTCCATCACCACCCCCTTTTGTACCGCTTTGTTCACCATAAGTTGGCAGGGTATGCTCAGACGTGAGTCCCTTGCTCACTTTGCCATTGGTTTCAAGCAAGCCTGGCTGAAGACGGCTGAAATGCCAGAAACCGGTCCTAGGAAGCTTGTTTCCGGCCCAGGGAAGGCATTGCTTTGCAGTTCGGGCTGGACTGTTCCCATGAAGCACAGGGTCAGACTGATTTGCATATGGTCATATCTGATCTGGGGTGGCAGAGTGGGCTAAAGAACGGTGATGGATCAAGCCCAGATCTGTTGACTGGGTGTGAGTGTTTGATTGGTTCTGATGCTCCGTTCATCACCACCCCCTTTTGTACCGCTTTGTTCGCCATAAATTGGCAGGGTATGCTCAGACGTGAGTCTCTTGCTCACTTTGCCACTGGATTTAGCCAAGCCTGGCTGAAGACGGCTGAAATGCCAGAAACCGGTCCTAGGAAGCTTGTTTCCGGTCCAGGCAAGGCATTGCTTGGCAGTTCGGGCTGGATTGTTCCCATGAGGCACAGGGTCAGACTGATTTGCATATGGCCATGTTTGAACTGGGGTGGCAGAGTGGGCTAAAGAACGGTGATGGATCAAACCGAGAATTGTTGACTGGGTGTGAGTGTTTGATTGGTTCTGATGCTCCGTCCATCACCACCCCCTTTTGTACCGCTTTGTTCGCTATAAGTTGTCAGGGATGCTCAGACGTGAGTCCCTTGCTCACTTTGCCACTGGATTCAAGCAAGCCTGCCTGAAGACGGCTGAAATGCCAGAAACCGGTCCTAGGAAGCTTGTTTCCGGTCCAGGGAAAGCATTGCTTGGCAGTTTGGGCTGGACTGTTCCCATGAGGCACAGGGTCAGACAGATTTGCATATGGCCATGTCTGATCTGGGGTGGCAGAGTGGGCTAAAAAACGGTGATGGATCAAACCCACATCTGTAGACTGGGTGTGAGTGTTTGATTGGTTCTGATGCTCCGTCCATCACCACCCCCTTTTGTACCGCTTTGTTCGCCATAAGTTGGCAGGGTATGCTCAGACGTGAGTCCCTTGCTCACTTTGCCACTGGATTCAAGCAAGCCTGGCTGAAGACAGCTAAAATGCCAGAAACCGGTCCTAGGAAGCTTGTTTCCGGTCCAGGGAAAGCATTGCTTGGCAGTTTGGGCTGGACTGTTCCCATGAGGCACAGGGTCTGACTGATTTGCATATGGCCATGTCTGATCTAGGGTGGCAGAGTGGGCTAAAGAACGGTGATGGATCAAACCCACATCCGTTGACTGAGTGTGAGTGTTTGATTGGTTCTGATGCTCCGTCCATCACCACCCCGTTTTGTACCGCTTTGTTCGCCATAAGTTGGCAGGGTATGCTCAGACGTGAGTCCCTTGCTCACATTGCCACTGGTTTCAAGCAAGCCTGGCTGAAGATGGCTGAAATGCCAGAAACCGGACCTAGGAAGCTTGTTTCCGGCCCAGGGAAGGCATTGCTTGGCAGTTCAGGCTGGACTGTTCCCATGAGGCACAGGGTCAGACTGATTTGCATATGGCCATGTCTGAAATGGGGTAGCAGAGTGGGCTAAAGAACGGTGATGGATCAAACCCAGATCTGTTGACTGGGTGTGAGTGTTTGATTGGTCCTGATGCTCCGTCCATCACCACCCCCTTTTGTACCGCTTTGTTCGCCATAAGTTGGCAGGGTATGCTCAGATGTGAGTCCCTTTCTCACTTTGCCACTGGATTCAAGCAAGCCTGGTTGAAGATGGCTGAAATGCCAGAAACCAGTCCTAGGAGGCTTGTTTCTTGTCCAGGGAAGGCATTGCTTGACAGTTCGGGCTGGGCTGTTCCCATGAGGCACAGGGTCAGACTGATTTGCATATGGCTATGTCTGAACTGGGGTAGCAGAGTGGGCTAAAGAACGGTGATGGATCAAACCCAGATCTGTTGACTGGGTGTGAGTGTTTGATTGGTCCTGATGCTCCGTCCATCACCACCCCCTTTTGTACCGCTTTGTTCGCCATAAGTTGGCAGGGTATGCTTAGACGTGATTCCCTTGCTCACTTTGCCACTGGATTCAAGCAAGCCTGGCTGAAGACGGCTGAAATGCCAGAAACTGGTCCTAGGAAGCTTGTTTCCGGTCCAGGGAAGGCATTGCTTTGCAGTTCGGGCTGGACTGTTCCCATGAAGCACAGGGTCAGACTGATTTGCATATGGTCATGTCTGATCTGCGGTGGCAGAGTGGGCTAAAGAACGGTGATGGATCAAGCCCAGATCTGTTGACTGGGTGTGAGTGTTTGATTGGTTCTGATGCTCCGTCCATCACCACCCCCTTTTGTACCGCTTTGTTCGCCATAAGTTGGCAGGGTATGCTCAGACGTGAGTCCCTTGCTCACTTTGCCACTGGTTTCAAGCAAGCCTGGCTGAAGACGGCTGAAATGCCAGAAACCGGTCCTAGGAAGCTTGTTTCCGGTCCAGGGAAGGCATTGCTTGGCAGTTCTGGCTGGACTGTTCCTATAAGGCACAGGGTCAGACTGTTTTGCATATGGCCATGTCTGAACTGGGGTGGCAGAGTGGGCTAAAGAACGGTGATGGATCAAACCGAGAATTGTTGACTGGGTGTGAGTGTTTGATTGGTTCTGATGCTCCGTCCATCACCACCCCCTTTTGTACCGCTTTGTTCGCCATAAATTGGCAGGGTATGCTCAGACGTGAGTCTCTTGCTCACTTTGCCACTGAATTTAACCAAGCCTGGCTGAAGACGACTGAAATGCCAGAAACCGGTCCTAGGAAGCTTGTTTCCTGTCCAGGCAAGGCATTGCTTGGCAGTTTGGGCTGGACTGTTCCCATGAGGCACAGGGTCAGACTGATTTGCATATGGCCATGTTTGAACTGGGGTGGCAGAGTGGGCTAAAGGACGGTGATGGATCAAACCCATATCTGTTGACTGGGTGTGAGTGTTTGACTGGTTCTGATGCTCCGTCCATCACCACCCCCTTTTGTACCGCTTTGTTCGCCATAAGTTGGTAGGGTATGCTCAGACGTGAGTCTCTTGTTCACTTTGCCACTGGATTCAAGCAAGCCTGGCTGAAAACGGCTGAAATGCCAGAAACCAGTCCTAGGAAGCTTGTTTCCAGTCCAGGGAAGGCATTGCTTGGCAGTTCGGGCTGGACTGTTCCCATGAAGCACAGGGTCAGACTGATTTGCATATGGCCATGTCTGAACTGAGGTTGCAGAGTGGGCTAAAGAACGGTGATTATTCAAACCCAGATCTGTTGACTGGGTGTGAGTGTTTGATTGGTTCTGATGCTCCGTCCATCACCACCCCCTTTTGTACCGCTTTGTTCGCCATAAGTTGGCAGGGTATGCTCAGACGCGAGTCCCTTGCTCACTTTGCCACTTGATTCAAGCAAGCCTGGCTGAAGACGACTGAAATGCCAGAAACCGGTACTAGGAAGCTTGTTTCCGGTCTAGGGAAGGCATTGCTTGGCAGTTTGGGCTGGACTGTTCCCATGAGGCACAGGGTCAGACTGATTTGCATATGGCCATGTCTGAACTGGGGTGGCAGAGTGGGCTAAAGAACGGTGATGGATCACACCCAGATCTGTTGACTGGGTGTGAGTGTTTGATTGGTTCTGATGCTCCGTCTCTCACCACCCCCATTTGTACCGCTTTGTTCGCCATACGTTGTCAGGGTATGCTCAGACGTGAGTCCCTTGCTCACTTTGCCACTGGATTCAGCCATGCCTGGCTGAAGACGGCTGAAATGCCAGAAACCGGTCCTAGGAAGCTTGTTTCCGGTCCAGGGAAAGCATTGCTTGGCAGTTTGGGCTGGACTGTTCCCATGAGGCACAGGGTCAGACAGATTTGCATATGGCCATGTCTGATCTGGGGTGGCAGAGTGGGCTAAAAAACGGTGATGGATCAAACCCACATCTGTAGACTGGGTGTGAGTGTTTGATTGGTTCTGATGCTCCGTCCATCACCACCCCCTTTTGTACCGCTTTGTTCGCCATAAGTTGGCAGGGTATGCTCAGACGTGAGTCCCTTGCTCACTTTGCAACTGGATTCAAGCAAGCCTGGCTGAAGACGGCTGAAATGCCAGAAACCGGTCCTAGGAAGCTTGTTTCCAGTCCTAGCAAGGCATTGCTTGGCAGTTCGGGCTGGTTTGTTCCCATGAGACACAGGGTCAGACTGATTTGCATATGGCCATGTTTGAACTGGGGTGGCAGAGTGGGCAAAAGAACGGTGATGAATCAAACACAGATCTGTTGACTGGGTGTGAGTGTTTGATTGGTTCTGATGCTCCGTCCATTACCACCCCCTTTTGTACCGATTTGTTCGCCATAAGTTGGAAGGGTATGCTCAGATGTGAGTCCCTTTCTCACTTTGCCACTGGATTCAAGCAAGCTTGGCTGAAGACGGCTGAAATGCGAGAAACCAGTCCTAGGAAGCTTGTTTCTGGTCCAGGGAAGGCATTGCTTGGCAGTTTGGGCTGGACTGTTCCCATGAAGCACAGGGTCAGACTCATTTGCATATGGCCATGTCTGACCTGGGGTGGCAGAGTGGGCTAAAGAACGGTGATTGATCAAACCCAGCTCTGTTGACTGGGTGTGAGTGTTTGGTTGGTTCTGATGCTCCGTCCATCACCACCCCATTTTGTACCGCTTTGTTCGCCATAAGTTGGCAGGGTATGCTCAGACGTGAGTCCCTTGCTCACTTTGCCACTGGATTCAAGCAAGCCTGGCTGAAAACGGCTGAAATGCCAGAAACCGGTCCTAGGAAGCTTGTTTCCGGTCCAGGGAAGGCATTGCTTGGCAGTTCGGGCTGGACTGTTCCCACGAGGCACAGGGTCAGACTGTTTTGCATATGGCCATGTCTGAACTGGGGTGGCAGAGTGGGCTAAAGAACGGTGATGGATCAAGCCCAGATCTGTTGACTGGATGTGAGTGTTTGATTGGTTCTGATGCTCCGTCTCTCACCACTCCCTTTTGTACCGCTTTGTTCGCCATAAGTTGGCAGGATATGCTCAGACGTAAGTCCCTTGCTCACTTTGCCACTGGATTCAAGCAAGCGTGGCTGAAGACGGCTGAATGCCAGAAACCGGTCCTAGGAAGCTTGTGTCCAGTCCAGGGAAGGCATTGCTTGGCAGCTCGGCCTGGACTGTTCTCATGAGGCACAGGGTCAGACTGATTTGCATATGGCCATGTCTGAACTGGGGTGGCAGAGTGGGCTAAAGAACGGTGATGGATCAACCCCAGATTTTTTGACTGGGTGTGAGTGTTTGATTGGTGCTGATTCTCCGTCCATCACCACCCCCTTTTGTACCGCTTTGTTCGCTATAAGTTGTCAGGGTATGCTCAGACGTGAGTCCCTTTCTCACTTTGCCACTGGATTCAAGCAAGCCTGTCTGAAGACGGCTGAAATGCCAGAAACCGGTCCTAGGAAGCTTGTTTCCGGTCCAGGGAAGGCATTGCTTGGCAGTTCGGGCTGGACTGTTCCAATGAGGCACAGGGTCAGACTGATTTGCATATGGCCATGTCTGAACTGGGGTGGCAGAGTGGGCTAAAGAACGGTGATGGATCAAACCCAGATCTGTTGACTGGGTGTGAGTGTTTGATTGGTTCTGATGCTCCGTCCATCACCACCCCCTTTTGTACCGCTTTGTTCGCCATAAGTTGGCAGGGTATGCTCAGACGTGAGTCCCTTGCTCACTTTGCCACTGGATTCAAGCAAGCCTGGCTGAAGACGGCTGAAATGCCAGAAACCGGTCCTAGGAAGCTTGTTTCCGGTCCAGGGAAGGCATTGCTTGGCAGTTCGGGCTGTACTGTTCCCATGAGGCACAGGGTCAGACTGATTTGCATAGGGCCATGTCTGATCTGGGGTGGCAGAGTGTGCTTAAGAACGGTGATGGATCAAACCCACATCTGTTGACTGGGTGTGAGTGTTTGATTGGTTCTGATGCTCTGTCCATCACCACCCCCTTTTGTACCGCTTTGTTCGCCATAAGTTGGCAGGGTATGCTCAGACGTGAGTCCCTTGCTCACTTTGCCACTGGATTCAAGCAAGCCTGGCTGAAGACGGCTGAAATGCCAGAAACCGGTCCTAGGAAGCTTGTTTCCAGTCCAGGGAAGGCATTGCTTGGCAGTTCGGGCTGGACTGTTCCCATAAGGCACAGGGTCAGACTGTTTTGCATATGGCCATGTCTGAACTGGGGTGGCAGAGTGGGCTAAAGAACGGTGATGGATCAAACCGAGAATTGTTGACTGGGTGTGAGTGTTTGATTGGTTCTGATGCTCCGTCCATCACCACCCCCTTTTGTACCTCTTTGTTCGCTATAAGTTGTCAGGGTATGCTCAGACGTGAGTCCCTTGCTCACTTTGCCACTGGATTCAAGCAAGCCTGCCTGAAGACGGCTGAAATGCCAGAAACCGGTCCTAGGAAGCTTGTTTCCGGTCCAGGGAAGGCATTGCTTGGCAGTTCGGGCTGGACTGTTCCAATGAGGCACAGGGTCAGACTGATTTGCATATGGCCATGTCTGAACTGGGGTGGCAGAGTGGGCTAAAGAACGGTGATGGATCAAGCCCAGATCTGTTGACTGGATGTGAGTGTTTGATTGGTTCTGATGCTCCGTCTCTCACCACTCCCTTTTGTACCGCTTTGTTCGCCATAAGTTGGCAGGATATGCTCAGACGTAAGTCCCTTGCTCACTTTGCCACTGGATTCAAGCAAGCGTGGCTGAAGACGGCTGAAAGGCCAGAAACCGGTCCTAGGAAGCTAGTGTCCGGTCCAGGGAAGGCATTGCTTGGCAGCTCGGGCTGGACTGTTCTCAAGAGGCACAGGGTCAGACTGATTTGCATATGGCCATGTCTGAACTGGGCTGGCAGAGTGGGCTAAAGAACGGTGATGGATCAAACCCAGATTTTTTGACTGGGTGTGAGTGTTTGATTGGTGCTGATGCTCTGTCCATCACCACCCTCTTTTGTACCGCTTTGTTCGCTATAAGTTGTCAGTGTATGCTCAGACGTGAGTCCCTTGCTCACTTTGCCACTGGATTCAAGCAAGCCTGCCTGAAGACGGCTGAAATGCCAGAAACCGGTCCTAGGAAGCTTGTTTCCGGTCCAGGGAAGGCATTGCTTGGCAGTTCGGGCTGGACTGTTCCAATGAGGCACAGGGTCAGACTGATTTGCATATGGCCATGTCTGAACTGGGGTGGCAGAGTGGGCTAAAGAACGGTGATGGATCAAACCCAGATCTGTTGACTGGGTGTGAGTGTTTGATTGGTTCTGATGCTCCGTCCATCACCACCCCCTTTTGTACCGCTTTGTTCGCCATAAGTTGGCAGGGTATGCTCAGACGTGAGTCCCTGGCTCACTTTGCCACTGGATTCAAGCAAGCCTGGCTGAAGACGGCTGAAATGCCAGAAACCGGTCCTAGGAAGCTTGTTTCCGATCCAGGGAAGGCATGGCTTGGCAGTTCGGGCTGGACTGTTCCCATAAGGCACAGGGTCAGACTGTTTTGCATATGGCCATGTCTGATCTGGGGTGGCAGAGTGGGCTAAAGAACGGTGATGGATGAAACCGAGAATTGTTGACTGGGTGTGAGTGTTTGATTGGTTCTGATGCTCCGTCCATCACCACCCCCTTTTGTACCGCTTTGTTCGCCATAAATTGGCAGGGTCTGCTCAGACGTGAGTCTCTTGCTCACTTTGCCACTGGATTTAACCAAGCCTGGCTGAAGACGACTGAAATGCCAGAAACCGGTCCTAGGAAGTTTGATTCCGGTCCAGGCAAGGCATTGCTTGGCAGATCGGGCTGGACTGTTCCCATAAGGCACAGGGTCAGACTGTTTTGCATATGGCCATGTCTGAACTGGGGAGGCAGAGTGGGCTAAAGAACAGTGATGGATCAAACCGAGAATTGTTGACTGGGTGTGAGTGTTTGATTGGTTCTGATGCTCTGTCCATCACCACCCCCTTTTGTACCGCTTTGTTCGCTATAAGTTGTCAGGGTATGCTCAGACGTGAGTCCCTTGCTCACTTTGCCACTGGATTCAAGCAAGCCTGCCTGAAGACAGCTGAAATGCCAGAAACCGGTCCTAGGAAGATTGTTTCCGGTCCAGGGAAGGCATTGCTTGGCAGTTCGGGCTGGACTGTTCCAATGAGGCACAGGGTCAGACTGATTTGCATATGGCCATGTCTGAACTGGGGTGGCAGAGTGGGCTAAAGAACGGTGATGGATCAAACCCAGATCTGTTGACTGGGTGTGAGTGTTTGATTGGTTCTGATGCTCCGTCCATCACCACCCCCTTTTGTACCGCTTTGTTCGCCATGAGTTGGCAGGGTATGCTCAGACGGGAGTCCTTTGCTCACTTTGCCACTGCATTCAAGCAAGCCTGGCTGAAGACGGCTGAAATCCCAGAAACCGGTCCTAGGAAGCTTGTTTCCGGTCCAGGGAAGGCATTGCTTGGCAGTTTGGGCTGGACTGTTCCCATGAGGCTAGGGTCAGACTGATTTGCATATGGCCATGTCTGATCTGGGGTGGCAGAGTGTGCTAAAGACTGGTGATGGATCAAACCCACATCTTTTGACTGGGTGTGAGTGTTTGATTGGTGCTGATGCTGTGTCCATCACCACCCCCTTTTGTAGCGCTTTGTTCGCCATAAGTTGGCAGGGTGTGCTCAGACGTGAGTCCCTTGCTCACTTTGCCACTGGATTCAAGCAAGCCTGGCTGAAGACGGCTGAAATGCCAGAAACCGGTCCTAGGAAGCTTGTTTCCGGTCCAGGGAAGGCATTGCTTGGCAGTTCGGGCTGAACTGTTCCCATAAGGCACAGGGTCAGACTGTTTTGCATATGGCCATGTCTGAACTGGGGTGGTAGAGTGGGCTAAAGAACGGTAATGGATCAAACTGAGAATTGTTGACTGGGTGTGAGTGTTTGATTGGTTCTGATGCTCCGTCCATCACCACCCCCTTTTGTATCGCTTTGTTCGCCATAAATTGGCAGGGTATGCTCAGACGTGAGTCTCTTGCTCACTTTGCCACTGGATTTAACCAAGCCTGGCTGAAGACGACTGAAATGCCAGAAACCGGTCCTAGGAAGCTTGTTTCCGGTCCAGGGAAGGCATTGCTTGGCAGTTTGGGCTGGACTGTTCCCATGAGGCACAGGGTCAGACTGATTTGCATATGGCCAGGTCTGATCTGGGGTGGCAGAGTGTGCTAAAGAACGGTAATGGATCAAACCCACATCTGTTGACTGGGTGTGAGTGTTTGATTGGTTCTGATGCTCTGTCCATCACCACCCCCTTTTGTACCGCTTTGTTTGCCATAAGTTGGCAGGGTGTGCTCAGACGTGAGTCCCTTGCTCACTTTGCCACTGGATTCAAGCAAGCCTGGCTGAAGACGGCTGAAATGCCAGAAACCGGTCCTAGGAAGCTTGTTTCCGGTCCAGGGAAGGCATTGCTTGGCAGTTCGGGCTGGACTGTTCCCATAAGGCACAGGGTCAGACTGTTTTGCATATGGCCATGTCTGAACTGGGGTGGTAGAGTGGGCTAAAGAACGGTAATGGATCAAACCGAGAATTGTTGACTGGGTGTGAGTGTTTGATTGGTTCTGATGCTCCGTCCATCACCACCCCCTTTTGTACCGCTTTGTTCGCCATAAATTGGCAGGGTATGCTCAGACGTGAGTCTCTTGCTCACTTTGCCACTGGATTTAACCAAGCCTGGCTGAAGACGACTGAAATGCCAGAAACCGGTCCTAGGAAGCTTGTTTCCGGTCCAGGGAAGGCATTGCTTGGCAGTTCGGGCTGGACTGTTCCAATGAGGCACAGGGTCAGACTGATTTGCATATGGCCATGTCTGAACTGGGGTGGCAGAGTGGGATAAAGAACGGTGATGGATCAAACCCAGATCTGTTGACTGGGTGTGAGTGTTTGATTGGTTCTGATGCTCCGTCCATCACCACCCCCTTTTGTACCGCTTTGTTCGCCATAAGTTGGCAGGGTATGCTCAGACGTGAGTCCCTTGCTCACTTTGCCACTGGATTTAAGCAAGCCTGGCTGAAGACGGCTGAAATGCCAGAAACCGGTCCTAGGAAGCTTGTTTCCGGTCCAGGGAAGGCATTGCTTGGCAGTTTAGGCTGGACTGTTCCCATGAGGCACAGGGTCAGATTGATTTGCATATGGCCATGTCTGATCTGGGGTGGCAGAGTGGGCTAAAGAACGGTGATGGATCAAACCCACATCCGTTGACTGAGTGTGAGTGTTTGATTGGTTCTGATGCTCCGTCCATCACCACCCCCTTTTGTACCGCTTTGTTCGCCATAAGTTGGCAGGGTATGCTCAGACGTGAGTCCCTTGCTCACTTTGCCACTGGATTCAAGCAAGCCTGGTTGAAGACGGCTGAAATGCCAGAAACCGGTCCTAGGAAGCTTATTTCCGGTCCAGGGAAGGCATTGCCTGGCAGTTCGGGCTGGACTGTTCCCATGAGGCACAGGGTCAGACTGATTTGCATATGGCCATGTCTGAACTGGGGTGGCAGAGTGGGCTAAAGAACCGTGATGGATCAAACCCAGATCTGTTGACTGGGTGTGAGTGTTTGATTGGTTCTGATGCTCCGTCCATCCCCCCCCCCCTTTTGTACCGCTTTGTTCGCCATAAATTGGCAGGGTATGCTCAGACGTGAGTCTATTGTTCACTTTGCCACTGGATTTAACCAAGCCTGGCTGAAGACGGCTGAAATGCCAGAAACCGGTCCTAGGAAGCTTGTTTCCGGTCCAGGCAAGGCATTGCTTGGCAGTTCGGGCTGGATTGTTCCCATGAGGCACAGGGTCAGACTGATTTGCATATGGCCCTGTTTGAACTGGGGTGGCAGAGTGGGCTAAAGAACGGTGATGGATCATACCCAGATCTGTTGACTGGGTGTGAGTGTTTGATTGGTTCTGATGCTCCGTCCATCACCACCCCCTTTTGTACCGCTTTGTTCGCCATAAGTTGGCAGGGTATGCTCAGATGTGAGTCCCTTGCTCACTTTGCCACTGGATTCAAGCAAGCCTGGCTGAAGACGGCTGAAATGCCAGAAACCGGTCCTAGGAAGCTTGTTTCCGGCCCACGGAAGGCATTGCTTGGCAGTTCAGGCTGCACTGTTCCCACGAGGCACAGGGTCAGACTGTTTTGCATATGGCCATGTCTGAACTGGGGTGGCAGAGTGGGCTAAAGAACGGTGATGGATCAAGCCCAGATCTGTTGACTGGGTGTGAGTGTTTGATTGGTTCTGATGCTCCGTCTCTCACCACTCCCTTTTGTACCGCTTTGTTCGCCATAAGTTGGCAGGGTATGCTCAGACGTAAGTCCCTTGCTCACTTTGCCACTGGATTCAAGCAAGCGTGGCTGAAGACGGCTGAAATGCCAGAAACCGGTCCTAAGAAGCTTGTGTCCGGTCCAGGGAAGGCATTGCTTGGCAGCTCGGGCTAGACTGTTCTCATGAGGCACAGGGTCAGACTGATTTACATATGGCCATGTCTGAACTGGGGTGGCAGAGTGGGCTAAAGAACGGTGATGGATCAAACCCAGATTTGTTGACTGGGTGTGAGTGTTTGATTGGTGCTGATGCTCCGTCCATCACCACCCCCTTTTGTACCGCTTTGTTCGCTATAAGTTGTCAGGGTATGCTCAGACGTGAGTCCCTTGCTCACTTTGCCACTGGATTCAAGCAAGCCTGCCTGAAGACGGCTGAAATGCCAGAAACCGGTCCTAGGAAGCTTGTTTCCGGTCCAGGGAAGGCATTGCTTGGCAGTTCGGGCTGGACTGTTCCAATGAGGCACAGGGTCAGACTGATTTGCATATGGCCCTGTCTGAACTGGGGTGGCAGAGTGGGCTAAAGAACGGTGATGGATCAAACCCAGATTTTTTGACTGGGTGTGAGTGTTTGATTGGTGCTGATGCTCTGTCCATCACCACCCTCTTTTGTACCGCTTTGTTCGCTATAAGTTGTCAGTGTATGCTCAGACGTGAGTCCCTTGCTCACTTTGCCACTGGATTCAAGCAAGCCTGCCTGAAGACGGCTGAAATGCCAGAAACCGGTCCTAGGAAGTTTGTTTCCGGTCCAGGGAAGGCATTGCTTGGCAGTTCGGGCTGGACTGTTCCAATGAGGCACAGGGTCAGACTGATTTGCATATGGCCATGTCTGAACTGGGGTGGCAGAGTGGGCTAAAGAACGGTGATGGATCAAACCCAGATCTGTTGACTGGGTGTGAGTGTTTGATTGGTTCTGATGCTCCGTCCATCACCACCCCCTTTTGTACCGCTTTGTTCGCCATAAATTGGCAGGGTCTGCTCAGACGTGAGTCTCTTGCTCACTTTGCCACTGGATTTAACCAAGCCTGGCTGAAGACGACTGAAATGCCAGAAACCGGTCCTAGGAAGTTTGATTCCGGTCCAGGCAAGGCATTGCTTGGCAGATCGGGCTGGACTGTTCCCATAAGGCACAGGGTCAGACTGTTTTGCATATGGCCATGTCTGAACTGGGGAGGCAGAGTGGGCTAAAGAACGGTGATGGATCAAACCGAGAATTGTTGACTGGGTGTGAGTGTTTGATTGGTTCTGATGCTCCGTCCGTCACCACCCCCTTTTGTACCGCTTTGTTCGCTATAAGTTGTCAGGGTATGCTCAGACGTGAGTCCCTTGCTCACTTTGCCACTGGATTCAAGCAAGCCTGCCTGAAGACGGCTGAAATGCCAGAAACCGGTCCTAGGAAGATTGTTTCCGGTCCAGGGAAGGCATTGCTTGGCAGTTCGGGCTGGACTGTTCCAATGAGGCACAGGGTCAGACTGATTTGCATATGGCCATGTCTGAACTGGGGTGGCAGAGTGGGCTAAAGAACGGTGATGGATCAAACCCAGATCTGTTGACTGGGTGTGAGTGTTTGATTGGTTCTGATGCTCCGTCCATCACCACCCCCTTTTGTACCGCTTTGTTCGCCATGAGTTGGCAGGGTATGCTCAGACGGGAGTCCCTTGCTCACTTTGCCACTGCATTCAAGCAAGCCTGGCTGAAGACGGCTGAAATCCCAGAAACCGGTCCTAGGAAGCTTGTTTCCGGTCCAGGGAAGGCATTGCTTGGCAGTTTGGGCTGGACTGTTCCCATGAGGCACAGGGTCAGACTGATTTGCATATGGCCATGTCTGATCTGGGGTGGCAGAGTGTGCTAAAGACTGGTGATGGATCAAACCCACATCTTTTGACTGGGTGTGAGTGTTTGATTGGTGCTGATGCTCTGTCCATCACCACCCCCTTTTGTAGCGCTTTGTTCGCCATAAGTTGGCAGGGTGTGCTCAGACGTGAGTCCCTTGCTCACTTTGCCACTGGATTCAAGCAAGCCTGGCTGAAGACGGCTGAAATGCCAGAAACCGGTCCTAGGAAGCTTGTTTCCGGTCCAGGGAAGGCATTGCTTGGCAGTTCGGGCTGAACTGTTCCCATAAGGCACAGGGTCAGACTGTTTTGCATATGGCCATGTCTGAACTGGGGTGGTAGAGTGGGCTAAAGAACGGTAATGGATCAAACTGAGAATTGTTGACTGGGTGTGAGTGTTTGATTGGTTCTGATGCTCCGTCCATCACCACCCCCTTTTGTACCGCTTTGTTCGCCATAAATTGGCAGGGTATGCTCAGACGTGAGTCTCTTGCTCACTTTGCCACTGGATTTAACCAAGCCTGGCTGAAGACGACTGAAATGCCAGAAACCGGTCCTAGGAAGCTTGTTTCTGGGCCAGGGAAGGCATTGCTTGGCAGTTCGGGCTGGACTGTTCCAATGAGGCACAGGGTCAGACTGATTTGCATATGGCCATGTCTGAACTTGGGTGGCAGAGTGGGCTAAAGAACGGTGATGGATCAAACCCAGATCTGTTGACTGGGTGTGAGTGTTTGATTGGTTCTGATGCTCCGTCCATCACCACCCCCTTTTGTACCGCTTTGTTCGCCATAAGTTGGCAGGGTATGCTCAGACGTGAGTCCCTTGCTCACTTTGCACTGGATTCAAGCAAGCCTGGCTGAAGACGGCTGAAATGCCAGAAACCGGTCCTAGGAAGCTTGTTTCCGGTCCAGGGAAGGCATTGCTTGGCAGTTCGGGCTGGACTGTTCCCATAAGGTACAGGGTCAGACTGTTTTGCATATGGCCATGTCTGAACTGGGGTGGCAGAGTGGGCTAAAGAACGGTGATGGATCAAACCGAGAATTGTTGACTGGGTGTGAGTGTTTGATTGGTTCTGATGCTCCGTCCATCACCACCCCCTTTTGTACCGCTTTGTTCGCCATAAATTGGCAGGGTCTGCTCAGATGTGAGTCTCTTGCTCACTTTGCCACTGGATTTAACCAAGCCTGGCTGAAGACGACTGAAATGCCAGAAACCGGTCCTAGGAAGCTTGTTTCCGGTCCAGGGAAGGCATTGCTTGGCAGTTTGGGCTGGACTGTTCCCATGAGGCACAGGGTCAGACTGATTTGCATATGGCCAGGTCTGATCTGGGGTGGCAGAGTGTGCTAAAGAACGGTGATGGATCAAACCCACATCTGTTGACTGGGTGTGAGTGTTTGATTGGTTCTGATGCTCTGTCCATCACCACCCCCTTTTGTACCGCTTTGTTTGCCATAAGTTGGCAGGGTGTGCTCAGACGTGAGTCCCTTGCTCACTTTGCCACTGGATTCAAGCAAGCCTGGCTAAAGACGGCTGAAATGCCAGAAACCGGTCCTAGGAAGCTTGTTTCCGGTCCAGGGAAGGCATTGCTTGGCAGTTCGGGCTGGACTGTTCCCATAAGGCACAGGGTCAGACTGTTTTGCATATGGCCATGTCTGAACTGGGGTGGTAGAGTGGGCTAAAGAACGGTAATGGATCAAACCGAGAATTGTTGACTGGGTGTGAGTGTTTGATTGGTTCTGATGCTCCGTCCATCACCACCCCCTTTTGTACCGCTTTGTTCGCCATAAATTGGCAGGGTATGCTCAGACGTGAGTCTCTTGCTCACTTTGCCACTGGATTTAACCAAGCCTGGCTGAAGATGACTGAAATGCCAGAAACCGGTCCTAGGAAGCTTGTTTCCGGTCCAGGGAAGGCATTGCTTGGCAGTTCGGGCTGGACTGTTCCAATGAGGCACAGGGTCAGACTGATTTGCATATGGCCATGTCTGAACTGGGGTGGCAGAGTGGGCTAAAGAACGGTGATGGATCAAACCGAGAATTGTTGACTGGGTGTGAGTGTTTGATTGGTTCTGATGCTCCGTCCATCACCACCCCCTTTTGTACCGCTTTGTTCGCCATAAGTTGGCAGGGTATGCTCAGACGTGAGTCCCTTGCTCACTTTGCCACTGCATTTAAGCAAGCCTGGCTGATGACGGCTGAAATGCCAGAAACCGGTCCTAGGAAGCTTGTTTCCGGTCCAGGGAAGGCATTGCTTGGCAGTTTAGGCTGGACTGTTTCCATGAGGCACAGGGTCAGATTGATTTGCATATGGCCATGTCTGATCTGGGGTGGCAGAGTGGGCTAAAGAACGGTGATGGATCAAACCCACATCCGTTGACTGAGTGTGAGTGTTTGATTGGTTCTGATGCTCCGTCCATCACCACCCCCTTTTGTACCGCTTTGTTCGCCATAAGTTGGCAGGGTATGCTCAGACGTGAGTCCCTTGCTCACTTTGCCACTGGATTCAAGCAAGCCTGGTTGAAGACGGCTGAAATGCCAGAAACCGGTCCTAGGAAGCTTATTTCCGGTCCAGGGAAGGCATTGCCTGGCAGTTCGGGCTGGACTGTTCCCATGAGGCACAGGGTCAGACTGATTTGCATATGGCCATGTCTGAACTGGGGTGGCAGAGTGGGCTAAAGAACCGTGATGGATCAAACCCAGATCTGTTGACTGGGTGTGAGTGTTTGATTGGTTCTGATGCTCCGTCCATCACCCCCCCCCTTTTGTACCGCTTTGTTCGCCATAAATTGGCAGGGTATGCTCAGACGTGAGTCTATTGTTCACTTTGCCACTGGATTTAACCAAGCTTGGCTGAAGACGGCTGAAATGCCAGAAACCGGTCCTAGGAAGCTTGTTTCCGGTCCAGGCAAGGCATTGCTTGGCAGTTCGGGCTGGATTGTTCCCATGAGGCACAGGGTCAGACTGATTTGCATATGGCCATGTTTGAACTGGGGTGGCAGAGTGGGCTAAAGAACGGTGATGGATCATACCCAGCTCTGTTGACTGGGTGTGAGTGTTTGATTGGTTCTGATGCTCCGTCCATCACCACCCCCTTTTGTACCGCTTTGTTCGCCATAAGTTGGCAGGGTATGCTCAGATGTGAGTCCCTTGCTCACTTTGCCACTGGATTCAAGCAAGCCTGGCTGAAGACGGCTGAAATGCCAGAAACCGGTCCTAGGAAGCTTGTTTCCGGCCCAGGGAAGGCATTGCTTGGCAGTTCAGGCTGCACTGTTCCCACGAGGCACAGGGTCAGACTGTTTTGCATATGGCCATGTCTGAACTGGGGTGGCAGAGTGGGCTAAAGAACGGTGATGGATCAAGCCCAGATCTGTTGACTGGGTGTGAGTGTTTGATTGGTTCTGATGCTCCGTCTCTCACCACTCCCTTTTGTACCGCTTTGTTCGCCATAAGTTGGCAGGGTATGCTCAGACGTAAGTCCCTTGCTCACTTTGCCACTGGATTCAAGCAAGCGTGGCTGAAGACGGCTGAAATGCCAGAAACCGGTCCTAAGAAGCTTGTGTCCGGTCCAGGGAAGGCATTGCTTGGCAGCTCGGGCTAGACTGTTCTCATGAGGCACAGGGTCAGACTGATTTACATATGGCCATGTCTGAACTGGGGTGGCAGAGTGGGCTAAAGAACGGTGATGGATCAAACCCAGATTTGTTGACTGGGTGTGAGTGTTTGATTGGTGCTGATGCTCCGTCCATCACCACCCCCTTTTGTACCGCTTTGTTCGCTATAAGTTGTCAGGGTATGCTCAGACGTGAGTCCCTTGCTCACTTTGCCACTGGATTCAAGCAAGCCTGCCTGAAGACGGCTGAAATGCCAGAAACCGGTCCTAGGAAGCTTGTTTCCGGTCCAGGGAAGGCATTGCTTGGCAGTTCGGGCTGGACTGTTCCAATGAGGCACAGGGTCAGACTGATTTGCATATGGCCATGTCTGAACTGGGGTGGCAGAGTGGGCTAAAGAACGGTGATGGATCAAACCCAGATCTGTTGACTGGGTGTGAGTGTATGATTGGTTCTGATGCTCCGTCCATCACCACCCCCTTTTGTACCGCTTTGTTCGCCATAAGTTGGCAGGGTATTCTCAGACGTGAGTCCCTTGCTCACTTTGCCACTGGATTCAAGCAAGCCTGGCTGAAGACGGCTGAAATGCCAGAAACCGGTCCTAGGAAGCTTGTTTCCGGTCCAGGGAAGGCATTGCTTGGCAGTTTGGGCTGGACTGTTCCCATGAGGCACAGGGTCAGACTGATTTGCATATGGCCAGGTCTGATCTGGGGTGGCAGAGTGTGCTAAAGAACGGTGATGGATCAAACCCACATCTGTTGACTGGGTGTGAGTGTTTGATTGGTTCTGATGCTCTGTCCATCACCACCCCCTTTTGTACCGCTTTGTTTGCCATAAGTTGGCAGGGTGTGCTCAGACGTGAGTCCCTTGCTCACTTTGCCACTGGATTCAAGCAAGCCTGGCTAAAGACGGCTGAAATGCCAGAAACCGGTCCTAGGAAGCTTGTTTCCGGTCCAGGGAAGGCATTGCTTGGCAGTTCGGGCTGGACTGTTCCCATAAGGCACAGGGTCAGACTGTTTTGCATATGGCCATGTCTGAACTGGGGTGGTAGAGTGGGCTAAAGAACGGTAATGGATCAAACCGAGAATTGTTGACTGGGTGTGAGTGTTTGATTGGTTCTGATGCTCCGTCCATCACCACCCCCTTTTGTACCGCTTTCTTCGCCATAAATTGGCAGGGTAT
Source organism: Triturus cristatus (assembly GCF_964204655.1). Lineage (NCBI taxonomy): Eukaryota > Metazoa > Chordata > Amphibia > Caudata > Salamandridae > Triturus > Triturus cristatus. Next base: position 402,628,416 of record NC_140579.1, on the reverse strand, counting down.
GCTCAGACGTGAGTCTCTTGCTCACTTTGCCACTGGATTTAACCAAGCCTGGCTGAAGATGACTGAAATGCCAGAAACCGGTCCTAGGAAGCTTGTTTCCGGTCCAGGGAAGGCATTGCTTGGCAGTTCGGGCTGGACTGTTCCAATGAGGCACAGGGTCAGACTGATTTGCATATGGCCATGTCTGAACTGGGGTGGCAGAGTGGGCTAAAGAACGGTGATGGATCAAACCGAGAATTGTTGACTGGGTGTGAGTGTTTGATTGGTTCTGATGCTCCGTCCATCACCACCCCCTTTTGTACCGCTTTGTTCGCCATAAGTTGGCAGGGTATGCTCAGACGTGAGTCCCTTGCTCACTTTGCCACTGCATTTAAGCAAGCCTGGCTGAAGACGGCTGAAATGCCAGAAACCGGTCCTAGGAAGCTTGTTTCCGGTCCAGGGAAGGCATTGCTTGGCAGTTTAGGCTGGTCTGTTTCCATGAGGCACAGGGTCAGATTGATTTGCATATGGCCATGTCTGATCTGGGGTGGCAGAGTGGGCTAAAGAACGGTGATGGATCAAACCCACATCCGTTGACTGAGTGTGAGTGTTTGATTGGTTCTGATGCTCCGTCCATCACCACCCCCTTTTGTACCGCTTTGTTCGCCATAAGTTGGCAGGGTATGCTCAGACGTGAGTCCCTTGCTCACTTTGCCACTGGATTCAAGCAAGCCTGGTTGAAGACGGCTGAAATGCCAGAAACCGGTCCTAGGAAGCTTATTTCCGGTCCAGGGAAGGCATTGCCTGGCAGTTCGGGCTGGACTGTTCCCATGAGGCACAGGGTCAGACTGATTTGCATATGGCCATGTCTGAACTGGGGTGGCAGAGTGGGCTAAAGAACCGTGATGGATCAAACCCAGATCTGTTGACTGGGTGTGAGTGTTTGATTGGTTCTGATGCTCCGTCCATCACCCCCCCCCTTTTGTACCGCTTTGTTCGCCATAAATTGGCAGGGTATGCTCAGACGTGAGTCTATTGTTCACTTTGCCACTGGATTTAACCAAGCTTGGCTGAAGACGGCTGAAATGCCAGAAACCGGTCCTAGGAAGCTTGTTTCCGGTCCAGGCAAGGCATTGCTTGGCAGTTCGGGCTGGATTGTTCCCATGAGGCACAGGGTCAGACTGATTTGCATATGGCCATGTTTGAACTGGGGTGGCAGAGTGGGCTAAAGAACGGTGATGGATCATACCCAGCTCTGTTGACTGGGTGTGAGTGTTTGATTGGTTCTGATGCTCCGTCCATCACCACCCCCTTTTGTACCGCTTTGTTCGCCATAAGTTGGCAGGGTATGCTCAGATGTGAGTCCCTTGCTCACTTTGCCACTGGATTCAAGCAAGCCTGGCTGAAGACGGCTGAAATGCCAGAAACCGGTCCTAGGAAGCTTGTTTCCGGCCCAGGGAAGGCATTGCTTGGCAGTTCAGGCTGCACTGTTCCCACGAGGCACAGGGTCAGACTGTTTTGCATATGGCCATGTCTGAACTGGGGTGGCAGAGTGGGCTAAAGAACGGTGATGGATCAAGCCCAGATCTGTTGACTGGGTGTGAGTGTTTGATTGGTTCTGATGCTCCGTCTCTCACCACTCCCTTTTGTACCGCTTTGTTCGCCATAAGTTGGCAGGGTATGCTCAGACGTAAGTCCCTTGCTCACTTTGCCACTGGATTCAAGCAAGCGTGGCTGAAGACGGCTGAAATGCCAGAAACCGGTCCTAAGAAGCTTGTGTCCGGTCCAGGGAAGGCATTGCTTGGCAGCTCGGGCTAGACTGTTCTCATGAGGCACAGGGTCAGACTGATTTGCATATGGCCATGTCTGAACTGGGGTGGCAGAGTGGGCTAAAGAACGGTGATGGATCAAACCCAGATTTGTTGACTGGGTGTGAGTGTTTGATTGGTGCTGATGCTCCGTCCATCACCACCCCCTTTTGTACCGCTTTGTTCGCTATAAGTTGTCAGGGTATGCTCAGACGTGAGTCCCTTGCTCACTTTGCCACTGGATTCAAGCAAGCCTGCCTGAAGACGGCTGAAATGCCAGAAACCGGTCCTAGGAAGCTTGTTTCCGGTCCAGGGAAGGCATTGCTTGGCAGTTCGGGCTGGACTGTTCCAATGAGGCACAGGGTCAGACTGATTTGCATATGGCCATGTCTGAACTGGGGTGGCAGAGTGGGCTAAAGAACGGTGATGGATCAAACCCAGATCTGTTGACTGGGTGTGAGTGTATGATTGGTTCTGATGCTCCGTCCATCACCACCCCCTTTTGTACCGCTTTGTTCGCCATAAGTTGGCAGGGTATTCTCAGACGTGAGTCCCTTGCTCACTTTGCCACTGGATTCAAGCAAGCCTGGCTGAAGACGGCTGAAATGCCAGAAACCGGTCCTAGGAAGCTTGTTTCCGGTCAAGGGAAGGCATTGCTTGGCAGTTTGGGCTGGACCGTTCCCATGAGGCACAGGTTCAGACTGATTTGCATATGGCCATGTCTAATCTGGGGTGGCAGAGTGTGCTAAAGAACGGTGATGGATCAAACCCACATCTGTTGACTGGGTGTGAGTGTTTGATTGGTTCTGATGCTCTGTCCATCACCACCCCCTTTTGTACCGCTTTGTTTGCCATAAGTTGGCAGGGTATGCTCAGACGTGAGTCCCTTGCTCACTTTGCCACTGGATTCAAGCAAGCCTGGCTGAAGACGGCTGAAATGCCAGAAACCGGTCCTAGGAAGCTTGTTTCCGGTCCAGGGAAGGCATTGCTTGGCAGTTCGGGCTGGACTGTTCCCATAAGGCACAGGGTCAGACTGTTTTGCATATGGCCATGTCTGAACTGGGGTGGCAGAGTGGGCTAAAGAACGGTGATGGATCAAACCGAGAATTGTTGACTGGGTGTGAGTGTTTGATTGGTTCTGATGCTCCGTCCATCCCCACCCCCTTTTGTACGGCTTTGTTCGCTATAAGTTGTCAGGGTATGCTCAGACGTGAGTCCCTTGCTCACTTTGCCACTGGATTCAAGCAAGCCTGCCTGAAGACGGCTGAAATGCCAGAAACCGGTCCTAGGAAGCTTGTTTCCGGTCCAGGGAAGGCATTGCTTGGCAGTTCGGGCTGGACTGTTCCAATGAGGCACAGGGTCAGACTGATTTGCATATGGCCATGTCTGAACTGGGGTGGCAGAGAGGGATAAAGAACGGTGATGGATCAAACCCAGATCTGTTGACTGGGTGTGAGTGTTTGATTGGTTCTGATGCTCCGTCCATCACCACCCCCTTTTGTACCGCTTTGTTCGCCATAAGTTGGCAGGGTATGCTCAGACGTGAGTCCCTTGCTCACTTTGCTACTGGTTTCAAGCAAGCTTGGCTGAAGACGGCTGAAATGCCAGAAACCGGTCCTAGGAAGCTTGTTTCCGGTCCAGGGAAGGCATTGCTTGGCAGTTCTGGCTGGACTGATTTGCATATGGCCATGTCTGAACTGGGCTGGCAGAGTGGGCTAAAGAACGGTGATGGATCAAACCCAGATCTGTTGACTGGGTGTGAGTGTATGATTGGTTCTGATGCTCCGTCCATCACCACCCCCTTTTGTGCCGCTTTGTTCGCCATAAGTTGGCAGGGTATGCTCAGACGTGAGTCCCTTGCTCACTTTGCCACTGGATTCAAGCAAGCCTGGCTGAAGACGGCTGAAATGCCAGAAACCGGTCCTAGGAAGCTTGTTTCCGGTCCAGGGAAGGTTTTGCTTGGCAGTTCTGGCTGGACTGTTCCCATAAGGCACAGGGTCAGACTGTTTTGCATATGGCCATGTCTGAACTGGGGTGGCAGAGTGGGCTATAGAACGGTGATGGATCAAACCGAGAATTGTTGACTGGGTGTGAGTGTTTGATTGGTTCTGATGCTCCGTCCATCCCCACCCCTTTTTTTACGGCTATGTTCGCTATAAGTTGTCAGGGTATGCTCAGACGTGAGTCCCTTGCTCACTTTGCCACTGGATTCAAGCAAGCCTGCCTGAAGACGGCTGAAATGCCAGAAACCGGTCCTAGGAAGCTTGTTTCCGGTCCAGGGAAGGCATTGCTTGGCAGTTCGGGCTGGACTGTTCCAATGAGTCACAGGGTCAGACTGATTTGCATATGGCCATGTCTGAACTGGGGTGGCAGAGAGGGCTAAAGAACGGTGATGGATCAAACCCAGATCTGTTGACTGGGTGTGAGTGTTTGATTGGTTCTGATTCTCCGTCCATCACCACCCCCTTTTGTACCGCTTTGTTCGCCATAATTTGGCAGGGTATGCTCAGACGTGAGTCCCTTGCTCACTTTGCTACTGGTTTCAAGCAAGCTTGGCTGAAGACGGTTGAAATGCCAGAAACCGGTCCTAGGAAGCTTGTTTCCGGTCCAGGGAAGGCATTGCTTGGCAGTTCTGGCTGGACTGTTCCCATAAGGCACAGGGTCAGACTGATTTGCATATGGCCATGTCTGAACTGGGCTGGCAGAGTGGGCTAAAGAACGGTGATGGATCAAACCCAGATCCGTTGACTGGGTGTGAGTGTTTGATTGGTTCTGATGGTTCGTCCATCACCACCCCCTTTTGTACCGCTTTGTTCGCCATAAGTTTGGCAGGGTATGCTCAGACGTAAGTCTCTTGCTCACTTTGCCACTGGATTCAAGCAAGACTGGCTGAAGACGGCTGAAATGCCAGATACCGGTCCTAGGAAGCTTGTTTCCGGTCCAGGGAAGGCATTGCTTGGCAGTTTGGGCTGGACTGTTCCCATGAGGCACAGGGTCAGATTGATTTGCATATGGCCATGTCTGATCTGGGGTGGCAGAGTGGGCTAAAGAACGGTGATGGATCAAACCCACATCCGTTGACTGAGTGTGAGTGTTTGATTGGTTCTGATACTCCGTCCATCACCACCCCCTTTTGTACCGCTTTGTTCGCCATAAGTTGGCAGGGTATGCTCAGACGTGAGTCCCTTGCTCACTTTGCCACTGGATTCAAGCAAGCCTGGTTGAAGACGGCTGAAATGCCAGAAACCGGTCCTAGGAAGCTTATTTCCGGTCCAGGGAAGGCATTGCCTGGCAGTTCGGGCTGGACTGTTCCCATGAGGCACAGGGTCAGACTGATTTGCATATGGCCATGTCTGAACTGGGGTGGCAGAGTGGGCTAAAGAACGGTGATGGATCAAACCCAGATCTGTTGACTGGGTGTGAGTGTTTGATTGGTTCTGATGCTCCGTCCATCACCCCCCCCCTTTTGCACCGCTTTGTTCGCCATAAATTGGCAGGGTATGCTCAGACGTGAGTCTATTGCTCACTTTGCCACTGGATTTAACCAAGCCTGGCTGAAGACGGCTGAAATGCCAGAAACCGGTCCTAGGAAGCTTGTTTCCGGTCCAGGCAAGGCATTGCTTGGCAGTTCGGGCTGGATTGTTCCCATGAGGCACAGGGTCAGACTGATTTGCATATGGCCATGTTTGAACTGGGGTGGCAGAGTGGGCTAAAGAACGGTGATGGATCATACCCAGATCTGTTGACTGGGTGTGAGTGTTTGATTGGTTCTGATGCTCCGTCCATCACCACCCCCTTTTGTACCGCTTTGTTCGCCATAAGTTGGCAGGGTATGCTCAGATGTGAGTCCCTTGCTCACTTTGCCACTGGATTCAAGCAAGCCTGGCTGAAGACGGCTGAAATGCCAGAAACCGGTCCTAGGAAGCTTGTTTCCGACCCAGGGAAGGCATTGCTTGGCAGTTCAGGCGGGACTGTTCCCACGAGGCACAGGGTCAGACTGTTTTGCATATGGCCATGTCTGAACTGGGGTGGCAGAGTGGGCTAAAGAACGGTGATGGATCAAGCCCAGATCTGTTGACTGGGTGTGAGTGTTTGATTGGTTCTGATGCTCCGTCTCTCACCACTCCCTTTTGTACCGCTTTGTTCGCCATAAGTTGGCAGGGTATGCTCAGACGTAAGTCCCTTGCTCACTTTGCCACTGGATTCAAGCAAGCGTGGCTGAAGACGGCTGAAATGCCAGAAACCGGTCCTAGGAAGCTTGTGTCCGGTCCAGGGAAGGCATTGCTTGGCAGCTCGGGCTAGACTGTTCTCATGAGGCACAGGGTCAGACTGATTTACATATGGCCATGTCTGAACTGGGGTGGCAGAGTGGGCTAAAGAACGGTGATGGATCAAACCCAGATTTGTTGACTGGGTGTGAGTGTTTGATTGGTGCTGATGCTCCGTCCATCACCACCCCCTTTTGTACCGCTTTGTTCGCTATAAGTTGTCAGGGTATGCTCGGACGTGAGTCCCTTGCTCACTTTGCCACTGGATTCAAGCAAGCCTGCCTGAAGACGGCTGAAATGCCAGAAACCGGTCCTAGGAAGCTTGTTTCCGGTCGAGGGAAGGCATTGCTTGGCAGTTCGGGCTGGACTGTTCCAATGAGGCACAGGGTCAGACTGATTTGCATATGGCCATGTCTAAACTGGGGTGGCAGAGTGTGCTAAAGAACGGTGATGGATCAAACCCACATCTGTTGACTGGGTGTGAGTGTTTGATTGGTTCTGATGCTCCGTCCATCACCACCCCCTTTTGTACCGCTTTGTTCACCATAAGTTGGCAGGGTATGCTCAGACGTAAGTCCCTTGCTCACTTTGCCACTGGATTGAAGCAAGCCTGGCTGAAGACGGCTGAAATGCCAGAAACCGGTCCTAGGAAGCTTGTTTCCGGTCCAGGGAAGGCATTGCTTGGCAGTTCGGGCTGAACAGCTCCCATGAGGCACAGTGTCAGACTGATTTGCATATGGCCATGTCTGAACTGGGGTGACAGAGTGGGCTAAAGAACGGTGATGGATCAAACCCAGATCTGTTGACTGGGTGTGAGTGTATGATTGGTTCTGATGCTCCGTCCATCACCACCTCCTTTTGTACCGCTTTGTTCGCCATAAGTTGGCAGGGTATTCTCAGACGTGAGTCCCTTGCTCACTTTGCCACTGGATTCAAGCAAGCCTGGCTGAAGACGGCTGAAATGCCAGAAACCGGTCCTAGGAAGCTTGTTTCCGGTCAAGGGAAGGCATTGCTTGGCAGTTTGGGCTGGACCGTTCCCATGAGGCACAGGTTCAGACTGATTTGCATATGGCCATGTCTAATCTGGGGTGGCAGAGTGTGCTAAAGAACGGTGATGGATCAAACCCACATCTGTTGACTGGGTGTGAGTGTTTGATTGGTTCTGATGCTCTGTCCATCACCACCCCCTTTTGTACCGCTTTGTTTGCCATAAGTTGGCAGGGTATGCTCAGACGTGAGTCCCTTGCTCACTTTGCCACTGGATTCAAGCAAGCCTGGCTGAAGACGGCTGAAATGCCAGAAACCGGTCCTAGGAAGCTTGTTTCCGGTCCAGGGAAGGCATTGCTTGGCAGTTCGGGCTGGACTGTTCCCATAAGGCACAGGGTCAGACTGTTTTGCATATGGCCATGTCTGAACTGGGGTGGCAGAGTGGGCTAAAGAACGGTGATGGATCAAACCGAGAATTGTTGACTGGGTGTGAGTGTTTGATTGGTTCTGATGCTCCGTCCATCCCCACCCCCTTTTGTACGGCTTTGTTCGCTATAAGTTGTCAGGGTATGCTCAGACGTGAGTCCCTTGCTCACTTTGCCACTGGATTCAAGCAAGCCTGCCTGAAGACGGCTGAAATGCCAGAAACCGGTCCTAGGAAGCTTGTTTCCGGTCCAGGGAAGGCATTGCTTGGCAGTTCGGGCTGGACTGTTCCAATGAGGCACAGGGTCAGACTGATTTGCATATGGCCATGTCTGAACTGGGGTGGCAGAGAGGGATAAAGAACGGTGATGGATCAAACCCAGATCTGTTGACTGGGTGTGAGTGTTTGATTGGTTCTGATGCTCCGTCCATCACCACCCCCTTTTGTACCGCTTTGTTCGCCATAAGTTGGCAGGGTATGCTCAGACGTGAGTCCCTTGCTCACTTTGCTACTGGTTTCAAGCAAGCTTGGCTGAAGACGGCTGAAATGCCAGAAACCGGTCCTAGGAAGCTTGTTTCCGGTCCAGGGAAGGCATTGCTTGGCAGTTCTGGCTGGACTGATTTGCATATGGCCATGTCTGAACTGGGCTGGCAGAGTGGGCTAAAGAACGGTGATGGATCAAACCCAGATCTGTTGACTGGGTGTGAGTGTATGATTGGTTCTGATGCTCCGTCCATCACCACCCCCTTTTGTACCGCTTTGTTCGCCATAAGTTGGCAGGGTATGCTCAGACGTGAGTCCCTTGCTCACTTTGCCACTGGATTCAAGCAAGCCTGGCTGAAGACGGCTGAAATGCCAGAAACCGGTCCTAGGAAGCTTGTTTCCGGTCCAGGGAAGGCATTGCTTGGCAGTTCTGGCTGGACTGTTCCCATAAGGCACAGGGTCAGACTGTTTTGCATATGGCCATGTCTGAACTGGGGTGGCAGAGTGGGCTATAGAACGGTGATGGATCAAACCGAGAATTGTTGACTGGGTGTGAGTGTTTGATTGGTTCTGATGCTCCGTCCATCCCCACCCCTTTTTTTACGGCTATGTTCGCTATAAGTTGTCAGGGTATGCTCAGACGTGAGTCCCTTGCTCACTTTGCCACTGGATTCAAGCAAGCCTGCCTGAAGACGGCTGAAATGCCAGAAACCGGTCCTAGGAAGCTTGTTTCCGGTCCAGGGAAGGCATTGCTTGGCAGTTCGGGCTGGACTGTTCCAATGAGTCACAGGGTCAGACTGATTTGCATATGGCCATGTCTGAACTGGGGTGGCAGAGAGGGCTAAAGAACGGTGATGGATCAAACCCAGATCTGTTGACTGGGTGTGAGTGTTTGATTGGTTCTGATTCTCCGTCCATCACCACCCCCTTTTGTACCGCTTTGTTCGCCATAATTTGGCAGGGTATGCTCAGACGTGAGTCCCTTGCTCACTTTGCTACTGGTTTCAAGCAAGCTTGGCTGAAGACGGTTGAAATGCCAGAAACCGGTCCTAGGAAGCTTGTTTCCGGTCCAGGGAAGGCATTGCTTGGCAGTTCTGGCTGGACTGTTCCCATAAGGCACAGGGTCAGACTGATTTGCATATGGCCATGTCTGAACTGGGCTGGCAGAGTGGGCTAAAGAACGGTGATGGATCAAACCCAGATCCGTTGACTGGGTGTGAGTGTTTGATTGGTTCTGATGGTTCGTCCATCACCACCCCCTTTTGTACCGCTTTGTTCGCCATAAGTTTGGCAGGGTATGCTCAGACGTAAGTCTCTTGCTCACTTTGCCACTGGATTCAAGCAAGACTGGCTGAAGACGGCTGAAATGCCAGAAACCGGTCCTAGGAAGCTTGTTTCCGGTCCAGGGAAGGCATTGCTTGGCAGTTTGGGCTGGACTGTTCCCATGAGGCACAGGGTCAGATTGATTTGCATATGGCCATGTCTGATCTGGGGTGGCAGAGTGGGCTAAAGAACGGTGATGGATCAAACCCACATCCGTTGACTGAGTGTGAGTGTTTGATTGGTTCTGATACTCCGTCCATCACCACCCCCTTTTGTACCGCTTTGTTCGCCATAAGTTGGCAGGGTATGCTCAGACGTGAGTCCCTTGCTCACTTTGCCACTGGATTCAAGCAAGCCTGGTTGAAGACGGCTGAAATGCCAGAAACCGGTCCTAGGAAGCTTATTTCCGGTCCAGGGAAGGCATTGCCTGGCAGTTCGGGCTGGACTGTTCCCATGAGGCACAGGGTCAGACTGATTTGCATATGGCCATGTCTGAACTGGGGTGGCAGAGTGGGCTAAAGAACGGTGATGGATCAAACCCAGATCTGTTGACTGGGTGTGAGTGTTTGATTGGTTCTGATGCTCCGTCCATCACCCCCCCCCTTTTGCACCGCTTTGTTCGCCATAAATTGGCAGGGTATGCTCAGACGTGAGTCTATTGCTCACTTTGCCACTGGATTTAACCAAGCCTGGCTGAAGACGGCTGAAATGCCAGAAACCGGTCCTAGGAAGCTTGTTTCCGGTCCAGGCAAGGCATTGCTTGGCAGTTCGGGCTGGATTGTTCCCATGAGGCACAGGGTCAGACTGATTTGCATATGGCCATGTTTGAACTGGGGTGGCAGAGTGGGCTAAAGAACGGTGATGGATCATACCCAGATCTGTTGACTGGGTGTGAGTGTTTGATTGGTTCTGATGCTCCGTCCATCACCACCCCCTTTTGTACCGCTTTGTTCGCCATAAGTTGGCAGGGTATGCTCAGATGTGAGTCCCTTGCTCACTTTGCCACTGGATTGAAGCAAGCCTGGCTGAAGACGGCTGAAATGCCAGAAACCGGTCCTAGGAAGCTTGTTTCCGACCCAGGGAAGGCATTGCTTGGCAGTTCAGGTGGGACTGTTCCCACGAGGCACAGGGTCAGACTGTTTTGCATATGGCCATGTCTGAACTGGGGTGGCAGAGTGGGCTAAAGAACGGTGATGGATCAAGCCCAGATCTGTTGACTGGGTGTGAGTGTTTGATTGGTTCTGATGCTCCGTCTCTCACCACTCCCTTTTGTACCGCTTTGTTCGCCATAAGTTGGCAGGGTATGCTCAGACGTAAGTCCCTTGCTCACTTTGCCACTGGATTCAAGCAAGCGTGGCTGAAGACGGCTGAAATGCCAGAAACCGGTCCTAGGAAGCTTGTGTCCGGTCCAGGGAAGGCATTGCTTGGCAGCTCGGGCTAGACTGTTCTCATGAGGCACAGGGTCAGACTGATTTACATATGGCCATGTCTGAACTGGGGTGGCAGAGTGGGCTAAAGAACGGTGATGGATCAAACCCAGATTTGTTGACTGGGTGTGAGTGTTTGATTGGTGCTGATGCTCCGTCCATCACCACCCCCTTTTGTACCGCTTTGTTCGCTATAAGTTGTCAGGGTATGCTCGGACGTGAGTCCCTTGCTCACTTTGCCACTGGATTCAAGCAAGCCTGCCTGAAGACGGCTGAAATGCCAGAAACCGGTCCTAGGAAGCTTGTTTCCGGTCGAGGGAAGGCATTGCTTGGCAGTTCGGGCTGGACTGTTCCAATGAGGCACAGGGTCAGACTGATTTGCATATGGCCATGTCTGAACTGGGGTGGCAGAGTGTGCTAAAGAACGGTGATGGATCAAACCCACATCTGTTGACTGGGTGTGAGTGTTTGATTGGTTCTGATGCTCTGTCCATCACCACCCCCTTTTGTACCGCTTTGTTTGCCATAAGTTGGCAGGGTATGCTCAGACGTGAGTCCCTTGCTCACTTTGCCACTGGATTCAAGCAAGCCTGGCTGAAGACGGCTGAAATGCCAGAAACCGGTCCTAGGAAGCTTGTTTCCGGTCCAGGGAAGGCATTGCTTGGCAGTTCGGGCTGGACTGTTCCCATAAGGCACAGGGTCAGACTGTTTTGCATATGGCCATGTCTGAACTGGGGTGGCAGAGTGGGCTAAAGAACGGTGATGGATCAAACCGAGAATTGTTGACTGGGTGTGAGTGTATGATTGGTTCTGCTGCTCCGTCCATCACCACCCCCTTTTGTACCGCTTTGTTCGCCATAAGTTGGCAGGGTATGCTCAGACGTGAGTCCCTTGCTCACTTTGCCACTGGATTCAAGCAAGCCTGGCTGAAGACGGCTGAAATGCCAGAAACCGGTCCTAGGAAGCTTGTTTCCGGTCCAGGGAAGGCATTGCTTGGCAGTTTGGGCTGGACCGTTCCCATGAGGCACAGGTTCAGACTGATTTGCATATGGCCATGTCTGATCTGGGGTGGCAGAGTGTGCTAAAGAACGGTGATGGATCAAACCCACATCTGTTGACTGGGTGTGAGTGTTTGATTGGTTCTGATGCTCTGTCCATCACCACCCCCTTTTGTACCGCTTTGTTTGCCATAAGTTGGCAGGGTATGCTCAGACGTGAGTCCCTTGCTCACTTTGCCACTGGATTCAAGCAAGCCTGGCTGAAGACGGCTGAAATGCCAGAAACCGGTCCTAGGAAGCTTGTTTCCGGTCCAGGGAAGGCATTGCTTGGCAGTTCGGGCTGGACTGTTCCCATAAGGCACAGGGTCAGACTGTTTTGCATATGGCCATGTCTGAACTGGGGTGGCAGAGTTGGCTAAAGAACGGTGATGGATCAAACCGAGAATTGTTGACTGGGTGTGAGTGTTTGATTGGTTCTGATGCTCCGTCCATCCCCACCCCCTTTTGTACGGCTTTGTTCGCTATAAGTTGTCAGGGTATGCTCAGACGTGAGTCCCTTGCTCACTTTGCCACTGGATTCAAGCAAGCCTGCCTGAAGACGGCTGAAATGCCAGAAACCGGTCCTAGGAAGCTTGTTTCCGGTCCAGGGAAGGCATTGCTTGGCAGTTCGGGCTGGACTGTTCCAATGAGGCACAGGGTCAGACTGATTTGCATATGGCCATGTCTGAACTGGGGTGGCAGAGAGGGATAAAGAACGGTGATGGATCAAACCCAGATCTGTTGACTGGGTGTGAGTGTTTGTTTGGTTCTGATGCTCCGTCCATCACCACCCCCTTTTGTACCGCTTTGTTCGCCATAAGTTGGCAGGGTATGCTCAGACGTGAGTCCCTTGCTCACTTTGCTACTGGTTTCAAGCAAGCTTGGCTGAAGACGGCTGAAATGCCAGAAACCGGTCCTAGGAAGCTTGTTTCCGGTCCAGGGAAGGCATTGCTTGGCAGTTCTGGCTGGACTGTTCCCATAAGGCACAGGGTCAGACTGATTTGCATATGGCCATGTCTGAACTGGGCTGGCAGAGTGGGCTAAAGAACGGTGATGGATCAAACCGAGAATTGTTGACTGGGTGTGAGTGTTTGATTGGTTCTGATGCTCCGTCCATCCCCACCCCCTTTTTTACGGCTATGTTCGCTATAAGTTGTCAGGGTATGCTCAGACGTGAGTCCCTGGCTCACTTTGCCACTGGATTCAAGCAAGCCTGCCTGAAGACGGCTGAAATGCCAGAAACCGGTCCTAGGAAGCTTGTTTCCGGTCCAGGGAAGGCATTGCTTGGCAGTTCGGGCTGGACTGTTCCAATGAGTCACAGGGTCAGACTGATTTGCATATGGCCATGTCTGAACTGGGGTGGCAGAGAGGGCTAAAGAACGTTGATGGATCAAACCCAGATCTGTTGACTGGGTGTGAGTGTTTGATTGGTTCTGATTCTCCGTCCATCACCACCCCCTTTTGTACCGCTTTGTTCGCCATAATTTGGCAGGGTATGCTCAGACGTGAGTCCCTTGCTCACTTTGCTACTGGTTTCAAGCAAGCTTGGCTGAAGACGGTTGAAATGCCAGAAACCGGTCCTAGGAAGCTTGTTTCCGGTCCAGGGAAGGCATTGCTTGGCAGTTCTGGCTGGACTGTTCCCATAAGGCACAGGGTCAGACTGATTTGCATATGGCCATGTCTGAACTGGGCTGGCAGAGTGGGCTAAAGAACGGTGATGGATCAAACCCAGATCCGTTGACTGGGTGTGAGTGTTTGATTGGTTCTGATGGTTCGTCCATCACCACCCCCTTTTGTACCGCTTTGTTCGCCATAAGTTTGGCAGGGTATGCTCAGACGTAAGTCTCTTGCTCACTTTGCCACTGGATTCAAGCAAGACTGGCTGAAGACGGCTGAAATGCCAGAAACCGGTCCTAGGAAGCTTGTTTCCGGTCCAGGGAAGGCATTGCTTGGCAGTTTGGGCTGGACTGTTCCCATGAGGCACAGGGTCAGATTGATTTGCATATGGCCATGTCTGATCTGGGGTGGCAGAGTGGGCTAAAGAACGGTGATGGATCAAACCCACATCCGTTGACTGAGTGTGAGTGTTTGATTGGTTCTGATGCTCCGTCCATCACCACCCCCTTTTGTACCACTTTGTTCGCCATAAGTTGGCAGGGTATGCTCAGACGTGAGTCCCTTGCTCACTTTGCCACTGGATTCAAGCAAGCCTGGTTGAAGACGGCTGAAATGCCAGAAACCGGTCCTAGGAAGCTTATTTCCGGTCCAGGGAAGGCATTGCCTGGCAGTTCGGGCTGGACTGTTCCCATGAGGCACAGGGTCAGACTGATTTGCATATGGCCATGTCTGAACTGGGGTGGCAGAGTGGGCTAAAGAACGGTGATGGATCAAACCCAGATCTGTTGACTGGGTGTGAGTGTTTGATTGGTTCTGATGCTCCGTCCATCACCCCCCCCCTTTTGCACCGCTTTTTTCGCCATAAATTGGCAGGGTATGCTCAGACGTGAGTCTATTGCTCACTTTGCCACTGGATTTAACCAAGCCTGGCTGAAGACGGCTGAAATGCCAGAAACCGGTCCTAGGAAGCTTGTTTCCGGTCCAGGCAAGGCATTGCTTGGCAGTTCGGGCTGGATTGTTCCCATGAGGCACAGGGTCAGACTGATTTGCATATGGCCATGTTTGAACTGGGGTGGCAGAGTGGGCTAAAGAACGGTGATTGATCAAACTCAGATCTGTTGACTGGGTGTGAGTGTTTGATTGGTTCTGATGCTCCGTCCATCACCACCCCCTTTTGTACCGCTTTGTTCGCCATAAGTTGGCAGGGTATGCTCAGACGTGTGTCCCTTGCTCACGTTGCCACTGGATTCAATCAAGCCTGGCTGAAGACAGCTGAAATGCCAGAAACCGGTCCTAGGAAGCTTGTTTTCGAATCCATGGAAAGCCATTGCTTGGCAGTTCGGGCTAAACTGTTCCTATGATGCACAGGGTCAGACTGATTTGCATATGGCCATGTCTGAACTGGGGTGGCAGAGTGGGCTAAAGAACGGTGATAGATCAAACCCACATCTGTTGACTGGGTGTGAGTGTTTGATTGGTTCTGATGCTCCGTCCATCACCACCCCCTTTTGTGCCGCTTTGTTCACCACAAGTTGGCAGGGTATGCACAAACGTGAGTCCCTTGCTCACTTTGCCACTGGATTCAAGCAAGCCTGGCTGAATACGGCTGAAATGCCAGAAACCGGTCCTAGAAAGCTTGTTTCCGGTCCAGGGAAGGCATTGCTTGGCAGTTCGGGCTGAACTGTTCCCATGAGGCACATGGTCATACTGATTTGCATATGGCGATGTCTGAACTGGGGTGGCAGAGTGGGCTAAAGAACGGTGATTGATCAAACCCAGATCTGTTGACTGGGTGTGAGTGTTTGATTGGTTCTGATACTCCGTCCATCACCACCCCCTTTTGTACCGCTTTGTTCGCCATAAGTTGGCAGGGTATGCTCAGACGTGAGTCCCTTGCTCACTTTGCCATTGGATTCAAGCAAGCCTGGCTGAAGACGGCTGAAATGCCAGAAACCGGTCCTAGGAAGCTTGTTTCCGGTCCAGGGAAGGCATTGCTTGGCAGTTTGGGCTGGACTGTTCCCATGAGGCACAGGGTCAGACTGATTTGCATATGGCCATGTCTGAACTGGGGTGGCAGAGTGGGCTAAAGAACGGTGATGGATCAAACCCACATCTGTTGACTGGGTGTGAGTGTTTGATTGGTTCTGATGCTCCGTCCATCACCACCCCCTTTTGTACCGCTTTGTTCGCCATAAGTTGGCAGGGTATGCTCAGACGTGAGTCCCTTGCTCACTTTGCCACTGGATTCAAGCAAGCCTGGCTGAAGACGGCTGAAATGCCAGAAACCGGTCCTAGAAAGCTTGTTTCCGGTCCAGGGAAGGCATTGCTTGGCAGTTCGGGCTGGACTGTTCCCTTGAGGCAGAGGGTCAGAATGTTTTGCATATGGCCATGTCTGAACTGGGTGGCAGAGTGGGCTAAAGAACGGTGATGGATCAAACCCAGATCTGTTGACTGGGTGTGAGTGTTTGATTGGTTCTGATGCTCCGTCCATCACCCCCCCTTTTGTACCGCTTTGTTCGCCATAAGTTGGCAGGGTATGCTCAGACGTGAGTCCCTTGCTCACTTTGCCTCTGGATTCAAGCAAGCCTGGCTGAAAACGGCTGAAATGCCAGAAACCGGTCCTAGGAAGCTTGTTTCCGGTCCAGGGAAGGTATTGCTTGGCAGTTTTGGCTGGCCTGTTCCCATGAGGCACAGGGTCAGACTGATTTGCATATGGCCATGTTTGACCTGGGGTGGCAGAGTGGGCTAAAGAACGGTGATGGATCAAACCCAGATCTGTGGACTGGGTGTGAGTGTTTGATTGGTTCTGATGCTCCGTCCATCACCACCCCCTTTTGTACCGCTTTGTTCGCCATAAGTTGGCCGGGTATGCTCAGACGTGAGTCCCTTGCTCACTTTGCCACTGAATTCAAGCAAGCCTGGCTGAAGACAGCTGAAATACTAGAAACTGGTCCTAGGAAGCTTGTTTCCCGTCCAGGGAAGGCATTGTTTGGCAGTTCGGGCTGGACTGTTCCCATGAGGCACAGGGTCAGACTGATTTGCATATGGCGATGTCTGGACTGGGGTGGCAGAGTGGGCTAAAGAACGGTGATTGATCAAACCCAGATCTGTTGACTGGGTGTGAGTGTTTGATTGGTTCTGATGCTCCGTCCATCACCACCCCCTTTTGTACCGCTTTGTTCGCCATAAGTTGGCAGGGTATGCTCAGACGTGAGTCCCTTGCTCACTTTGCCACTGGATTCAAGCAATCCTGGCTGAAGACGGTTGAAATGCCAGAAACCGGTCCTAGGAAGCTTGTTTCCGGTCCAGGGAAGGCATTGCTTGGCAGTTTGGGCTGGTCTGTTTCCATGAGGCACAGGGTCAGACTGATTTGCATATGGCCATGTCTGAACTGGGGTGGCAGAGTGGGCTAAAGAACGGTGATGGATCAATCCCAGATCTGTTGACTGGGTGTGAGTGTTTGATTGGTTCTGATGCTCCGTCCATCACCACCCCCTTTTGTACCGCATTGTTCGCCATAAGTTGGCAGGGTATGCTCAGACGTGAGTCCCTTGCTCACTTTCCCACTGGATTCAAACAAGCCTGGCTGAAGACGGCTGAAATGCCAGAAACCGGACCTAGGAAGCTTGTTTCCGGTCCAGGGAAGGCATTGCTTGGCAGTTTGGGCTGGACTGTTCCTTTGAGGCACAGGGTCTGACTGATTTGCATATGGCCATGTCTGAACTGGGGTGGCAGAGTGGGCTAAAGAACGGTGATGGATCAAACCCAGATCTGTTGACTGGGTGTGAGTGTTTGGTTGGTTCTGATGCTCCGTCCATCACCACCCCCTTTTGTACCGCTTTGTTCACCATAAGTTTGGCAGGGTATGCTCAGACGTGAGTCCCTTGCTCACTTTGCCACTGGATTCAAGCAAGCCTGGCTGAAGACGGCTGAAATACTAGAAACCGGTCCTAGGAAGCTTGTTTCCCGTCCAGGGAAGGCATTGTTTGGCAGTTCGGGCTGGACTGTTCCCATGAGGCACAGGGTCAGACTGATTTGCATATGGCGATGTCTGAACTGGGGTGGCAGAGTGGGCTAAAGAACGGTGATTGATCAAACCCAGATCTGTTGACTGGGTGTGAGTGTTTGATTGGTTCTGATGCTCCGTCCATCACCACCCCCTTTTGTACCACTTTGTTCACCATAAGTTGGCAGGGTATGCTCAGACGTGAGTCCCTTGCTCACGTTGCCACTGGATTAAAGCAAGCCTGGCTGAAGATGGCTGAAATACCAGAAACCGGACCTAGGAAGCTTGTTTCCGGTCCAGGGAAGGCATTGCTTGGCAGTTTGGGCTGGACTGTTCCCATGAGGCACAGGGTCAGACTGATTTGCATATGGCAATGTCTGAACTGGGGTGGCAGAGTGGGCTAAAGAACGGTGATGGATCAAACCCAGATCCGTTGACTGGGTGTGAGTGTTTGATTAGTTCTGATGCTCCGTCCATCACCACCCCCTTTTGTACCGCTTTCTTTGCCATAAGTTGGCAGGGTATGCTCAGACGTGAGTCCCTTGCTCACTTTGCCACTGGATTCAATCAAGCCTGGCTGAAGACAGCTGAAATGCCAGAAACCGGTCCTAGGAAGCTAGTTTTCGGTCCAGTGAAGGCATTGCTCGGCAGTTCGGCTGGACTGTTCCCATGAGGCACAGGGTCAGACTGATTTGCATATGGCCATGTTTGATCTGGGGTGGCAGAGTGGGCTAAAGAACGGTGATGGATCAAACCCAGATCTGTTGACTGGGTGTGAGTGTTTGATTGGTTCTTTTGCTCCGTCCATCACCACCCCCTTTTGTACCGCTTTGTTCGCCATAAGTTAGCAGGGTATGCTCAGACGTGAGTCTGTTTCTCACTTTACCACTGGATTCAAGCAAGCCTGGCTGAAGACGACTGAAATGCCAGAAACCGGTCCTAGGAAGCTTGTTTCCGGTCCAGTGAAGGCATTGTTTGGCAGTTCGGGCTGGACTGTTCCTTTGAGGCACAGGGTCAGACTGATTTGCATATGGCCATGTCTGAACGGGGTGGCAGAGTGGGCTAAAGAACGGTGATGGATCAAACCCAGATTTCTTGACTGGGTGTGGGTGTTTGATTGGTTCTGATGCTCCGTCCATCACCACCCACCTTTTGTACCTCTTTGTTCACCGTAAGTTGGCAGGGTACGCTCAGATGTGAGTCCCGTGCTCACTTTGCCACTGGATTCAAGCAAGCCTGGCTGAAGACGGCTGAAATGCCAGAAGCCGGACCTAGGAAGCTTGTTTCCGGTCCAGGGAAGGCATTGCTTGGCAGTTCGGGCTGGACTGTTCCCATGAGACACAGGGTCAGACTGATTTGCATATGGCCATGTTTGACCTGGGGTGGCAGAGTGGGCTAAAGAACGGTGATGGATCAAACCCAGATCTGTTGACTGGGTGTGAGTGTTTGATTGGTTCTGATGCTCCGTCCATCACCACCCCCTTTTGTACCACTTTGTTCACCATAAGTTGGCAGGGTATGCTCAGACGTGAGTCCCTTGCTCACGTTGCCACTGGATTAAAGCAAGCCTGGCTGAAGAAGGCTGAAATGCCAGAAACCGGACCTAGGAAGCTTGTTTCCGGTCCAGGGAAGGCATTGCTTGGCAGTTCGGGCTGGACTGTTCTCATAAGCCACTGGGTCGGACTGATTTGCATATGGCCATGTCTGAACTGGGGTGGCAGAGTGGGCTAAAGAACGATAATGGATCAAACCCAGATCTGTTGACTGGGTGTGAGTGTTTGATTGGTTCTGATGCTCCGTCCATCACCACCCCCTTTTGAACCGCTTTGTTCGCCATAAGTTGGCAGGGTATGCACTGACGTGAGTCCTTTGCTCACTTTGCCACTGGATTCAAGCAAGCCTGGCTGAAGACGGCTGAAATGCCAGAAATCGGTCCTAGGAAGCTTGTTTCCGGTCCAGGGAAAGCATTGCTTGGCAGTTCGGGCTGGACTGTTCCCATGAGGCACAGAGTTAGACTGATTTGCATATGGCCATGTCTGAACTGGGGTGGCAGAGTGGGCTAAAGAACGGTGATGGATCAAACCCAGATTTCTTGACAGGGTGTGAGTGTTTGATTGGTTCTGATGCACCGTACATCACCACCCCTTTTTGAACTGCTTTGTTCGCCATAAGTTGGCAGGGTATGCTCAGACGTGAGTCCCTTGCTCACTTTGCCTCTGGATTCAAGCAAGCCTGGCTGAAGACGGCTGAAATGCCAGAAACCGGTCCTAGGAAGCTTGTTTCTGGTCCAGGGAAGGCATTGCTTGGCAGTTCGGGCTGGACTGTTCCCATGAGGCACAGTGTCAGACTGATTTGCATATGGCCATGTCTGAACTGGGGTGGCAGAGTGGGCTAAAGAACGGTGATTGATCAAATCCAGATCTGTTGACTGGGTGTGAGTGTTTGATTGGTTCTGATGCTCCGTCCATCACCACCCCCTTTTGTACCGCTTTGTTTGCCATAAGTTGGCAAGGTATGCTCAGACGTGAGTCCCTTGCTCACGCTCACTTTGCCACTTGATTCAAGCAAGCCTGGCCGAAGACGGCTGAAATGCCAGAAACCGGTCCTAGGAAGCTTGTTTCCGGTCCAGGGAAGGCATTGTTTGGCAGTTCGGGCTGGACTGTTCTCTTGAGGCACAGGGTCAGACTGATTTGCATATGGCCATGTCTGAACGGGGGTGGCAGAGTGGGCTAAAGAACGGTGATGGATCAAACCCAGATTTCTTGACTGGGTGTGAGTGTTTGATTGGTTCTGATGCTCCGTCCATCCCCTCCCCCTTTTGTACCGCTTTGTTCGCCATAAGTTGGCAAGGTATGCTCAGACGTGAGTCCCTTGCTCACTTTGCCACTGGATTCAATCAAGCCTGGCTGAAGACAGCTGAAATGCCAGAAACCGGTCCTAGGAAGTTTGTTTTCGGTCCAGGGAAGGCATTGCTTGGCAGTTCGGGCTGGACTGTACCCATAAGGCATAGGGTCAGACTGTTTTGCATATGGCCATCTCTGAACTGGGGTGGCAGAGTGGGCTAAAGAACGGTGATGGATCAAACCCAGATCTGTTGACTGGGTGTGAGTGTTTGATTGGTTCTGATGCTCTGTCCATCACCACCCCCTTTTGTACCGCTTTGTTCGCCATAAGTTGGCAGGGTATGCTCAGACGTGAGTCCCTTGCTCACTTTGCCACTGGATTCAATCAAGCCTGGCTGAAGACAGCTGAAATGCCAGAAACCGGTCCTAGGAAGTTTGTTTTCGGTCCAGGGAAGGCATTGCTTGGCAGTTCGGGCTGGACTGTTCCCATGAGGCACAGGGTCAGACTGATTTGCATATGTCCATGTTTGAACTGGGGTGGCAGAGTGAGCTAAAGAACGGTGATGGATCAAACCCAGATTTCTTGACTGGGTGTGAGTGTTTGGTTGGATCTGATGCACCGTACATCACCACCCCCTTTTGTACCGCTTTGTTCGCCATATGTTGGCAGGGTATGCTCAGACTTAAGTCCCTTGCTCACTTTGCCACTGGATTCAAGCAAGCCTGGCTGAAGACGGGTGAAATACCAGAAACCGGTCCTAGGAAGCTTGTTTCCGGTCCAGGGAAGGCATTGCTTGGCAGTCGGGCTGGACTGTTCCCATGAGGCACAGGGTCAGACTGATTTGCATATGGCCATGTCTGAACTGGGGTGTGTCGTAAATAAAGTATTACGCACTCATAATTTCTATAGGTATCAATAGGATCATGCATAAAGCAAGAGGCTGAGTCCGTGGTATCAGGTTCAAAAGGGTTTTATTCCAATAACTCGAGTTATAGGGAGAATAGTTCCATCACCACTAGGGATCAGGAAGGGTCTTCTGCTCAGAATATTCTCAAACTTTATTCACAGAGTACAGTATATATACATTCCATATTATACGTAAGCAGGAGCGCTTCAGGCAGAGCAAGAGAGAATGAGATAAGAGCATGTGGGTGTGTAAGTAGGCGTGAAGGTGGGCGTCCATGTGGGCGTCCACGTGATGATCATTGGTGAATGTCATAGGTGTATGGATACCTGGAGAGGGTTGCGTGATCAGCTGGAACTTTACTGGAACTTTGCCTTACTTGTGCTCAACTCGAGCATGACGTGTAACTGACGTGTAACTGGGGGAAGGCTGCTGTGCAGTCGGGGAGTCTGGAAGAGAGGCCTTCAGTGTCAGGACGACCAGCACATCTTGTATTATCTGATATCTAAAGTCCGGAGCAGGGACTGATCTGTGACATGGGTTGCCCATCACCAAGAGCCGATGTGGCTTCTATTTCTTTATTCACTGCGTGGGCCTTACATGGGGGCTATGGGCTTTTCACTGACGTGAGCTTTGCAATCACACAAAAGGAGACAGAAAGGCTAGGCTCTCTCCTTTGCATACGGGTTGTGTTTATTCCTCCTTATCCAGGCAGGAATGTGATTCAGTAGGAGTAAGCAGATAACCGTGCTCAATACTGTCTCGGCACCCCGGACTGGGCCCCTTTGGCTGAGGCCCAAGTGTGCGAGGCCAAGGATACGCAGCTGCAGCTCTCAGAGCGTCTGAGGCCTGAAACCTCTTTTCGGGCTCCGGCTGAGCCACAAAATGGGCTTTCATGAAAATGACACGAGTGCAGGAAAACATGATGCAAAACGTGTAGGCCTCAGTGCAGATTTGTCGTTTCTCTCATGGGAGACTTGATGGCAGGCCACGTTATAGCATAGGCATCATGGTAGACAGGCCATGGAGGGCAAATGCATGGCGTACATGCATGTAAACAAAAAACGTTTGGGGAACACATAGGGGACACATAGGCCTCATAATTTTTATTTCCTCATTCCCTCCTTGTCCCCTAGTGGACCCTTCATGCCACATCTATTCTCATGAGACAGTCGATCTGTTCTTGCAGCATTATTTTTCCATTTTCAATGCTTTGTCTATGGGGATGTGGAACACATGCAGTAGCACACAGGCCGCAATGGCCGGGCCACACTGCAGACATAGACAACAACTGAATACCATTAGTAGTATTAACCCACAGACGGTCAACACTTTCCATCCCCATGCCGATATTACTCCCCAGAGCCAACTGGACCAAGTCCACGTGCCTGGGTCTTGATGTATGCTTTGGGTGATCTTGTGGAGCCTTGTTATTGCTTTGTATACAGATGGTGCGTTATTAGGAATAAAAGAAATGATATGTAGCACGTCCCACCCCAGTCTAAGGGCAGCTGTACATAGGCTGTCTGGCCACAAATAAAGTAGGTGTGCCGTGATGCTCTGAAATAGGACTTTCCTTTGTCTTTAAACTCTATTATAGTATTACACTAGCTGTGCCCCAAATGTACTGAGCCTTCTTTTCTGACACACAAGTTCCCTTTTACTGGCAGGACTGTAATTGAGGATGGACCTAAATTGTGTATGGGCTTGACATTCAACATTATAAAGTCAAGGGTCGCATTTCCTTGCAGATACTCTTCATTTTCTAGATCTGTACCTTTTCTTTGGGGAAGACCTTCTTCGTCTGGGAAACATGCTTCATTCATGACTTTATTCAAGTTACCCCATACCCAGTCACCCCTACACTCCTTATCTTGACATTCTTTGGCATCACCGTTGATGGATGTCATTAAGGCAAACCATGCTCCGCAAGAACCATTATGGGAGAACGGAAAAGGGAAAAGAGGCAACACTCCCTTCACCTTCTGATACGGGGGAAGTCGGCCACAGACCCAGCAGTCTGTAGCATTGCTAGTCTGATGTGAATGGTGCAGCATCTGAATAAAGGTATTGTTGCGTAAGGCAAGTCGATATGATAGCTCATGGGATGGCAGATCACTAAATGTGTGCTTTATAGTATCATTAGTGGAGGAGTGTAAGAGTGAGGCAATAGGAGGAAAAATAGCATGTAGTATTAAGCTGATACATATTATCGTGATGCATAGAAGAGATAGAAAAATCAAGGTCACTATACATCTACTACGTAATATTTTACAGTATTTTCTTTTCATTTTGCTCTTTTTATCATTATCATTGTCCAAGATCTTATGCAAGCCAGAATACATGTTCAACCGCTTCACCACCTAGTGGACTTAATTGATCAAACGGGGTCTGACTTTCTAGATCTAAGTTTAGCTTTGTACTCCTGCTGAGGAGTCTCCTCTAGTAAAGGGGACTCAAAGTCTGAAAAGTGCGTTTCTTTTTTAAAAGAGTCGTTATTCCTGAAGTAGCGTTTACAATGGTGAATGTGAAACCATCCTTTCCGTCCTTCGACTTTAACGGCTGTCCTCGTGCTCAATAGCACTAACTTCGGCGCCTTCCACCTCGGCTCAAGAGGGCTCGTCCTGTCGCACTTCCTTATTAAAATATAGTCCCCAGGAGCGATGGAGTGTTCCTTGACCTGGGTGTTGTCAGGGAAGGCGGCGGCAACCTGCGAACGACAAGAGAGTAGTGCAGACATCAAGGAAGCCAGATAATCTGTCAGCATGTTACTATCAACATCAGTAATCTTTTTAGGCATCGGAGTGCCCCACATATTCGGTGGTCTACCAAAGACCACTTCGTAAGGGGATAAGCCAGTTCTAGAATGGGCTACCATTCGCATGTAAAAGAGGGCAACCGGCAGGGCTACCATCCAATCTACACCTTTTTCTGCACAAATCTTTGCTAGTTTTGTCTTTAAGGTCTGACGGTGCCTTTCTACAAGGCCTGCTGCTTCAGGATGTCGCACACAATGAAACTTCCAGGTATACCCTAACAGAAGGGACACCTGCTTCATGAGTACCAGGACATATTTGTAACCTCTACATCTGTTCATTTGGATATAATCCATTTGGAGGACTTCAAAAGGATGGTCAGGTGGAGAGAAATCCACCTTGTTCCACCGGAATGCCTTTACCTGGATTGAATTGGCAACAGATCATACATGTTCTGACTTTTTGTTTCGCTGCTGCACGCAGGTGCTTGTTGAACCAGATATTCTGTAAGCTGTCTAGCATTGCTTTCTCTCCTAAGTGTGCAGGACTATGTGCGGTATTTATGATCACCTGTACCATCGAATCAGGAAGAAACCATGTTGCTTTGCCCTTAGTCATCCAACCCTGATCAGTCAGTACCCCTCCTTGTTCTGACCATTTCTTTAATTCGTCTAGAGTAGCATGTGTCTGTATGTCTTGTACATCCCTGGAAGGATCCCTGACTGTCATGGCTTTGGTCATTGATGGTATCTGTGAGTTCGTCATGTCTAGTGGGGTCTGAGCTGTCTGTTTAGCAGTTCGGTCTGCCAGATCATTGCCTTGAGAAATGGTATCTGTGGCTTTAGTATGTGCTTTGCATTTCAGGATATCTATGGCTGTCGGTAAATGTATCGCTTCCAGAAGGGCTTGTATAAGGGGGCCATGCTGTATCTTGGCCCCGTGAGAGGTCACGAAACCTCTTTCTCTCCATAGTACTCCGAAATCGTGAACTACCCCGAATGCATATTGTGAATCGGTGTAAATGTTTACTCTCAAGTGCTTAGCTCTTATGCATGCTTGTGTCAGAGCGATGAGCTCTGCTGCTTGTGCTGACAGTATGTCTATTCTTTTAGTCTCTATGATTTCAGTAGCAGTGGTCACTGCATACGCTGCCACTAATTCTCCCGCCCCCGTCCTCATGCATGAGCCGTCAACATAGAGTGTTAGGTCAGGGTCTGGGAGTGCAACATCTGTCAAGTCTTGTCTTGGTTTAGTCACGGTATGTATCACTTCAACACAGTCATGTGGTGGAACGTTTTCTGTACTAGAGGGCAAAAGAGTAGCAGGATTCAGTATGTTGCATCGTCTGATCTCTATGTGTTGTTGAAATAACGTCAGCTCATAACCTGTCAGTCTTGCTATAGTCAGGTGTTGGGTTTGTGTCCGGTTCAAGAGAACCTCCACTGCGTGCGGTACTTGTACTGTCAGGGGGTGGCCCAGCACTATCGAGTCACTTTGTCTTATGGCTAAGGCCGTTGCTGCAACAGAGTTTAGGCACGCAGGCAAAGCCTGTGCTACTGGGTCCAGTGTACTAGAAAAATAAGCACAGGGCTTGTGTTTTCCTGCATGATCTTGTGTTAGGACAGATAGCGCTGTTCCATCCCGCTCTGTCACAAAAAGCATAAAAGATTTGTTGTAATCAGGGATCGCTAAAACTGGTGCTTGACATAAAGCTCTTTTTAATTCTTCAAATGCCACAGTGTGTTCTTGTGTCCAAGGGAGGACATTAGTAGAAGCTGCCTCCTGTGTCGTCAACTGTATTAGGGGCTTGGCTATGTAAGCATACTGGGGAATCCACTGCCTGCAATATGAAGTGAGGCCAATGAATGCACGTACTTCCTTTTGTGTCTTGGGCTGTGAAAGGCCAGAAATCAATTGAATACGTTCCGGTGCCCACAACTAATTCCCCTGAAAGATCACAATAAAACATGAGAAAAGGGAAGAGCAACATACCTATTTCCTCGGCTTAATTTCTAAGGGGGCTAATTTCTAAGGGGCTAGCGGGAAGCGAACCTCCTCAGGGGCCAGCAGGAAGCCAATATTCTCCTCAGGAAGCCAATATTCTCCTCCTTCCCCCCTTTTTGACAGGAGGAAATCTGAAACAGATTTCACTGCTGTCAAACACTATCAAACCCTGTGTCTTGTCAACACTATTAATCCCTGTGTGTAGCAACTGGGCGTAAGCAAAATTATAGGAGATGCACAGCGCATTTGAAATGGCGAGAAATCCTTCTAGCAAATGTACAAACCTCATTGTGTGAGCTCATAGGCTGGCCAAATGACATCTCATATGCAAATGTCCCTATTATGAGAACCTACACCAACCTGAAGTCAATATTAATGCTAGGAGGCCCTAATAGGAATGCTAAGCTTCCTAAATATTTGGAAAACCAAGTTTAAGAACATTTATTAATGTTGATAATTTCATAATTAATAATTTATCTGCTAAAGAAACCAGTCATTTAGCAATAATTTCCATCTATACAATAAGCTGCATCCCTCGCCTTTCATATTCAAACGTCTCCCTTCAGAAGCCCAAACCCAATAGCCTAATTTAAAAACATGTCAACTTTTGGCGCCACCATTTACAAGAATGAGCTTACTAAAGCAAACTTGAAAAAGGAAATCCTGTCAGATATTTTCTCATTACCCTAAATACCGAGCCTCATTTGTGGAAGCCCATTTACAACATTCTAAAAGGCAGAGTTGTCACTCTGGGGTGGCAGTCCTTATTTAAAACAGGCATTTCAAGAGTTAAGATGCGAGTGTACAGATCATAATGGTTCCTTAATGTCCAATCTGGAAACATATGACCGAGGCTGCCTGTCTATAAGAGAAGGGCAGTCATGTGACACATATTTTAGTCTTGCATAACTTTTTATTTTTATTTATTCATCTCCAATACCAATTAGACATACACTGATAACGTGTTGTCTGCTATTTTAACAACATGATAATGGTAATATCATGTCTGTGAAATTTAGTAATTGTGAACAAGTTCCAGCCAAGCGCTGCGCAAAGATTGACGTCGTCACGACCATCTCTGTACCGCATAGGAGAACTTGTATTAATGCTAAACAGACTGGTCAATACGACACAAAAACAAAACATATATAAAATACATATGCCAAGCCATCAGTATACCAAGCACAGAAAGCATAGACAAATTACAATAACATATATAAATGAGCAGTGATGCGCAATTACCGTACCTACAGCTCAGAGGCGAACATTCTGGCCTGCTTAATTTGTCAGGCTTATAATCAATAACTGATTTTCCTTTCCTGGCTTACTCACCCCCCATCTGACAGAAGGTCATCTTAATGATGAGCAGCTGTCAGCTGGACCGACTGTGTTATTTCTGACACACAGGACCAGCAAGAATAATCAAAAATGAAAAACACACGAACATTTCTTTTTGGAAAGGTGTTATGCATCTATTTCAACACAATGTACCCTGATTTCCTATTTGAAGGCGCATATCTCATGTTTCTTCTCATACTTGTAACCTTTGGATCATTTTGCCAATCCAACTGGTGGCAGCTTTGGGCCACAATTTCCACTGTGAAAATTGTCTGAATTTGAAAATCGTTTTTATATAGGCATATAGCCCTTAAAATTTCAAGCAAGAGCATCATTTTACTTTTTGTTCTAGAATCAATTCAACAGTAGTTAAGAAAGTAAAACAACAGTCTTCCATAGACATTTCCTCGGGGCACTAGTCTTGCACGGAATAGAACAAAGGAAGGCTTCTCGAGTTTCATTTCTCAGCTGCCCTGTCTGTATCAGAGAAGCTAAAAATAGCCCCTCAGCCCGGCTTGAGCCTGGGCTGCCAGCCATCTGTTTTCTATCTACTCCTGGCCCTCAAGGCTCTCCGGCTGCAGGCATTACACAGATGCTATGTCAGAGAAGCTTTCTAAGCAGTGATTTCACCTCCCGTTTTCCGCTCCTTTTCCTAGCCCCCACCTTACAGGCTTCAAGGTCAGAATCTGCCTTCGATTTCTGCATCACATTCTGCGCTCTTTAGCCCCCACCTTCTCCTCACTCTGAAGCTGTCAAAGACAAAAAGTCTTCCCAATTCCATATAAACTGCAATAATTCGCCCTATTGAAAAATTGTTTTTGATATACAATTTGTTTTCAGGGGATCGTAATCTTATCTTTCCAATCTCAGATTAGTAAAACGCTCACGGTGAATAATGTACAGCACAAAACTTACTAGCACAGAGCAGAGATTGGGTATTACTTCGCACAATGGTACTTATTTTATCAACCTCTAATAGGTGGGAGTCTCTGCATGTTCAGCGTGAATCAGGACCCACAACCGTCTGGACCCAGCACATTGGCTCACTGAACCACCAAGAACACAAACCTGTATTCTTGAACAATTTGCAAATTCGAAATACCCACAATTTTTCTCAAGCTAAACTTTTAACCGATCACTAATTATTTTTTCGTTAACACTTTGTACATTAGGGGTGTCATCAAATCACATGTGTTGCTCCTTCTCTAGCTACACCCCTCTCAATTTCCTTTTGACAACATAATCAAATGTTAGACCATGTAAACACCAGCTATGCGCTGTTCTTTTGGTGGGAGGCTCAAGAACCTTTGGGCTACTATATCATTATTATATGTATCGGGATACTTGCGGTGGCACTCTAACTGGTCTTTCTACTGGGGCCACTCTTGCTAGTTCCTCTGAAAGGACGGGATAAATACCAGCAACGACAGTATTTCTTTCTCTTTCAGTCTGTTCTCTTTTTACCCGCTCCCCTTCCTCCTGTAACTTCTTTTCTTTGGCTTTTTCAGACTCCTGTCTACTTCTCTCTGCTTTGTGGAACACTTACTCTGTTCTTCTATGTGACTCCTTGCGCCAAAACTCAATGGCATCCTTCTGAGCAGGTCTACATTTTCTCTTCCATAACTCTTCCTCTACCTTCATAATGCATTCCGCATCCACGTTCCTGTGATAGGCCATCTATACTTTGTCTCTAATTCCTTCGTGTAAGCCACCCATAGTTCTAAAAACAACACGGCATCTAAACCATGCTTACAGTACATGAAATGTCCAGGTGTGTCTCTAGGCGGAATGTTAACTGGTTCCTCTAGTACACCTTTTCTGGTACATATCTTACGCAGTTTCGAAAACAACGGCATGTTGGAATGTAACCGAAAACAAAAATCACAATGACCCAAAAAACAAAAATCACAATGAAACAAACTTACATAAAAACCTGACACATTCAAACCTAACTGAACCTGACTAAGACAATAACATTCATACAGTTGAATCGGTGCACCTGAATACTTGAATACTTGAATACTTGATGCATGCTCTTGAATACTTGAATACTTGAAAACATACCGGTCTCACAAGTGAGACACGTCTTTACCGTGTTCATTAAATTAACCCGTCTTTATGCAACCCCCATGAAAAACTCACCGGGAAGCAGAACTTGAAGGCCTCGGACACTTGACGCTGCGCAGGGAATGGCGTATCTTTGGTGGATCTCTAGAAACCTCGAACACAGCTCTCTCGCAGGGTGGGCTCTGGGTCGGGACGATCCGCAATCCTCACCGCCTCGTATGGATGCCTGGTCGCAGTCCGTCTCCTTCGTTGGCCTGAGGGAGTTGGCGGGAAAACCCGCGACGTGTACACTTGAAGTCCGTCACGGCTGTGGAAGGGGGCAAAACTGGACCTTCATCTCCGGCGCGTGGGGAAAGAGATTTGTCCCTGTTCGGGCGCCATTAATGTCGTAAATAAAGTATTACGCACTCATAATTTCTATAGGTATCAATAGGATCATGCATAAAGCAAGAGGCTGAGTCCGTGGTATCAGGTTCAAAAGGGTTTTATTCCAATAACTCGAGTTATAGGGAGAATAGTTCCATCACCACAAGGGATCAGGAAGGGTCTTCTGCTCAGAATATTCTCAAACTTTATTCACAGAGTACAGTATATATACATTCTATATTATACGTAAGCAGGAGCGCTTCAGGCAGAGCAAGAGAGAATGAGATAAGAGCATGTGGGTGTGTAAGTAGGCGTGAAGGTGGGCGTCCATGTGGGCGTCCACGTGATGATCATTGGTGAATGTCATAGGTGGGTGGATACCTGGAGGGGGTTGCGTGATCAGCTGGAACTTTACTGGAACTTTGCCTTACTTGTGCTCAACTCGAGCATGACGTGTAACTGACGTGTAACTGGGGGAAGGCTGCTGTGCAGTCGGGGAGTCTGGAAGAGAGGCCTTCAGTGTCAGGACGACCAGCACATCTTGTATTATCTGATATCTAAAGTCCGGAGCAGGGACTGATCTGTGACATGGGTTGCCCATCACCAAGAGCCGATGTGGCTTCTATTTCTTTATTCACTGCGTGGGCCTTACATGGGGGCTATGGGCTTTTCACTGACGTGAGCTTTGCAATCACACAAAAGGAGACAGAAAGGCTAGGCTCTCTCCTTTGCATACGGGTGGTGTTTATTCCTCCTTATCCAGGCAGGAATGTGATTCAGTAGGAGTAAGCAGATAACCGTGCTCAATACTGTCTCGGCACCCCGGACTGGGCCCCTTTGGCTGAGGCCCAAGTGTGCGAGGCCAAGGATACGCAGCTGCAGCTCTCAGAGCGTCTGAGGCCTGAAACCTCTTTTCGGGCTCCGGCTGAGCCACAAAATGGGCTTTCATGAAAATGACACGAGTGCAGGAAAACATGATGCAAAACGTGTAGGCCTCAGTGCAGATTTGTCGTTTCTCTCATGGGAGACTTGATGGCAGGCCACGTTATAGCATAGGCATCATGGTAGACAGGCAATGGAGGGCAAATGCATGGCGTACATGCATGTAAACAAAAAACGTTTGGGGAACACATAGGGGACACATAGGCCTCATAATTTTTATTTCCTCAGGTGGCAGAGTGGGCTAAAGAACGGTGATGGATCAAACCCAGATCTGTTGACTGGTTGTGAGTGTTTGATTGGTTCTGATGCTCCGTCCATCCCCACCCCCTTTTGTACTGCTTTGTTCGCCATAGGTCGGCAGGGTATGCTCAGATGTGAGTCCCTTGCTCACTTTGCCACTGGATTTAAGCAAGCCTGGCTGAAGACGGCTGAAAGACCAGAAACCGGTCCAGGAAGCTTGTTTCCGGTCCAGGGAAGGCATTGCTTGGCAGTTCGGGCTGGACTGTTCCCATGAGGCACAGGGTCAGACTGATTTGCATATGGCCATGTCTGAACTGGGGTAGCAGAGTGGGCTAAAGAACGGTGATGGATCAAACCCAGATCTGTTGACTGGGTGTGAGTGTTTGATTGATTCTGATGCTCCGTCCATCACCACCCCCATTTGTACCGCTTTGTTCGCCATAATTTGGCAGGGTATGTTCAGACGTGAGTCCCTTGCTCACTTTGCCACTGGATTCAAGCAAGCCTGGCTGAAGATGGCTGAAATGCCAGAAACTGGTCCTAGTAACCTTGTTTCCGGTACAGAGAAGGCATTGCTTTGCAGTTCGGGCTGGACTGTTCCCATGAAGCACAGGGTCAGACGGATTTGCATATGGCCATGTCTGAACTGGGGTGGCAGAGTGGGATAAAGAACGGTGATGGATCAAGCCCAGATCTGTTGACTGGGTGTGAGTGTTTGATTGGTTCTGATGCTCCGTCCATCACCACCCCCTTTTTTACTGCTTTGTTCGCCATAAGTTGGCAGGGTATGCTCAGACGTGAGTCCCTTGCTCACTTTGCCACTGGTTTCAAGCAAGCCTGGCTGAAGACGGCAGAAATGCCAGAAACCGGTCCTAGGAAGCTTGTTTCCGGTCCAGGGAAGGCATTGCTTGGCAGTTCGGGCTGGACTGTTCTCATAAGGCACAGGTTCAGACTTATTTGCATATGGCCATGTCTGAACTGGGGTGGCAGAGTGGGCTAAAGAACGGTGATGGATCAAACCCAGATCTGTTGACTGGGTGTGAGTGTTTGATTGGTTCTGATGCTCCGTCCATCACCACCCCCTTTTGTACCGCTTTGTTCGCCATAAGTTGGCAGGGTATGCTCAGACGTAAGTCTCTTGCTCACTTTGCCACTGGATTCAAGTAAGCCTGGATGAAGACGGCTGAAATACCAAAAACCGGTCCTAGGAAGCTTGTTTCCGGTCCAGGGAAGGCATTGCTTGGCAGTGTGGGCTGGACTGTTCCCATGAGGCACAGGGTCAGACTGATTTGCGTATGGCCATGTCTGATCTGGGGTGGCAGAGTGGGCTAAAGAGCGGTCATGGATCAAACCCAGATCTGTTGACTGGGTGCGAGTGTTTGATAGGTTCTGATGCTCTGTCCATCACCACCCCCTTTTGTACCGCTTTCTTTGCCATAAGTTGGCAGGGTATGCTCAGACGTGAGTCCCTTGCTCACTTTGCCACTGGATTCAATCAAGCCTGGCTGAAAACAGCTGAAATGCCAGAAACCGGTCCTAGGAAGCTTGTTTTCGGTCCAGGGAAAGCATTGCTTGGCAGTTCGGGCTGGACTGTTCCCATGAGGCACAGAGTTAGACTGATTTGCATATGGCCATGTTTGAACTGGGGTGGCAGAGTGGGCTAAAGAACGGTGATGGATCAAACCCAGATTTCTTGACAGGGTGTGAGTGTTTGATTGGTTCTGATGCACCGTACATCACCACCCCTTTTTGAACTGCTTTGTTCGCCATAAGTTGGCAGGGTATGCTCAGACGTGAGTCCCTTGCTCACTTTGCCTCTGGATTCAGGCAAGCCTGGCTGAAGACGGCTGAAATGCCAGAAACCGGTCCTAGGAAGCTTGTTTCTGGTCCAGGGAAGGCATTGCTTGGCAGTTCGGGCTGGACTGTTCCCATGAGGCACAGGGTCAGACTGAATTGCATATGGCCATGTCTGAACTGGGGTGGCAGAGTGGGCTAAAGAACGGTAATGGATCAAACCCAGATCTGTTGACTGGGTGTGAGTGTTTGATTGGTTCTGATGCTCCGTCCATCACCACCCCCATTTGTACCGCTTTCTTTGCCATAAGTTGGCAGGGTATGCTCAGACGTGAGTCCCTTGCTCACTTTGCCACTGGATTCAATCAAGCCTGGCTGAAGACAGCTGAAATGCCAGAAACCGGTCCTAGGAAGCTTGTTTCCGGTCCAGGGAAGGCATTGCTTGGCAGTTTGGGCTGGACTGTTCCCATGAGGCACAGGGTCAGACTGATTTGCATATGGCCATGTCTGAACTGGGGTGGCAGAGTGGGCTAAAGAACGGTGATTGATCAAATCCAGATCTGTTGACTGGGTGTGAGTGTTTGATTGGTTCTGATGCTCCGTCCATCACCACCCCCTTTTGTACCGCTTTGTTCGCTATAAGTTGGCAAGGTATGCTCAGACTTGAGTCCCTTGCTCACGCACACTTTGCCACTTGATTCAAGCAAGCCTGGCCGAAGACGGCTGAAATGCCAGAAACCGGTCCTAGGAAGCTTGTTTGCGGTCCAGGGAAGGCATTGTTTGGCAGTTCGGGCTGGACTGTTCTCTTGAGGCACAGGGTCAGACTGATTTGCATATGGCCATGTCTGAACGGGGGTGGCAGAGTGGGCTAAAGAACGGTGATGGATCAAACCCAGATTTCTTGACTGGGTGTGAGTGTTTGATTGGTTCTGATGCTCTGTCCATCCCCACCCCCTTTTGTACCGTTTTGTTCGCCATAAGTTGGCAGGGTATGCTCAGACGTGAGTCCCTTGCTCACTTTGCCACTGGATTTAATCAAGCCTGGCTGAAGACAGCTGAAATGCCAGAAACCGGTCCTAGGAAGCTTGTTTTCGGTCCAGGGAAGGCATTGCTTGGCAGTTCGGGCTGGACTGTTCCCATAAGGCACAGGGTCAGACTGTTTTGCATATGGCCATCTCTGAACTGGGGTGGCAGAGTGGGCTAAAGAACGGTGATGGATCAAACCCAGATCTGTTGACTGGGTGTGAGTGTTTGATTGGTTCTGATGCTCTGTCCATCACCACCCCCTTTTGTACCGCTTTGTTCGCCATAAGTTGGCAGGGTATGCTCAGACGTGAGTCCCTTGCTCACTTTGCCACTGGATTCAATAAAGCCTGGCTGAAGAAAGCTGAAATGCCAGAAACCGGTCCTAGGAAGCTTGTTTTCGGTCCAGGGAAGGCATTGCTTGGCAGTTCGGGCTGGACTGTTCCTATGAGGCACAGGGTCAGACTGATTTGCATATGGCCATGTTTGAACTGGGGTGGCAGAGTGGGCTAAAAAACGGTGATGGATCAATCCCAGATTTCTTGACTGGGTGTCAGTGTTTGGTTGGTTCTGATGCACCGTACATCACCACCCCTTTTTGTACTGCTTTCTTCGCCATAAGTTGGCAGGGTATGCTCAGACGTGAGTCCCTTGCTCACTTTGCCACTAGATTCAAGCAAGCCTGGCTGAAGACGGCTGAAATGCCAGAAACCAGTCCTAGGAAGCTTGTCTCCGGTCCAGGGAAGGCATTGCTTGGCAGTTCGGGCTGGACTGTTCCCATGAGGCACAGGGTCAGACTGATTTGCATATGGCCATGTCTGAACTGGGGTGGCAGACTGGGCTAAAGAACGGTGATGGATCAAACCCAGATCTGTTGACTGGGTGTGAGTGTTTGATTGGTTCTGATGCTCCGTCCATCACCAGCCCCTTTTGTACCGCTTTGTTCGCCATAAGTTGGCAGGGTATGCACAGACGTGAGTCCTTTGCTCACTTTGCCACTGGATTCAAGCAAGCCTGGCTGAAGACGGCTGAAATGCCAGGAAACGGTCCTAGGAAGCTTGTTTCCGGTCCAGGGAAGGCATTGCTTGGCAGATCGGGCTGGACTGTTCTCATAAGGCACAGGGTCAGACTGATTTGCATATGGCCATGTCGGAACTGGGGTGGCAGAGTGGGCTAAAGAACGGTGATGGATCAAACCCAGATCTGTTGACTGGGTGTGAGTGTTTGATTGGTTCTGATGCTCCGTCCATCACCACCCCCTTTTGTACCGCTTTGTTCGCCATAAGTTGGCAGGGTATGCTCAGACGTAAGTCTCTTGCTCACTTTGCCACTGGATTCAAGTAAGCCTGTCTGAAGACGGCTGAAATGCCAGAAACCGGTCCTAGAAGCTTGTTTCCGGTCCAGGGAAGGCATTGCTTGGCAGTTTGGGCTGGACTGTTCCCATGAGGCACAGGGTCAGACTGATTTGCGTATGGCCATGTCTGATCTGGGGTGGCAGCGTGGGCTAAAGAACGGTCATGGATCAAACCCAGATCTTTTGACTGGGTGTGAGTGTTTGATTGGTTCTGATGCTCTGTCCATCACCACCCCCTTTTGTACCGCTTTGTTCGCCATAAGTTGGCAGGGTATGCTCAGACGTAAGTCTCTTGCTCACTTTGCCACTGGATTCAAGCAGGCCTGGCTGAAGACGGCTGAAATGCCAGAAACCGGTCCTAGGAAGCTTGTTTCCGGTCCAGGGAAGGCATTGCTTGGCAGTTCGGGCTGGACTGTTCTCATAAGGCACAGGGTCAGACTGATTTGCATATGGCCATGTCTGAACTGGGGTGGCAGAGTGGGCTAAAGAACGGTGATGGATCAAACCCAGATTTCTTGACTGGGTGTGAGTGCTTGATTGGTTCTGATGCTCCGTCCATCCCCACCCCCTTTTGTACCGCTTTGTTCGCCATAAGTTGGCAGGGTATGCTCAGACGTAAGTCTCTTGCTCACTTTGCCACTGGATTCAAGCAAGCCTGGCTGAAGACGGCTGAAATGCCAGAAACCGGTCCTAGGAAGCTTGTTTCCGGTCCAGGGAAGGCATTGCTTGGCAGTTCGGGCTGGACTGTTCCCATGAGGCACAGGGTCAGACTGAATTGCATATGGCCATGTCTGAACTGGGGTGGCAGAGTGGGCTAAAGAACGGTAATGGATCAAACCCAGATCTGTTGACTGGGTGTGAGTGTTTGATTGGTTCTGATGCTCCGTCCATCACCACCCCCTTTTGTACCGCTTTGTTCGCCATAAGTCGGCAGGGTATGCACAGACGTGAGTCCTTTGCTCACTTTGCCACTGTATTCTAGCAAGCCTGGCTGAAGACGGCTGAAATGCCAGAAACCGGTCCTAGGAAGCTTGTTTCCGGTCCAGGGAAGGCATTGCTTGGCAGTTTGGGCTGGACTGTTCCCATGAGGCACAGGGTCAGACTGATTTGCATATGGCCATGTCTGAACTGGGGTGGCAGAGTGGGCTAAAGAACGGTGATTGATCAGCTCCAGATCTGTTGACTGGGTGTGAGTGTTTGATTGGTTCTGATGCTCCGTCCATCACCACCCCCTTTTGTACCGCTTTGTTCGCTATAAGTTGGCAAGGTATGCTCAGACTTGAGTCCCTTGCTCACGCACACTTTGCCACTTGATTCAAGCAAGCCTGGCCGAAGACGGCTGAAATGCCAGAAACCGGTCCTAGGAAGCTTGTTTGCGGTCCAGGGAAGGCATTGTTTGGCAGTTCGGGCTGGACTGTTCTCTTGAGGCACAGGGTCAGACTGATTTGCATATGGCCATGTCTGAACGGGGGTGGCAGAGTGGGCTAAAGAATGGTGATGGATCAAACCCAGATTTCTTGACTGGGTGTGAGTGTTTGATTGGTTCTGATGCTCTGTCCATCCCCACCCCCTTTTGTACCGTTTTGTTCGCCATAAGTTGGCAGGGTATGCTC
The DNA here is from genome assembly GCF_964204655.1 of Triturus cristatus. NCBI lineage: Eukaryota > Metazoa > Chordata > Amphibia > Caudata > Salamandridae > Triturus > Triturus cristatus. Next base: position 402,591,812 of record NC_140579.1, on the reverse strand, counting down.
AGACGTGAGTCCCTTGCTCACTTTGCCACTGGATTTAATCAAGCCTGGCTGAAGACAGCTGAAATGCCAGAAACCGGTCCTAGGAAGCTTGTTTTCGGTCCAGGGAAGGCATTGCTTGGCAGTTCGGGCTGGACTGTTCCCATAAGGCACAGGGTCAGACTGTTTTGCATATGGCCATCTCTGAACTGGGGTGGCAGAGTGGGCTAAAGAACGGTGATGGATCAAACCCAGATCTGTTGACTGGGTGTGAGTGTTTGATTGGTTCTGATGCTCTGTCCATCACCACCCCCTTTTGTACCGCTTTGTTCGCCATAAGTTGGCAGGGTATGCTCAGACGTGAGTCCCTTGCTCACTTTGCCACTGGATTCAATAAAGCCTGGCTGAAGACAGCTGAAATGCCAGAAACTGGTCCTAGGAAGCTTGTTTTCGGTCCAGGGAAGGCATTGCTTGGCAGTTCGGGCTGGACTGTTCCCATGAGGCACAGGGTCAGACTGATTTGCATATGGCCATGTTTGAACTGGGGTGGCAGAGTGGGCTAAAAAACGGTGATGGATCAAACCCAGATTTCTTGACTGGGTGTCAGTGTTTGGTTGGTTCTGATGCACCGTACATCACCACCCCTTTTTGTACTGCTTTCTTCGCCATAAGTTGGCAGGGTATGCTCAGACGTGAGTCCCTTGCTCACTTTGCCACTAGATTCAAGCAAGCCTGGCTGAAGACGGCTGAAATGCCAGAAACCAGTCCTAGGAAGCTTGTCTCCGGTCCAGGGAAGGCATTGCTTGGCAGTTCGGGCTGGACTGTTCCCATGAGGCACAGGGTCAGACTGATTTGCATATGGCCATGTCTGAACTGGGGTGGCAGAGTGGGCTAAAGAACGGTGATGGATCAAACCCAGATCTGTTGACTGGGTGTGAGTGTTTGATTGGTTCTGATGCTCCGTCCATCACCACCCCCTTTTGTACCGCTTTGTTCGCCATAAGTTGGCAGGGTATGCACAGACGTGAGTCCTTTGCTCACTTTCCCACTGGATTCAAGCAAGCCTGGCTGAAGACGGCTGAAATGCCAGGAAACGGTCCTAGGAAGCTTGTTTCCGGTCCAGGGAAGGCATTGCTTGGCAGTTCGGGCTGGACTGTTCTCATAAGGCACAGGGTCAGACTGATTTGCATATGGCCATGTCGGAACTGGGGTGGCAGAGTGGGCTAAAGAACGGTGATGGATCAAACCCAGATCTGTTGACTGGGTGTGAGTGTTTGATTGGTTCTGATGCTCCGTCCATCACCACCCCCTTTTGTACCGCTTTGTTCGCCATAAGTTGGCAGGGTATGCTCAGACGTAAGTCTCTTGCTCACTTTGCCACTGGATTCAAGTAAGCCTGTCTGAAGACGGCTGAAATGCCAGAAACCGGTCCTAGGAAGCTTGTTTCCGGTCCAGGGAAGGCATTGCTTGGCAGTTTGGGCTGGACTGTTCCCATGAGGCACAGGGTCAGACTGATTTGCGTATGGCCATGTCTGATCTGGGGTGGCAGCGTGGGCTAAAGAACGGTCATGGATCAAACCCAGATCTGTTGACTGGGTGTGAGTGTTTGATTGGTTCTGATGCTCTGTCCATCACCACCCCCTTTTGTACCGCTTTGTTCGCCATAAGTTGGCAGGGTATGCTCAGACGTAAGTCTCTTGCTCACTTTGCCACTGGATTCAAGCAAGCCTTGCTGAAGACGGCTGAAATGCCAGAAACCGGTCCTAGGAAGCTTGTTTCCGGTCCAGGGAAGGCATTGCTTGGCAGTTCGGGCTGGACTGTTCCCATGAGGCACAGGGTCAGGCTGATTTGCATATGGCCATGTTTGACCTGGGGTGGCAGAGTGGGCTAAAGAACGGTGATGGATCAAACCCAGATTTCTTGACTGGGTGTGAGTGTTTGATTGGTTCTAATGGTCCGTCCATCACCACCCCCTTTTGTACTGCTTTGTTCACCATAAGTTGGCAGGGTATGCTCAGACGTGAGTCCCTTGCTCACTTTTCCACTGGATTCAAGCAAGCCTGGCTGAACACGGCTGAAATGCCAGAAACCGGTCCTAGGAAGCTTGTTTCTGGTCCAGGGAAGGCATTGCTTGGCAGTTCGGGCTGGACTGTTCCCATGAGGCACAGGGTCAGACTGATTTGCATATGGCCATGTCTGAACTGGAGTGACAGAGTGGGCTAAATAACGGTGATGGATCAAACCCTGATCTGTTGACTGGGTGTGAGTGTTTGATTGGTTCTGATGCTCCGTCCATCACCACCCCCTTTTGTACCGCTTTGTTCGCCATAAGTTGGCAGGGTATGCTCAGACGTGAGTCCCTTGCTCACTTTGCCACTGGATTCAAGCAAGCCTGGCTGAAGACAGCTGAAATGCCAGACACCGGTCCTAGGAAGCTTGTTTACGGTCCAGGGAAGGCATTGCTTGGCAGTTCGGGCTGGACTGTTCCCATGACGCACAGGGTCAGACTGATTCGCATATGGCCATGTTTGAACTGGGGTGTCAGAGTGGGCTAAAGAACGGTGATGGATCAAACCCAGATTTGTTGACTGGGTTTGAGTGTTTGATTGGTTCTGATGCACCGTCCATCACCACCCCCTTTTGTACCGCATTGTTCGCCATAAGTTGGCAGGGTATGCTCAGACGTGAGTCCCTTGCTCACTTTGCCACTGGATTAAAGCAAGCCTGGCTGAAGACGACTGAAATGCCAGAAACCGGTCCTAGGAAGCTTGTTTCCGGTCCAGGGAAGGCATTGCTTGGCAGTTCGGGCTGGACTGTTTCCATGAGGCACAGGGTCAGACTGATCTGCATATGGCCATGTCTGAACTGGGGTGGCAGAGTGGGCTAAAGAACGGTGATGGATCAAACCCAGATCGGTTGACTGGGTGTGAGTGTTTGATTGGTTCTGATGCTCTGTCCATCACCACCCCCTTTTGTACCGCTTTGTTCACCATAAGTTGGCAGGGTATGTTCAGACGTGAGTCCCTTGCTCACTTTGCCACTGGATTCAAGCAAGCCTGGCTGAAGACAGCTGAAAGGTCAGAAACCGGTCCTAGGAAGCTTGTTTCCGGTCCAGGGAAGACATTCTTTGCAGTTCGGGCTGGACTGTTCCCATGAGGCACATGGTCAGACTGATTTGCATATGGCCATGTCTGAACTGGGGTGGCAGAGTAGCCTAAAGAACGGTGATGGATCAAACCCAGATCTGTTGACTGGGTGTGAGTGTTTGATTGGTTCTGATGCTCCGTTCATCACCACCCCCTTTTGTACAGCTTTGTTTGCCATAAGTTGGCAGGGCATGCTCAGACGTGAGTCCCTTGCTCACTTTGCCACTGGATTCAAGCAAGCCTGGCTGAAGACGGATAAAATGTCAGAAACTGGTCCTAGGAAGCTTGTTTCCGGTCCAGGGAAAGGATTGTTTGGCAGTTCGGGCTGGACTGTTCCCTTGAGGCACAGGGTCAGATTGATTTGCATATGGCCATGTCTGAACGGGGGTGGCAGAGTAGGCTAAAGAACGGTGAAGGATCAAACCCAGATTTCTTGACTGGGTTTGAGTGTTTGATTGGTTCTGATGCACCGTACATCACCACCCCTTTTTGTACTTCTTTGTTCGCCATAAGTTGTCAGGGTAAGCTCAGACGTGAGTCCCTTGCTCACTTTACCACTGGATTCAAGCAAGCCTGGCTGAAGACGACTGAAATGCCAGAAACCGGTCCTAGGAAGCTTGTTTCCGGTCCAGGGAAGGCATTGCTTGGCAGTTTGGGCTGGACTGTTTCCATGAGGCACAGGGTCAGACTGATCTGCATATGGCCATGTCTGAACTGGGGTGGCAGAGTAGCCTAAAGAACGGTGATGGATCAAACCCAGATCCGTTGACTGGGTGTGAGTGTTTGATTGGTTCTGATGCTCCGTTCATCACCACCCCCTTTTGTACCGCTTTGTTTGCCATAAGTTGGCAGGGCATGCTCAGACGTGAGTCCCTTGCTCACTTTGCCACTGGATTCAAGCAAGCCTGGCTGAAGACGGATAAAATGTCAGAAACCGGTCCTAGGAAGCTTGTTTCCGGTCCAGGGAAGGGATTGTTTGGCAGTTCGGGCTGGACTGTTCCCTTGAGGCACAGGGTCAGATTGATTTGCATATGGCCATGTCTGAACGGGGGTGGCAGAGTAGGCTAAAGAACGGTGAAGGATCAAACCCAGATCTGTTGACTGGGTGTGAGTGTTTGATTGGTTCTGATGCTCCGTCCATCACCACCACCTTTTGTACCGCTTTGTTCGCCATAAGTCGGCAGGGTATGCACAGACGTGAGTCCTTTGCTCACTTTGCCACTGGATTCTAGCAAGCCTGGCTGAAGACGGCTGAAATGCCAGAAACCGGTCCTAGGAAGCTTGTTTCCGGTCCAGGGAAGGCATTGCTTGGCAGTTTGGGCTGGACTGTTCCCATGAGGCACAGGGTCAGACTGATTTGCATATGGCCATGTCTGAACTGGGGTGGCAGAGTGGGCTAAAGAACGGTGATTGATCAAATCCAGATCTGTTGACTGGGTGTGAGTGTTTGATTGGTTCTGATGCTCCGTCCATCACCACCCCCTTTTGTACCGCTTTGTTCGCTATAAGTTGGCAAGGTATGCTCAGACTTGAGTCCCTTGCTCACGCACACTTTGCCACTTGATTCAAGCAAGCCTGGCCGAAGACGGCTGAAATGCCAGAAACCGGTCCTAGGAAGCTTTTTCGCGGTCCAGGGAAGGCATTGTTTGGCAGTTCGGGCTGGACTGTTCTCTTGAGGCACAGGGTCAGACTGATTTGCATATGGCCATGTCTGAACGGGGGTGGCAGAGTGGGCTAAAGAACGGTGATGGATCAAACCCAGATCTGTTGACTGGGTGTGAGTGTTTGATTGGTTCTGATGCTCCGTCCATCACCACCCCCTTTTGTACCTCTTTGTTCGCCATAAGTTGGCAGGGTATGCTCAGACGTGAGTCCCTTGCTCACTTTGCCACTGGATTCAATAAAGCCTGGCTGAAGACAGCTGAAATGCCAGAAACCGGTCCTAGGAAGCTTGTTTTCGGTCCAGGGAAGGCATTGCTTGGCAGTTCGGGCTGGACTGTTCCCATGAGGCACAGGATCAGACTGATTTGCATATGGCCATGTTTGAACTGGGGTGGCAGAGTGGGCTAAAAAACGGTGATGGATCAAACCCAGATTTCTTGACTGGGTGTCAGTGTTTGGTTGGTTCTGATGCACCGTACATCACCACCCCTTTTTGTACTGCTTTCTTCGCCATAAGTTGGCAGGGTATGCTCAGACGTGAGTCCCTTGCTCACTTTGCCACTAGATTCAAGCAAGCCTGGCTGAAGACGGCTGAAATGCCAGAAACCAGTCCTAGGAAGCTTGTCTCCGGTCCAGGGAAGGCATTGCTTGGCAGTTCGGGCTGGACTGTTCCCATGAGGCACAGGGTCAGACTGATTTGCATATGGCCATGTCTGAACTGGGGTGGCAGAGTGGGCTAAAGAACGGTGATGGATCAAACCCAGGTCTGTTGACTGGGTGTGAGTGTTTGATTGGTTCTGATGCTCCGTCCATCACCACCCCCTTTTGTACCGCTTTGTTCGCCATAAGTTGGCAGGGTATGCACAGACGTGAGTCCCTTGCTCACTTTGCCACTAGATTCAAGCAAGCCTGGCTGAAGACGGCTGAAATGCCAGAAACCAGTCCTAGGAAGCTTGTCTCCGGTCCAGGGAAGGCATTGCTTGGCAGTTCGGGCTGGACTGTTCCCATGAGGCACAGGGTCAGACTGATTTGCATATGGCCATGTCGGAACTGGGGTGGCAGAGTGGGCTAAAGAACGGTGATGGATCAAACCCAGATCTGTTGACTGGGTGTGAGTGTTTGATTGGTTCTGATGCTCCGTCCATCACCACCCCCTTTTGTACCGCTTTGTTCGCCATAAGTTGGCAGGGTATGCTCAGACGTGAGTCCCTTGCTCACTTTGCCACTGGATTCAAGCAAGCCTGGCTGAAGACGGCTGAAATGCCAGAAACCGGTCCTAGGAAGCTTGTTTCCGGTCCAGGGAAGGCATTGCTTGGCAGTTTGGGCTGGACTGTTCCCATGAGGCACAGGGTCAGACTGATTTGCGTATGGCCATGTCTGATCTGGGGTGGCAGAGTGGGCTAAAGAACGGTCATGGATCAAACCCAGATCTGTTGACTGGGTGTGAGTGTTTGATTGGTTCTGATGCTCTGTCCATCACCACCCCCTTTTGTACCGCTTTATTCGGCATAAGTTGGCAGGGTATGCTCAGACGTAAGTCTCTTGCTCACTTTGCCACTGGATTCAAGCAGGCCTGGCTGAAGACGGCTGAAATGCCAGAAACCGGTCCTAGGAAGCTTGTTTCCAGTCCAGGGAAGGCATTGCTTGGCAGTTCCGGCTGGACTGTTCTCATAAGGCACAGGGTCAGACTGATTTGCATATGGCCATGTCTGAACTGGGGTGGCAGAGTGGGCTAAAGAACGGTGATGGATCAAACCCAGATTGCTTGACTGGGTGTGAGTGCTTGATTGGTTCTGATGCTCCGTCCATCCCCACCCCCTTTTGTACCGCTTTGTTTGCCATAAGTTGGCAGGGTATGCTCAGACGTAAGTCTCTTGCTCACTTTGCCACTGGATTCAAGCAAGCCTGGCTGAAGACGGCTGAAATGCCAGAAACCGGTCCTAGGAAGCTTGTTTCCGGTCCAGGGAAGGCATTGCTTGGCAGTTCGGGCTGGACTGTTCTCATAAGGCACAGGGTCAGACTGATTTGCATATGGCCATGTCTGAACTGGGGTGGCAGAGTGGGCTAAAGAACGGTGATGGATCAAACCCAGATCTGTTGACTGGGTGTGAGTGTTTGATTGGTTCTGATGATCCGTCCATCACCACCCCCTTTTGTACCGCTTTGTTCGCAATAAGTTGGCAGGGTATGCTCAGACGTAAGTCTCTAGCTCACTTTGCCACTGGATTCAAGTAAGCCTGGCTGAAGATGGCTGAAATGCCAGAAACCGGTCCTAGGAAGCTTGTTTCCGTTCCAGGGAAGGGATTGCTTGGCAGTTTGGGCTGGACTGTTCTCATGAGGCACAGGGTCAGACTGATTTGCATATGGCCATGTCTGATCTGGGGTGGCAGAGTGGGCTAAAGAACGGTGATGGATCAAACCCACATCTGTTGACTGGGTGTGAGTGTTTGATTGGTTCTGATGCTCCGTCCATCACACCCCCTTTTGTATTGCTTTGTTCGCCAAAAGTTGGCAGGGTATGCTCAGACGTGAGTCCCATGCTCACTTTGCCCTGGATTCAATCAAGCCTGGCTGAAGACAGCTGAAATGCCAGAAACCGGTCCTAGGAAGCTTGTTTTCGGTCCAGTGAAGGCATTGCTCGGCAGTTCGGCTGTACTGTTCCCATGAGGCACAGGGTCAGACTGATTTGCATATGGCCATGTTTGACCTGGGGTGGCAGAGTGGGCTAAAGAACGGTGATGGATCAAACCCAGATCTGTTGACTGGGTGTGAGTGTTTGATTGGTTCTGATGCTCCGTCCATCACCACCCCCTTTTGTACCACTTTGTTTGCCATAAGTTGGAAGGGCATGCTCAGACGTGAGTCCCTTGCTCACTTTGCCACTGGATTCAAGCAAGCCTTGCTGAAGACGGATAAAATGCCAGAAACCGGTCCTAGGAAGCTTTTTTCCGGTCCAGGGAAGGGATTGTTTGGCAGTTCGGGCTGGACTGTTCCCTTGAGGCACAGGGTCAGATTGATTTGCATATGGCCATGTCTGAACGGGGGTGGCAGAGTAGGCTAAAGAACGGTGAAGGATCAAACCCAGATTTCTTGACTGGGTTTGAGTGTTTGATTGGTTCTGATGCACCGTACATCACCACCCCTTTTTGTACTTCTTTGTTCGCCATAAGTTGGCAGGGTAAGCTCAGACGTGAGTCCCTTGCTCACTTTACCACTGGATTCAAGCAAGCCTGGCTGAAGACGGCTGAAATGCCAGAAACCGGTCCTAGGAAGCTTGTTTCCAGTCCAGGGAAGGCATTGCTTGGCAGTTCGGGCTGGACTGTTCCCATGAGGCACAGGGTCAGACTGATTTGCATATGGCGATGTCTGAACTGGGGTGGCAGAGTGGGCTAAAGAACGGTGATGGATCAAACCCAGATCTGTTGACTGGGTGTGAGTGTTTGATTGGTTCTGATGCTCCGTCCATCACCACCCCCTTTTTTACCGCTTTGTTCGCCATAAGTTGGCAGGGTATGCTCAGACGTGAGTCCCTTGCTCACTTTGCCACTTGATTCAAGCAAGCCTGGCTAAAGACGGCTGAAATGCCAGAAACCGGACCTAGGAAGCTTGTTTCCTGTGCAGGGAAGGCATTGCTTGGCAGTTCGGGCTGGACTGTTCCCATAAGGCACAGGGTCAGACTGATTTGCATATGGCAATGTCTGAACTGGGGTGGCAGAGTGGGTAAAGAACGGTGATGGATCAAACCCAGATCTGTTGACTTGGTGTGAGTGTTTGATTGGTTCTGATGCTCCGTCCATCACCACCCCCTTTTGTACCGCTTTGTTCGCCATAAGTTGGCAGGGTATGCTCAGACGTGAGTCCCTTGCTCACTTTGCCACTGGATTCAAGCAAGCCTGGCTGAAGACGGATGAAATACCAGAAACAGGTCCTAGGAAACTTGTTTCCGGTCCAGGGAAGGCATTGCTTGGCAGTTTGGGCTGGACTGTTCCCATGAGGCACAGTGTCAGACTGATTTGCATATGGCCATGTCTGAACTGGGGTGGCAGAGTGGGCTAAAGAACGGTGATGGATCAAACCCAGATCTGTTGACTGGGTGTGAGTGTTTGATTGGTTCTGATGCTCCGTCCATCACCACCACCTTTTGTACCGCTTTGTTTGCCATAAGTTTGCAGGGTATGCTCAGACGTGAGTCCCTTGCTTACTTTGCCTCTGGATTCAAGCAAGCCTGGCTGAAGACGGCTGAAATGCCAGAAACTGGTCTTAGGAAGCTTGTTTCCGGTCCAGGGAAGGCATTGCTTGGCAGTTCGGGCTGGACTGTTCCCATGAGGCACAGGGTCAGACTGATTTGCATATGGCAATGTCTGAACTGGGGTGGCAGAGTGGGCTAAAGAACGATGATGGATCAAACCCAGATCTGTTGACTGGGTGTGAGTGTTTGATTGGTTCTGATGCTCCGTCCATAACCACCCCCTTTTGTACCACTTTGTTTGCCATAAGTTGGAAGGGTATGCTCAGACGTGAGTCCCTTGCTCACGTTGCCACTGGATTCAAGCAAGCCTGGCTGAAGACGGCTGAAATGCCAGAAACCGGACCTAGGAAGCTTGTTTCCGGTCCAGGGAAGGCCTTGCTTGGCAGTTCGGGCTGGACTGTTCCCATGAGGCACAGGGTCAGACTGATTTGCATATGGCCATGTCTGAACTGGGGTGGCAGAGTGGGCTAAAGAACGGTGATGGATCAAACTCAGATCCGTTGACTGGGAGTGAGTGTGTGATTGCTTCTGGTGCTCCGTCCATCACCACCCCCATTTGTACCGCTTTCTTTGCCATAAGTTGGCAGGGTATGCTCAGACGTGAGTCCCTTGCTCACTTTGCCACTGGATTCAATCAAGCCTGGCTGAAGACAGCTGAAATGCCAGAAACCGGTCCTAGGAAGCTTGTTTTCGGTCCAGTGAAGGCATTGCTTGGCAGTTCGGGCTGGGCTGTTCCCATGAGGCACAGGGTCAGACTGATTTGCATATGGCCATGTCTGAACTGGGGTGGCAGAGTGGCCTAAAGATCGGTGATGGATAAAACCCAGATCTGTTGACCGGGTGTGAGTGTTTGATTGGTTCTGATGCTCCGTCCATCCCCACCACCTTTTGTACCGCTTTGTTTGCCATAAGTTGGCAGGGTATGCTCAGATGTGAGTCCCTTGCTCACTTTGCCTCTGGATTCAAGCAAGCTTGGCTGAAGACGGCTGAAATGCCAGAAACCGAACCTAGGAAGCTTGTTTCCGATCCAGGGAAGGCATTGCTTGGCAGTTCGGGCTGGACTGTTCCCATGAGGCACAGGGTCAGACTGATTTGCATATGGCCATGTCTGAACTGGGGTGGCAGAGTGGGCTAAAGAACGGTGATGGATCAAACTCAGATCCGTTGACTGGGAGTGAGTGTGTGATTGGTTCTGATGCTCCGTCCATCACCACCCCCATTTGTACCGCTTTCTTTGCCATAAGTTGGCAGGGTATGCTCAGACGTGAGTCCCTTGCTCACTTTGCCACTGGATTCAATCAAGCCTGGCTGAAGACAGCTGAAATGCCAGAAACCGGTCCTAGGAAGCTTGTTTTCGGTCCAGTGAAGGCATTGCTTGGCAGTTCGGGCTGGACTGTTCCCATGAGGCACAGGGTCGGACTGATTTGCATATGGCCATGTCTGAACTGGGGTGGCAGAGTGGCCTAAAGATCGGTGATGGATCAAACCCAGATCTGTTGACTGGGTGTGAGTGTTTGATTGGTTCTGATGCTCTGTCTATCACCACCCCCTTTTGTACCGCTTTGTTCGCCATAAGTTGACACGGTATGCTCAGACGTGAGTCCCTTTCTCACTTTGCCTCTGGATTCAAGCAAGCCTGGCTGAAGATGGCTGAAATGCCAGAAACTGGTCCTAGGAAGCTTGTTTCCGGTCCAGGGAAGGCATTGCTTGGGAGTTTGGGCTGGACTGTTCCCATAAGGCACAGGGTCAGACTGATTTGCATATGGCCATGTCTGACTTCGGGTGGCAGAGTGGGCTAAAGAACGGTGATGGATCAAACCCAGATCTGTTGACTTGGTGTGAGTGTTTGATTGGTTCTGATGCTCCGTCCATCACCACCCCCTTTTGTACCGCTTTGTTTGCCATAAGTTTGCAGGGTATGCTCAGACATGAGTCCCTTGCTCACTTTGCCTCTGGATTCAAGCAAACTTGGCTGAAGACGGCTGAAATGCCAGAAACCGGACCTAGGAAGCTTGTTTCCGATCCAGGGAAGGCATTGCTTGGCAGTTCGGGCTGGACTGTTCCCATGAGGCACAGGGTCAGACTGATTTGCATATGGCCATGTCTGAACTGGGGTGGCAGAGTGGGCTAAAGAACGGTGATGGATCAAACTCAGATCCGTTGACTGGGAGTGAGTGTGTGATTGGTTCTGATGCTCCGTCCATCACCACCCCCATTTGTACCGCTTTCTTTGCCATAAGTTGGCAGGGTATGCTCAGACGTGAGTCCCTTGCTCACTTTGCCACTGGATTCAATCAAGCCTGGCTGAAGACAGCTGAAATGCCAGAAACCGGTCCTAGGAAGCTTGTTTTCGGTCCAGTGAAGGCATTGCTTGGCAGTTCGGGCTGGACTGTTCCCATGAGGCACAGGGTCGGACTGATTTGCATATGGCCATGTCTGAACTGGGGTGGCAGAGTGGCCTAAAGATCGGTGATGGATCAAACCCAGATCTGTTGACTGGGTGTGAGTGTTTGATTGGTTCTGATGCTCTGTCCATCACCACCCCCTTTTGTACCGCTTTGTTCGCCATAAGTTGGCACGGTATGCTCAGACGTGAGTCCCTTTCTCACTTTGCCTCTGGATTCAAGCAAGCCTGGCTGAAGATGGCTGAAATGCCAGAAACTGGTCCTAGGAAGCTTGTTTCCGGTCCAGGGAAGGCATTGCTTGGCAGTTTGGGCTGGACTGTTCCCATAAGGCACAGGGTCAGACTGATTTGCATATGGCCATGTCTGAACTCGGGTGGCAGAGTGGGCTAAAGAACGGTGATGGATCAAACCCAGATCTGTTGACTTGGTGTGAGTGTTTGATTGGTTCTGATGCTCCGTCCATCACCACCCCCTTTTGTACCGCTTTGTTTGCCATAAGTTGGCAGGGTATGCTCAGACGTGAGTCCCTTGCTCACTTTGCCTCTGGATTCAAGCAAGCCTGGTTGAACACGGCTGAAATGCCAGAAACTGATCCTAGGAAGCTTGTTTCCGGTCCAGGGAAAGCATTGCTTGGCAGTTTGGGATGGACTGTTCCCATGAGGCACAGGGTCAGACTGATTTGCATATGGCCATGTCTGAACTGGGGTGGCAGAATGGGCTAAAGAACGGTGATGGATCAAACTCAGATCCGTTGACTGGGAGTGAGTGTGTGAATGGTTCTGATGCTCCGTCCATCACCACCCCCATTTGTACCGCTTTCTTTGCCATAAGTTGGCAGGGTATGCTCAGACGTGAGTCCCTTGCTCACTTTGCCACTGGATTCAATCAAGCCTGGCTGAAGACAGCTGAAATGCCAGAAACCGGTCCTAGGAAGCTAGTTTTCAGTCCAGTGAAGGCATTGCTTGGCAGTTCGGGCTGGACTGTTCCCATGAGGCACAGGGTCAGACTGATTTGCATATGGCCCATGTCTGAACTGGGGTGGCAGAGTGGCCTAAAGATCGGTGATGGATCAAACCCAGATCTGTTGACTGGGTGTGAGTGTTTGATTGGTTCTGATGCTCCGTCCATCACCACCCCCTTTTGTACCGCTTTGTTCACCATAAGTTGGCAGGGTATGCTCAGACGTGAGTCCCTTTCTCACTTTGCCTCTGGATTTAAGCAAGCCTGGCTGAAGACGGCTGAAATGCCAGAAACTGGTCCTAGGAAACTTGTTTCCGGTCCAGGGAAGGCATTGCTTGGCAGTTTGGGCTGGACTGTTCCCATGAGGCACAGGGTCAGACTGATTTGCATATGGCCATGTCTGAACTGGGGTGGCAGAGTGGGCTAAAGAACGGTGATGGATAAAACCCAGATCTGTTGACCGGGTGTGAGTGTTTGATTGGTTCTGATGCTCCGTCCATCCCCACCACCTTTTGTACCGCTTTGTTTGCCATAAGTTGGCAGGGTATGCTCAGACGTGAGTCCCTTGCTCACTTTGCCTCTGGATTCAAGCAAGCCTGGCTGAAGACGGCTGAAATGCCAGAAACTGGTCCTAGGAAACTTGTTTCCGGTCCAGGGAAGGCATTGCTTGGCAATTCGGGCTGGACTGTTCCCATAAGGCACAGGGTCAGACTGATTTGCATATGGCAATGTCTGAACTGGGGTGGCAGAGTGGGCTAAAGAACGGTGATGGATCAAACCCAGATCTGTTGACTGGGTGTGAGTGTTTGATTGGTTCTGATGCTCCGTCCATCACCACCACCTTTTGTACCGCTTTGTTTGCCATAAGTTTGCAGGGTATGCTCAGACGTGAGTCCCTTGCTTACTTTGCCTCTGGATTCAAGCAAGCCTGGCTGAAGACGGCTGAAATGCCAGAAACTGGTCTTAGGAAGCTTGTTTCCGGTCCAGGGAAGGCATTGCTTGGCAGTTCGGGCTGGACTGTTCCCATGAGGCACAGGGTCAGACTGATTTGCATATGGCAATGTCTGAACTGGGGTGGCAGAGAGGGCTAAAGAATGATGATGGATCAAACCCAGATCTGTTGACTGGGTGTGAGTGTTTGATTGGTTCTGATGCTCCGTCCATAACCACCCCCTTTTGTACCACTTTGTTTGCCATAAGTTGGAAGGGTATGCTCAGATGTGAGTCCCTTGCTCACGTTGCCACTGGATTCAAGCAAGCCTGGCTGAAGACGGCTGAAATACCAGAAACCGGACCTAGGAAGCTTGTTTCCGGTCCAGGGAAGGCCTTGCTTGGCAGTTCGGGCTGGACTGTTCCCATGAGGCACAGGGTCAGACTGATTTGCATATGGCCATGTCTGAACTGGGGTGGCAGAGTGGGCTAAAGAACGGTGATGGATCAAACTCAGATCCGTTGACTGGGAGTGAGTGTGTGATTGGTTCTGGTGCTCCGTACATCACCACCCCCATTTGTACCGCTTTCTTTGCCATAAGTTGGCAGGGTATGCTCAGACGTGAGTCCCTTGCTCACTTTGCCACTGGATTCAATCAAGCCTGGCTGAAGACAGCTGAAATGCCAGAAACCGGTCCTAGGAAGCTTGTTTTCGGTCCAGTGAAGGCATTGCTTGGCAGTTCGGGCTGGGCTGTTCCCATGAGGCACAGGGTCAGACTGATTTGCATATGGCCATGTCTGAACTGGGGTGGCAGAGTGGCCTAAAGATCGGTGATGGATAAAACCCAGATCTGTTGACTGGGTGTGAGTGTTTGATTGGTTCTGATGCTCTGTCCATCACCACCCCCTTTTGTACCGCTTTGTTCGCCATAAGTTGGCAGGGTATGCTCAGACGTGAGTCCCTTTCTCACTTTGCCTCTGGATTCAAGCAAGCCTGGCTGAAGACGGCTGAAATGCCAGAAACTGGTCCTAGGAAGCTTGTTTCCGGTCCAGGGAAAGCATTGCTTGGCAGTTTGGGCTGGACTGTTCCCACGAGGCACAGGGTCAGACTGATTTGCATATGGCCATGTCTGAACTGGGGTGGCAGAGTGGGCTAAAGAACGGTGATGGATCAAACCCAGATCTGTTGACTGGGTGTGAGTGTTTGATTGGTTCTGATGCTCCGATCATCCCCCCCCCTTTTGTACCGCTTTTTTCGCCATAAGTTGGCAGGGTATGCTCAGACATAAGTCCCTTGCTCACTTTGCCACTGGATTCAAGCAAGCCTGGCTGAAGACGGGTGAAATACCAGAAACCGGTCCTAGGAAGCTTGTTTCCGGTCCAGGGAAGGCATTGCTTGGCAGTCGGGCTGGACTGTTCCCATGAGGCACAGGGTCAGACTGATTTGCATATGGCCATGTCTGAACTGGGGTGGCAGAGTGGGCTAAAGAACGGTGATAGATCAAACCCAGATCTGTTGACTGGTTGTGAGTGTTTGATTGGTTCTGATGCTCCGTCCATCCCCTCCCCCTTTTGTACCGCTTTGTTCGCCATAAGTTGGCAGGGTATGCTCAGATGTGAGTCCCTTGCTCACTTTGCCACTGGATTCAAGCAAGCCTGGCTGAAGATGGCTGAAATGCCAGAAACTGGTCCTAGGAAGCTTGTTTCCGGTCCAGGGAAGGCATTGCTTGGCAGTTCGGGCTGGACTGTTCCCATGAGGCACAGGGTCAGACTGATTTGCATATGGCCATGTCTGAACTGGGGTAGCAGAGTGGGCTAAAGAACGGTGATGGATCAAGCCCAGATCTGTTAACTGGGTGTGAGTGTTTGATTGGTTCTGATGCTCCGTCCATCCCCACCCCCTTTTGTACTGTTTTGTTCACCATAAGTTGGCAGGGTATGCTCAGACGTGAGTCCCTTGCTCACTTTGCCACTGGTTTCAAGCAAGCCTGGCTGAAGACGGCTGAGATGCCAGAAACCGGTCCTAGGAAGCTTGTTTCCGGTCCAGGGAAGGCATTGCTTGGCAGTTCGGGCTGGACTGTTCTCATAAGGCACAGGGTCAGACTGATTTGCATATGGCCATGTCTGAACTGGGGTGGCAGAGTGGGCTAAAGAACGGTGATGGATCAAACCCAGATCTGTTGACTGGGTGTGAGTGTTTGATTGGTTCTGATGATCCGTCCATCACCACCCCCTTTTGTACCGCTTTGTTTGCCATAAGTTGGCAGGGTATGCTCAGACGTAAGTCTCTAGCTCACTTTGCCACTGGATTCAAGTAAGCCTGGCTGAAGATGGCTGAAATGCCAGAAACCGGTCCTAGGAGCTTGTTTCCGGTCCAGGGAAGGGATTGCTTGGCAGTTTGGGCTGGACTGTTCTCATGAGGCACAGGGTCAGACTGATTTGCATATGGCCATGTCTGATCTGGGGTGGCAGAGTGGGCTAAAGAACGGTGATGGATCAAACCCACATCTGTTGACTGGGTGTGAGTGTTTGATTGGTTCTGATGCTCCGTCCATCACCATCCCCTTTTGTATTGCTTTGTTCGCCATAAGTTGGCAGGGTATGCTCAGACGTGAGTCCCATGCTCACTTTGCCGCTGGATTCAAGCAAGCCTGGCTGAAGACGGTTAAAATGCCAGAAACCGGTTCTAGGAAGCTTGTTTCCTGTTCAGGGAAGGCATTGCTTGGCAGTTTGGGCTGGACTGTTCCCATGAGGCACAGGGTCAGACTAATTTGCATATGGCCATGTCTGAACTGGGGTGGCAGAGTGGGCTAAAGAACGGTGATGGATCAAACCCAGATCCGTTGACTGGGTGTGAGTGTTTGATTAGTTCTGATGCTCCGTCCATCACCACCCCCTTTTGTACCGCTTTCTTTGCCATAAGTTGGCAGGGTATGCTCAGACGTGAGTCCCTTGCTCACTTTGCCACTGGATTCAATCAAGCCTGGCTGAAGACAGCTGAAATGCCAGAAACCGGTCCTAGGAAGCTTGTTTTCGGTCCAGTGAAGGCATTGCTCGGCAGTTCGGAAGGACTGTTCCCACGAGGCACAGGGTCAGACTGATTTGCATATGGCCATGTTTGACCTGGGGTGGCAGAGTGGGCTAAAGAACGGTGATGGATCAAACCCAGATCTGTTGATTGGGGGTGAGTGTTTGATTGGTTCTGATGCTCCGTCCATCACCACCCCCTTTTGTACCACTTTGTTTGCCATAAGTTGGAAGGGCATGCTCAGACGTGAGTCCCTTGCTCACTTTGCCACTGGATTCAAGCAAGCCTGGCTGAAGACGGATAAAATGCCAGAAACCGGTCCTAGGAAGCTTGTTTCCGGTCCAGGGAAGGGATTGTTTGGCAGTTCGGGCTGGACTGTTCCCTTGAGGCACAGGGTCAGATTGATTTGCATATGGCCATGTCTGAACGGGGGTGGCAGAGTAGGCTAAAGAACGGTGAAGGATCAAACCCAGATTTCTTGACTGGGTTTGAGTGTTTGATTGGCTCTGATGCACCGTACATCACCACCCCTTTTTGTACTTCTTTGTTCGCCATAAGTTGGCAGGGTAAGCTCAGACGTGAGTCCCTTGCTCACTTTACCACTGGATTCAAGCAAGCCTCGCTGAAGACGGCTGAAATGCCAGAAACCGGTCCTAGGAAGCTTGTTTCCAGTCCAGGGAAGGCATTGCTTGGCAGTTCGGGCTGGACTGTTCCCATGAGGCACAGGGTCAGACTGATTTGCATATGGCGATGTCTGAACTGGGGTGGCAGAGTGGGCTAAAGAACGGTGATGGATCAAACCCAGATCTGTTGACTGGGTGTGAGTGTTTGATTGGTTCTGATGCTCCGTCCATCACCACCCCCTTTTTTACCGCTTTGTTCGCCATAAGTTGGCAGGGTATGCTCAGACGTGAGTCCCTTGCTCACTTTGCCACTTGATTCAAGCAAGCCTGGCTAAAGACGGCTGAAATGCCAGAAACCGGACCTAGGAAGCTTGTTTCCGGTGCAGGAAAGGCATTGCTTGGCAGTTCGGGCTGGACTGTTCCCATGAGGGACAGGGTCAGACTGATTTGCATATGGCCATGTCTGAACTGGGGTGGCAGAGTGGGCTAAAGAACGGTGATGGATCAAACCCAGATCCGTTGACTGGGAGTGAGTGTTTGATTGGTTCTGATGCTCCGTCCGTCACCACCCCCTTTTGTACCGCTTTCTTTGCCATAAGTTGGCAGGGTATGCTCAGACGTGAGTCCCTTGATCACTTTGCCACTGGATTCAATCAAGCCTGGCTGAAGACAGCTGAAATGCCAGAAACCGGTCCTAGGAAACTTGTTTCCGGTCCAGGGAAGGCATTGCTTGGCAGTTTGGGCTGGACTGTTCCCATGAGGCACAGGGTCAGACTGATTTGCATATGGCCATGTCTAAACTGGGGTGACAGAGTGGGCTAAAGAACGGTGATGGATCAAACCCAGATCTGTTGACTGGGTGTGAGTGTTTGATTGGTTCTGATGCTCTGTCCATCACCACCACCTTTTGTACCGCTTTGTTTGCAATAAGTTGGCAGAGTATGCTCAGACGTGAGTCCCTTGCTCACTTTGCCTCTGGATTCAATCAAGCCTGGCTGAAGACAGCTGAAATGCCAGAAACCGGTCCTAGGAAGCTTGTGTTCGGTCCAGTGAAGGCATTGCTTGGCAGTTCGGGCTGGACTGTTCCCATGAAGCACAGGGTCAGACTGATTTGCATATGGCCATGTCTGAACTGGGGTGGCAGAGTGGCCTAAAGATCGGTGATGGATCAAACCCAGATCTGTTGACTGGGTGTGAGTGTTTGATTGGTTCTGATGCTCCGTCCATCACCACCCCCTTTTGTACCGCTTTGTTCGCCATAAGTTGGCAGGGTATGCTCAGACGTGAGTGCCTTTCTCACTTTGCCTCTGGATTCAAGCAAGCCTGGCTGAAGATGGCTGAAATGCCAGAAACTGGTCCTAGGAAGCTTGTTTCCGGTCCAGGGAAGGCATTGCTTGGCAATTCGGGCTGGACTGTTCCCATAAGGCACAGGGTCAGACTGATTTGCATATGGCAATGTCTGAACTGGGGTGGCAGAGTGGGCTAAAGAACGGTGATGGATCAAACCCAGATCTGTTGACTTGGTGTGAGTGTTTGATTGGTTCTGATGCTCCGTCCATCACCACCCCCTTTTGTACCGCTTTGTTCGCCATAAGTTGGCAGGGTATGCTCAGACGTGAGTCCCTTGCTCACTTTGCCACTGGATTCAAGCAAGCCTGGCTGAAGACGGGTGAAATACCAGAAACCGGTCCTAGGAAACTTGTTTCCGGTCCAGGGAAGGCATTGCTTGGCAGTTTGGGCTGGACTGTTCCCATGAGGCACAGTGTCAGACTGATTTGCATATGGCCATGTCTGAACTGGGGTGGCAGAGTGGGCTAAAGAACGGTGATGGATCAAACCCAGATCTGTTGACTGGGTGTGAGTGTTTGATTGGTTCTGATGATCCGTCCATCACCACTCCCTTTTGTACCGCTTTGTTCGCCATAAGTTGGCAGGGTATGCTCAGACGTAAGTCTCTAGCTCACTTTGCCACTGGATTCAAGTAAGCCTGGCTGAAGATGGCTGAAATGCCAGAAACCGGTCCTAGGAAGCTTGTTTCCGGTCCAGGGAAGGGATTGCTTGGCAGTTTGGGCTGGACTGTTCTCATGAGGCACAGGGTCAGACTGATTTGCATATGGCCATGTCTGATCTGGGATGGCAGAGTGGGCTAAAGAACGGTGATGGATCAAACCCACATCTGTTGACTGGGTGTGAGTGTTTGATTGGTTCTGATGCTCCGTCCATCACCACCCCCTTTTGTATTGCTTTGTTCGCCATAAGTTGGCAGGGTATGCTCAGACGTGAGTCCCATGCTCACTTTGCCGCTGGATTCAAGCAAGCCTGGCTGAAGATGGTTAAAATGCCAGAAACCGGTTCTAGGAAGCTTGTTTCCTGTTCAGGGAAGGCATTGCTTGGCAGTTTGGGCTGGACTGTTCCCATGAGGCACAGGGTCAGACTAATTTGCATATGGCCATGTCTGAACTGGGGTGGCAGAGTGGGCTAAAGAACGGTGATGGATCAAACCCAGATCCGTTGACTGGGTGTGAGTGTTTGATTAGTTCTGATGCTCCGTCCATCACCACCCCCTTTTGTACCACTTTGTTTGCCATAAGTTGGAAGGGCATGCTCAGACGTGAGTCCCTTGCTCACTTTGCCACTGGATTCAAGCAAGCCTGGCTGAAGACAGCTGAAATGCCAGAAACTGGTCCTAGGAAGCTTGTTTCCGGTCCAGGGAAGGGATTGTTTGGCAGTTCGGGCTGGACTGTTCCCTTGAGGCACAGGGTCAGATTGATTTGCATATGGCCATGTCTGAACGGGGGTGGCAGAGTAGGCTAAAGAACGGTGAAGGATCAAACCCAGATTTCTTGACTGGGTTTGAGTGTTTGGTTGGTTCTGATGCACCGTACATCACCACCCCTTTTTGTACTTCTTTGTTCGCCATAAGTTGGCAGGGTATGCTCAGACGTGATTCCCTTGCTCACTTTGCCACTTGATTCAAGCAAGCCTGGCTAAAGACGGCTGAAATGCCAGAAACCGGACCTAGGAAGCTTGTTTCCGGTGCAGGGAAGGCATTGCTTGGCAGTTCGGGCTGGACTGTTCCCATGAGGGACAGGGTCAGACTGATTTGCATATGGCCATGTCTGAACTGGGGTGGCAGAGTGGGCTAAAGAACGGTGATGGATCAAACCCAGATCCGTTGACTGGGAGTGAGTGTTTGATTGGTTCTGATGCTCCGTCCGTCACCACCCCCTTTTGTACCGCTTTCTTTGCCATAAGTTGGCAGGGTATGCTCAGACGTGAGTCCCTTGCTCACTTTGCCACTGGATTCAATCAAGCCTGGCTGAAGACAGCTGAAATGCCAGAAACCGGTCCTAGGAAACTTGTTTCCGGTCCAGGGAAGGCATTGCTTGGCAATTCGGGCTGGACTGTTCCCATAAGGCACAGGGTCAGACTGATTTGCATATGGCAATGTCTGAACTGGTGTGGCAGAGTGGGCTAAAGAACGGTGATGGATCAAACCCAGATCTGTTGACTTGGTGTGAGTGTTTGATTGGTTCTGATGCTCCGTCCATCACCACCCCCTTTTGTACCGCTTTGTTCGCCATAAGTTGGCAGGGTATGCTCAGACGTGAGTCCCTTGCTCACTTTGCCACTGGATTCAAGCAAGCCTGGCTGAAGACGGATGAAATACCAGAAACCGGTCCTAGGAAACTTGTTTCCGGTCCAGGGAAGGCATTGCTTGGCAGTTTGGGCTGGACTGTTCCCATGAGGCACAGTGTCAGACTGATTTGCATATGGCCGTGTCTGAACTGGGGTGGCAGAGTGGGCTAAAGAACGGTGATGGATCAAACCCAGATCTGTTGACTGGGTGTGAGTGTTTGATTGGTTCTGATGCTCCGTCCATCACCACCACCTTTTGTACCGCTTTGTTTGCCATAAGTTTGCAGGGTATGCTCAGACGTGAGTCCCTTGCTTACTTTGCCTCTGGATTCAAGCAAGCCTGGCTGAAGACGGCTGAAATGCCAGAAACTGGTCTTAGGAAGCTTGTTTCCGGTCCAGGGAAGGCATTGCTTGGCAGTTCGGGCTGGACTGTTCCCATGAGGCACAGGGTCAGACTGATTTGCATATGGCCATGTCTGAACTGGGGTGGCAGAGTGGCCTAAAGATCGGTGATGGATCAAACCCAGATCTGTTGACTGGTTGTGAGTGTTTGATTGGTTCTGATGCTCTGTCCATCACCACCCCCTTTTGTACCGCTTTGTTTGCCATAAGTTTGCAGGGTATGCTCAGACGTGAGTCCCTTGCTTACTTTGCCTCTGGATTCAAGCAAGCCTGGCTGAAGACGGCTGAAATGCCAGAAACTGGTCTTAGGAAGCTTGTTTCCGGTCCAGGGAAGGCATTGCTTGGCAGTTCGGGCTGGACTGTTCCCATGAGGCACAGGGTCAGACTGATTTGCATATGGCAATGTCTGAACTGGGGTGGCAGAGTGGGCTAAAGAACGATGATGGATCAAACCCAGATCTGTTGACTGGGTGTGAGTGTTTGATTGGTTCTGATGCTCCGTCCATAACCACCCCCTTTTGTACCACTTTGTTTGCCATAAGTTGGAAGGGTATGCTCAGACGTGAGTCCCTTGCTCACGTTGCCACGGGATTCAAGCAAGCCTGGCTGAAGACGGCTGAAATGCCAGAAACCGGACCTAGGAAGCTTGTTTCCGGTCCAGGGAAGACCTTGCTTGGCAGTTCGGGCTGGACTGTTCCCATGAGGCACAGGGTCAGACTGATTTGCATATGGCCATGTCTGAACTGGGGTGGCAGAGTGGGCTAAAGAACGGTGATGGATCAAACTCAGATCCGTTGACTGGGAGTGAGTGTGTGATTGGTTCTGGTGCTCCGTCCATCACCACCCCCATTTGTACCGCTTTCTTTGCCATAAGTTGGCAGGGTATGCTCAGACGTGAGTCCCTTGCTCACTTTGCCACTGGATTCAATCAAGCCTGGCTGAAGACAGCTGAAATGCCAGAAACCGGTCCTAGGAAGCTTGTTTTCGGTCCAGTGAAGGCATTGCTTGGCAGTTCGGGCTGGGCTGTTCCCATGAGGCACAGGGTCAGACTGATTTGCATATGGCCATGTCTGAACTGGGGTGGCAGAGTGGCCTAAAGATCGGTGATGGATCAAACCCAGATCTGTTGACTGGTTGTGAGTGTTTGATTGGTTCTGATGCTCTGTCCATCACCACCCCCTTTTGTACCGCTTTGTTCGCCATAAGTTGGCAGGGTATGCTCAGACGTGAGTCCCTTTCTCACTTTGCCTCTGGATTCAAGCAAGCCTGGCTGAAGACGGCTGAAATGCCAGAAACTGGTCCTAAGAAGCTTGTTTCCGGTCCAGGGAAGGCATTGCTTGGCAGTTTGGGCTGGACTGTTCCCATAAGGCACAGGGTCAGACTGATTTGCATATGGCCATGTCTGAACTCGGGTGGCAGAGTGGGCTAAAGAACGGTGATGGATCAATCCCAGATCTGTTGACTTGGTGTGAGTGTTTGATTGGTTCTGATGCTCCGTCCATCACCACCCCCTTTTGTACCGCTTTGTTTGCCATAAGTTGGCAGGGTATGCTCAGACGTGAGTCCCTTGCTCACTTTGCCTCTGGATTCAAGCAAGCCTGGCTGAACACGGCTGAAATGCCAGAAACTGGTCCTAGGAAGCTTGTTTCCGGTCCAGGGAAAGCATTGCTTGGCAGTTTGGGATGGACTGTTCCCATGAGGCACAGGGTCAGACTGATTTGCATATGGCCATGTCTGAACTGGGGTGGCAGAGTGGGCGAAAGAACGGTGATGGATCAAACTCAGATCCGTTGACTGGGAGTGAGTGTGTGATTGGTTCTGATGCTCCGTCCATCACCACCCCCATTTGCACCGCTTTCTTTGCCATAAGTTGGCAGGTTATGCTCAGACGTGAGTCCCTTGCTCACTTTGCCACTGGATTCAATCAAGCCTGGCTGAAGACAGCTGAAATGCCAGAAACCGGTCCTAGGAAGCTAGTTTTCGGTCCAGTGAAGGCATTGCTTGGCAGTTCGGGCTGGACTGTTCCCATGAGGCACAGGGTCAGACTGATTTGCATATGGCCCATGTCTGAACTGGGGTGGCAGAGTGGCCTAAAGATCGGTGATGGATCAAACCCAGATCTGTTGACTGGGTGTGAGTGTTTGATTGGTTCTGATGCTCCGTCCATCACCACCCCCTTTTGTACCGCTTTGTTCACCATAAGTTGGCAGGGTATGCTCAGACGTGAGTCCCTTTCTCACTTTGCCTCTGGATTTAAGCAAGCCTGGCTGAAGACGGCTGAAATGCCAGAAACTGGTCCTAGGAAACTTGTTTCCGGTCCAGGGAAGGCATTGCTTGGCAGTTTGGGCTGGACTGTTCCCATGAGGCACAGGGTCAGACTGATTTGCATATGGCCATGTCTGAACTGGGGTGGCAGAGTGGGCTAAAGAACGGTGATGGATAAAACCCAGATCTGTTGACCGGGTGTGAGTGTTTGATTGGTTCTGATGCTCCTTCCATCCCCACCACCTTTTGTACCGCTTTGTTTGCCATAAGTTGGCAGGGTATGCTCAGACGTGAGTCCCTTGCTCACTTTGCCTCTGGATTCAAGCAAGCCTGGCTGAAGACGGCTGAAATGCCAGAAACTGGTCCTAGGAAGCTTGTTTCCGGTCCAGGGAAGGCATTGCTTGGCAATTCGGGCTGGACTGTTCCCATAAGGCACAGGGTCAGACTGATTTGCATATGGCAATGTCTGAACTGGGGTGGCAGAGTGGGCTAAAGAACGGTGATGAATCAAACCCAGATCTGTTGACTGGGTGTGAGTGTTTGATTGGTTCTGATGCTCCGTCCATCACCACCACCTTTTGTACCGCTTTGTTTGCCATAAGTTTGCAGGGTATGCTCAGACATGAGTCCCTTGCTCACTTTGCCTCTGGATTCAAGCAAGCTTGGCTGAAGACGGCTGAAATGCCAGAAACCGGACCTAGGAAGCTTGTTTCCGATCCAGGGAAGGCATTGCTTGGCAGTTCGGGCTGGACTGTTCCCATGAGGCACAGGGTCAGACTGATTTGCATATGGCCATGTCTGAACTGGGTGGCAGAGTGGGCTAAAGAACGGTGATGGATCAAACTCAGATCCGTTGACTGGGAGTGAGTGTGTGATTGGTTCTGATGCTCCGTCCATCACCACCCCCATTTGTACCGCTTTCTTTGCCATAAGTTGGCAGGGTATGCTCAGACGTGAGTCCCTTGCTCACTTTGCCACTGGATTCAATCAAGCCTGGCTGAAGACAGCTGAAATGCCAGAAACCGGTCCTAGGAAGCTTGTTTTTGGTCCAGTGAAGGCATTGCTTGGCAGTTCGGGCTGGACTGTTCCCATGAGGCACAGGGTCGGACTGATTTGCATATGGCCATGTCTGAACTGGGGTGGCAGAGTGGACTAAAGATCGGTGATGGATCAAACCCAGATCTGTTGACTGGGTGTGAGTGTTTGATTGGTTCTGATGCTCTGTCCATCACCACCCCCTTTTGTACCGCTTTGTTCGCCATAAGTTGGCACGGTATGCTCAGACGTGAGTCCCTTTCTCACTTTGCCTCTGGATTCAAGCAAGCCTGGCTGAAAATGGCTGAAATGCCAGAAACTGGTCCTAGGAAGCTTGTTTCCGGTCCAGGGAAGGCATTGCTTGGCAGTTTGGGCTGGACTGTTCCCATAAGGCACAGGGTCAGACTGATTTGCATATGGCCATGTCTGAACTCGGGTGGCAGAGTGGGCTAAAGAACGGTGATGGATCAAACCCAGATCTGTTGACTTGGTGTGAGTGTTTGATTGGTTCTGATGCTCCGTCCATCACCACCCCCTTTTGTACCGCTTTGTTTGCCATAAGTTGGCAGGGTATGCTCAGACGTGAGTCCCTTGCTCACTTTGCCTCTGGATTCAAGCAAGCCTGGCTGAACACGGCTGATATGCCAGAAACTGGTCCTAGGAAGCTTGTTTCCGGTCCAGGGAAAGCATTGCTTGGCAGTTTGGGCTGGACTGTTCTCACGAGGCACAGGGTCAGACTGATTTGCATATGGCCATGTCTGAACTGGGGTGGCAGAGTGGGCTAAAGAACGGTGATGGATCAAACCCAGATCTGTTGACTGGGTGTGAGTGTTTTTAATTGGTTCTGATGCTCCGATCATCCCCACCCCCTTTTGTACCGCTTTGTTCGCCATAAGTTGGCAGGGTATGCTCAGACATAAGTCCCTTGCTCACTTTGCCACTGGATTCAAGCAAGCCTGGCTGAAGATGGCTGAAATGCCAGAAACTGGTCCTAGGAAACTTGTTTCCGGTCCAGGGAAGGCATTGCTTGGCAGTTTGGGCTGGACTGTTCCCATGAGGCACAGGGTCAGACTGATTTGCATATGGCCATGTCTGAACTGGGGTGGCAGAGTGGGCTAAAGAACGGTGATGGATCAAACCCAGATCTGTTGACCGGGTGTGAGTGTTTGATTGGTTCTGATGCTCCGTCTATCACCACCACCTTTTGTACCGTTTTGTTTGCCATAAGTTGGCAGTGTATGCTCAGACGTGAGTCCCTTGCTCACTTTGCCTCTGGATTCAAGCAAGCCTGGCTGAACACGGCTGAAATGCCAGAAACTGGTCCTAGGAAGCTTGTTTCCGGTCCAGGGAAAGCATTGCTTGGCAGTTTGGGCTGGACTGTTCCCACGAGGCACAGGGTCAGACTGATTTGCATATGGCCATGTCTGAACTGGGGTGGCAGAGTGGGCTAAAGAACGGTGATGGATCAAACCCAGATCTGTTGACTGGGTGTGAGTGTTTGATTGGTTCTGATGCTCCGATCATCCCCACCCCCTTTTGTACCGCTTTGTTCGCCATAAGTTGGCAGGGTATGCTCAGACATAAGTCCCTTGCTCACTTTGCCACTGGATTCAAGCAAGCCTGGCTGAAGACGGCTGAGATGCCAGAAACCAGTCCTAGGAAGCTTGTTTCCGGTCCAGGGAAGGCATTGCTTGGCAGTTCGGGCTGGACTGTTCTCATAAGGCACAGCGTCAGACTGATTTGCATATAGCCATGTCTGAACTGGGGTGGCAGAGTGGGCTAAAGAACGGTGATGGATCAAACCCAGATCTGTTGACTGGGTGTGAGTGTTTGATTGGTTCTGATGATCCGTCCATCACCACCCCCTTTTGTACCGCTTTGTTTGCCATAAGTTGGCAGGGTATGCTCAGACGTAAGTCTCTAGCTCACTTTGCCACTGGATTCAAGTAAGCCTGGCTAAAGATGGCTGAAATGCTAGAAACCGGTCCTAGGAAGCTTGTTTCCGGTCCAGGGAAGGGATTGCTTGGCAGTTTGGGCTGGACTGTTCTCATGAGGCACAGGGTCAGACTGATTTGCATATGGCCATGTCTGATCTGGGGTGGCAGAGTGGGCTAAAGAACGGTGATGGATCAAACCCACATCTGTTGACTGGGTGTGAGTGTTTGATTGGTTCTGATGCTCCGTCCATCACCACCCCCTTTTGTATTGCTTTGTTCGCCATAAGTTGGCAGGGTATGCTCAGACGTGAGTCCCATGCTCACTTTGCCGCTGGATTCAAGCAAGCCTGGCTGAAGACGGTTAAAATGCCAGAAACCGGTTCTAGGAAGCTTGTTTCCTGTTCAGGGAAGGCATTGCTTGGCAGTTTGGGCTGGACTGTTCCCATGAGGCACAGGGTCAGACTAATTTGCATATGGCCATGTCTGAACTGGGGTGGCAGAGTGGGCTAAAGAACGGTGATGGATCAAACCCAGATCCGTTGACTGGGTGTGAGTGTTTGATTAGTTCTGATGCTCCGTCCATCACCACCCCCTTTTGTACCGCTTTCTTTGCCATAAGTTGGCAGGGTATGCTCAGACGTGAGTCCCTTGCTCACTTTGCCACTGGATTCAATCAAGCCTGGCTGAAGACAGCTTAAATGCCAGAAACCGGTCCTAGGAAGCTTGTTTTCGGTCCAGTGAAGGCATTGCTCGGCAGTTCGGCTGGACTATTCCCACGAGGCACAGGGTCAGACTGATTTGCATATGGCCATGTTTGACCTGGGGTGGCAGAGTGGGCTAAAGAACGGTGATGGATCAAACCCAGATCTGTTGACTGGGTGTGAGTGTTTGATTGGTTCTGATGCTCCGTCCATCACCACCCCCTTTTGTACCACTTTGTTTGCCATAAGTTGGAAGGGCATGCTCAGACGTGAGTCCCTTGCCCACTTTGCCACTGGATTCAAGCAAGCCTGGCTGAAGACGGATAAAATGCCAGAAACCGGTCCTAGGAAGCTTGTTTCCGGTCCAGGGAAGGGATTGTTTGACAGTTCGGGCTGGACTGTTTCCTTGAGGCACAGGGTCAGATTGATTTGCATATGGCCATGTCTGAACGGGGGTGGCAGAGTAGGCTAAAGAACGGTGAAGGATCAAACCCAGATTTCTTGACTGGGTTTGAGTGTTTGATTGGTTCTGATGCACCGTACATCACCACCCCTTTTTGTACTTCTTTGTTCGCCATAAGTTGGCAGGGTATGCTCAGACGTGAGTCCCTTGCTCACTTTACCACTGGATTCAAGCAAGCCTGGCTGAAGACGGCTGAAATGCCAGAAACCGGTCCTAGGAAGCTTGTTTCCAGTCCAGGGAAGGCATTGCTTGGCAGTTCGGGCTGGACTGTTCCCATGAGGCACAGGGTCAGACTGATTTGCATATGGCGATGTCTGAACTGGGGTGGCAGAGTGGGCTAAAGAACAGTGATGGATCAAACCCAGATCTGTTGACTGGGTGTGAGTGTTTGATTGGTTCTGATGCTCCGTCCATCACCACCCCCTTTTTTACCGCTTTGTTCGCCATAAGTTGGCAGGGTATGCTCAGACGTGAGTCCCTTGCTCACTTTGCCACTTGATTCAAGCAAGCCTGGCTAAAGACGGCTGAAATGCCAGAAACTGGACCTAGGAAGCTTGTTTCCGGAGCAGGGAAGGCATTGCTTGGCAGTTCGGGCTGGACTGTTCCCATGAGGGACAGGGTCAGACTGATTTGCATATGGCCATGTCTGAACTGGGGTGGCAGAGTGGGCTAAAGAACGGTGATGGATCAAACCCAGATCCGTTGACTGGGAGTGAGTGTTTGATTGGTTCTGATGCTCCGTCCGTCACCACCCCCTTTTGTACCGCTTTCTTTGCCATAAGTTGGCAGGGTATGCTCAGACGTGAGTCCCTTGCTCACTTTGCCACTGGATTCAATCAAGCCTGGCTGAAGACAGCTGAAATGCCAGAAACCGGTCCTAGGAAACTTGTTTCCGGTCCAGGGAAGGCATTGCTTGGCAGTTTGGGCTGGACTGTTCCCATGAGGCACAGGGTCAGACTGATTTGCATATGGCCATGTCTAAACTGGGGTGACAGAGTGGGCTAAAGAACGGTGATGGATCAAACCCAGATCTGTTGACTGGGTGTGAGTGTTTGATTGGTTCTGATGCTCCGTCCATCACCACCACCTTTTGTACCGCTTTGTTTGCAATAAGTTGGCAGAGTATGCTCAGACGTGAGTCCCTTGCTCACTTTGCCTCTGGATTCAAGCGAGCCTGGCTGAAGGCGGCTGAAATGCCAGAAACTGGTCTTAGGAAGCTTGTTTCCAGTCCAGGGAAGGCATTGCTTGGCAGTTCGGGCTGGACTGTTCCCATGAGGCACAGGGTCAGACTGATTTGCATATGGCCATGTCTAAACTGGGGTGACAGAGTGGGCTAAAGAACGGTGATGGATCAAACCCAGATCTGTTGACTGGGTGTGAGTGTTTGATTTGTTCTGATGCTCCGTCCATCACCACCCCCTTTTGTACCACTTTGTTCGCCATAAGTTGGAAGGGTATGCTCCGACGTGAGTCCCTTGCTCACGTTGCCACTGGATTCAAGCAAGCCTGGCTGAAGATGGCTGAAATGCCAGAAACCGGACCTAGGAAGCTTGTTTCCGGTCCAGGGAAGGCATTGCTTGGCAGTTCGGGCTGGACTGTTCCCATGAGGCACAGGGTCAGACTGATTTGCATATGGCCATGTCTGAACTGGGGTGGCAGAGTGGGCTAAAGAACGGTGATGGATCAAACTCAGATCCGTTGACTGGGAGTGAGTGTGTGATTGGTTCTGATGCTCCATCCATCAACACCCCCATTTGTACAGCTTTCTTTGCCATAAGTTGGCAGGGTATGCTCAGACGTGAGTCCCTTGCTCACTTTGCCACTGGATTCAATCAAGCCTGGCTGAAGACAGCTGAAATGCCAGAAACCGGTCCTAGGAAGCTTGTTTTCGGTCCAGTGAAGGCATTGCTTGGCAGTTCTGGCTGGACTGTTCCCATGAGGCACAGGGTCAGACTGATTTGCATATGGCCATGTCTGAACTGGGGTAGCAGAGTGGCCTAAAGATCGGTGATGGATCAAACCCAGATCTGTTGACTGGGTGTGAGTGTTTGATTGGTTCTGATGCTCCGTCCATCACCACCCCCTTTTGTACCGCTTTGTTCGCCATAAGTTGGCAGGGTATGCTCAGGCGTGAGTGCCTTTCTCACTTTGCCTCTGGATGTAAGCAAGCCTGGCTGAAGACGGCTGAAATACTAGAAACTGGTCCTAGGAAACTTGTTTCCGGTCCAGGGAAGGCATTGCTTGGCAGTTTGGGCTGGACTGTTCCCATGAGGCACAGGGTCAGACTGATTTGCATATGGCCATGTCTGAACTGGGGTGGCAGAGTGGGCTAAAGAACGGTGATGGATCAAACCCAGATCTGTTGACCGGGTGTGAGTGTTTGATTGGTTCTGATGCTCCGTCCATCACCACCACCTTTTGTACCGCTTTGTTTGCCATAAGTTGGCAGGGTATGCTCAGACGTGAGTCCCTTGCTCACTTTGCCTCTGGATTCAAGCAAGCCTGGCTGAAGACGGCTGAAATGCCAGAAACTGGTCCTAGGAAGCTTGTTTCCGGTCCAGGGAAGGCATTGCTTGGCAATTCGGGCTGGACTGTTCCCATAAGGCACAGGGTCAGACTGATTTGCATATGGCAATGTCTGAACTGGGGTGGCAGAGTGGGCTAAAGAACGGTGATGGATCAAACCCAGATCTGTTGACTTGGTGTGAGTGTTTGATTGGTTCTGAAGCTCCGTCCATCACCACCCCCTTTTTTACCGCATTTTTCGCCATAAGTTGGCAGGGTATGCTCAGACGTGAGTCCCTTGCTCACTTTGCCACTTGATTCAAGCAAGCCTGGCTAAAGACGGCTGAAATGCCAGAAACCGGACCTAGGAAGCTTGTTTCCGGAGCAGGGAAGGCATTGCTTGGCAGTTCGGGCTGGACTGTTCCCATGAGGGACAGGGTCAGACTGATTTGCATATGGCCATGTCTGAACTGGGGTGGCAGAGTGGGCTAAAGAACGGTGATGGATCAAACCCAGATCCGTTGACTGGGAGTGAGTGTTTGATTGGTTCTGATGCTCCGTCCGTCACCACCCCCTTTTGTACCGCTTTCTTTGCCATAAGTTGGCAGGGTATGCTCAGACGTGAGTCCCTTGCTCACTTTGCCACTGGATTCAATCAAGCCTGGCTGAAGACAGCTGAAATGCCAGAAACCGGTCCTAGGAAACATGTTTCCGGTCCAGGGAAGGCATTGCTTGGCAGTTTGGGCTGGACTGTTCCCATGAGGCACAGGGTCAGACTGATTTGCATATGGCCATGTCTGATCTGGGGTGGCAGAGTGGGCTAAAGAACGGTGATGGATCAAACCCACATCTTTTGACTGGGTGTGAGTGTTTGATTGGTTCTGATGCTCCGTCCATCACCACCCCCTTTTGTATTGCTTTGTTCGCCATAAGTTGGCAGGGTATGCTCAGACGTGAGTCCCATGCTCACTTTGCCGCTGGATTCAAGCAAGCCTGGCTGAAGACGGTTAAAATGCCAGAAACCGGTTCTAGGAAGCTTGTTTCCTGTTCAGGGAAGGCATTGCTTGGCAGTTTGGGCTGGACTGTTCCCATGAGGCACAGGGTCAGACTAATTTGCATATGGCCATGTCTGAACTGGGGTGGCAGAGTGGGCTAAAGAACGGTGATGGATCAAACCCAGATCCGTTGACTGGGTGTGAGTGTTTGATTAGTTCTGATGCTCCGTCCATCACCACCCCCTTTTGTACCGCTTTCTTTGCCATAAGTTGGCAGGGTATGCTCAGACGTGAGTCCCTTGCTCACTTTGCCACTGGATTCAATCAAGCCTGGCTGAAGACAGCTGAAATGCCAGAAACCGGTCCTAGGAAGCTTGTTTTCGGTCCAGTGAAGGCATTGCTCGGCAGTTCGGCTGGACTATTCCCACGAGGCACAGGGTCAGACTGATTTGCATATGGCCATGTTTGACCTGGGGTGGCAGAGTGGGCTAAAGAAC
Organism: Triturus cristatus; assembly: GCF_964204655.1. Taxonomy (NCBI): domain Eukaryota; kingdom Metazoa; phylum Chordata; class Amphibia; order Caudata; family Salamandridae; genus Triturus; species Triturus cristatus. The sequence continues at coordinate 402,560,394 of NC_140579.1, read as the reverse complement.
GGTGATGGATCAAACCCAGATCTGTTGACTGGGTGTGAGTGTTTGATTGGTTCTGATGCTCCGTCCATCACCACCCCCTTTTGTACCACTTTGTGTGCCATAAGTTGGAAGGGCATGCTCAGACGTGAGTCCCTTGCCCACTTTGCCACTGGATTCAAGCAAGCCTGGCTGAAGACGGATAAAATGCCAGAAACCGGTCCTAGGAAGCTTGTTTCCGGTCCAGGGAAGGGATTGTTTGACAGTTCGGGCTGGACTGTTCCCTTGAGGCACAGGGTCAGATTGATTTGCATATGGCCATGTCTGAACGGGGGTGGCAGAGTAGGCTAAAGAACGGTGAAGGATCAAACCCAATTTTCTTGACTGGGTTTGAGTGTTTGATTGGTTCTGATGCACCGTACATCACCACCCCTTTTTGTACTTCTTTGTTCGCCATAAGTTGGCAGGGTAAGCTCAGACGTGAGTCCCTTGCTCACTTTACCACTGGATTCAAGCAAGCCTGGCTGAAGACGGCTGAAATGCCAGAAACCGGTCCTAGGAAGCTTGTTTCCAGTCCAGGGAAGGCATTGCTTGGCAGTTCGGGCTGGACTGTTCCCATGAGGCACAGGGTCAGACTGATTTGCATATGGCGATGTCCGAACTGGGGTGGAAGAGTGGGCTAAAGAACAGTGATGGATCAAACCCAGATCTGTTGACTGGGTGTGAGTGTTTGATTGGTTCTGATGCTCCGTCCATCACCACCCCCTTTTTTACCGCTTTGTTCGCCATAAGTTGGCAGGGTATGCTCAGACGTGAGTCCCTTGCTCACTTTGCCACTTGATTCAAGCAAGCCTGGCTAAAGACGGCTGAAATGCCAGAAACTGGACCTAGGAAGCTTGTTTCCGGAGCAGGGAAGGCATTGCTTGGCAGTTCGGGCTGGACTGTTCCCATGAGGGACAGGGTCAGACTGATTTGCATATGGCCATGTCTGAACTGGGGTGGCAGAGTGGGCTAAAGAACGGTGATGGATCAAACCCAGATCCGTTGACTGGGAGTGAGTGTTTGATTGGTTCTGATGCTCCGTCCGTCACCACCCCCTTTTGTACCGCTTTCTTTGCCATAAGTTGGCAGGGTATGCTCAGACGTGAGTCCCTTGCTCACTTTGCCACTGGATTCAATCAAGCCTGGCTGAAGACAGCTGAAATGCCAGAAACCGGTCCTAGGAAACTTGTTTCCGGTCCAGGGAAGGCATTGCTTGGCAGTTTGGGCTGGACTGTTCCCATGAGGCACAGGGTCAGACTGATTTGCATATGGCCATGTCTAAACTGGGGTGACAGAGTGGGCTAAAGAACGGTGATGGATCAAACCCAGATCTGTTGACTGGGTGTGAGTGTTTGATTGGTTCTGATGCTCCGTCCATCACCACCACCTTTTGTACCGCTTTGTTTGCAATAAGTTGGCAGAGTATGCTCAGACGTGAGTCCCTTGCTCACTTTGCCTCTGGATTCAAGCGAGCCTGGCTGAAGGCGGCTGAAATGCCAGAAACTGGTCTTAGGAAGCTTGTTTCCAGTCCAGGGAAGGCATTGCTTGGCAGTTCGGGCTGGACTGTTCCCATGAGGCACAGGGTCAGACTGATTTGCATATGGCCATGTCTAAACTGGGGTGACAGAGTGGGCTAAAGAACGGTGATGGATCAAACCCAGATCTGTTGACTGGGTGTGAGTGTTTGATTTGTTCTGATGCTCCGTCCATCACCACCCCCTTTTGTACCACTTTGTTCGCCATAAGTTGGAAGGGTATGCTCCGACGTGAGTCCCTTGCTCACGTTGCCCCTGGATTCAAGCAAGCCTGGCTGAAGATGGCTGAAATGCCAGAAACCGGACCTAGGAAGCTTGTTTCCGGTCCAGGGAAGGCATTGCTTGGCAGTTCGGGCTGGACTGTTCCCATGAGGCACAGGGTCAGACTGATTTGCATATGGCCATGTCTGAACTGGGGTGGCAGAGTGGGCTAAAGAACGGTGATGGATCAAACTCAGATCCGTTGACTGGGAGTGAGTGTGTGATTGGTTCTGATGCTCCATCCATCAACACCCCCATTTGTACAGCTTTCTTTGCGATAAGTTGGCAGGGTATGCTCAGACGTGAGTCCCTTGCTCACTTTGCCACTGGATTCAATCAAGCCTGGCTGAAGACAGCTGAAATGCCAGAAACCGGTCCTAGGAAGCTTGTTTTCGGTCCAGTGAAGGCATTGCTTGGCAGTTCTGGCTGGACTGTTCCCATGAGGCACAGGGTCAGACTGATTTGCATATGGCCATGTCTGAACTGGGGTAGCAGAGTGGCCTAAAGATCGGTGATGGATCAAACCCAGATCTGTTGACTGGGTGTGAGTGTTTGATTGGTTCTGATGCTCCGTCCATCACCACCCCCTTTTGTACCGCTTTGTTCACCATAAGTTGGCAGGGTATGCTCAGGCGTGAGTGCCTTTCTCACTTTGCCTCTGGATTTAAGCAAGCCTGGCTGAAGACGGCTGAAATGCTAGAAACTGGTCCTAGGAAACTTGTTTCCGGTCCAGGGAAGGCATTGCTTGGCAGTTTGGGCTGGACTGTTCCCATGAGGCACAGGGTCAGACTGATTTGCATATGGCCATGTCTGAACTGGGGTGGCAGAGTGGGCTAAAGAACGGTGATGGATCAAACCCAGATCTGTTGACCGGGTGTGAGTGTTTGATTGGTTCTGATGCTCCGTCCATCACCACCACCTTTTGTACCGCTTTGTTTGCCATAAGTTGGCAGGGTATGCTCAGACGTGAGTCCCTTGCTCACTTTGCCTTTGGATTCAAGCAAGCCTGGCTGAAGACGGCTGAAATGCCAGAAACTGGTCCTAGGAAGCTTGTTTCCGGTCCAGGGAAGGCATTGCTTGGCAATTCGGGCTGGACTGTTCCCATAAGGCACAGGGTCAGACTGATTTGCATATGGCAATGTCTGAACTGGGGTGGCAGAGTGGGCTAAAGAACGGTGATGGATCAAACCCAGATCTGTTGACTTGGTGTGAGTGTTTGATTGGTTCTGAAGCTCCGTCCATCACCACCCCCTTTTTTACCGCTTTTTTCGCCATAAGTTGGCAGGGTATGCTCAGACGTGAGTCCCTTGCTCACTTTGCCACTTGATTCAAGCAAGCCTGGCTAAAGACAGCTGAAATGCCAGAAACCGGACCTAGGAAGCTTGTTTCCGGAGCAGGGAAGGCATTGCTTGGCAGTTCGGGCTGGACTGTTCCCATGAGGGACAGGGTCAGACTGATTTGCATATGGCCATGTCTGAACTGGGGTGGCAGAGTGGGCTAAAGAACGGTGATGGATCAAACCCAGATCCGTTGACTGGGAGTGAGTGTTTGATTGGTTCTGATGCTCCGTCCGTCACCACCCCCTTTTGTACCGCTTTCTTTGCCATAAGTTGGCAGGGTATGCTCAGACGTGAGTCCCTTGCTCACTTTGCCACTGGATTCAATCAAGCCTGGCTGAAGACAGCTGAAATGCCAGAAACCGGTCCTAGGAAACTTGTTTCCGGTCCAGGGAAGGCATTGCTTGGCAGTTTGGGCTGGACTGTTCCCATGAGGCACAGGGTCAGACTGATTTGCATATGGCCATGTCTAAACTGGGGTGACAGAGTGGGCTAAAGAACGGTGATGGATCAAACCCAGATCTGTTGACTGGGTGTGAGTGTTTGATTGGTTCTGATGCTCCGTCCATCACCACCACCTTTTGTACCGCTTTGTTTGCAATAAGTTGGCAGAGTATGCTCAGACGTGAGTCCCTTGCTCACTTTGCCTCTGGATTCAAGCGAGCCTGGCTGAAGGCGGCTGAAATGCCAGAAACTGGTCTTAGGAAGCTTGTTTCCAGTCCAGGGAAGGCATTGCTTGGCAGTTCGGGCTGGACTGTTCCCATGAGGCACAGGGTCAGACTGATTTGCATATGGCCATGTCTAAACTGGGGTGACAGAGTGGGCTAAAGAACGGTGATGGATCAAACCCAGATCTGTTGACTGGGTGTGAGTGTTTGATTTGTTCTGATGCTCCGTCCATCACCACCCCCTTTTGTACCACTTTGTTCGCCATAAGTTGGAAGGGTATGCTCCGACGTGAGTCCCTTGCTCACGTTGCCACTGGATTCAAGCAAGCCTGGCTGAAGATGGCTGAAATGCCAGAAACCGGACCTAGGAAGCTTGTTTCCGGTCCAGGGAAGGCATTGCTTGGCAGTTCGGGCTGGACTGTTCCCATGAGGCACAGGGTCAGACTGATTTGCATATGGTCATGTCTGAACTGGGGTAGCAGAGTGGCCTAAAGATCGGTGATGGATCAAACCCAGATCTGTTGACTGGGTGTGAGTGTTTGATTGGTTCTGATGCTCCGTCCATCACCACCCCCTTTTGTACCGCTTTGTTCACCATAAGTTGGCAGGGTATGCTCAGGCGTGAGTGCCTTTCTCACTTTGCCTCTGGATTTAAGCAAGCCTGGCTGAAGACAGCTGAAATGCCAGAAACCGGACCTAGGAAGCTTGTTTCCGGAGCAGGGAAGGCATTGCTTGGCAGTTCGGGCTGGACTGTTCCCATGAGGGACAGGGTCAGACTGATTTGCATATGGCCATGTCTGAACTGGGGTGGCAGAGTGGGCTAAAGAACGGTGATGGATCAAACCCAGATCCGTTGACTGGGAGTGAGTGTTTGATTGGTTCTGATGCTCCGTCCGTCACCACCCCCTTTTGTACCGCTTTCTTTGCCATAAGTTGGCAGGGTATGCTCAGACGTGAGTCCCTTGCTCACTTTGCCACTGGATTCAAACAAGCCTGGCTGAAGACAGCTGAAATGCCAGAAACCGGTCCTAGGAAACTTGTTTCCGGTCCAGGGAAGGCATTGCTTGGCAGTTTGGGCTGGACTGTTCCCATGAGGCACAGGGTCAGACTGATTTGCATATGGCCATGTCTAAACTGGGGTGACAGAGTGGGCTAAAGAACGGTGATGGATCAAACCCAGATCTGTTGACTGGGTGTGAGTGTTTGATTGGTTCTGATGCTCCGTCCATCACCACCACCTTTTGTACCGCTTTGTTTGCAATAAGTTGGCAGAGTATGCTCAGACGTGAGTCCCTTGCTCACTTTGCCTCTGGATTCAAGCGAGCCTGGCTGAAGGCGGCTGAAATGCCAGAAACTGGTCTTAGGATGCTTGTTTCCAGTCCAGGGAAGGCATTGCTTGGCAGTTCGGGCTGGACTGTTCCCATGAGGCACAGGGTCAGACTGATTTGCATATGGCCATGTCTAAACTGGGGTGACAGAGTGGGCTAAAGAACGGTGATGGATCAAACCCAGATCTGTTGACTGGGTGTGAGTGTTTGATTTGTTCTGATGCTCCGTCCATCACCACCCCCTTTTGTACCACTTTGTTCGCCATAAGTTGGAAGGGTATGCTCCGACGTGAGTCCCTTGCTCACGTTGCCACTGGATTCAAGCAAGCCTGGCTGAAGATGGCTGAAATGCCAGAAACCGGACCTAGGAAGCTTGTTTCCGGTCCAGGGAAGGCATTGCTTGGCAGTTCGGGCTGGACTGTTCCCATGAGGCACAGGGTCAGACTGATTTGCATATGGCCATGTCTGAACTGGGGTGGCAGAGTGGGCTAAAGAACGGTGATGGATCAAACTCAGATCCGTTGACTGGGAGTGAGTGTGTGATTGGTTCTGATGCTCCATCCATCAACACCCCCATTTGTACAGCTTTCTTTGCCATAAGTTGGCAGGGTATGCTCAGACGTGAGTCCCTTGCTCACTTTGCCACTGGATTCAATCAAGCCTGGCTGAAGACAGCTGAAATGCCAGAAACCGGTCCTAGGAAGCTTGTTTTCGGTCCAGTGAAGGCATTGCTTGGCAGTTCTGGCTGGACTGTTCCCATGAGGCACAGGGTCAGACTGATTTGCATATGGCCATGTCTGAACTGGGGTAGCAGAGTGGCCTAAAGATCGGTGATGGATCAAACCCAGATCTGTTGACTGGGTGTGAGTGTTTGATTGGTTCTGATGCTCCGTCCATCACCACCCCCTTTTGTACCGCTTTGTTCACCATAAGTTGGCAGGGTATGCTCAGGCGTGAGTGCCTTTCTCACTTTGCCTCTGGATTTAAGCAAGCCTGGCTGAAGACGGCTGAAATGCTAGAAACTGGTCCTAGGAAACTTGTTTCCGGTGCAGGGAAGGCATTGCTTGGCAGTTTGGGCTGGACTGTTCCCATGAGGCACAGGGTCAGACTGATTTGCATATGGCCATGTCTGAACTGGGGTGGCAGAGTGGGCTAAAGAACGGTGATGGATCAAACCCAGATCTGTTGACCGGGTGTGAGTGTTTGATTGGTTCTGATGCTCCGTCCATCACCACCACCTTTTGTACCGCTTTGTTTGCCATAAGTTGGCAGGGTATGCTCAGACGTGAGTCCCTTGCTCACTTTGCCTTTGGATTCAAGCAAGCCTGGCTGAAGACGGCTGAAATGCCAGAAACTGGTCCTAGGAAGCTTGTTTCCGGTCCAGGGAAGGCATTGCTTGGCAATTCGGGCTGGACTGTTCCCATAAGGCACAGGGTCAGACTGATTTGCATATGGCAATGTCTGAACTGGGGTGGCAGAGTGGGCTAAAGAACGGTGATGGATCAAACCCAGATCTGTTGACTTGGTGTGAGTGTTTGATTGGTTCTGAAGCTCCGTCCATCACCACCCCCTTTTTTACCGCTTTTTTCGCCATAAGTTGGCAGGGTATGCTCAGACGTGAGTCCCTTGCTCACTTTGCCACTTGATTCAAGCAAGCCTGGCTAAAGACGGCTGAAGTGCCAGAAACCGGACCTAGGAAGCTTGTTTCCGGAGCAGGGAAGGCATTGCTTGGCAGTTCGGGCTGGACTGTTCCCATGAGGGACAGGGTCAGACTGATTTGCATATGGCCATGTCTGAACTGGGGTGGCAGAGTGGGCTAAAGAACGGTGATGGATCAAACCCAGATCTGTTGACTGGGTGTGAGTGTTTGATTGGTTCTGATGCTCCGTCCATCACCACCACCTTTTGTACCGCTTTGTTTGCAATAAGTTGGCAGAGTATGCTCAGACGTGAGTCCCTTGCTCACTTTGCCTCTGGATTCAAGCAAGCCTGGCTGAAGGCGGCTGAAATGCCAGAAACTGGTCTTAGGAAGCTTGTTTCCAGTCCAGGGAAGGCATTGCTTGGCAGTTCGGGCTGGACTGTTCCCATGAGGCACAGGGTCAGACTGATTTGCATATGGCCATGTCTAAACTGGGGTGACAGAGTGGGCTAAAGAACGGTGATGGATCAAACCCAGATCTGTTGACTGGGTGAGAGTGTTTGATTTGTTCTGATGCTCCGTCCATCACCACCCCCTTTTGTACCACTTTGTTCGCCATAAGTTGGAAGGCTATGCTCCGACGTGAGTCCCTTGCTCACGTTGCCACTGGATTCAAGCAAGCCTGGCTGAAGATGGCTGAAATGCCAGAAATCGGACCTAGGAAGCTTGTTTCCGGTCCAGGGAAGGCATTGCTTGGCAGTTCGGGCTGGACTGTTCCCATGAGGCACAGGGTCAGACTGATTTGCATATGGCCATGTCTGAACTGGGGTGGCAGAATGGGCTAAAGAACGGTGATGGATCAAACTCAGATCCGTTGACTGGGAGTGAGTGTGTGATTGGTTCTGATGCTCCATCCATCAACACCCCCATTTGTACAGCTTTCTTTGCCATAAGTTGGCAGGGTATGCTCAGACGTGAGTCCCTTGCTCACTTTGCCACTGGATTCAATCAAGCCTGGCTGAAGACAGCTGAAATGCCAGAAACCGGTCCTAGGAAGCTTGTTTTCGGTCCAGTGAAGGCATTGCTTGGCAGTTCGGGCTGGACTGTTCCCATGAGGCACAGGGTCAGACTGATTTGCATATGGCCATGTCTGAACTGGGGTGGCAGAGTGGCCTAAAGATCGGTGATGGATCAAACCCAGATCTGTTGACTGGGTGTGAGTGTTTGATTGGTTCTGATGCTCCTTCCATCACCACCCCCTTTTGTACCGCTTTGTTCGCCATAAGTTGGCAGGGTATGCTCAGGCGTGAGTGCCTTTCTCACTTTGCCTCTGGATTTAAGCAAGCCTGGCTGAAGACGGCTGAAATGCTAGAAACTGGTCCTAGGAAACTTGTTTCCGGTCCAGGGAAGGCATTGCTTGGCAGTTTGGGCTGGACTGTTCCCATGAGGCACAGGGTCAGACTGATTTGCATATGGCAATGTCTGAACTGGGGTGGCAGAGTGGGCTAAAGAACGGTGATGGATCAAACCCAGATCTGTTGACTGGGTGTGAGTGTTTGATTGGTTCTGATGCTCCGTCCATCACCACCACCTTTTGTACCGCTTTGTTTGCCATAAGTTTGCAGGGTATGCTCAGACTTGAGTCTCTTGCTCACTTTGCCTCTGGATTCAAGCAAGCCTGGCTGAAGACGGCTGAAATGCCAGAAACTGGTCTTAGGAAGCTTGTTTCCGGTCCAGGGAAGGCATTGCTTGGCAGTTCGGGCTGGACTGTTCCCATGAGGCACAGGGTCAGACTGATTTGCATATGGCAATGTCTGAACTGGGGTGGCAGAGTGGGCTAAAGAACGATGATGGATCAAACCCAGATCTGTTGACTGGGTGTGAGTGTTTGATTGGTTCTGATGCTCCGTCCATCACCACCCCCTTTTGTACCACTTTGTTTGCCATAAGTTGGAAGGGTATGCTCAGACGTGAGTCCCTTGCTCACGTTGCCACTGGATTCAAGCAAGCCTGGCTGAAGACGGCTGAAATGCCAGAAACCGGACCTAGGAAGCTTGTTTCCGGTCCAGGGAAGGCATTGCTTGGCAGTTCGGGCTGGACTGTTCCCATGAGGCACAGGGTCAGACTGATTTGCATATGGCCATGTCTGAACTGGGGTGGCAGAGAGGGCTAAAGAACGGTGATGGATAAAACTCAGATCCGTTGACTGGGAGTGAGTGTGTGATTGGTTCTGATTCTCCGTCCATCACCACCCCCATTTGTACCGCTTTCTTTGCCATAAGTTGGCAGGGTATGCTCAGACGTGAGTCCCTTGCTCACTTTGCCACTGGATTCAATCAAGCCTGGCTGAAGAGAGCTGAAATTCCAGAAACCGGTCCTAGGAAGCTTGTTTTCGGTCCAGTGAAGGCATTGCTTGGCAGTTCGGGCTGGGCTGTTCCCATGAGGCACAGGGTCAGACTGATTTGCATATGGCAATGTCTGAACTGGGGTGGCAGAGTGGGCTAAAGAACGATGATGGATCAAACCCAGATCTGTTGACTGGGTGTGAGTGTTTGATTGGTTCTGATGCTCCGTCCATCACCACCCCCTTTTGTACCACTTTGTTTGCCATAAGTTGGAAGGGTATGCTCAGACGTGAGTCCCTTGCTCACGTTGCCACTGGATTCAAGCAAGCCTGGCTGAAGACGGCTGAAATGCCAGAAACCGGACCTAGGAAGCTTGTTTCCGGTCCAGGGAAGGCATTGCTTGGCAGTTCGGGCTGGACTGTTCCCATGAGGCACAGGGTCAGACTGATTTGCATATGGCCATGTCTGAACTGGGGTGGCAGAGAGGGCTAAAGAACGGTGATGGATAAAACTCAGATCCGTTGACTGGGAGTGAGTGTGTGATTGGTTCTGATTCTCCGTCCATCACCACCCCCATTTGTACCGCTTTCTTTGCCATAAGTTGGCAGGGTATGCTCAGACGTGAGTCCCTTGCTCACTTTGCCACTGGATTCAATCAAGCCTGGCTGAAGAGAGCTGAAATTCCAGAAACCGGTCCTAGGAAGCTTGTTTTCGGTCCAGTGAAGGCATTGCTTGGCAGTTCGGGCTGGGCTGTTCCCATGAGGCACAGGGTCAGACTGATTTGCATATGGCAATGTCTGAACTGGGGTGGCAGAGTGGGCTAAAGAACGATGATGGATCAAACCCAGATCTGTTGACTGGGTGTGAGTGTTTGATTGGTTCTGATGCTCCGTCCATAACCACCCCCTTTTGTACCACTTTGTTTGCCATAAGTTGGAAGGGTATGCTCAGACGTGAGTCCCTTGCTCACGTTGCCACTGGAATCAAGCAAGCCTGGCTGAAGACGGCTGAAATGCCAGAAACCGGACCTAGGAAGCTTGTTTCCGGTCCAGGGAAGGCCTTGCTTGGCAGTTCGGGCTGGACTGTTCCCATGAGGCACAGGGTCAGACTGATTTGCATAGGGCCATGTCTGAACTGGGGTGGCAGAGTGGGCTAAAGAACGGTGATGGATCAAACTCAGATCCGTTGACTGGGAGTGAGTGTGTGATTGGTTCTGGTGCTCCGTCCATCACCACCCCCATTTGTACCGCTTTCTTTGCCATAAGTTGGCAGGGTATGCTCAGACGTGAGTCCCTTGCTCACTTTGCCACTGGATTCAATCAAGCCTGGCTGAAGACAGCTGAAATGCCAGAAACCGGTCCTAGGAAGCTTGTTTTCGGTCCAGTGAAGGCATTGCTTGGCAGTTCGGGCTGGGCTGTTCCCATGAGGCACAGGGTCAGACTGATTTGCATATCGCCATGTCTGAACTGGGGTGGCAGAGTGGCCTAAAGATCGGTGATGGATCAAACCCAGATCTGTTGACTGGGTGTGAGTGTTTGATTGGTTCTGATGCTCTGTCCATCACCACCCCCTTTTGTACCGCTTTGTTCGCCATAAGTTGGCAGGGTATGCTCAGACGTGAGTCCCTTGCTCACTTTGCCTCTGGATTCAAGCAAGCCTGGCTGAAGACGGCTGAAATGCCAGAAACTGGTCCTAGGAAGCTTGTTTCCGGTCCAGGGAAGGCATTGCTTGGCAGTTTGGGCTGGACTGTTCCCATAAGGCACAGGGTCAGACTGATTTGCATATGGCCATGTCTGAACTCGGGTGGCAGAGTGGGCTAAAGAATGGTGATGGATCAATCCCAGATCTGTTGACTTGGTGTGAGTGTTTGATTGGTTCTGATGCTCCGTCCATCACCACCCCCTTTTGTACCGCTTTGTTTGCCATAAGTTGGCAGGGTATGCTCAGACGTGAGTCCCTTGCTCACTTTGCCTCTGGATTCAAGCAAGCCTGGCTGAACACGGCTGAAATGCCAGAAACTGGTCCTAGGAAGCTTGTTTCAGGTCCAGGGAAAGCATTGCTTGGCAGTTTGGGATGGACTGTTCCCATGAGGCACAGGGTCAGACTGATTTGCATATGGCCATGTCTGAACTGGGGTGGCAGAGTGGGCTAAACAACGGTGATGGATCAAACTCAGATCCGTTGACTGGGAGTGAGTGTGTGATTGGTTCTGATGCTCCGTCCATCACCACCCCCATTTGTACCGCTTTCTTTGCCATAAGTTGGCAGGGTATGCTCAGACGTGAGTCCCTTGCTCACTTTGCCACTGGATTCAATCAAGCCTGGCTGAAGACAGCTGAAATGCCAGAAACCGGTCCTAGGAAGCTAGTTTTCGGTCCAGTGAAGGCATTGCTTGGCAGTTCGGGCTGGACTGTTCCCATGAGGCACAGGGTCAGACTGATTTGCATATGGCCCATGTCTGAACTGGGGTGGCAGAGTGGCCTAAAGATCGGTGATGGATCAAACCCATATCTGTTGACTGGGTGTGAGTGTTTGATTGGTTCTGATGCTCCGTCCATCACCACCCCCTTTTGTACCGCTTTGTTCACCATAAGTTGGCAGGGTATGCTCAGACGTGAGTCCCTTTCTCACTTTGCCTCTGGATTTAAGCAAGCCTGGCTGAAGACGGCTGAAATGCCAGAAACTGGTCCTATATAACTTGTTTCCGGTCCAGGGAAGGCATTGCTTGGCAGTTTGGGCTGGACTTTTCCCATGAGGTACAGGGTCAGACTGATTTGCATATGGCCATGTCTGAACTGGGGTGGCAGAGTGGGCTAAAGAACGGTGATGGATAAAACCCAGATCTGTTGACCGGGTGTGAGTGTTTGATTGGTTCTGATGCTCCGTCCATCCCCACCACCTTTTGTACCGCTTTGTTCGCCATAAGTTGGCAGGGTATGCTCAGACGTGAGTCCCTTGCTCACTTTGCCTCTGGATTCAAGCAAGCCTGGCTGAAGACGGCTGAAATGCCAGAAACTGGTCCTAGGAAGCTTGTTTCCGGTCCAGGGAAGGCATTGCTTGGCAATTCGGGCTGGACTGTTCCCATAAGGCACAGGGTCAGACTGATTTGCATATGGCAATGTCTGAACTGGGGTGGCAGAGTGGGCTAAAGAACGGTGATGGATCAAACCCAGATCTGTTGACTGGGTGTGAGTGTTTGATTGGTTCTGATGCTCCGTCCATCACCACCACCTTTTGTACCGCTTTGTTTGCCATAAGTTTGCAGGGTATGCTCAGACATGAGTCCCTTGCTCACTTTGCCTCTGGATTCAAGCCAGCCTGGCTGAAGACGGCTGAAATGCCAGAAACCGGACCTAGGAAGCTTGTTTCCGATCCAGGGAAGGCATTGCTTGGCAGTTCGAGCTGGACTGTTCCCATGAGGCACAGGGTCAGACTGATTTGCATATGGCCATGTCTGAACTGGGGTGGCAGAGTGGGCTAAACAACGGTGATGGATCAAACTCAGATCCGTTGACTGGGAGTGAGTGTGTGATTGGTTCTGATGCTCCGTCCGTCACCACCCCCATTTGTACCGCTTTCTTTGCCATAAGTTGGCAGGGTATGCTCAGACGTGAGTCCCTTGCTCACTTTGCCACTGGATTCAATCAAGCCTGGCTGAAGACAGCTGAAATGCCAGAAACCGGTCCTAGGAACCTTGTTTTCGGTCCAGTGAAGGCATTGCTTGGCAGTTCGGGCTGGACTGTTCCCATGAGGCACAGGGTCGGACTGATTTGCATATGGCCATGTCTGAACTGGGGTGGCAGAATGGCCTAAAGATCGGTGATGGATCAAACCCAGATCTGTTGACTGGGTGTGAGTGTTTGATTGGTTCTGATGCTCTGTCCATCACCACCCCCTTTTGTACCGCTTTGTTCGCCATAAGTTGGCACGGTATGCTCAGACGTGAGTCCCTTTCTCACTTTGCCTCTGGATTCAAGCAAGCCTGGCTGAAGATGGCTGAAATGCCAGAAACTGGTCCTAGGAAGCTTGTTTCCGGTCCAGGGAAGGCATTGCTTGGCAGTTTGGGCTGGACTGTTGCCATAAGGCACAGGGTCAGACTGATTTGCATATGGCCATGTCTGAACTCGGGTGGCAGAGTGGGCTAAAGAACGGTGATGGATCAATCCCAGATCTGTTGACTTGGTGTGAGTGTTTGATTGGTTCTGATGCTCCGTCCATCACCACCCCCTTTTGTACCGCTTTGTTTGCCATAAGTTGGCAGGGTATGCTCAGACGTGAGTCCCTTGCTCACTTTGCCTCTGGATTCAAGCAAGCCTGGCTGAACACGGCTGAAATGCCAGAAACTGGTCCTAGGAAGCTTGTTTCAGGTCCAGGGAAAGCATTGCTTGGCAGTTTGGGATGGACTGTTCCCATGAGGCACAGGGTCAGACTGATTTGCATATGGCCATGTCTGAACTGGGGTGGCAGAGTGGGCTAAACAACGGTGATGGATCAAACTCAGATCCGTTGACTGGGAGTGAGTGTGTGATTGGTTCTGATGCTCCGTCCATCACCACCCCCATTTGTACCGGTTTCTTTGCCATAAGTTGGCAGGGTATGCTCAGACGTGAGTCCCTTGCTCACTTTGCCACTGGATTCAATCAAGCCTGGCTGAAGACAGCTGAAATGCCAGAAACCGGTCCTAGGAAGCTAGTTTTCGGTCCAGTGAAGGCATTGCTTGGCAGTTCGGGCTGGACTGTTCCCATGAGGCACAGGGTCAGACTGATTTGCATATGGCCCATATCTGAACTGGGGTGGCAGAGTGGCCTAAAGATCGGTGATGGATCAAACCCATATCTGTTGACTGGGTGTGAGTGTTTGATTGGTTCTGATGCTCCGTCCATCACCACCCCCTTTTGTACCGCTTTGTTCACCATAAGTTGGCAGGGTATGCTCAGACGTGAGTCCCTTTCTCACTTTGCCTCTGGATTTAAGCAAGCCTGGCTGAAGATGGCTGAAATGCCAGAAACTGGTCCTATATAACTTGTTTCCGGTCCAGGGAAGGCATTGCTTGGCAGTTTGGGCTGGACTTTTCCCATGAGGTACAGGGTCAGACTGATTTGCATATGGCCATGTCTGAACTGGGGTGGCAGAGTGGGCTAAAGAACGGTGATGGATAAAACCCAGATCTGTTGACCGGGTGTGAGTGTTTGATTGGTTCTGATGCTCCGTCCATCCCCACCACCTTTTGTACCGCTTTGTTCGCCATAAGTTGGCAGGGTATGCTCAGACGTGAGTCCCTTGCTCACTTTGCCTCTGGATTCAAGCAAGCCTGGCTGAAGACGGCTGAAATGCCAGAAACTGGTCCTAGGAAGCTTGTTTCCGGTCCAGGGAAGGCATTGCTTGGCAATTCGGGCTGGACTGTTCCCATAAGGCACAGGGTCAGACTGATTTGCATATGGCAATGTCTGAACTGGGGTGGCAGAGTGGGCTAAAGAACGGTGATGGATCAAACCCAGATCTGTTGACTGGGTGTGAGTGTTTGATTGGTTCTGATGCTCCGTCCATCACCACCACCTTTTGTACCGCTTTGTTTGCCATAGGTTTGCAGGGTATGCTCAGACATGAGTCCCTTGCTCACTTTGCCTCTGGATTCAAGCCAGCCTGGCTGAAGACGGCTGAAATGCCAGAAACCGGACCTAGGAAGCTTGTTTCCGATCCAGGGAAGGCATTGCTTGGCAGTTCGGGCTGGACTGTTCCAATGAGGCACAGGGTCAGACTGATTTGCATATGGCCATGTCTGAACTGGGGTGGCAGAGTGGGCTAAACAACGGTGATGGATCAAACTCAGATCCGTTGACTGGGAGTGAGTGTGTGATTGGTTCTGATGCTCCGTCCGTCACCACCCCCATTTGTACCGCTTTCTTTGCCATAAGTTGGCAGGGTATGCTCAGACGTGAGTCCCTTGCTCACTTTGCCACTGGATTCAATCAAGCCTGGCTGAAGACAGCTGAAATGCCAGAAACCGGTCCTAGGAACCTTGTTTTCGGTCCAGTGAAGGCATTGCTTGGCAGTTCGGGCTGGACTGTTCCCATGAGGCACAGGGTCGGACTGATTTGCATATGGCCATGTCTGAACTGGGGTGGCAGAATGGCCTAAAGATCGGTGATGGATCAAACCCAGATCTGTTGACTGGGTGTGAGTGTTTGATTGGTTCTGATGCTCTGTCCATCACCACCCCCTTTTGTACCGCTTTGTTCGCCATAAGTTGGCACGGTATGCTCAGACGTGAGTCCCTTTCTCACTTTGCCTCTGGATTCAAGCAAGCCTGGCTGAAGATGGCTGAAATGCCAGAAACTGGTCCTAGGAAGCTTGTTTCCGGTCCAGGGAAGGCATTGCTTGGCAGTTTGGGCTGGACTGTTCCCATAAGGCACAGGGTCAGACTGATTTGCATATGGCCATGTCTGAACTCGGGTGGCAGAGTGGGCTAAAGAACGGTGATGGATCAAACCCAGATCTGTTGACTTGGTGTGAGTGTTTGATTGGTTCTGATGCTCCATCCATCACCACCCCCTTTTGTACCGCTTTGTTTGCCATAAGTTGGCAGGGTATGCTCAGACGTGAGTCCCTTGCTCACTTTGCCTCTGGATTCAAGCAAGCCTGGCTGAACACGGCTGAAATGCCAGAAACTGGTCCTAGGAAGCTTGTTTCCTGTCCAGGGAAAGCATTGCTTGGCAGTTTGGGCTGGACTGTTCCCACGAGGCACAGGGTCAGACTGATTTGCATATGGCCATGTCTGAACTGGGGTGGCAGAGTGGGCTAAAGAACGGTGATGGATCAAACCCAGATCTGTTGACTGGGTGTGAGTGTTTGATTGGTTCTGATGCTCCGATCATCCCCACCCCCTTTTGTACCGCTTTGTTCGCCATAAGTTGGCAGGGTATGCTCAGACGTAAGTCCCTTGCTCACTTTGCCACTGGATTCAAGCAAGCCTGGCTGAAGACGGGTGAAATACCAGAAACCGGTCCTAGGAAGCTTGTTTCCGGTCCAGGGAAGGCATTGCTTGGCAGTCGGGCTGGACTGTTCCCATGAGGCACAGGGTCAGACTGATTTGCATATGGCCATGTCTGAACTGGGGTGGCAGAGTGGGCTAAAGAATGGTGATAGATCAAACCCAGATCTGTTGATTGGTTGTGAGTGTTTGATTGGTTCTGATGCTCCGTCCATCCCCACCCCCTTTTGTACCGCTTTGTTCGCCATAAGTTGGCAGGGTATGCTCAGATGTGAGTCCCTTGCTCACTTTGCCACTGGATTCAAGCAAGCCTGGCTGAAGATGGCTGAAATGCCAGAAACTGGTCCTAGGAAGCTTGTTTCCGGTCCAGGGAAGGCATTGCTTGGCAGTTCGGGCTGGACTATTCCCATGAGGCACAGGGTCAGACTGATTTGCTGATGTCTGAACTGGGGTAGCAGAGTGGCTAAAGAACGGTGATGGATCAAGCCCAGATCTGTTAACTGGGTGTGAGTGTTTGATTGGTTCTGATGCTCCGTCCATCACCACCCCCTTTTGTACTGTTTTGTTCGCCATAAGTTGGCAGGGTATGCTCAGACGTGAGTCCCTTGCTCACTTTGCCACTGGTTTCAAGCAAGCCTGGCTGAAGACGGCTGAGATGCCAGAAACCGGTCCTAGGAAGCTTGTTTCCGGTCCAGGGAAGGCATTGCTTGGCAGTTCGGGCTGGACTGTTCTCATAAGGCACAGGGTCAGACTGATTTGCATATGGCCATGTCTGAACTGGGGTGGCAGAGTGGGCTAAAGAACGGTGATGGATCAAACCCAGATCTGTTGACTGGGTGTGAGTGTTTGATTGGTTCTGATGATCCGTCCATCACCACCCCCTTTTGTACCGCTTTGTTCGCCATAAGTTGGCAGGGTATGCTCAGACGTAAGTCTCTAGCTCACTTTGCCACTGGATTCAAGTAAGCCTGGCTGAAGATGGCTGAAATGCCAGAAACCGATCCTAGGAAGCTTGTTTCCGGTCCAGGGAAGGGATTGCTTGGCAGTTTGGGCTGGACTGTTCTCATGAGGCACAGGGTCAGACTGATTTGCATATGGCCATGTCTGATCTGGGGTGGCAGAGTGGGCTAAAGAACGGTGATGGATCAAACCCACATCTGTTGACTGGGTGTGAGTGTTTGATTGGTTCTGATGCTCCGTCCATCACCACCCCCTTTTGTATTGCTTTGTTCGCCATAAGTTGGCAGGGTATGCTCAGACGTGAGTCCCTTGCTCACGTTGCCACTGGATTCAAGCAAGCCTGGCTGAAGACGGCTGAAATGCCAGAAACCGGACCTAGGAAGCTTGTTTCCGGTCCAGGAAAGGCCTTGCTTGGCAGTTCGGGCTGGACTGTTCCCATGAGGCACAGGGTCAGACTGATTTGCATATGGCCATGTCTGAACTGGGGTGGCAGAATGGCCTAAAGATCGGTGATGGATCAAACCCAGATCTGTTGACTGGGTGTGAGTGTTTGATTGGTTCTGATGCTCTGTCCATCACCACCCCCTTTTGTACCGCTTTGTTCGCCATAAGTTGGCACGGTATGCTCAGACGTGAGTCCCTTTCTCACTTTGCCTCTGGATTCAAGCAAGCCTGGCTGAAGATGGCTGAAATGCCAGAAACTGGTCCTAGGAAGCTTGTTTCCGGTCCAGGGAAGGCATTGCTTGGCAGTTTGGGCTGGACTGTTCCCATAAGGCACAGGGTCAGACTGATTTGCATATGGCCATGTCTGAACTCGGGTGGCAGAGTGGGCTAAAGAACGGTGATGGATCAATCCCAGATCTGTTGACTTGGTGTGAGTGTTTGATTGGTTCTGATGCTCCGTCCATCACCACCCCCTTTTGTACCGCTTTGTTTGCCATAAGTTGGCAGGGTATGCTCAGACGTGAGTCCCTTGCTCACTTTGCCTCTGGATTCAAGCAAGCCTGGCTGAACACGGCTGAAATGCCAGAAACTGGTCCTAGGAAGCTTGTTTCAGGTCCAGGGAAAGCATTGCTTGGCAGTTTGGGATGGACTGTTCCCATGAGGCACAGGGTCAGACTGATTTGCATATGGCCATGTCTGAACTGGGGTGGCAGAGTGGGCTAAACAACGGTGATGGATCAAACTCAGATCCGTTGACTGGGAGTGAGTGTGTGATTGGTTCTGATGCTCCGTCCATCACCACCCCCATTTGTACCGGTTTCTTTGCCATAAGTTGGCAGGGTATGCTCAGACGTGAGTCCCTTGCTCACTTTGCCACTGGATTCAATCAAGCCTGGCTGAAGACAGCTGAAATGCCAGAAACCGGTCCTAGGAAGCTAGTTTTCGGTCCAGTGAAGGCATTGCTTGGCAGTTCGGGCTGGACTGTTCCCATGAGGCACAGGGTCAGACTGATTTGCATATGGCCCATATCTGAACTGGGGTGGCAGAGTGGCCTAAAGATCGGTGATGGATCAAACCCATATCTGTTGACTGGGTGTGAGTGTTTGATTGGTTCTGATGCTCCGTCCATCACCACCCCCTTTTGTACCGCTTTGTTCACCATAAGTTGGCAGGGTATGCTCAGACGTGAGTCCCTTTCTCACTTTGCCTCTGGATTTAAGCAAGCCTGGCTGAAGATGGCTGAAATGCCAGAAACTGGTCCTATATAACTTGTTTCCGGTCCAGGGAAGGCATTGCTTGGCAGTTTGGGCTGGACTTTTCCCATGAGGTACAGGGTCAGACTGATTTGCATATGGCCATGTCTGAACTGGGGTGGCAGAGTGGGCTAAAGAACGGTGATGGATAAAACCCAGATCTGTTGACCGGGTGTGAGTGTTTGATTGGTTCTGATGCTCCGTCCATCCCCACCACCTTTTGTACCGCTTTGTTCGCCATAAGTTGGCAGGGTATGCTCAGACGTGAGTCCCTTGCTCACTTTGCCTCTGGATTCAAGCAAGCCTGGCTGAAGACGGCTGAAATGCCAGAAACTGGTCCTAGGAAGCTTGTTTCCGGTCCAGGGAAGGCATTGCTTGGCAATTCGGGCTGGACTGTTCCCATAAGGCACAGGGTCAGACTGATTTGCATATGGCAATGTCTGAACTGGGGTGGCAGAGTGGGCTAAAGAACGGTGATGGATCAAACCCAGATCTGTTGACTGGGTGTGAGTGTTTGATTGGTTCTGATGCTCCGTCCATCACCACCACCTTTTGTACCGCTTTGTTTGCCATAGGTTTGCAGGGTATGCTCAGACATGAGTCCCTTGCTCACTTTGCCTCTGGATTCAAGCCAGCCTGGCTGAAGACGGCTGAAATGCCAGAAACCGGACCTAGGAAGCTTGTTTCCGATCCAGGGAAGGCATTGCTTGGCAGTTCGGGCTGGACTGTTCCCATGAGGCACAGGGTCAGACTGATTTGCATATGGCCATGTCTGAACTGGGGTGGCAGAGTGGGCTAAACAACGGTGATGGATCAAACTCAGATCCGTTGACTGGGAGTGAGTGTGTGATTGGTTCTGATGCTCCGTCCGTCACCACCCCCATTTGTACCGCTTTCTTTGCCATAAGTTGGCAGGGTATGCTCAGACGTGAGTCCCTTGCTCACTTTGCCACTGGATTCAATCAAGCCTGGCTGAAGACAGCTGAAATGCCAGAAACCGGTCCTAGGAACCTTGTTTTCGGTCCAGTGAAGGCATTGCTTGGCAGTTCGGGCTGGACTGTTCCCATGAGGCACAGGGTCGGACTGATTTGCATATGGCCATGTCTGAACTGGGGTGGCAGAATGGCCTAAAGATCGGTGATGGATCAAACCCAGATCTGTTGACTGGGTGTGAGTGTTTGATTGGTTCTGATGCTCTGTCCATCACCACCCCCTTTTGTACCGCTTTGTTCGCCATAAGTTGGCACGGTATGCTCAGACGTGAGTTCCTTTCTCACTTTGCCTCTGGATTCAAGCAAGCCTGGCTGAAGATGGCTGAAATGCCAGAAACTGGTCCTAGGAAGCTTGTTTCCGGTCCAGGGAAGGCATTGCTTGGCAGTTTGGGCTGGACTGTTCCCATAAGGCACAGGGTCAGACTGATTTGCATATGGCCATGTCTGAACTCGGGTGGCAGAGTGGGCTAAAGAACGGTGATGGATCAAACCCAGATCTGTTGACTTGGTGTGAGTGTTTGATTGGTTCTGATGCTCCATCCATCACCACCCCCTTTTGTACCGCTTTGTTTGCCATAAGTTGGCAGGGTATGCTCAGACGTGAGTCCCTTGCTCACTTTGCCTCTGGATTCAAGCAAGCCTGGCTGAACACGGCTGAAATGCCAGAAACTGGTCCTAGGAAGCTTGTTTCCTGTCCAGGGAAAGCATTGCTTGGCAGTTTGGGCTGGACTGTTCCCACGAGGCACAGGGTCAGACTGATTTGCATATGGCCATGTCTGAACTGGGGTGGCAGAGTGGGCTAAAGAACGGTGATGGATCAAACCCAGATCTGTTGACTGGGTGTGAGTGTTTGATTGGTTCTGATGCTCCGATCATCCCCACCCCCTTTTGTACCGCTTTGTTCGCCATAAGTTGGCAGGGTATGCTCAGACGTAAGTCCCTTGCTCACTTTGCCACTGGATTCAAGCAAGCCTGGCTGAAGACGGGTGAAATACCAGAAACCGGTCCTAGGAAGCTTGTTTCCGGTCCAGGGAAGGCATTGCTTGGCAGTCGGGCTGGACTGTTCCCATGAGGCACAGGGTCAGACTGATTTGCATATGGCCATGTCTGAACTGGGGTGGCAGAGTGGGCTAAAGAATGGTGATAGATCAAACCCAGATCTGTTGATTGGTTGTGAGTGTTTGATTGGTTCTGATGCTCCGTCCATCCCCACCCCCTTTTGTACCGCTTTGTTCGCCATAAGTTGGCAGGGTATGCTCAGATGTGAGTCCCTTGCTCACTTTGCCACTGGATTCAAGCAAGCCTGGCTGAAGATGGCTGAAATGCCAGAAACTGGTCCTAGGAAGCTTGTTTCCGGTCCAGGGAAGGCATTGCTTGGCAGTTCGGGCTGGACTATTCCCATGAGGCACAGGGTCAGACTGATTTGCATATGGCCATGTCTGAACTGGGGTAGCAGAGTGGGCTAAAGAACGGTGATGGATCAAGCCCAGATCTGTTAACTGGGTGTGAGTGTTTGATTGGTTCTGATGCTCCGTCCATCACCACCCCCTTTTGTACTGTTTTGTTCGCCATAAGTTGGCAGGGTATGCTCAGACGTGAGTCCCTTGCTCACTTTGCCACTGGTTTCAAGCAAGCCTGGCTGAAGACGGCTGAGATGCCAGAAACCGGTCCTAGGAAGCTTGTTTCCGGTCCAGGGAAGGCATTGCTTGGCAGTTCGGGCTGGACTGTTCTCATAAGGCACAGGGTCAGACTGATTTGCATATGGCCATGTCTGAACTGGGGTGGCAGAGTGGGCTAAAGAACGGTGATGGATCAAACCCAGATCTGTTGACTGGGTGTGAGTGTTTGATTGGTTCTGATGATCCGTCCATCACCACCCCCTTTTGTACCGCTTTGTTCGCCATAAGTTGGCAGGGTATGCTCAGACGTAAGTCTCTAGCTCACTTTGCCACTGGATTCAAGTAAGCCTGGCTGAAGATGGCTGAAATGCCAGAAACCGATCCTAGGAAGCTTGTTTCCGGTCCAGGGAAGGGATTGCTTGGCAGTTTGGGCTGGACTGTTCTCATGAGGCACAGGGTCAGACTGATTTGCATATGGCCATGTCTGATCTGGGGTGGCAGAGTGGGCTAAAGAACGGTGATGGATCAAACCCACATCTGTTGACTGGGTGTGAGTGTTTGATTGGTTCTGATGCTCCGTCCATCACCACCCCCTTTTGTATTGCTTTGTTCGCCATAAGTTGGCAGGGTATGCTCAGACGTGAGTCCCTTGCTCACGTTGCCACTGGATTCAAGCAAGCCTGGCTGAAGACGGCTGAAATGCCAGAAACCGGACCTAGGAAGCTTGTTTCCGGTCCAGGAAAGGCCTTGCTTGGCAGTTCGGGCTGGACTGTTCCCATGAGGCACAGGGTCAGACTGATTTGCATATGGCCATGTCTGAACTGGGGTGGCAGCGTGGGCTAAAGAACGGTGATGGATCAAACTCAGATCCGTTGACTGGGAGTGAGTGTGTGATTGGTTCTGGTGCTCCGTCCATCACCACCCCCATTTGTACTGCTTTCTTTGCCATAAGTTGGCAGGGTATGCTCAGACGTGAGTCCCTTGCTCACTTTGCCACTGGATTCAATCAAGCCTGGCTGAAGACAGCTGAAATGCCAGAAACCGGTCCTAGGAAGCTTGTTTTCGGTCCAGTGAAGGCATTGCTTGGCAGTTCGGGCTGGGCTGTTCCCATGAGGCACAGGGTCAGACTGATTTGCATATGGCCATGTCTGAACTGGGGTGGCAGAGTGGCCTAAAGATCGGTGATGGATCAAACCCAGATCTGTTGACTGGGTGTGAGTGTTTGATTGGTTCTGATGCTCTGTCCATCACCACCCCCTTTTGTACCGCTTTGTTCGCC
Source organism: Triturus cristatus (assembly GCF_964204655.1). Taxonomy (NCBI): domain Eukaryota; kingdom Metazoa; phylum Chordata; class Amphibia; order Caudata; family Salamandridae; genus Triturus; species Triturus cristatus. The sequence goes on along the minus strand of NC_140579.1, from coordinate 402,537,725 downwards.
ATAAGTTGGCAGGGTATGCTCAGACGTGAGTCCCTTTCTCACTTTGCCTCTGGATTCAAGCAAGCCTGGCTGAAGACGGCTGAAATGCCAGAAACTGGTCCTAGGAAGCTTGTTTCCGGTCCAGGGAAGGCATTGCTTGGCAGTTTGGGCTGGACTGTTCCCATAAGGCACAGGGTCAGACTGATTTGCATATGGCCATGTCTGAACTCGGGTGGCAGAGTGGGCTAAAGAACGGTGATGGATCAATCCCAGATCTGTTGACTTGGTGTGAGTGTTTGATTAGTTCTGATGCTCCGTCCATCCCCACCCCCTTTTGTACCGCTTTGTTTGCCATAAGTTGGCAGGGTATGCTCAGACGTGAGTCCCTTGCTCACTTTGCCTCTGGATTCAAGCAAGCCTGGCTGAACACGGCTGAAATGCCAGAAACTGGTCCTAGGAAGCTTGTTTCCGGTCCAGGGAAAGCATTGCTTGGCAGTTTGGGATGGACTGTTCCCATGAGGCACACGGTCAGACTGATTTGCATATGGCCATGTCTGAACTGGGGTGGCAGAGTGGGCTAAAGAACGGTGATGGATCAAACTCAGATCCGTTGACTGGGAGTGAGTGTGTGATTGGTTCTGATGCTCCGTCCATCACCACCCCCATTTGTACCGCTTTCTTTGCCATAAGTTGGCAGGGTATGCTCAGACGTGAGTCCCTTGCTCACTTTGCCACTGGATTCAAGCAAGCCTGGCTGAAGACAGCTGAAATGCCAGAAACCGGTCCTAGGAAGCTAGTTTTCGGTCCAGTGAAGGCATTGCTTGGCAGTTCGGGCTGGACTGTTCCCATGAGGCACAGGGTCAGACTGATTTGCATATGGCCCATGTCTGAACTGGGGTGGCAGAGTGGCCTAAAGATCGGTGATGGATCAAACCCATATCTGTTGACTGGGTGTGAGTGTTTGATTGGTTCTGATGCTCCGTCCATCACCACCCCCTTTTGTACCGCTTTGTTCACCATAAGTTGGCAGGGTATGCTCAGACGTGAGTCCCTTTCTCACTTTGCCTCTGGATTTAAGCAAGCCTGGCTGAAGACGGCTGAAATGCCAGAAACTGGTCCTATATAACTTGTTTCCGGTCCAGGGAAGGCATTGCTTGGCAGTTTGGGCTGGACTGTTCCCATGAGGCACAGGGTCAGACTGATTTGCATATGGCCATGTCTGAACTGGGGTGACAGAGTGGGCTAAAGAACGGGGATGGATAAAACCCAGATCTGTTGACCGGGTGTGAGTGTTTGATTGGTTCTGATGCTCCGTCCATCCCCACCACCTTTTGTACCGCTTTGTTTGCCATAAGTTGGCAGGGTATGCTCAGACGTGAGTCCCTTGCTCACTTTGCCTCTGGATTCAAGCAAGCCTGGCTGAAGACGGCTGAAATGCCAGAAACTGGTCCTAGGAAGCTTGTTTCCGGTCCAGGGAAGGCATTGCTTGGCAGTTTGGGCTGGACTGTTCCCATAAGGCACAGGGTCAGACTGATTTGCATATGGCCATGTCTGAACTCGGGTGGCAGAGTGGGCTAAAGAACGGTGATGGATCAAACCCAGATCTGTTGACTTGGTGTGAGTGTTTGATTGGTTCTGATGCTCCGTCCATCACCACCCCCTTTTGTACCGCTTTGTTTGCCATAAGTTGGCAGGGTATGCTCAGACGTGAGTCCCTTGCTCACTTTGCCTCTGGATTCAAGCAAGCCTGGCTGAACACGGCTGAAATGCCAGAAACTGGTCCTAGGAAGCTTGTTTCCTGTCCAGGGAAAGCATTGCTTGGCAGTTTGGGCTGGACTGTTCCCACGAGGCACAGGGTCAGACTGATTTGCATATGGCCATGTCTGAACTGGGGTGGCAGAGTGGGTAAAGAACGGTGATGGATCAAACCCAGATCTGTTGACTGGGTGTGAGTGTTTGATTGGTTCTGATGCTCCGATCATCCCCACCCCCTTTTGTACCGCTTTGTTCGCCATAAGTTGGCAGGGTATGCTCAGACGTAAGTCCCTTGCTCACTTTGCCACTGGATTCAAGCAAGCCTGGCTGAAGACGGGTGAAATACCAGAAACCGGTCCTAGGAAGCTTGTTTCCGGTCCAGGGAAGGCATTGCTTGGCAGTCGGGCTGGACTGTTCCCATGAGGCACAGGGTCAGACTGATTTGCATATGGCCATGTCTGAACTGGGGTGGCAGAGTGGGCTAAAGAACGGTGATAGATCAAACCCAGATCTGTTGATTGGTTGTGAGTGTTTGATTGGTTCTGATGCTCCGTCCATCCCCACCCCCTTTTGTACCGCTTTGTTCGCCATAAGTTGGCAGGGTATGCTCAGATGTGAATCCCTTGCTCACTTTGCCACTGGATTCAAGCAAGCCTGGCTGAAGATGGCTGAAATGCCAGAAACTGGTCCTAGGAAGCTTGTTTCCGGTCCCGGGAAGGCATTGCTTGGCAGTTCGGGCTGGACTGTTCCCATGAGGCACAGGGTCAGACTGATTTGCATATGGCCATGTCTGAACTGGGGTAGCAGAGTGGGCTAAAGAACGGTGATGGATCAAGCCCAGATCTGTTAACTGGGTGTGAGTGTTTGATTGGTTCTGATGCTCCGTCCATCACCACCCCCTTTTGTATTGCTTTGTTCGCCATAAGTTGGCAGGGTATGCTCAGACGTGAGTCCCTTGCTCACGTTGCCACTGGATTCAAGCAAGCCTGGCTGAAGACGGCTGAAATGCCAGAAACCGGACCTAGGAAGGTTGTTTCCGGTCCAGGGAAGGCCTTGCTTGGCAGTTCGGGCTGGACTGTTCCCATGAGGCACAGGGTCAGACTGATTTGCATATGGCCATGTCTGAACTGGGGTGGCAGAGTGGGCTAAAGAACGGTGATGGATCAAACTCAGATCCGTTGACTGGGAGTGAGTGTGTGATTGGTTCTGGTGCTCCGTCCATCACCACCCCCATTTGTACCGCTTTCTTTGCCATAAGTTGGCAGGGTATGCTCAGACGTGAGTCCCTTGCTCACTTTGCCACTGGATTCAATCAAGCCTGGCTGAAGATAGCTGAAATGCCAGAAACCGGTCCTAGGAAGCTTGTTTTCGGTCCAGTGAAGGCATTGCTTGGCAGTTCGGGCTGGGCTGTTCCCATGAGGCACAGGGTCAGACTGATTTGCATATGGCCATGTCTGAACTGGGGTGGCAGAGTGGCCTAAAGATCGGTGATGGATCAAACCCAGATCTGTTGACTGGGTGTGAGTGTTTGATTGGTTCTGATGCTCTGTCCATCACCACCCCCTTTTGTACCGCTTTGTTCGCCATAAGTTGGCAGGGTATGCTCAGACGTGAGTCCCTTTCTCACTTTGCCTCTGGATTCAAGCAAGCCTGGCTGAAGACGGCTGAAATGCCAGAAACTGGTCCTAGGAAGCTTGTTTCCGGTCCAGGGAAGGCATTGCTTGGCAGTTTGGGCTGGACTGTTCCCATAAGGCACAGGGTCAGACTGATTTGCATATGGCCATGTCTGAACTCGGGTGGCAGAGTGGGCTAAAGAACGGTGATGGATCAATCCCAGATCTGTTGACTTGGTGTGAGTGTTTGATTGGTTCTGATGCTCCGTCCATCACCACCCCCTTTTGTACCGCTTTGTTTGCCATAAGTTGGCAGGGTATGCTCAGACGTGAGTCCCTTGCTCACTTTGCCTCTGGATTCAAGCAAGCCTGGCTGAACACGGCTGAAATGCCAGAAACTGGTCCTAGGAAGCTTGTTTCCGGTCCAGGGAAAGCATTGCTTGGCAGTTTGGGATGGACTGTTCCCATGAGGCACAGGGTCAGACTGATTTGCATATGGCCATGTCTGAACTGGGGTGGCAGAGTGGGCTAAAGAACGGTGATGGATCAAACTCAGATCCGTTGACTGGGAGTGAGTGTGTGATTGGTTCTGATGCTCCGTCCATCACCACCCCCATTTGTACCGCTTTCTTTGCCATAAGTTGGCAGGGTATGCTCAGACGTGAGTCTCTTGCTCACTTTGCCACTGGATTCAATCAAGCCTGGCTGAAGACAGCTGAAATGCCAGAAACCGGTCCTAGGAAGCTAGTTTTCGGTCCAGTGAATGCATTGCTTGGCAGTTCGGGCTGGACTGTTCCCATGAGGCACAGGGTCAGACTGATTTGCATATGGCCCATGTCTGAACTGGGGTGGCAGAGTGGCCTAAAGATCGGTGATGGATCAAACCCATATCTGTTGACTGGGTGTGAGTGTTTGATTGGTTCTGATGCTCCGTTCATCACCACCCCCTTTTGTACCGCTTTGTTCACCATAAGTTGGCAGGGTATGCTCAGACGTGAGTCCCTTTCTCACTTTGCCTCTGGATTTAAGCAAGCCTGGCTGAAGACGGCTGAAATGCCAGAAACTGGTCCTATATAACTTGTTTCCGGTCCAGGGAAGGCATTGCTTGGCAGTTTGGGCTGGACTGTTCCCATGTGGCACAGGGTCAGACTGATTTGCATATGGCCATGTCTGAACTGGGGTGGCAGAGTGGGCTAAAGAACGGTGATGGATAAAACCCAGATCTGTTGACCGGGTGTGAGTGTTTGATTGGTTCTGATGCTCCGTCCATCCCCACCACCTTTTGTACCGCTTTGTTTGCCATAAGTTGGCAGGGTATGCTCAGACGTGAGTCCCTTGCTCACTTTGCCTCTGGATTCAAGCAAGCCTGGCTGAAGACGGCTGAAATGCCAGAAACTGGTCCTAGGAAGCTTGTTTCCGGTCCAGGGAAGGCATTGCTTGGCAATTCGGGCTGGACTGTTCCCATAAGGCACAGGGTCAGACTGATTTGCATATGGCAATGTCTGAACTGGGGTGGCAGAGTGGGCTAAAGAACGGTGATGGATCAAACCCAGATCTGTTGACTGGGTGTGAGTGTTTGATTGGTTCTGATGCTCCGTCCATCACCACCACCTTTTGTACCGCTTTGTTTGCCATAAGTTTGCAGGGTATGCTCAGACATGAGTCCCTTGCTCACTTTGCCTCTGGATTCAAGCAAGCCTGGTTGAAGACGGCTGAAATGCCAGAAACCGGACCTAGGAAGCTTGTTTCCGATCCAGGGAAGGCATTGCTTGGCAGTTCGGGCTGGACTGTTCCCATGAGGCACAGGGTCAGACTGATTTGCATTTGGCCATGTCTGAACTGGGATGGCAGAGTGGGCTAAAGAACGGTGATGGATCAAACTCAGAACCGTTGACTGGGAGTGAGTGTGTGATTGGTTCTGATGCTCCGTCCGTCACCACCCCCATTTGTACCGCTTTCTTTGCCATAAGTTGGCAGGGTATGCTCAGACGTGAGTCCCTTGCTCACTTTGCCACTGGATACAATCAAGCCTGGCTGAAGACAGCTGAAATGCCAGAAACCGGTCCTAGGAACCTTGTTTTCGGTCCAGTGAAGGCATTGCTTGGCAGTTCGGGCTGGACTGTTCCCATGAGGCACAGGGTCGGACTGATTTGCATATGGCCATGTCTGAACTGGGGTGGCAGAATGGCCTAAAGATCGGTGATGGATCAAACCCAGATCTGTTGACTGGGTGTGAGTGTTTGATTGGTTCTGATGCTCTGTCCATCACCACCCCCTTTTGTACCGCTTTGTTCGCCATAAGTTGGCACGGTATGCTCAGACGTGAGTCCCTTTCTCACTTTGCCTCTGGATTCAAGCAAGCCTGGCTGAAGATGGCTGAAATGCCAGAAACTGGTCCTAGGAAGCTTGTTTCCGGTCCAGGGAAGGCATTGCTTGGCAGTTTGGGCTGGACTGTTCCCATAAGGCACAGGGTCAGACTGATTTGCATATGGCCATGTCTGAACTCGGGTGGCAGAGTGGGCTAAAGAACGGTGATGGATCAAACCCAGATCTGTTGACTTGGTGTGAATGTTTGATTGGTTCTGATGCTCCGTCCATCACCACCCCCTTTTGTACCGCTTTGTTTGCCATAAGTTGGCAGGGTATGCTCAGACGTGAGTCCCTTGCTCACTTTGCCTCTGGATTCAAGCAAGCCTGGCTGAACAGGGCTGAAATGCCAGAAACTGGTCCTAGGAAGCTTGTTTCCTGTCCAGGGAAAGCATTGCTTGGCAGTATGGGCTGGACTGTTCCCACGAGGCACAGGGTCAGACTGATTTGCATATGGCCATGTCTGAACTGGGGTGGCAGAGTGGGCTAAAGAACGGTGATGGATCAAACCCAGATCTGTTGACTGGGTGTGAGTGTTTGATTGGTTCTGATGCTCCGATCATCCCCACCCCCTTTTGTACCGCTTTGTTCGCCATAAGTTGGCAGGGTATGCTCAGACGTAAGTCCCTTGCTCACTTTGCCACTGGATTCAAGCAAGCCTGGCTGAAGACGGGTGAAATACCAGAAACCGGTCCTAGGAAGCTTGTTTCCGGTCCAGGGAAGGCATTGCTTGGCAGTCGGGCTGGACTGTTCCCATGAGGCACAGGGTCAGACAGATTTGCATATGGCCATGTCTGAACTGGGGTGGCAGAGTGGGCTAAAGAAGGGTGATAGATCAAACCCAGATCTGTTGATTGGTTGTGAGTGTTTGATTGGTTCTGATGCTCCGTCCATCCCCACCCCCTTTTGTACCGCTTTGTTCGCCATAAGTTGGCAGGGTATGCTCAGATGTGAATCCCTTGCTCACTTTGCCACTGGATTCAAGCAAGCCTGGCTGAAGATGGCTGAAATGCCAGAAACTGGTCCTAGGAAGCTTGTTTCCGGTCCAGGGAAGGCATTGCTTGGCAGTTCGGGCTGGACTGTTCCCATGAGGCACAGGGTCAGACTGATTTGCATATGGCCATGTCTGAACTGGGGTGGCAGAGTGGGCTAAAGAACGGTGATAGATCAAACCCAGATCTGTTGATTGGTTGTGAGTGTTTGATTGGTTCTGATGCTCCGTCCATCCCCACCCCCTTTTGTACCGCTTTGTTCGCCATAAGTTGGCAGGGTATGCTCAGATGTGAATCCCTTGCTCACTTTGCCACTGGATTCAAGCAAGCCTGGCTGAAGATGGCTGAAATGCCAGAAACTGGTCCTAGGAAGCTTGTTTCCGGTCCCGGGAAGGCATTGCTTGGCAGTTCGGGCTGGACTGTTCCCATGAGGCACAGGGTCAGACTGATTTGCATATGGCCATGTCTGAACTGGGGTAGCAGAGTGGGCTAAAGAACGGTGATGGATCAAGCCCAGATCTGTTAACTGGGTGTGAGTGTTTGATTGGTTCTGATGCTCCGTCCATCACCACCCCCTTTTGTATTGCTTTGTTCGCCATAAGTTGGCAGGGTATGCTCAGACGTGAGTCCCTTGCTCACGTTGCCACTGGATTCAAGCAAGCCTGGCTGAAGACGGCTGAAATGCCAGAAACCGGACCTAGGAAGGTTGTTTCCGGTCCAGGGAAGGCCTTGCTTGGCAGTTCGGGCTGGACTGTTCCCATGAGGCACAGGGTCAGACTGATTTGCATATGGCCATGTCTGAACTGGGGTGGCAGAGTGGGCTAAAGAACGGTGATGGATCAAACTCAGATCCGTTGACTGGGAGTGAGTGTGTGATTGGTTCTGGTGCTCCGTCCATCACCACCCCCATTTGTACCGCTTTCTTTGCCATAAGTTGGCAGGGTATGCTCAGACGTGAGTCCCTTGCTCACTTTGCCACTGGATTCAATCAAGCCTGGCTGAAGATAGCTGAAATGCCAGAAACCGGTCCTAGGAAGCTTGTTTTCGGTCCAGTGAAGGCATTGCTTGGCAGTTCGGGCTGGGCTGTTCCCATGAGGCACAGGGTCAGACTGATTTGCATATGGCCATGTCTGAACTGGGGTGGCAGAGTGGCCTAAAGATCGGTGATGGATCAAACCCAGATCTGTTGACTGGGTGTGAGTGTTTGATTGGTTCTGATGCTCTGTCCATCACCACCCCCTTTTGTACCGCTTTGTTCGCCATAAGTTGGCAGGGTATGCTCAGACGTGAGTCCCTTTCTCACTTTGCCTCTGGATTCAAGCAAGCCTGGCTGAAGACGGCTGAAATGCCAGAAACTGGTCCTAGGAAGCTTGTTTCCGGTCCAGGGAAGGCATTGCTTGGCAGTTTGGGCTGGACTGTTCCCATAAGGCACAGGGTCAGACTGATTTGCATATGGCCATGTCTGAACTCGGGTGGCAGAGTGGGCTAAAGAACGGTGATGGATCAATCCCAGATCTGTTGACTTGGTGTGAGTGTTTGATTGGTTCTGATGCTCCGTCCATCACCACCCCCTTTTGTACCGCTTTGTTTGCCATAAGTTGGCAGGGTATGCTCAGACGTGAGTCCCTTGCTCACTTTGCCTCTGGATTCAAGCAAGCCTGGCTGAACACGGCTGAAATGCCAGAAACTGGTCCTAGGAAGCTTGTTTCCGGTCCAGGGAAAGCATTGCTTGGCAGTTTGGGATGGACTGTTCCCATGAGGCACAGGGTCAGACTGATTTGCATATGGCCATGTCTGAACTGGGGTGGCAGAGTGGGCTAAAGAACGGTGATGGATCAAACTCAGATCCGTTGACTGGGAGTGAGTGTGTGATTGGTTCTGATGCTCCGTCCATCACCACCCCCATTTGTACCGCTTTCTTTGCCATAAGTTGGCAGGGTATGCTCAGACGTGAGTCTCTTGCTCACTTTGCCACTGGATTCAATCAAGCCTGGCTGAAGACAGCTGAAATGCCAGAAACCGGTCCTAGGAAGCTAGTTTTCGGTCCAGTGAATGCATTGCTTGGCAGTTCGGGCTGGACTGTTCCCATGAGGCACAGGGTCAGACTGATTTGCATATGGCCCATGTCTGAACTGGGGTGGCAGAGTGGCCTAAAGATCGGTGATGGATCAAACCCATATCTGTTGACTGGGTGTGAGTGTTTGATTGGTTCTGATGCTCCGTTCATCACAACCCCCTTTTGTACCGCTTTGTTCACCATAAGTTGGCAGGGTATGCTCAGACGTGAGTCCCTTTCTCACTTTGCCTCTGGATTTAAGCAAGCCTGGCTGAAGACGGCTGAAATGCCAGAAACTGGTCCTATATAACTTGTTTCCGGTCCAGGGAAGGCATTGCTTGGCAGTTTGGGCTGGACTGTTCCCATGTGGCACAGGGTCAGACTGATTTGCATATGGCCATGTCTGAACTGGGGTGGCAGAGTGGGCTAAAGAACGGTGATGGATAAAACCCAGATCTGTTGACCGGGTGTGAGTGTTTGATTGGTTCTGATGCTCCGTCCATCCCCACCACCTTTTGTACCGCTTTGTTTGCCATAAGTTGGCAGGGTATGCTCAGACGTGAGTCCCTTGCTCACTTTGCCTCTGGATTCAAGCAAGCCTGGCTGAAGACGGCTGAAATGCCAGAAACTGGTCCTAGGAAGCTTGTTTCCGGTCCAGGGAAGGCATTGCTTGGCAATTCGGGCTGGACTGTTCCCATAAGGCACAGGGTCAGACTGATTTGCATATGGCAATGTCTGAACTGGGGTGGCAGAGTGGGCTAAAGAACGGTGATGGATCAAACCCAGATCTGTTGACTGGGTGTGAGTGTTTGATTGGTTCTGATGCTCCGTCCATCACCACCACCTTTTGTACCGCTTTGTTTGCCATAAGTTTGCAGGGTATGCTCAGACATGAGTCCCTTGCTCACTTTGCCTCTGGATTCAAGCAAGCCTGGTTGAAGACGGCTGAAATGCCAGAAACCGGACCTAGGAAGCTTGTTTCCGATCCAGGGAAGGCATTGCTTGGCAGTTCGGGCTGGACTGTTCCCATGAGGCACAGGGTCAGACTGATTTGCATTTGGCCATGTCTGAACTGGGATGGCAGAGTGGGCTAAAGAACGGTGATGGATCAAACTCAGAACCGTTGACTGGGAGTGAGTGTGTGATTGGTTCTGATGCTCCGTCCGTCACCACCCCCATTTGTACCGCTTTCTTTGCCATAAGTTGGCAGGGTATGCTCAGACGTGAGTCCCTTGCTCACTTTGCCACTGGATACAATCAAGCCTGGCTGAAGACAGCTGAAATGCCAGAAACCGGTCCTAGGAACCTTGTTTTCGGTCCAGTGAAGGCATTGCTTGGCAGTTCGGGCTGGACTGTTCCCATGAGGCACAGGGTCGGACTGATTTGCATATGGCCATGTCTGAACTGGGGTGGCAGAATGGCCTAAAGATCGGTGATGGATCAAACCCAGATCTGTTGACTGGGTGTGAGTGTTTGATTGGTTCTGATGCTCTGTCCATCACCACCCCCTTTTGTACCGCTTTGTTCGCCATAAGTTGGCACGGTATGCTCAGACGTGAGTCCCTTTCTCACTTTGCCTCTGGATTCAAGCAAGCCTGGCTGAAGATGGCTGAAATGCCAGAAACTGGTCCTAGGAAGCTTGTTTCCGGTCCAGGGAAGGCATTGCTTGGCAGTTTGGGCTGGACTGTTCCCATAAGGCACAGGGTCAGACTGATTTGCATATGGCCATGTCTGAACTCGGGTGGCAGAGTGGGCTAAAGAACGGTGATGGATCAAACCCAGATCTGTTGACTTGGTGTGAATGTTTGATTGGTTCTGATGCTCCGTCCATCACCACCCCCTTTTGTACCGCTTTGTTTGCCATAAGTTGGCAGGGTATGCTCAGACGTGAGTCCCTTGCTCACTTTGCCTCTGGATTCAAGCAAGCCTGGCTGAACAGGGCTGAAATGCCAGAAACTGGTCCTAGGAAGCTTGTTTCCTGTCCAGGGAAAGCATTGCTTGGCAGTATGGGCTGGACTGTTCCCACGAGGCACAGGGTCAGACTGATTTGCATATGGCCATGTCTGAACTGGGGTGGCAGAGTGGGCTAAAGAACGGTGATGGATCAAACCCAGATCTGTTGACTGGGTGTGAGTGTTTGATTGGTTCTGATGCTCCGATCATCCCCACCCCCTTTTGTACCGCTTTGTTCGCCATAAGTTGGCAGGGTATGCTCAGACGTAAGTCCCTTGCTCACTTTGCCACTGGATTCAAGCAAGCCTGGCTGAAGACGGGTGAAATACCAGAAACCGGTCCTAGGAAGCTTGTTTCCGGTCCAGGGAAGGCATTGCTTGGCAGTCGGGCTGGACTGTTCCCATGAGGCACAGGGTCAGACAGATTTGCATATGGCCATGTCTGAACTGGGGTGGCAGAGTGGGCTAAAGAAGGGTGATAGATCAAACCCAGATCTGTTGATTGGTTGTGAGTGTTTGATTGGTTCTGATGCTCCGTCCATCCCCACCCCCTTTTGTACCGCTTTGTTCGCCATAAGTTGGCAGGGTATGCTCAGATGTGAATCCCTTGCTCACTTTGCCACTGGATTCAAGCAAGCCTGGCTGAAGATGGCTGAAATGCCAGAAACTGGTCCTAGGAAGCTTGTTTCCGGTCCAGGGAAGGCATTGCTTGGCAGTTCGGGCTGGACTGTTCCCATGAGGCACAGGGTCAGACTGATTTGCATATGGCCATGTCTGAACTGGGGTAGCAGAGTGGGCTAAAGAACGGTGATGGATCAAGCCCAGATCTGTTAACTGGGTGTGAGTGTTTGATTGGTTCTGATGCTCCGTCCATCACCACCCCCTTTTGTACTGTTTTGTTCGCCATAAGTTGGCAGGGTATGCTCAGACGTGAGTCCCTTGCTCACTTTGCCACTGGTTTCAAGCAAGCCTGGCTGAAGACGGCTGAGATGCCAGAAACCGGTCCTAGGAAGCTTGTTTCCGGTCCAGGGAAGGCATTGCTTGGCAGTTCGGGCTGGACTGTTCTCATAAGGCACAGGGTCAGACTGATTTGCATATGGCCATGTCTGAACTGGGGTGGCAGAGTGGGCTAAAGAACGGTGATGGATCAAACCCAGATCTGTTGACTGGGTGTGAGTGTTTGATTGGTTCTGATGATCCGTCCATCACCACCCCCTTTTGTACCGCTTTGTTCGCCATAAGTTGGCAGGGTATGCTCAGACGTAAGTCTCTAGCTCACTTTGCCACTGGATTCAAGTAAGCCTGGCTGAAGATGGCTGAAATGCCAGAAACCGATCCTAGGAAGCTTGTTTCCGGTCCAGGGAAGGGATTGCTTGGCAGTTTGGGCTGGACTGTTCTCATGAGGCACAGGGTCAGACTGATTTGCATATGGCCATGTCTGATCTGGGGTGGCAGAGTGGGCTAAAGAACGGTGATGGATCAAACCCACATCTGTTGACTGGGTGTGAGTGTTTGATTGGTTCTGATGTTCCGTCCATCACCACCCCCTTTTGTATTGCTTTGTTCGCCATAAGTTGGCAGGGTATGCTCAGACGTGAGTCCCATGCTCACTTTGCCGCTGGATTCAAGCAAGCCTGGCTGAAGACGGTTAAAATGCCAGAAACCGGTTCTAGGAAGCTTGTTTCCTGTTCAGGGAAGGCATTGCTTGGCAGTTTGGGCTGGACTGTTCCCATGAGGCACAGGGTCAGACTAATTTGCATATGGCCATGTCTGAACTGGGGTGGCAGAGTGGGCTAAAGAACGGTGATGGATCAAACCCAGATCCGTTGACTGGGTGTGAGTGTTTGATTAGTTCTGATGCTCCGTCCATCACCACCCCCTTTTGTACCGCTTTCTTTGCCATAAGTTGGCAGGGTATGCTCAGACGTGAGTCCCTTGCTCACTTTGCCACTGGATCACTGGATTCAATCAAGCCTGGCTGAAGACAGCTGAAATGCCAGAAACCGGTCCTAGGAAGCTTGTTTTCGGTCCAGTGAAGGCATTGCTCGGCAGTTCGGCTGGACTGTTCCCACGAGGCACAGGGTCAGACTGATTTGCATATGGCCATGTTTGACCTGGGGTGGCAGAGTGGGCTAAAGAACGGTGAAGGATCAAACCCAGATTTCTTGACTGGGTGTGAGTGTTTGATTGGTTCTGATGCACCGTACATCACCACCCCTTTTTGTACTTCTTTGTTCGCCATAAGTTGGCAGGGTAAGCTCAGACGTGAGTCCCTTGCTCACTTTACCACTGGATTCAAGCAAGCCTGGCTGAAGACGGCTGAAATGCCAGAAACCGGTCCTAGGAAGCTTGTTTCCAGTCCAGGGAAGGCATTGCTTGGCAGTTCGGGCTGGACTGTTCCCATGAGGCACAGGGTCAGACTGAGTTGCATATGGCGATGTCTGAACTGGGGTGGCAGAGTGGGCTAAAGAACGGTGATGGATCAAACCCAGATCTGTTGACTGGGTGTGAGTGTTTGATTGGTTCTGATGCTCCGTCCATCACCACCCCCTTTTTTACCGCTTTGTTCGCCATAAGTTGGCAGGGTATGCTCAGACGTGAGTCCCTTGCTCACTTTGCCAGTTGATTCAAGCAAGCCTGGCTAAAGACGGCTGAAATGCCAGAAACCGGACCTAGGAAGCTTGTTTCCGGTGCAGGGAAGGCATTGCTTGGCAGTTCGGGCTGGACTGTTCCCATGAGGGACAGGGTCAGACTGATTTGCATATGGCCATGTCTGAACTGGGGTGGCAGAGTGGGCTAAAGAACGGTGATGGATCAAACCCAGATCCGTTGACTGGGAGTGAGTGTTTGATTGGTTCTGATGCTCCGTCCGTCACCACCCCCTTTTGTACCGCTTTCTTTGCCATAAGTTGGCAGGGTATGCTCAGACGTGAGTCCCTTGCTCACTTTGCCACTGGATTCAATCAAGCCTGGCTGAAGACAGCTGAAATGCCAGAAACCGGTCCTAGGAAACTTGTTTCCGGTCCAGGGAAGGCATTGCTTGGCAGTTTGGGCTGGACTGTTCCCATGAGGCACAGGGTCAGACTGATTTGCATATGGCCATGTCTAAACTGGGGTGACAGAGTGGGCTAAAGAACGGTGATGGATCAAACCCAGATCTGTTGACTGGGTGTGAGTGTTTGATTGGTTCTGATGCTCCGTCCATCACCACCACCTTTTGTACCGCTTTGTTTGCAATAAGTTGGCAGAGTATGCTCAGACGTGAGTCCCTTGCTCACTTTGCCTCTGGATTCAAGCAAGCCTGGCTGAAGGCGGCTGAAATGCCAGAAACTGGTCTTAGGAAGCTTGTTTCCAGTCCAGGGAAGGCATTGCTTGGCAGTTCGGGCTGGACTGTTCCCATGAGGCACAGGGTCAGACTGATTTGCATATGGCCCATGTCTGAACTGGGGTGGCAGAGTGGCCTAAAGATCGGTGATGGATCAAACCCATATCTGTTGACTGGGTGTGAGTGTTTGATTGGTTCTGATGCTCCGTCCATCACCACCCCCTTTTGTACCGCTTTGTTCGCCATAAGTTGGCAGGGTATGCTCAGACGTAAGTCCCTTGCTCACTTTGCCACTGGATTCAAGCAAGCCTGGCTGAAGACGGGTGAAATACCAGAAACCGGTCCTATATAACTTGTTTCCGGTCCAGGGAAGGCATTGCTTGGCAGTCGGGCTGGACTGTTCCCATGAGGCACAGGGTCAGACTGATTTGCATATGGCCATGTCTGAACTGGGGTGGCAGAGTGGGCTAAAGAACGGTGATAGATCAAACCCAGATCTGTTGATTGGTTGTGAGTGTTTGATTGGTTCTGATGCTCCGTCCATCCCCACCCCCTTTTGTACCGCTTTGTTCGCCATAAGTTGGCAGGGTATGCTCAGATGTGAATCCCTTGCTCACTTTGCCACTGGATTCAAGCAAGCCTGGCTGAAGATGGCTGAAATGCCAGAAACTGGTCCTAGGAAGCTTGTTTCCGGTCCAGGGAAGGCATTGCTTGGCAGTTCGGGCTGGACTGTTCCCATGAGGCACAGGGTCAGACTGATTTGCATATGGCCATGTCTGAACTGGGGTAGCAGAGTGGGCTAAAGAACGGTGATGGATCAAGCCCAGATCTGTTAACTGGGTGTGAGTGTTTGATTGGTTCTGATGCTCCGTCCATCACCACCCCCTTTTGTACTGTTTTGTTCGCCATAAGTTGGCAGGGTATGCTCAGACGTGAGTCCCTTGCTCACTTTGCCACTAGTTTGCAGCAAGCCTGGCTGAATACGGCTGAGATGCCAGAAACCGGTCCTAGGAAGCTTGTTTCCGGTCCAGGGAAGGCATTGCTTGGCAGTTCGGGCTGGACTGTTCTCATAAGGCACAGGGTCAGACTGATTTGCATATGGCCATGTCTGAACTGGGGTGGCAGAGTGGGCTAAAGAACGGTGATGGATCAAACCCAGATCTGTTGACTGGGTGTGAGTGTTTGATTGGTTCTGATGATCCGTCCATCACCACCCCCTTTTGTACCGCTTTGTTCGCCATAAGTTGGCAGGGTATGCTCAGACGTAAGTCTCTAGCTCACTTTGCCACTGGATTCAAGTAAGCCTGGCTGAAGATGGCTGAAATGCCAGAAACCGATCCTAGGAAGCTTGTTTCCTGTCCAGGGAAGGGATTGCTTGGCAGTTTGGGCTGGACTGTTCTCATGAGGCACAGGGTCAGACTGATTTGCATATGGCCATGTCTGAACTGGGGTGGCAGAGTGGGCTAAAGAACGGTGATGGATCAAACCCAGATCTGTTGACTGGGTGTGAGTGTTTGATTGGTTCTGATGCTCCGTCCATCACCACCCCCTTTTGTATTGCTTTGTTCACCATAAGTTGGCAGGGTATGCTCAGACGTGAGTCCCATGCTCACTTTGCCGCTGGATTCAAGCAAGCCTGGCTGAAGACGGTTAAAATGCCAGAAACCAGTTCTAGGAAGCTTGTTTCCTGTTCAGGGAAGGCATTGCTTGGCAGTTTGGGCTGGACTGTTCCCATGAGGCACAGGGTCAGACTAATTTGCATATGGCCATGTCTGAACTGGGGTGGCAGAGTGGGCTAAAGAACGGTGATGGATCAAACCCAGATCCGTTGACTGGGTGTGAGTGTTTGATTAGTTCTGATGCTCCGTCCATCACCACCCCCTTTTGTACCGCTTTCTTTGCCATAAGTTGGCAGGGTATGCTCAGACGTGAGTCCCTTGCTCACTTTGCCACTGGATTCAATCAAGCCTGGCTGAAGACAGCTGAAATGCCAGAAACCGGTCCTAGGAAGCTTGTTTTCGGTCCAGTGAAGGCATTGCTCGGCAGTTCGGCTGGACTGTTCCCACGAGGCACAGGGTCAGACTGATTTGCATATGGCCATGTTTGACCTGGGGTGGCAGAGTGGGCTAAAGAACGGTGAAGGATCAAACCCAGATTTCTTGACTGGGTGTGAGTGTTTGATTGGTTCTGATGCACCGTACATCACCACCCCTTTTTGTACTTCTTTGTTCGCCATAAGTTGGCAGGGTAAGCTCAGACGTGAGTCCCTTGCTCACTTTACCACTGGATTCAAGCAAGCCTGGCTGAAGACGGCTGAAATGCCAGAAACCGGTCCTAGGAAGCTTGTTTCCAGTCCAGGGAAGGCATTGCTTGGCAGTTCGGGATGGACTGTTCCCATGAGGCACAGGGTCAGACTGATTTGCATATGGCGATGTCTGAACTGGGGTGGCAGAGTGGGCTAAAGAACGGTGATGGATCAAACCCAGATCTGTTGACTGGGTGTGAGTGTTTGATTGGTTCTGATGCTCCGTCCATCACCACCCCCTTTTTTACTGCTTTGTTCGCCATAAGTTGGCAGGGTATGCTCAGACGTGAGTCCCTTGCTCACTTTGCCAGTTGATTCAAGCAAGCCTGGCTAAAGACGGCTGAAATGCCAGAAACCGGACCTAGGAAGCTTGTTTCCGGTGCAGGGAAGGCATTGCTTGGCAGTTCGGGCTGGACTGTTCCCATGAGGGACAGGGTCAGACTGATTTGCATATGGCCATGTCTGAACTGGGGTGGCAGAGTGGGCTAAAGAACGGTGATGGATCAAACCCAGATCCGTTGACTGGGAGTGAGTGTTTGATTGGTTCTGATGCTCCGTCCGTCACCACCCCCTTTTGTACCGCTTTCTTTGCCATAAGTTGGCAGGGTATGCTCAGACGTGAGTCCCTTGCTCACTTTGCCACTGGATTCAATCAAGCCTGGCTGAAGACAGCTGAAATGCCAGAAACCGGTCCTAGGAAACTTGTTTCCGGTCCAGGGAAGGCATTGCTTGGCAGTTTGGGCTGGACTGTTCCCATGAGGCACAAGGTCAGACTGATTTGCATATGGCCATGTCTAAACTGGGGTGACAGAGTGGGCTAAAGAACGGTGATGGATCAAACCCAGATCTGTTGACTGGGTGTGAGTGTTTGATTGGTTCTGATGCTCCGTCCATCACCACCACCTTTTGTACCGCTTTGTTTGCAATAAGTTGGCAGAGTATGCTCAGACGTGAGTCCCTTGCTCACTTTGCCTCTGGATTCAAGCAAGCCTGGCTGAAGGCGGCTGAAATGCCTGAAACTGGTCTTAGGAAGCTTGTTTCCAGTCCAGGGAAGGCATTGCTTGGCAGTTCGGGCTGGACTGTTCCCATGAGGCACAGGGTCAGACTGATTTGCATATGGCAATGTCTGAACTGGGGTGGCAGAGTGGGCTAAAGAACGGTGATGGATCAAACCCAGATCTGTTGACTGGGTGTGAGTGTTTGATTTGTTCTGATGCTCCGTCCATCACCACCCCCTTTTGTACCACTTTGTTCGCCATAAGTTGGAAGGGTATGCTCAGACGTGAGTCCCTTGCTCACGTTGCCACTGGATTCAAGCAAGCCTGGCTGAAGACGGCTGAAATGCCAGAAACCAGACCTAGGAAGCTTGTTTTCGGTCCAGTGAAAGCATTGCTTGGCAGTTCGGGCTGGACTGTTCCCATGAGGCACAGGGTCAGACTGATTTGCATATGGCCATGTCTGAACTGGGGTGGCAGAGTGGCCTAAAGATCGGTGATGGATCAAACCCAGATCTGTTGACTGGGTGTGAGTGTGTGATTGGTTCTGATTCTCCGTCCATCACCACCCCCATTTGTACCGCTTTCTTTGCCATAAGTTGGCAGGGTATGCTCAGACGTGAGTCCCTTGCTCACTTTGCCACTGGATTCAATCAAGCCTGGCTGAAGACAGCTGAAATGCCAGAAACCGGTCCTAGGAAGCTTGTTTTCGGTCCAGTGAAGGCATTGCTTGGCAGTTCGGGCTGGGCTGTTCCCATGAGGCACAGGGTCAGACTGATTTGCATATGGCCATGTCTGAACTGGGGTGGCAGAGTGGCCTAAAGATCGGTGATGGATCAAACCCAGATCTGTTGACTGGGTGTGAGTGTTTGATTGGTTCTGATGCTCTGTCCATCACCACCCCCTTTTGTACCGCTTTCTTTGCCATAAGTTGGCAGGGTATGCTCAGACGTGAGTCCCTTTCTCACTTTGCCTCTGGATTCAAGCAAGCCTGGCTGAACACGGCTGAAATGCCAGAAACTGGTCCTAGGAAGCTTGTTTCCGGTCCAGGGAAAGCATTGCTTGGCAGTTTGGGATGGACTGTTCCCATGAGGCACAGGGTCAGACTGATTTGCATATGGCCATGTCTGAACTGGGGTGGCAGAGTGGGCCAAAGAACGGTGATGGATCAAACTCAGATCCGTTGACTGGGAGTGAGTGTGTGATTGGTTCTGATGCTCCGTCCATCACCACCCCCATTTGTACCGCTTTCTTTGCAATAAGTTGGCAGGGTATGCTCAGACGTGAGTCCCTTGCTCACTTTGCCACTGGATTCAATCAAGCCTGGCTGAAGACAGCTGAAATACCAGAAACCGGTCCTAGGAAGCTTGTTTTCGGTCCAGTGAAGGCATTGCTTGGCAGTTCGGGCTGGACTGTTCCCATGAGGCACAGGGTCAGACTGATTTGCATATGGCCCATGTCTGAACTGGGGTGGCAGAGTGGCCTAAAGATCGGTGATGGATCAAACCCAGATCTGTTGACTGGGTGTGAGTGTTTGATTGGTTCTGATGCTCCGTCCATCACCACCCCCTTTTGTACCGCTTTGTTCGCCATAAGTTGGCAGGGTATGCTCAGACGTGAGTCCCTTTCTCACTTTGCCTCTGGATTTAAGCAAGCCTGGCTGAAGACGGCTGAAATGCCAGAAACTGGTCCTAGGAAACTTGTTTCCGGTCCAGGGAAGGCATTGCTTGGCAGTTTGGGCTGGACTGTTCCCATGAGGCACAGGGTCAGACTGATATGCGTATGGCCATGTCTGAACTGGGGTGGCAGAGTGGGCTAAAGAACGGTGATGGATAAAACCCAGATCTGTTGACCGGGTGTGAGTGTTTGATTGGTTCTGATGCTCGTCCATCACCACCACCTTTTGTACCGCTTTGTTTGCCATAAGTTTGCAGGGTATGCTCAGACATGAGTCCCTTGCTCACTTTGCCTCTGGATTCAAGCAAGCCTGGCTGAAGACGGCTGAAATGCCAGAAACCGGACCTAAGAAGCTTGTTTCCGATCCAGGGAAGGCATTGCTTGGCAGTTCGGGCTGGACTGTTCCCATGAGGCACAGGGTCAGACTGATTTGCATATGGCCATGTCTGAACTGGGGTGGCAGAGTGGCCTAAAGATCGGTGATGGATCAAACCCAGATCTGTTGACTGGGTGTGAGTGTTTGATTGGTTCTGATGCTCTGTCCATCACCACCCCCTTTTGTACCGCTTTGTTCGCCATAAGTTGGCACGGTATGCTCAGACGTAAGTCCCTTTCTCACTTTGCCTCTGGATTCAAGCAAGCCTGGCTGAAGATGGCTGAAATGCCAGAAACTGGTCCTAGGAAGCTTGTTTCCGGTCCAGGGAAGGCATTGCTTGGCAGTTTGGGCTGGACTGTTCCCATAAGGCACAGGGTCAGACTGATTTGCATATGGCCATGTCTGAACTCGGGTGGCAGAGTGGGCTAAAGAACGGTGATGGATCAAATCCAGATCTGTTGACTTGGTGTGAGTGTTTGATTGGTTCTGATGCTCCGATCATCCCCACCCCCTTTTGTACCGCTTTGTTTGCCATAAGTTGGCAGGGTATGCTCAGACGTAAGTCCCTTGCTCACTTTGCCACTGGATTCAAGCAAGCCTGGCTGAAGACGGGTGAAATACCAGAAACCGGTCCTAGGAAGCTTGTTTCCGGTCCAGGGAAGGCATTGCTTGGCAGTGGGGCTGGACTGTTCCCATGAGGCACAGGGTCAGACTGATTTGCATATGGCCATGTCTGAACTGGGGTGGCAGAGTGGGCTAAAGAACGGTGATAGATCAAACCCAGATCTGTTGACTGGTTGTGAGTGTTTGATTGGTTCTGATGCTCCGTCCATCCCCACCCCCTTTTGTACCGCTTTGTTCGCCATAAGTTTGCAGGGTATGCTCAGATGTGAGTCCCTTGCTCACTTTGCCACTGGATTCAAGCAAGCCTGGTTGAAGATGGCTAAAATGCCAGAAACTGGTCCTAGAAAGCTTGTTTCCGGTCCAGGGAAGGCATTGCTTGGCAGTTCGGGCTGGACTGTTCCCATGAGGCACAGGGTCAGACTGATTTGCATATGGCCATGTCTGAACTGGGGTAGCAGAGTGGGCTAAAGAACGGTGATGGATCAAGCCCAGATCTGTTAACTGGGTGTGAGTGTTTGATTGGTTCTGATGCTCCGTCCATCACCACCCCCTTTTGTACTGTTTTGTTCGCCATAAGTTGGCAGGGTATGCTCAGACGTGAGTCCCTTGCTCACTTTGCCACTGGTTTCAAGCAAGCCTGGCTGAAGACGGCTGAGATGCCAGAAACCGGTCCTAGGAAGCTTGTTTCCGGTCCAGGGAAGGCATTGCTTGGCAGTTCGGGCTGGACTGTTCTCATAAGGCACAGGGTCAGACTGATTTGCATATGGCCATGTCTGAACTGGGGTGGCAGAGTGGGCTAAAGAACGGTGATGGATCAAACCCAGATCTGTTGACTGGGTGTGAGTTTTTGATTGGTTCTGATGATCCGTCCATCACCACCCCCTTTTGTACTGCTTTGTTCGCCATAAGTTGGCAGGGTATGCTCAGACGTAAGTCTCTAGCTCACTTTGCCACTGGATTCAAGTAAGCCTGGCTGAAGATGGCTGAAATGCCAGAAACCGGTCCTAGGAAGCTTGTTTCCGGTCCAGGGAAGGGATTGCTTGGCAGTTTGGGCTGGACTGTTCTCATGAGGCACAGGGTCAGACTGATTTGCATATGGCCATGTCTGATCTGGGGTGGCAGAGTGGGCTAAAGAATGGTGATGGATCAAACCCACATCTGTTGACTGGGTGTGAGTGTTTGATTGGTTCTGATGCTCCGTCCATCACCACCCCCTTTTGTATTGCTTTGTTCGCCATAAGTTGGCAGGGTATGCTCAGACGTGAGCCCCATGCTCACTTTGCCACTGGATTCAAGCAAGCCTGGCTGAAGACGGTTAAAATGCCAGAAACCGGTTCTAGGAAGCTTGTTTCCTGTTCAGGGAAGGCATTGCTTGGCAGTTTGGGCTGGACTGTTCCCATGAGGCGCAGGGTCAGACTAATTTGCATATGGCCATGTCTGAACTGGGGTGTCAGAGTGGGCTAAAGAACGGTGATGGATCAAACTCAGATCCGTTGACTGGGAGTGAGTGTGTGATTGGTTCTGATGCTCCGTCCATCACCACCCCCATTTGTACCGCTTTCTTTGCCATAAGTTGGCAGGGTATGCTCAGACGTGAGTCCCTTGCTCACTTTGCCACTGGATTCAATCAAGCCTGGCTGAAGACAGCTGAAATGCCAGAAACCGGTCCTAGGAAGCTTGTTTTCGGTCCAGTGAAGGCATTGCTTGGCAGTTCGGGCTGGACTGTTCCCATGAGGCACAGGGTCAGACTGATTTGCATATGGCCCATGTCTGAACTGGGGTGGCAGAGTGGCCTAAAGATCGGTGATGGATCAAACCCAGATCTGTTGACTGGGTGTGAGTGTTTGATTGGTTCTGATGCTCCGTCCATCACCACCCCCTTTTGTACCGCTTTGTTCGCCATAAGTTGGCAGGGTATGCTCAGACGTGAGTCCCTTTCTCACTTTGCCTCTGGATTTAAGCAAGCCTGGCTGAAGACGGCTGAAATGCCAGAAACTGGTCCTAGGAAACTTGTTTCCGGTCCAGGGAAGGCATTGCTTGGCAGTTTGGGCTGGACTGTTCCCATGAGGCACAGGGTCAAACTGATTTGCATATGGCCATGTCTGAACTGGGGTGGCAGAGTGGGCTAAAGAACGGTGATGGATAAAACCCAGATCTGTTGACCGGGTGTGAGTGTTTGATTGGTTCTGATGCTCCGTCCATCCCCACCACCTTTTGTACCGCTTTGTTTGCCATAAGTTGGCAGGGTATGCTCAGACGTGAGTCCCTTGCTCACTTTGCCTCTGGATTCAAGCAAGCCTGGCTGAAGACGGCTGAAATGCCAGAAACTGGTCCTAGGAAGCTTGTTTCCGGTCCAGGGAAGGCATTGCTTGGCAATTCGGGCTGGACTGTTCCCATAAGGCACAGGGTCAGACTGATTTGCATATGGCAATGTCTGAACAGGGGTGGCAGAGTGGGCTAAAGAACGGTGATGGATCAAACCCAGATCTGTTGACTGGGTGTGAGTGTTTGATTGGTTCTGATGCTCGTCCATCACCACCACCTTTTGTACCGCTTTGTTTGCCATAAGTTTGCAGGGTATGCTCAGACATGAGTCCCTTGCTCACTTTGCCTCTGGATTCAAGCAAGCCTGGCTGAAGACGGCTGAAATGCCAGAAACCGGACCTAGGAAGCTTGTTTCCGATCCAGGGAAGGCATTGCTTGGCAGTTCGGGCTGGACTGTTCCCATGAGGCACAGGGTCAGACTGATTTGCATATGGCCATGTCTGAACTGGGGTGGCAGAGTGGCCTAAAGATCGGTGATGGATCAAACCCAGATCTGTTGACTGGGTGTGAGTGTTTGATTGGTTCTGATGCTCTGTCCATCACCACCCCCTTTTGTACCGCTTTGTTCGCCATAAGTTGGCACGGTATGCTCAGACGTAAGTCCCTTTCTCACTTTGCCTCTGGATTCAAGCAAGCCTGGCTGAAGATGGCTGAAATGCCAGAAACTGGTCCTAGGAAGCTTGTTTCCGGTCCAGGGAAGGCATTGCTTGGCAGTTTGGGCTGGACTGTTCCCATAAGGCACAGGGTCAGACTGATTTGCATATGGCCATGTCTGAACTCGGGTGGCAGAGTGGGCTAAAGAACGGTGATGGATCAAATCCAGATCTGTTGACTTGGTGTGAGTGTTTGATTGGTTCTGATGCTCCGTCCATCACCACCCCCTTTTGTACCGCTTTGTTTGCCATAAGTTGGCAGGGTATGCTCAGACGTGAGTCCCTTGCTCACTTTGCCTCTGGATTCAAGCAAGCCTGGCTGAACACGGCTGAAATGCCAGAAACTGGTCCTAGGAAGCTTGTTTCCGGTCCAGGGAAAGCATTGCTTGGCAGTTTGGGCTGGACTGTTCCCACGAGGCACAGGGTCAGACTGATTTGCATATGGCCATGTCTGAACTGGGGTGGCAGAGTGGGCTAAAGAACGGTGATGGATCAAACCCAGATCTGTTGACTGGGTGTGAGTGTTTGATTGGTTCTGATGCTCCGATCATCCCCACCCCCTTTTGTACCGCTTTGTTTGCCATAAGTTTGCAGGGTATGCTCAGACGTAAGTCCCTTGCTCACTTTGCCACTGGATTCAAGCAAGCCTGGCTGAAGACGGGTGAAATACCAGAAACCGGTCCTAGGAAGCTTGTTTCCGGTCCAGGGAAGGCATTGCTTGGCAGTCGGGCTGGACTGTTCCCATGGGGCACAGGGTCAGACTGATTTGCATATGGCCATGTCTGAACTGGGGTGGCAGAGTGGGCTAAAGAACGGTGATAGATCAAACCCAGATCTGTTGACTGGTTGTGAGTGTTTGATTGGTTCTGATGCTCCGTCCATCCCCACCCCCTTTTGTACCGCTTTGTTCGCCATAAGTTTGCAGGGTATGCTCAGATGTGAGTCCCTTGCTCACTTTGCCACTGGATTCAAGCAAGCCTGGCTGAAGATGGCTAAAATGCCAGAAACTGGTCCTAGGAAGCTTGTTTCCGGTCCAGGGAAGGCATTGCTTGGCAGTTCGGGCTGGACTGTTCCCATGAGGCACAGGGTCAGACTGATTTGCATATGGCCATGTCTGAACTGGGGTAGCAGAGTGGGCTAAAGAACGGTGATGGATCAAGCCCAGATCTGTTAACTGGGTGTGAGTGTTTGATTGGTTCTGATGCTCCGTCCATCACCACCCCCTTTTGTACTGTTTTGTTCACCATAAGTTGGCAGGGTATGCTCAGACGTGAGTCCCTTGCTCACTTTGCCACTGGTTTCAAGCAAGCCTGGCTGAAGACGGCTGAGATGCCAGAAACCGGTCCTAGGAAGCTTGTTTCCGGTCCAGGGAAGGCATTGCTTGGCAGTTCGGGCTGGACTGTTCTCATAAGGCACAGGGTCAGACTGATTTGCATATGGCCATGTCTGAACTGGGGTGGCAGAGTGGGCTAAAGAACGGTGATGGATCAAACCCAGATCTGTTGACTGGGTGTGAGTGTTTGATTGGTTCTGATGATCCGTCCATCACCACCCCCTTTTGTACTGCTTTGTTCGCCATAAGTTGGCAGGGTATGCTCAGACGTAAGTCTCTAGCTCACTTTGCCACTGGATTCAAGTAAGCCTGGCTGAAGATGGCTGAAATGCCAGAAACCGGTCCTAGGAAGCTTGTTTCCGGTCCAGGGAAGGGATTGCTTGGCAGTTTGGGCTGGACTGTTCTCATGAGGCACAGGGTCAGACTGATTTGCATATGGCCATGTCTGATCTGGGGTGGCAGAGTGGGCTAAAGAATGGTGATGGATCAAACCCACATCTGTTGACTGGGTTTGAGTGTTTGATTGGTTCTGATGCTCCGTCCATCACCACCCCCTTTTGTATTGCTTTGTTCGCCATAAGTTGGCAGGGTATGCTCAGACGTGAGCCCCATGCTCACTTTGCCACTGGTTTCAAGCAAGCCTGGCTGAAGACGGTTAAAATGCCAGAAACCGGTTCTAGGAAGCTTGTTTCCTGTTCAGGGAAGGCATTGCTTGGCAGTTTGGGCTGGACTGTTCCCATGAGGCACAGGGTCAGACTAATTTGCATATGGCCATGTCTGAACTGGGGTGTCAGAGTGGGCTAAAGAACGGTGATGGATCAAACCCAGATCCGTTGACTGGGTGTGAGTGTTTGATTAGTTCTGATGCTCCGTCCATCACCACCCCCTTTTGTACCGCTTTCTTTGCCATAAGTTGGCAGGGTATGCTCAGACGTGAGTCCCTTGCTCACTTTGCCACTGGATTCAATCAAGCCTGGCTGAAGACAGCTGAAATGCCAGAAACCGGTCCTAGGAAGCTTGTTTTCGGTCCAGTGAAGGCATTGCTCGGCAGTTCGGCTGGACTGTTCCCATGAGGCACAGGGTCAGACTGATTTGCATATGGCCATGTTTGACCTGGGGTGGCAGAGTGGGCTAAAGAACGGTGATGGATCAAACCCAGATCTGTTGACTGGGTGTGAGTGTTTGATTGGTTCTGATGCTCCGTCCATCACCACCCCCTTTTGTACCGCTTTGTTCGCCATAAGTTGGCAAAGTATGCTCAGACGTGAGTCCCTTGCTCACTTTGCCACTGGATTCAAGCAAGCCTGGCTGAAGACGGGTGAAATACCAGAAACCGGTCCTAGGAAACTTTTTTCCGGTCCAGGGAAGGCATTGCTTGGCAGTTTGGGCTGGACTGTTCCCATGAGGCACAGTGTCAGACTGATTTGCATATGGCCATGTCTGAACTGGGGTTGCAGAGTGGGCTAAAGAACGGTGATGGATCAAACCCAGATCTGTTGACTGGGTGTGAGTGTTTGATTGGTTCTGATGCTCCGTCCATCACCACCACCTTTTGTACCGCTTTGTTTGCCATAAGTTTGCAGGGTATGCTCAGACGTGAGTCCCTTGCTCACTTTGCCTCTGGATTCAAGCAAGCCTGGCTGAAGACGGCTGAAATGCCAGAAACTGGTCTTAGGAAGCTTGTTTCCGGTCCAGGGAAGGCATTGCTTGGCAGTTCGGGCTGGACTGTTCCCATGAGGCACAGGGTCAGACTGATTTGCATATGGCAATGTCTGAACTGGCGTGGCAGAGTGGGCTAAAGAACGATGATGGATCAAACCCAGATCTGTTGACTGGGTGTGAGTGTTTGATTGGTTCTGATGCTCCGTCCATCACCACCCCCTTTTGTACCACTTTGTTTGCCATAAGTTGGAAGGGTATGCTCAGACGTGAGTCCCTTGCTCACGTTGCCACTGGATTCAAGCAAGCCTGGCTGAAGACGGCTGAAATGCCAGAAACCAGACCTAGGAAGCTTGTTTTCGGTCCAGTGAAGGCATTGCTTGGCAGTTCGGGCTGGGCTGTTCCCATGAGGCACAGGGTCAGACTGATTTGCATATGGCCATGTCTGAACTGGGGTGGCAGAGTGGCCTAAAGATCGGTGATGGATCAAACCCAGATCTGTTGACTGGGTGTGAGTGTTTGATTGGGTCTGATGCTCTGTCCATCACCACCCCCTTTTATACCGCTTTGTTCGCCATAAGTTGGCAGGGTATGCTCAGACGTGAGTCCCTTTCTCACTTTGCCTCTGGATTCAAGCAAGCCTGGCTGAAGACGGCTGAAATGCCAGAAACTGGTCCTAGGAAGCTTGTTTCCGGTCCAGGGAAGGCATTGCTTGGCAGTTTGGGCTGGACTGTTCCCATAAGGCACAGGGTCAGACTGATTTGCATATGGCCATGTCTGAACTCGGGTGGCAGAGTGGGCTAAAGAACGGTGATGGATCAAACCCAGATCTGTTGACTTGGTGTGAGTGTTTGATTGGTTCTGATGCTCCGTCCATCACCACCCCCTTTTGTACCGCTTTGTTTGCCATAAGTTGGCAGGGTATGCTCAGACGTGAGTCCCTTGCTCACTTTGCCTCTGGATTCAAGCAAGCCTGGCTGAACACGGCTGAAATGCCAGAAACTGGTCCTAGGAAGCTTGTTTCCGGTCCAGGGAAAGCATTGCTTGGCAGTTTGGGATGGACTGTTCCCATGAGGCACAGGGTCAGACTGATTTGCATATGGCCATGTCTGAACTGGGGTGGCAGAGTGGGCTAAAGAACGGTGATGGATCAAACTCAGATCCGTGGACTGGGAGTGAGTGTGTGATTGGTTCTGATGCTCCGTCCATCACCACCCCCATTTGTACCGCTTTCTTTGCCATAAGTTGGCAGGGTATGCTCAGACGTGAGTCCCTTGCTCACTGTGCCACTGGATTCAATCAAGCCTGGCTGAAGACAGCTGAAATGCCAGAAACCGGTCCTAGGAAGCTTGTTTTCGGTCCAGTGAAGGCATTGCTTGGCAGTTCGGGCTGGACTGTTCCCATGAGGCACAGGGTCAGACTGATTTGCATATGGCCCATGTCTGAACTGGGGTGGCAGAGTGGCCTAAAGATCGGTGATGGATCAAACCCAGATCTGTTGACTGGGTGTGAGTGTTTGATTGGTTCTGATGCTCCGTCCATCACCACCCCCTTTTGTACCGCTTTGTTCACCATAAGTTGGCAGGGTATGCTCAGACGTGAGTCCCTTTCTCACTTTGCCTCTGGATTTAAGCAAGCCTGGCTGAAGACGGCTGAAATGCCAGAAACTGGTCCTAGGAAACTTGTTTCCAGTCCAGGGAAGGCCTTGCTTAGCAGTTTGGGCTGGACTGTTCCCATGAGGCACAGGGTCAGACTGATTTGCATATGGCCATGTCTGAACTGGGGTGGCAGAGTGGGCTGAAGAACGGTGATGGATAAAACCCAGATCTGTTGACCGGGTTTGAGTGTTTGATTGGTTCTGATGCTCCGTCCATCCCCACCACCTTTTGTACCGCTTTGTTTGCCATAAGTTGGCAGGGCATGCTCAGACGTGAGTCCCTTGCTCACTTTGCCTCTGGATTCAAGCAAGCCTGGCTGAAGACGGCTGAAATGCCAGAAACTGGTCCTAGGAAGCTTGTTTCCGGTCCAGGGAAGGCATTGCTTGGCAATTCGGGCTGGACTGTTCCCATAAGGCACAGGGTCAGACTGATTTGCATATGGCAATGTCTGAACTGGGGTGGCAGAGTGGGCTAAAGAACGGTGATGGATCAAACCCAGATCTGTTGACTGGGTGTGAGTGTTTGATTGGTTCTGATGCTCCGTCCATCACCACCACCTTTTGTACCGCTTTGTTTGCCATAAGTTTGCAGGGTATGCTCAGATGTGAGTCCCTTGCTCACTTTGCCACTGGATTCAAGCAAGCCTGGCTGAAGATGGCTAAAATGCCAGAAACTGGTCCTAGGAAGCTTGTTTCCGGTCCAGGGAAGGCATTGCTTGGCAGTTCGGGCTGGACTGTTCCCATGAGGCACAGGGTCAGACTGATTTGCATATGGCCATGTCTGAACTGGGGTGGCAGAGTGGCCTAAAGATCGGTGATGGATCAAACCCAGATCTGTTGACTGGGTGTGAGTGTTTGATTGGTTCTGATGCGCTGTCCATCACCACCCCCTTTTATACCGCTTTGTTCGCCATAAGTTGGCAGGGTATGCTCAGACGTGAGTCCCTTTCTCACTTTGCCTCTGGATTCAAGCAAGCCTGGCTGAAGACGGCTGAAATGCCAGAAACTGGTCCTAGGAAGCTTGTTTCCGGTCCAGGGAAGGCATTGCTTGGCAGTTTGGGCTGGACTGTTCCCATAAGGCACAGGGTCAGACTGATTTGCATATGGCCATGTCTGAACTCGGGTGGCAGAGTGGGCTAAAGAACGGTGATGGATCAAACCCAGATCTGTTGACTTGGTGTGAGTGTTTGATTGGTTCTGATGCTCCGTCCATCACCACCCCCTTTTGTACCGCTTTGTTTGCCATAAGTTGGCAGGGTATGCTCAGACGTGAGTCCCTTGCTCACTTTGCCTCTGGATTCAAGCAAGCCTGGCTGAACACGGCTGAAATGCCAGAAACTGGTCCTAGGAAGCTTGTTTCCGGTCCAGGGAAAGCATTGCTTGGCAGTTTGGGCTGGACTGTTCCCATGAGGCACAGTGTCAGACTGATTTGCATATGGCCATGTCTGAACTGGGGTGGCAGAGTGGGCTAAAGAACGGTGATGGATCAAACCCAGATCTGTTGACTGGGTGTGAGTGTTTGATTGGTTCTGATGCTCCGTCCATCACCACCACCTTTTGTACCGCTTTGTTTGCCATAAGTTTGCAGGGTATGCTCAGACGTGAGTCCCTTGCTCACTTTGCCTCTGGATTCAAGCAAGCCTGGCTGAAGACGGCTGAAATGCCAGAAACTGGTCTTAGGAAGCTTGTTTCCGGTCCAGGGAAGGCATTGCTTGGCAGTTCGGGCTGGACTGTTCCCATGAGGCACAGGGTCAGACTGATTTGCATATGGCAATGTCTGAACTGGCGTGGCAGAGTGGGCTAAAGAACGATGATGGATCAAACCCAGATCTGTTGACTGGGTGTGAGTGTTTGATTGGTTCTGATGCTCCGTCCATCACCACCCCCTTTTGTACCACTTTGTTTGCCATAAGTTGGAAGGGTATGCTCAGACGTGAGTCCCTTGCTCACGTTGCCACTGGATTCAAGCAAGCCTGGCTGAAGACGGCTGAAATGCCAGAAACCAGACCTAGGTAGCTTGTTTTCGGTCCAGTGAAGGCATTGCTTGGCAGTTCGGGCTGGGCTGTTCCCATGAGGCACAGGGTCAGACTGATTTGCATATGGCCATGTCTGAACTGGGGTGGCAGAGTGGCCTAAAGATCGGTGATGGATCAAACCCAGATCTGTTGACTGGGTGTGAGTGTTTGATTGGGTCTGATGCTCTGTCTTCACCACCCCCTTTTATACCGCTTTGTTCGCCATAAGTTGGCAGGGTATGCTCAGACGTGAGTCCCTTTCTCACTTTGCCTCTGGATTCAAGCAAGCCTGGCTGAAGACGGCTGAAATGCCAGAAACTGGTCCTAGGAAGCTTGTTTCCGGTCCAGGGAAAGCATTGCTTGGCAGTTTGGGATGGACTGTTCCCATGAGGCACAGGGTCAGACTGATTTGCATATGGCCATGTCTGAACTGGGGTGGCAGAGTGGGCTAAAGAACGGTGATGGATCAAACTCAGATCCGTGGACTGGGAGTGAGTGTGTGATTGGTTCTGATGCTCCGTCCATCACCACCCCCCATTTGTACCGCTTTCTTTGCCATAAGTTGGCAGGGTATGCTCAGACGTGAGTCCCTTGCTCACTGTGCCACTGGATTCAATCAAGCCTGGCTGAAGACGGCTGAAATGCCAGAAACTGGTCCTAGGAAACTTGTTTCCAGTCCAGGGAAGGCCTTGCTTGGCAGTTTGGGCTGGACTGTTCCCATGAGGCACAGGGTCAGACTGATTTGCATATGGCCATGTCTGAACTGGGGTGGCAGAGTGGGCTGAAGAACGGTGATGGATAAAACCCAGATCTGTTGACCGGGTTTGAGTGTTTGATTGGTTCTGATGCTCCGTCCATCCCCACCACCTTTTGTACCGCTTTGTTTGCCATAAGTTGGCAGGGTATGCTCAGACGTGAGTCCCTTGCTCACTTTGCCTCTGGATTCAAGCAAGCCTGGCTGAAGACGGCTGAAATGCCAGAAACTGGTCCTAGGAAGCTTGTTTCCGGTCCAGGGAAGGCATTGCTTGGCAATTCGGGCTGGACTGTTCCCATAAGGCACAGGGTCAGACTGATTTGCATATGGCAATGTCTGAACTGGGGTGGCAGAGTGGGCTAAAGAACGGTGATGGATAAAACCCAGATCTGTTGACTGGGTGTGAGTGTTTGATTGGTTCTGATGCTCCGTCCATCACCACCACCTTTTGTACCGCTTTGTTTGCCATAAGTTGGCAGGGTATGCTCAGACGTGAGTCCCTTGCTCACTTTGCCTCTGGATTCAAGCAAGCCTGGCTGAAGACGGCTGAAATGCCAGAAACTGGTCCTAGGAAGCTTGTTTCCGGTCCAGGGAAGGCATTGCTTTGCAATTCGGGCTGGACTGTTCCCATAAGGCACAGGGTCAGACTGATTTGCATATGGCAATGTCTGAACTGGGGTGGCAGAGTGGGCTAAAGAACGGTGATGGATCAAACCCAGATCTGTTGACTGGGTGTGAGTGTTTGATTGGTTCTGATGCTCCGTCCATCACCACCACCTTTTGTACCGCTTTGTTTGCCATAAGTTTGCAGGGTATGCTCAGATGTGAGTCCCTTGCTCACTTTGCCACTGGATTCAAGCAAGCCTGGCTGAAGATGGCTAAAATGCCAGAAACTGGTCCTAGGAAGCTTGTTTCCGGTCCAGGGAAGGCAGTGCTTGGCAGTTCGGGCTGGACTGTTCCCATGAGGCACAGGGTCAGACTGATTTGCATATGGCCATGTCTGAACTGGGGTGGCAGAGTGGCCTAAAGATCGGTGATGGATCAAACCCAGATCTGTTGACTGGGTGTGAGTGTTTGATTGGTTCTGATGCGCTGTCCATCACCACCCCCTTTTATACCGCTTTGTTCGCCATAAGTTGGCAGGGTATGCTCAGACGTGAGTCCCTTTCTCACTTTGCCTCTGGATTCAAGCAAGCCTGGCTGAAGACGGCTGAAATGCCAGAAACTGGTCCTAGGAAGCTTGTTTCCGGTCCAGGGAAGGCATTGCTTGGCAGTTTGGGCTGGACTGTTCCCATAAGGCACAGGGTCAGACTGATTTGCATATGGCCATGTCTGAACTCGGGTGGCAGAGTGGGCTAAAGAACGGTGATGGATCAAACCCAGATCTGTTGACTTGGTGTGAGTGTTTGATTGGTTCTGATGCTCCGTCCATCACCACCCCCTTTTGTACCGCTTTGTTTGCCATAAGTTGGCAGGGTATGCTCAGACGTGAGTCCCTTGCTCACTTTGCCTCTGGATTCAAGCAAGCCTGGCTGAACACGGCTGAAATGCCAGAAACTGGTCCTAGGAAGCTTGTTTCCGGTCCAGGGAAAGCATTGCTTGGCAGTTTGGGCTGGACTGTTCCCATGAGGCACAGTGTCAGACTGATTTGCATATGGCCATGTCTGAACTGGGGTGGCAGAGTGGGCTAAAGAACGGTGATGGATCAAACCCAGATCTGTTGACTGGGTGTGAGTGTTTGATTGGTTCTGATGCTCCATCCATCACCACCACCTTTTGTACCGCTTTGTTTGCCATAAGTTTGCAGGGTATGCTCAGACGTGAGTCCCTTGCTCACTTTGCCTCTGGATTCAAGCAAGCCTGGCTGAAGACGGCTGAAATGCCAGAAACTGGTCTTAGGAAGCTTGTTTCCGGTCCAGGGAAGGCATTGCTTGGCAGTTCGGGCTGGACTGTTCCCATGAGGCACAGGGTCAGACTGATTTGCATATGGCAATGTCTGAACTGGCGTGGCAGAGTGGGCTAAAGAACGATGATGGATCAAACCCAGATCTGTTGACTGGGTGTGAGTGTTTGATTGGTTCTGATGCTCCGTCCATCACCACCCCCTTTTGTACCACTTTGTTTGCCATAAGTTGGAAGGGTATGCTCAGACGTGAGTCCCTTGCTCACGTTGCCACTGGATTCAAGCAAGCCTGGCTGAAGACGGCTGAAATGCCAGAAACCAGACCTAGGTAGCTTGTTTTCGGTCCAGTGAAGGCATTGCTTGGCAGTTCGGGCTGGGCTGTTCCCATGAGGCACAGGGTCAGACTGATTTGCATATGGCCATGTCTGAACTGGGGTGGCAGAGTGGCCTAAAGATCGGTGATGGATCAAACCCAGATCTGTTGACTGGGTGTGAGTGTTTGATTGGGTCTGATGCTCTGTCTTCACCACCCCCTTTTATACCGCTTTGTTCGCCATAAGTTGGCAGGGTATGCTCAGACGTGAGTCCCTTTCTCACTTTGCCTCTGGATTCAAGCAAGCCTGGCTGAAGACGGCTGAAATGCCAGAAACTGGTCCTAGGAAGCTTGTTTCCGGTCCAGGGAAAGCATTGCTTGGCAGTTTGGGATGGACTGTTCCCATGAGGCACAGGGTCAGACTGATTTGCATATGGCCATGTCTGAACTCGGGTGGCAGAGTGGGCTAAAGAACGGTGATGGATCAAACTCAGATCCGTGGACTGGGAGTGAGTGTGTGATTGGTTCTGATGCTCCGTCCATCACCACCCCCATTTGTACCGCTTTCTTTGCCATAAGTTGGCAGGGTATGCTCAGACGTGAGTCCCTTGCTCACTGTGCCACTGGATTCAATCAAGCCTGGCTGAAGACAGCTGAAATGCCAGAAACCGGTCCTAGGAAGCTTGTTTTCGGTCCAGTGAAGGCATTGCTTGGCAGTTCGGGCTGGACTGTTCCCATGAGGCACAGGGTCAGACTGATTTGCATATGGCCCATGTCTGAACTGGGGTGGCAGAGTGGCCTAAAGATCGGTGATGGATCAAACCCAGATCTGTTGACTGGGTGTGAGTGTTTGATTGGTTCTGATGCTCCGTCCATCACCACCCCCTTTTGTACCGCTTTGTTCACCATAAGTTGGCAGGGTATGCTCAGACGTGAGTCCCTTTCTCACTTTGCCTCTGGATTTAAGCAAGCCTGGCTGAAGACGGCTGAAATGCCAGAAACTGGTCCTAGGAAACTTGTTTCCAGTCCAGGGAAGGCCTTGCTTGGCAGTTTGGGCTGGACTGTTCCCATGAGGCACAGGGTCAGACTGATTTGCATATGGCCATGTCTGAACTGGGGTGGCAGAGTGGGCTGAAGAACGGTGATGGATAAAACCCAGATCTGTTGACCGGGTTTGAGTGTTTGATTGGTTCTGATGCTCCGTCCATCCCCACCACCTTTTGTACCGCTTTGTTTGCCATAAGTTGGAAGGGTATGCTCAGACGTGAGTCCCTTGCTCACTTTGCCTCTGGATTCAAGCAAGCCTGGCTGAAGACGGCTGAAATGCCAGAAACTGGTCCTAGGAAGCTTGTTTCCGGTCCAGGGAAGGCATTGCTTGGCAATTCGGGCTGGACTGTTCCCATAAGGCACAGGGTCAGACTGATTTGCATATGGCAATGTCTGAACTGGGGTGGCAGAGTGGGCTAAAGAACGGTGATGGATCAAACCCAGATCTGTTGACTGGGTGTGAGTGTTTGATTGGTTCTGATGCTCCGTCCATCACCACCACCTTTTGTACCGCTTTGTTTGCCATAAGTTTGCAGGGTATGCTCAGATGTGAGTCCCTTGCTCACTTTGCCACTGGATTCAAGCAAGCCTGGCTGAAGATGGCTAAAATGCCAGAAACTGGTCCTAGGAAGCTTGTTTCCGGTCCAGGGAAGGCATTGCTTGGCAGTTCGGGCTGGACTGTTCCCATGAGGCACAGGGTCAGACTGATTTGCATATGGCCATGTCTGAACTGGGGTGGCAGAGTGGCCTAAAGATCGGTGATGGATCAAACCCAGATCTGTTGACTGGGTGTGAGTGTTTGATTGGTTCTGATGCGCTGTCCATCACCATCCCCTTTTATACCGCTTTGTTCGCCATAAGTTGGCAGGGTATGCTCAGACGTGAGTCCCTTTCTCACTTTGCCTCTGGATTCAAGCAAGCCTGGCTGAAGACGGCTGAAATGCCAGAAACTGGTCCTAGGAAGCTTGTTTCCGGTCCAGGGAAGGCATTGCTTGGCAGTTTGGGCTGGACTGTTCCCATAAGGCACAGGGTCAGACTGATTTGCATATGGCCATGTCTGAACTCGGGTGGCAGAGTGGGCTAAAGAACGGTGATGGATCAAACCCAGATCTGTTGACTTGGTGTGAGTGTTTGATTGGTTCTGATGCTCCGTCCATCACCACCCCCTTTTGTACCGCTTTGTTTGCCATAAGTTGGCAGGGTATGCTCAGACGTGAGTCCCTTGCTCACTTTGCCTCTGGATTCAAGCAAGCCTGGCTGAACACGGCTGAAATGCCAGAAACTGGTCCTAGGAAGCTTGTTTCCGGTCCAGGGAAAGCATTGCTTGGCAGTTTGGGATGGACTGTTCCCATGAGGCACAGGGTCAGACTGATTTGCATATGGCCATGTCTGAACTGGGGTGGCAGAGTGGGCTAAAGAACGGTGATGGATCAAACTCAGATCCGTGGACTGGGAGTGAGTGTGTGATTGGTTCTGATGCTCCGTCCATCACCACCCCCATTTGTACCGCTTTCTTTGCCATAAGTTGGCAGGGTATGCTCAGACGTGAGTCCCTTGCTCACTGTGCCACTGGATTCAATCAAGCCTGGCTGAAGACAGCTGAAATGCCAGAAACCGGTCCTAGGAAGCTTGTTTTCGGTCCAGTGAAGGCATTGCTTGGCAGTTCGGGCTGGACTGTTCCCATGAGGCACAGGGTCAGACTGATTTGCATATGGCCCATGTCTGAACTGGGGTGGCAGAGTGGCCTAAAGATCGGTGATGGATCAAACCCAGATCTGTTGACTGGGTGTGAGTGTTTGATTGGTTCTGATGCTCCGTCCATCACCACCCCCTTTTGTACCGCTTTGTTCACCATAAGTTGGCAGGGTATGCTCAGACGTGAGTCCCTTTCTCACTTTGCCTCTGGATTTAAGCAAGCCTGGCTGAAGACGGCTGAAATGCCAGAAACTGGTCCTAGGAAACTTGTTTCCAGTCCAGGGAAGGCATTGCTTGGCAGTTTGGGCTGGACTGTTCCCATGAGGCACAGGGTCAGACTGATTTGCATATGGCCATGTCTGAACTGGGGTGGCAGAGTGGGCTGAAGAACGGTGATGGATAAAACCCAGATCTGTTGACCGGGTTTGAGTGTTTGATTGGTTCTGATGCTCCGTCCATCCCCACCACCTTTTGTACCGCTTTGTTTGCCATAAGTTGGCAGGGTATGCTCAGACGTGAGTCCCTTGCTCACTTTGCCTCTGGATTCAAGCAAGCCTGGCTGAAGACGGCTGAAATGCCAGAAACTGGTCCTAGGAAGCTTGTTTCTGGTCCAGGGAAGGCATTGCTTGGCAATTCGGGCTGGACTGTTCCCATAAGGCACAGGGTCAGACTGATTTGCATATGGCAATGTCTGAACTGGGGTGGCAGAGTGGGCTAAAGAACGGTGATGGATCAAACCCAGATCTGTTGACTGGGTGTGAGTGTTTGATTGGTTCTGATGCTCCGTCCATCACCACCACCTTTTGTACCGCTTTGTTTGCCATAAGTTTGCAGGGTATGCTCAGATGTGAGTCCCTTGCTCACTTTGCCACTGGATTCAAGCAAGCCTCGCTGAAGATGGCTAAAATGCCAGAAACTGGTCCTAGGAAGCTTGTTTCCGGTCCAGGGAAGGCATTGCTTGGCAGTTCGGGCTGGACTGTTCCCATGAGGCACAGGGTCAGACTGATTTGCATATGGCCATGTCTGAACTGGGGTGGCAGAGTGGCCTAAAGATCGGTGATGGATCAAACCCAGATCTGTTGACTGGGTGTGAGTGTTTGATTGGTTCTGATGCGCTGTCCATCACCACCCCCTTTTATACCGCTTTGTTCGCCATAAGTTGGCAGGGTATGCTCAGACGTGAGTCCCTTTCTCACTTTGCCTCTGGATTCAAGCAAGCCTGGCTGAAGACGGCTGAAATGCCAGAAACTGGTCCTAGGAAGCTTGTTTCCGGTCCAGGGAAGGCATTGCTTGGCAGTTTGGGCTGGACTGTTCCCATAAGGCACAGGGTCAGACTGATTTGCATATGGCCATGTCTGAACTCGGGTGGCAGAGTGGGCTAAAG
The DNA here is from genome assembly GCF_964204655.1 of Triturus cristatus. Lineage (NCBI taxonomy): Eukaryota > Metazoa > Chordata > Amphibia > Caudata > Salamandridae > Triturus > Triturus cristatus. The sequence continues at coordinate 402,500,971 of NC_140579.1, read as the reverse complement.
AACGGTGATGGATCAAACCCAGATCTGTTGACTTGGTGTGAGTGTTTGATTGGTTCTGATGCTCCGTCCATCACCACCCCCTTTTGTACCGCTTTGTTTGCCATAAGTTGGCAGGGTATGCTCAGACGTGAGTCCCTTGCTCACTTTGCCTCTGGATTCAAGCAAGCCTGGCTGAACACGGCTGAAATGCCAGAAACTGGTCCTAGGAAGCTTGTTTCCGGTCCAGGGAAAGCATTGCTTGGCAGTTTGGGATGGACTGTTCCCATGAGGCACAGGGTCAGACTGATTTGCATATGGCCATGTCTGAACTGGGGTGGCAGAGTGGGCTAAAGAACGGTGATGGATCAAACTCAGATCCGTGGACTGGGAGTGAGTGTGTGATTGGTTCTGATGCTCCGTCCATCACCACCCCCATTTATACCGCTTTCTTTGCCATAAGTTGGCAGGGTATGCTCAGACGTGAGTCCCTTGCTCACTGTGCCACTGGATTCAATCAAGCCTGGCTGAAGACAGCTGAAATGCCAGAAACCGGTCCTAGGAAGCTTGTTTTCGGTCCAGTGAAGGCATTGCTTGGCAGTTCGGGCTGGACTGTTCCCATGAGGCACAGGGTCAGACTGATTTGCATATGGCCCATGTCTGAACTGGGGTGGCAGAGTGGCCTAAAGATCGGTGATGGATCAAACCCAGATCTGTTGACTGGGTGTGAGTGTTTGATTGGTTCTGATGCTCCGTCCATCACCACCCCCTTTTGTACCGCTTTGTTTGCCATAAGTTGGCAGGGTATGCTCAGACGTGAGTCCCTTGCTCACTTTGCCTCTGGATTCAAGCAAGCCTGGCTGAACACGGCTGAAATGCCAGAAACTGGTCCTAGGAAGCTTGTTTCCGGTCCAGGGAAAGCATTGCTTGGCAGTTTGGGCTGGACTGTTCCCATGAGGCACAGGGTCAGACTGATTTGCATATGGCCATGTCTGAACTGGGGTGGCAGAGTGGGCTGAAGAACGGTGATGGATAAAACCCAGATCTGTTGACCGGGTTTGAGTGTTTGATTGGTTCTGATGCTCCGTCCATCCCCACCACCTTTTGTACCGCTTTGTTTGCCATAAGTTGGCAGGGTATGCTCAGACGTGAGTCCCTTGCTCACTTTGCCTCTGGATTCAAGCAAGCCTGGCTGAAGATGGCTGAAATGCCAGAAACTGGTCCTAGGAAGCTTGTTTCCGGTCCAGTGAAGGCATTGCTTGGCAGTTCGGGCTGGACTGTTCCCATGAGGCACAGGGTCAGACTGATTTGCAAATGGCCATGTCTGAACTGGGGTAGCAGAGTGGGCTAAAGAACGGTGATGGATCAAGCCCAGATCTGTTAACTGGGTGTGAGTGTTTGATTGGTTCTGATGCTCCGTCCATCACCACCCCCTTTTGTACTGTTTTGTTCGCCATAAGTTGGCAGGGTATGCTCAGACGTGAGTCCCTTGCTCACTTTGCCACTGGTTTCAAGCAAGCCTGGCTGAAGACGGCTGAGATGCCAGAAACCGGTCCTAGGAAGCTTGTTTCCGGTCCAGGGAAGGCATTGCTTGGCAGTTCGGGCTGGACTGTTCTCATAAGGCACAGGGTCAGACTGATTTGCATATGGCCATGTCTGAACTGGGGTGGCAGTGTGGGCTAAAGAACGGTGATGGATCAAACCCAGATCTGTTGACTGGGTGTGAGTGTTTGATTGGTTCTGATGCTCCGTCCATCACCACCCCCTTTTGTACCGCTTTGTTCGCCATAAGTTGGCAGGGTATGCTCAGACGTGAGTCCCTTTCTCACTTTGCCTCTGGATTTAAGCAAGCCTGGCTGAAGACGGCTGAAATGCCAGAAACTGGTCCTAGGAAACTTGTTTCCAGTCCAGGGAAGGCATTGCTTGGCAGTTTGGGCTGGACTGTTCCCATGAGGCACAGGGTCAGACTGATTTGCATATGGCCATGTCTGAACTGGGGTGGCAGAGTGGGCTAAAGAACGGTGATGGATAAAACCCAGATCTGTTGACCGGGTGTGAGTGTTTGATTGGTTCTGATGCTCCGTCCATCCCCACCACCTTTTGTACCGCTTTGTTTGCCATAAGTTGGCAGGGTATGCTCAGACGTGAGTCCCTTGCTCACTTTGCCTCTGGATTCAAGCAAGCCTGGCTGAAGACGGCTGAAATGCCAGAAACTGGTCCTAAGAAGCTTGTTTCCGGTCCAGGGAAGGCATTGCTTGGCAATTCGGGCTGGACTGTTCTCATAAGGCACAGGGTCAGACTGATTTGCATATGGCAATGTCTGAACTGGGGTGGCAGAGTGGGCTAAAGAACGGTGATGGATCAAACCCAGATCTGTTGACTGGGTGTGAGTGTTTGATTGGTTCTGATGCTCCGTCCATCACCACCACCTTTTGTACCGCTTTGTTTGCCATAAGTTTGCAGGGTATGCTCAGACATGAGTCCCTTGCTCACTTTGCCTCTGGATTCAAGCAAGCCTGGCTGAAGACGGCTGAAATGCCAGAAACCGGACCTAGGAAGCTTGTTTCCGATCCAGAGAAGGCATTGCTTGGCAGTTCGGGCTGGACTGTTCCCATGAGGCACAGGGCCAGACTGATTTGCATATGGCCATGTCTGAACTGGGGTGGCAGAGAGGGCTAAAGAAGGGTGATGGATCAAACTCAGATCCGTTGACTGGGAGTGAGTGTGTGATTGGTTCTGATGCTCCGTCCATCACCACCCCCATTTGTACCGCTTTCTTTGCCATAAGTTGGCAGGGTATGCTCAGACGTGAGTCCCTTGCTCACTTTGCCACTAGATTCAATCAAGCCTGGCTGAAGACAGCTGAAATGCCAGAAACCGGTCCTAGGAAGCTTGTTTCCGGTCCAGGGAAGGCATTGCTTGGCAGTTTGGGCTGGACTGTTCCCATGAGGCACAGGGTCAGACTGATTTGCATATGGCCATGTCTGAACTCGGGTGGCAGAGTGGCCTAAAGATCGGTGATGGATCAAGCCCAGATCTGTTGACTTGGTGTGAGTGTTTGATTGGTTCTGATGCTCCGTCCATCACCACCCCCTTTTGTACCGCTTTGTTCTCCATAAGTTGGCAGGGTATGCTCAGATGTGAGTCCCTTGCTCACTTTGCCACTGGATTCAAGCAAGCCTGGCTGAAGATGGCTGAAATGCCAGAAACTGGTCCTAGGAAGCTTGTTTCCGGTCCAGGGAAGGCATTGCTTGGCAGTTCGGGCTGGACTGTTCCCATGAGGCACAGGGTCAGACTGATTTGCAAATGGCCATGTCTGAACTGGGGTAGCAGAGTGGGCTAAAGAACGGTGATGGATCAAGCCCAGATCTGTTAACTGGGTGTGAGTGTTTGATTGGTTCTGATGCTCCGTCCATCACCACCCCCTTTTGTACTGTTTTGTTCGCCATAAGTTGGCAGGGTATGCTCAGACGTGAGTCCCTTGCTCACTTTGCCACTGGTTTCAAGCAAGCCTGGCTGAAGACGGCTGAGATACCAGAAACCGGTCCTAGGAAGCTTGTTTCCGGTCCAGGGAAGGCATTGCTTGGCAGTTCGGGCTGGACTGTTCTCATAAGGCACAGGGTGAGACTGATTTGCATATGGCCATGTCTGAACTGGGGTGGCAGAGTGGGCTAAAGAACGGTGATGGATCAAACCCAGATCTGTTGACTGGGTGTGAGTGTTTGATTGGTTCTGATGATCCGTCCATCACCACCCCCTTTTGTACCGCTTTGTTCGCCATAAGTTGGCAGGGTATGCTCAGACGTAAGTCTCTAGCTCACTTTGCCACTGGATTCAAGTAAGCCTGGCTGAAGATGGCTGAAATGCCAGAAACCGGTCCTAGGAAGCTTGTTTCCGGTCCAGGGAAGGGATTGCTTGGCAGTTTGGGCTGGACTGTTCTCATGAGGCACAGGGTCAGACTGATTTGCATATGGCCATGTCTGATCTGGGGTGGCAGAGTGGGCTAAAGAACGGTGATGGATCAAACCCACATCTGTTGACTGGGTGTGAGTGTTTGATTGGTTCTGATGCTCCGTCCATCACCACCCCCTTTTGTATTGCTTTGTTCGCCATAAGTTGGCAGGGTATGCTCAGACGTAAGCCCCATGCTCACTTTGCCGCTGGATTCAAGCAAGCCTGGCTGAAGACGGTTAAAATGCCAGAAACCGGTTCTAGGAAGCTTGTTTCCTGTTCAGGGAAGGCATTGCTTGGCAGTTTGGGCTGGACTGTTCCCATGAGGCACAGGGTCAGACTAATTTGCATATGGCCATGTCTGAACTGGGGTGGCAGAGTGGGCTAAAGAACGGTGATGGATCAAACCCAGATCCGTTGACTGGGTGTGAGTGTTTGATTAGTTCTGATGCTCCGTCCATCACCACCCCCTTTTGTACCGCTTTCTTTGCCATAAGTTGGCAGGGTATGCTCAGACGTGAGTCCCTTGCTCACTTTGCCACTGGATTCAATCAAGCCTGGCTGAAGACAGCTGAAATGCCAGAAACCGGTCCTAGGAAGCTTGTTTTCAGTCCAGTGAAGGCATTGCTCTGCAGTTCGGCTGGACTGTTCCCATGAGGCACAGGGTCAGACTGATTTGCATATGGCCATGTTTGACCTGGGGTGGCAGAGTGGGCTAAAGAACGGTGATGGATCAAACCCAGATCTGTTGACTGGGTGTGAGTGTTTGATTGGTTCTGATGCTCCGTTTATCACCACCCCCTTTTGTACCGCTTTGTTCGCCATAAGTTGGCAGGGTATGCTCAGACGTGAGTCTGTTTCTCACTTTGCCACTGGATTCAAGCAACCCTGGCCGAAGACGGCTGAAATGCCAGAAACCGGTCCTAGGAAGCTTGTTTCCGGTCCAGTGAAGGCATTGTTTGGCAGTTCGGGCTGGACTGTTCCTTTGAGGCACAGGGTCAGACTGATTTGCATATGGCCATGTCTGAACGGGGTGGCAGAGTGGGCTAAAGAACGGTGATGGATCAAACCCAGATTTCTTGACTGGGTGTGAGTGTTTGATTGGTTCTGATGCTCCGTCCATCCCCACCCCCTTTTGTACCGCTTTGTTCGCCATAAGTTTGCAAGGTATGCTCAGACGTGAGTCCCTTGCTCACTTTGCCACTGGATTCAATCAAGCCTGGCTGAAGACAGCTGAAATGCCAGAAACCGGTCCTAGGAAGCTTGTTTCTGGTCCAGGGAAGGCATTGCTTGGAAGTTCTGGCTGGACTGTTCCCATGAGGCACAGTGTCAGACTGAGTTGCATATGGCCATGTCTGAACTGGGGTGCCAGAGTGGGCTAAAGAACGGTAATGGATCAAACCCAGATCTGTTGACTGGGTGTGAGTGTTTGATTGGTTCTGATAGTCCGTCCATCACCACCCCCTTTTGTACCACTTTGTTCACCATAAGTTGGCAGGGTATGCTCAGACGTGAGTCCCTTGCTCACGTTGCCAATGGATTAAAGCAAGCCTGGCTGAAGAAGGCTGAAATGCCAGAAACCGGACCTAGGAGCCTTGTTTCCGGTCCAGGGAAGGCATTGCTTGGCAGTTCGGGCTGGACTGTTCTCATAAGGCACAGGGTCAGACTGATTTGCATATGGCCATGTCTGAACTGGGGTGGCAGAGTGGGCTAAAGAACGGTGATGGATCAAACCCAGATCAGTTGACTGGGTGTGAGTGTTTGATTGGTTCTGATGCTCCGTCCATCACCACCCCCTTTTGTACCGCTTTGTTCGCCATAAGTTGGCAGGGTATGCTCAGACGTAAGTCTCTTGCTCACTTTGCCACTGGGTTCAAGTAAGCCTGGATGAAGACGGCTGAAATGCCAGAAACCGGACCTAGGAAGCTTGTTTCCGGTCCAGGGAAGGCATTGCTTGGCAGTTTGGGCTGGACTGTTCCCATGAGGCACAGGGTCAGACTGATTTGCGTATGGCCATGTCTGATCTGGGGTGGCAGAGTGGGCTAAAGAACGGTCATGGATCAAACCCAGATCTGTTGACTGGGTGTGAGTGTTTGATTGGTTCTGATGCTCTGTCCATCACCACCCCCTTTTGTACCGCTTTGTTCGCCATAAGTTGGCAGGGTATGCTCAGACGTGGGTCCCTTGCTCACTTTGCCACTGGATTCAATCAAGCCTGGCTGAAAACAGCTGAAATGCCAGAAACCGGTCCTAGGAAGCTTGTTTTCGGTCCAGGGAAAGCATTGCTTGGCAGTTCGGGCTGGACTGTTCCCATGAGGCACAGAGTTAGACTGATTTGCATATGGCCATGTCTGAACTGGGGTGGCAGAGTGGGCTAAAGAACGGTAATGGATCAAACCCAGATCTGTTGACTGGGTGTGAGTGTTTGATTGGTTCTGATGCTCCGTCCATCACCACCCCCTTTTGTACCGCTTTGTTCGCCATAAGTTGGCAGGGTATGCACAGACGTGAGTCCTTTGCTCACTTTGCCACTGGATTCAAGCAAGCCTGGCTGAAGACGGCTGAAATGCCAGAAACCGGTCCTAGGAAGCTTGTTTCCGGTCCAGGGAAGGCATTGTTTGGCAGTTTGGGCTGGACTGTTCCCATGAGGCACAGGGTCAGACTGATTTGCATATGGCCATGTGTGAACTGGGGTGGCAGAGTGGGCTAAAGAACGGTGATTGATCAAATCCAGATCTGTTGACTGGGTGTGAGTGTTTGATTGGTTCTGATGCTCCGTCCATCACCACCCCCTTTTGTACCGCTTTGTTCGCCATAAGTTGGCAAGGTATGCTCAGACGTGAGTCCCTTGCTCACGCTCACGCTCACTTTGCCACTTGATTCAAGCAAGCCTGGCCGAAGACGGCTGAAATGCCAGAAACCGGTCCTAGGAAGCTTGTTTCCGGTCCAGGGAAGGCATTGTTTGGCAGTTCGGGCTGGACTGTTCTCTTGAGGCACAGGGTCAGACTGATTTGCATATGGCCATGTCTGAACGGGGGTGGCAGAGTGGGCTAAAGGAACGGTGATGGATCAAACCCAGATTTCTTGACTGGGTGTGAGTGTTTGATTGGTTCTGATGCTCCGTCCATCACCACCCCCTTTTGTACCGCTTTGTTCGCCATAAGTTGGCAGGGTATGCTCAGACGTGAGTCCCTTGCTCACTTTGCCACTGGATTCAATAAAGCCTGGCTGAAGACAGCTGAAATGCCAGAAACCGGTCCTAGGAAGCTTGTTTTCGGTCCAGGGAAGGCATTGCTTGGCAATTTGGGCTGGACTGTTCCCATGAGGCACAGGGTCAGACTGATTTGCATATGTCCATGTTTGAACTGGGGTGGCAGAGTGGGCTAAAGAACGGTGATGGATCAAACCCAGATTTCTTGACTGGGTGTGAGTGTTAGGTTGGTTCTTATGCACCGTACATCACCACCCCCTTTTGTACCGCTTTTTTCGCCATAAGTTGGCAGGGTATGCTCAGACGTGAGTCCCTTGCTCACTTTGCCTCTGGATTCAAGCAAGCCTGGCAGAAGACGGCTGAAATGCCAGAAACTGGTCCTAGGAAGCTTGTTTCCGGTCCAGGGAAGGCATTGCTTGGCAATTCGGCCTGGACTGTTCCCATAAGGCACAGGGTCAGACTGATTTGCATATGGCAATGTCTGAACTGGGGTGGCAGAGTGGGCTAAAGAACGGTGATGGATCAAACCCAGATCTGTTAATTGGGTGTGAGTGTTTGATTGGTTCTGATGCTCCGTCCATCACCACCACCTTTTGTACTGCTTTGTTTGCCATAAGTTTGCAGGGTATGCTCAGACATGAGTCCCTTGCTCACTTTGCCTCTGGATTCAAGCAAGCCTGGCTGAAGACGGCTGAAATGCCAGAAACCGGACCTAGGAAGCTTGTTTCCGATCCAGGGAAGGCATTGCTTGGCAGTTCGGGCTGGACTGTTCCCATGAGGCACAGGGTCAGACTGATTTGCATATGGCCATGTCTGAACTGGGGTGGCAGAGTGGGCTAAAGAAGGGTGATGGATCAAACTCAGATCCGTTGACTGGGAGTGAGTGTGTGATTGGTTCTGATGCTCCGTCCATCACCACCCCCATTTGTACCGCTTTCTTTGCCATAAGTTGGCAGGGTATGCTCAGACGTGAGTCCCTTGCTCACTTTGCCACTGGATTCAATCAAGCCTGGCTGAAGACAGCTGAAATGCCAGAAACCGGTCCTAGGAAGCTTGTTTTCGGTCCAGTGAAGGCATTGCTTAGCAGTTCGGGCTGGACTGTTCCCATGAGGCACCGGGTCGGACTGATTTGCATATGGCCATGTCTGAACTGGGGTGGCAGAGTGGCCTAAAGATCGGTGATGGATCAAACCCAGATCTGTTGACTGGGTGTGAGTGTTTGATTGGTTCTAATGCTCTGTCCATCACCACCCCCTTTTGTACCGCTTTGTTCGCCATAAGTTGGCACGGTATGCTCAGACGTGAGTCCCTTTCTCACTTTGCCTCTGGATTCAAGCAAGCCTGGCTGAAGATGGCTGAAATGCCAGAAACTGGTCCTAGGAAGCTTGTTTCCGGTCCAGGGAAGGCATTGCTTGGCAGTTTGGGCTGGACTGTTCCCATAAGGCACAGGGTCAGACTGATTTGCATATGGCCATGTCTGAACTTGGGTGGCAGAGTGGGCTAAAGAACGGTGATGGATCAAACCCAGATCTGTTGACTTGGTGTGAGTGTTTGATTGGTTCTGATGCTCCGTCCATCACCACCCCCTTTTGTACCGCTTTGTTCGCCATAAGTTGGCAGGGTATGCTCAGATGTGAGTCCCTTGCTCACTTTGCCACTGGATTCAAGCAAGCCTGGCTGAAGATGGCTGAAATGCCAGAAACTGGTCCTAGGAAGCTTGTTTCCGGTCCAGGGAAGGCATTGCTTGGCAGTTCGGGCTGGACTGTTCCCATGAGGCACAGGGTCAGACTGATTTGCAAATGGCCATGTCTGAACTGGGGTAGCAGAGTGGGCTAAAGAACGGTGATGGATCAAGCCCAGATCTGTTAACTGGGTGTGAGTGTTTGATTGGTTCTGATGCTCCGTCCATCACCACCCCCTTTTGTACTGTTTTGTTCGCCATAAGTTGGCAGGGTATGCTCAGACGTGAGTCCCTTGCTCACTTTGCCACTGGTTTCAAGCAAGCCTGGCTGAAGATGGCTGAGATGCCAGAAACCGGTCCTAGGAAGCTTGTTTCCGGTCCTGGGAAGGCATTGCTTGGCAGTTCGGGCTGGACTGTTCTCATAAGGCACAGGGTCAGACTGATTTGCATATGGCCATGTCTGAACTGGGGTGGCAGAGTGGGCTAAAGAACGGTGATGGATCAAACCCAGATCTGTTGACTGGGTGTGAGTGTTTGATTGGTTCTGATGATCCGTCCATCACCACCCCCTTTTGTACCGCTTTGTTCGCCATAAGTTGGCAGGGTATGCTCAGACGTAAGTCTCTAGCTCACTTTGCCACTGGATTCAAGTAAGCCTGGCTGAAGATGGCTGAAATGCCAGAAACCGGTCCTAGGAAGCTTGTTTCCGGTCCAGGGAAGGGATTGCTTGGCAGTTTGGGCTGGACTGTTCTCATGAGGCACAGGGTCAGACTGATTTGCATATGGCCATGTCTGATCTCGGGTGGCAGAGTGGGCTAAAGAACGGTGATGGATCAAACCCACATCTGTTGACTGGGTGTGAGTGTTTGATTGGTTCTGATGCTCCGTCCATCACCACCCCCTTTTGTATTGCTTTGTTCGCCATAAGTTGGCAGGGTATGCTCAGACGTGAGCCCCATGCTCACTTTGCCGCTGGATTCAAGCAAGCCTGGCTGAAGACGGTTAAAATGCCAGAAACCGATTCTAGGAAGGTTGTTTCCTGTTCAGGGAAGGCATTGCTTGGCAGTTTGGGCTGGACTGTTCCCATGAGGCACAGGGTCAGACTAATTTGCATATGGCCATGTCTGAACTGGGGTGGCAGAGTGGGCTAAAGAACGGTGATGGATCAAACCCAGATCCGTTGACTGGGTGTGAGTGTTTGATTAGTTCTGATGCTCCGTCCATCACCACCCCCTTTTGTACCGCTTTCTTTGCCATAAGTTGGCAGGGTATGCTCAGACGTGAGTCCCTTGCTCTCTTTGCCACTGGATTTAATCAAGCCTGGCTGAAGACAGCTGAAATGCCAGAAACCGGTCCTAGGAAGCTTGTTTTCGGTCCAGTGAAGGCATTGCTCGGCAGTTCGGCTGGACTGTTCCCATGAGGCACAGAGTCAGACTGATTTGCATATGGCCATGTTTGACCTGGGGTGGCAGAGTGGGCTAAAGAACGGTGATGGATCAAACCCAGATCTGTTGACTGGGTGTGAGTGTTTGATTGGTTCTGATGCTCCGTCCATCACCACCCCCTTTTGTACCGCTTTGTTCGCCATAAGTTGGCAGGGTATGCTCAGATGTGAGTCTGTTTCTCACTTTGCCACTGGATTCAAGCAACCCTGGCCGAAGACGGCTGAAATGCCAGAAACCAGTCCTAGGAAGCTTGTTTCTGGTCCAGTGAAGGCATTGTTTGGCAGTTCGGGCTGGACTGTTCCTTTGAGGCACAGGGTCAGACTGATTTGCATATGGCCATGTCTGAACGGGGTGGCAGATTGAGCTAAAGAACGGTGATGGATCAAACCCAGATTTCTTGACTGGGTGTGAGTGTTTGATTGGTTCTGATGCTCCGTCCCTCACCACCCACCTTTTGTACCTCTTTGTTCACCGTAAGTTGGCAGGGTACGCTCAGATGTGAGTCCCGTGCTCACTTTGCCACTGGATTCAAGCAAGCCCGGCTGAAGACGGCTGAAATGCCAGAAGCCGGACCTAGGAAGCTTGTTTCCGGTCCAGGGAAGGCATTGCTTGGCAGTTCGGGCTGGACTGTTCCCATGAGGCACAGGGTCAGACTGATTTGCATATGGCCATGTTTGACCTGGGGTGGCAGAGTGGGCTAAAGAACGGTGATGGATCAAACCCAGATCTGTTGACTGGGTGTGAGTGTTTGATTGGTTCTGATAGTCCGTCCATCACCACCCCCTTTTGTACCACTTTGTTCACCATAAGTTGGCAGGGTATGCTCAGACGTGAGTCCCTTGCTCACGTTGCCACTGGATTAAAGCAAGCCTGGCTGAAGAAGGCTGAAATGCCAGAAACCGGAACTAGGAACCTTGTTTCCGGTCCAGGGAAGGCATTGCTTGGCAGTTCGGGCTGGATTGTTCTCATAAGGCACAGGGTCAGACTGATTTGCATATGGCCATGTCTGAACTGGGGTGGCAGAGTGGGCTAAAGAATGGTGATGGATAAAAACCCAGATCAGTTGACTGGGTGTGAGTGTTTGATTGGTTCTGATGCTCCGTCCATCACCACCCCCTTTTGTACCGCTTTGTTCGCCATAAGTTGGCAGGGTATGCTCAGACGTGAGTCTCTTGCTCACTTTGCCACTGGATTCAAGTAAGCCTGGATGAAGACGGCTGAAATGCCAGAAACCGGACCTAGGAAGCTTGTTTCCGGTCCAGGGAAGGCATTGCTTGGCAGTTTGGGCTGGACTGTTCCCATGAGGCACAGGGTCAGACTGATTTGCGTATGGCCATGTCTGATCTGGGGTGGCAGAGTGGGCTAAAGAACCGTCATGGATCAAACCCAGATCTGTTGACTGGGTGTGAGTGTTTGATTGGTTCTGATGCTCTGTCCATCACCACCCCCTTTTGTACCGCTTTGTTCGCCATAAGTTGGCAGGGTATGCTCAGACGTGAGTCCCTTGCTCACTTTGCCACTGGATTCAATCAAGCCTGGCTGAAAACAGCTGAAATGCCAGAAACCGGTCCTAGGAAGCTTGTTTTCGGTCCAGGGAAAGCATTGCTTGGCAGTTCGGGCTAGACTGTTCCCATGAGGCACAGAGTTAGACTGATTTGCATATGGCCATGTCTGAACTGGGGTGGCAGAGTGGGCTAAAGAACGGTGATGGATCAAACCCAGATTTCTTGACAGGGTGTGAGTGTTTGATTGGTTCTGATGCACTGTACATCACCACCCCTTTTTGAACTGCTTTGTTCGCCATAAGTTGGCAGGGTATGCTCAGACGTGAGTCCCTTGCTCACTTTGCCTCTGGATTCAAGCACGCCTGGCTGAAGACGGCTGAAATGCCAGAAACCGGTCCTAGGAAGCTTGTTTCTGGTCCAGGGAAGGCATTGCTTGGCAGTTCGGGCTGGACTGTTCCCATGAGGCACAGTGTCAGACTGAGTTGCATATGGCCATGTCTGAACTGGGGTGGTAGAGTGGGCTAAAGAACGGTAATGGATCAAACCCAGATCTGTAGACTGGGTGTGAGTGTTTGATTGGTTCTGATGCTCCGTCCATCACCACCCCCTTTTGTACCGCTTTGTTCGCCATAAGTTGGCAGGGTATGCACAGACGTGAGTCCTTTGCTCACTTTGCCACTTGATTCAAGCAAGCCTGGCTGAAGACGGCTGAAATGCCAGAAACCGGTCCTAGGAAGCTTGTTTCCGGTCCAGGGAAAGCATTGTTTGGCAGTTTGGGCTGGACTGTTCCCATGAGGCGCAGCGTCAGACTGATTTGCATATGGCCATGTCTGAACTGGGGTGGCAGAGTGGGCTAAAGAACGGTGATTGATCAAATCCAGATCTGTTGACTGGGTGTGAGTGTTTGATTGGCTCTGATGCTCCGTCCATCACCACCCCCTTTTGTACCGCTTTGTTCGCCATAAGTTGGCAAGGTATGCTCAGACCTGAGTCCCTTGCTCACGCTCACTTTGCCACTTGATTCAAGCAAGCCTGGCCGAAGACGGCTGAAATGCCAGAAACCGGTCCTAGGAAGCTTGTTTCCGGTCCAGGGAAGGCATTGTTTGGCAGTTCGGGCTGGACTGTTCTCTTGAGGCACAGGGTCAGACTGATTTGCATATGGCCATGTCTGAACGGGGGTGGCAGAGTGGGCTAAAGAACGGTGATGGATCAAACCCAGATTTCTTGATTGGGTGTGAGTGTTTGATTGGTTCTGATGCTCCGTCCATCCCCACCCCCTTTTGTACCGCTTTGTTCGCCATAAGTTGGCAAGGTATGCTCAGACGTGAGTCCCTTGCTCACTTTGCCACTGGATTCAATCAAGCCTGGCTGAAGACAGCTGAAATGCCAGAAACCGGTCCTAGGAAGCTTGTTTTCGGTCCAGGGAAGGCATTGCTTGGCAGTTCGGGCTGGACTGTACCCATAAGGCACAGGGTCAGACTGTTTTGCATATGGCCATCTCTGAACTGGGGTGGCAGAGTGGGCTAAAGAACGGTGATGGATCAAACCCAGATCTGTTGACTGGGTGTGAGTGTTTGATTGGTTCTGATGCTCTGTCCATCACCACCCCCTTTTGTACCGCTTTGTTCGCCATAAGTTGGCAGGGTATGCTCAGACGTGAGTCCCTTGCTCACTTTGCCACTGGATTCAATAAAGCCTGGCTGAAGACAGCTGAAATGCCAGAAACCGGTCCTAGGAAGCTTGTTTTCGGTCCAGGGAAGGCATTGCTTGGCAGTTTGGGCTGGACTGTTCCCATGAGGCACAGGGTCAGACTGATTTGCATATGTCCATGTTTGAACTGGGGTGGCAGAGTGGGCTAAAGAACGGTGATGGATCAAACCCAGATTTCTTGACTGGGTGTGAGTGTTAGGTTGGTTCTGATGCACAGTACATCACCACCCCCTTTTGTACCGCTTTGTTCACCATATGTTGGCAGGGTATGCTCAGACTTAAGTCCCTTGCTCACTTTGCCACTGGATTCAAGCAAGCCTGGCTGAAGACGGGTGAAATACCAGAAACCGGTCCTAGGAAGCTTGTTTCCGGTCCAGGGAAGGCATTGCTTGGCAGTCGGGCTGGACTGTTCCCATGAGGCACAGGGTCAGACTGATTTGCATATGGCCATGTCTGAACTGGGGTGGCAGAGTGGGCTAAAGAACGGTGATGGATCAAACCCAGATCTGTTGACTGGTTGTGAGTGTTTGATTGGTTCTGATGCTCCGTCCATCCCCACCCCCTTTTGTACTGCTTTGTTCGCCATAGGTTGGCAGGGTATGCTCAGATGTGAGTCCTTTGCTCACTTTGCCACTGGATTTAAGCAAGCCTGGCTGAAGACGGCTGAAATCCCAGAAACCGGTCCAGGAAGCTTGTTTCCGGTCCAGGGAAGGCATTGCTTGGCAGTTCGGGCTGGACTGTTCCCATGAGGCACAGGGTCAGACTGATTTGCATATGGCCATATCTGAACTGGGGAAGCAGAGTGGGCTAAAGAACGGTGATGGATCAAACCCAGATCTGTTGACTGGGTGTGAGTGTTTGATTGATTCTGATGCTCCGTCCATCACCACCCCCTTTTGTACCGCTTTGTTCGCCATAAGTTGGCAGGGTATGTTCAGACGTGAGTCCCTTGCTCACTTTGCCACTGGATTCAAGCAAGCCTGGCTGAAGACGGCTGAAATGCCAGAAACTGGTCCTAGTAACCTTGTTTCCGGTCCAGAGAAGGCATTGCTTTGCAGTTCGGGCTGGACTGTTCCCATGAAGCACAGGGTCAGACGGATTTGCATATGGCCATGTCTGAACTGGGGTGGCAGAGTGGGATAAAGAACGGTGATGGATCAAGCCCAGATCTGTTGACTGGGTGTGAGTGTTTGATTGGTTCTGATGCTCCGTCCATCACCACCCCCTTTTTTACTGCTTTGTTCGCCATAAGTTGGCAGGGTATGCTCAGACGTGAGTCCCTTGCTCACTTTGCCACTGGTTTCAAGCAAGCCTGGCTGAAGACGGCAGAAATGCCAGAAACCGGTCCTAGGAAGCTTGTTTCCGGTCCAGGGAAGGCATTGCTTGGCAGTTCGGGCTGGACTGTTCTCATAAGGCACAGGGTCAGACTTATTTGCATATGGCCATGTCTGAACTGGGGTGGCAGAGTGGGCTAAAGAACGGTGATGGATCAAACCCAGATCTGTTGACTGGGTGTGAGTGTTTCATTGGTTCTGATGCTCCGTCCATCACCACCCCCTTTTGTACCGCTTTGTTCGCCATACGTCGGCAGCGTATGCTCAGACGTAAGTCTCTTGCTCACTTTGCCACCGGATTCAAGTAAGCCTGGATGAAGACGGCTGAAATGCCAAAAACCGGACCTAGGAAGCTTGTTTCCGGTCCAGGGAAGGCATTGCTTGGCAGTGTGGGCTGGACTGTTCCCATGAGGCACAGGGTCAGACTGATTTGCGTATGGCCATGTCTGATCTGGGGTGGCAGAGTGGGCTAAAGAGCGGTCATGGATCAAACCCAGATCTGTTGACTGGGTGCGAGTGTTTGATAGGTTCTCATGCTCTGTCCATCACCACCCCCTTTTGTACCGCTTTCTTTGCCATAAGTTGGCAGGGTATGCTCAGACGTGAGTCCCTTGCTCACTTTGCCACTGGATTCAATCAAGCCTGGCTGAAAACAGCTGAAATGCCAGAAACCGGTCCTAGGAAGCTTGTTTTCGGTCCAGGGAAAGCATTGCTTGGCAGTTCGGGCTGGACTGTTCCCATGAGGCACAGAGTTAGACTGATTTGCATATGGCCATGTTTGAACTGGGGTGGCAGAGTGGGCTAAAGAACGGTGATGGATCAAACCCAGATTTCTTGACAGGGTGTGAGTGTTTGATTGGTTCTGATGCACCGTACATCACCACCCCTTTTTGAACTGCTTTGTTCACCATAAGTTGGCAGGGTATGCTCAGACGTGAGTCCCTTGCTCACTTTGCCTCTGGATTCAGGCAAGCCTGGCTGAAGACGGCTGAAATGCCAGAAACCGGTCCTAGGAAGCTTGTTTCTGGTCCAGGGAAGGCATTGCTTGGCAGTTCGGGCTGGACTGTTCCCATGAGGCACAGGGTCAGACTGAATTGCATATGGCCATGTCTGAACTGGGGTGGCAGAGTGGGCTAAAGAACGGTAATGGATCAAACCCAGATCTGGTGACTGGGTGTGAGTGTTTGATTGGTTCTGATGCTCCGTCCATCACCACCCCCTTTTGTACCGCTTTGTTCGCCATAAGTTGGCAGGGTATGCACAGACGTGAGTCCTTTGCTCACTTTGCCACTGGATTCTAGCAAGCCTGGCTGAAGACGGCTGAAATGCCAAAAACCGGTCCTAGGAAGCTTGTTTCCGGTCCAGGGAAGGCATTGCTTGGCAGTTTGGGCTGGACTGTTCCCATGAGGCACAGGGTCAGACTGATTTGCATATGGCCATGTCTGAACTGGGGTGGCAGAGTGGGCTAAAGAACGGTGATTGATCAAATCCAGATCTGTTGACTGGGTGTGAGTGTTTGATTGGTTCTGATGCTCCGTCCATCACCACCCCCTTTTGTACCGCTTTGTTCGCCATAAGTTGGCAAGGTATGCTCAGACTTGAGTCCCTTGCTCACGCACACTTTGCCACTTGATTCAAGCACGCCTGGCCGAAGACGGCTGAAATGCCAGAAACCGGTCCTAGGAAGCTTGTTTGCGGTCCAGGGAAGGCATTGTTTGGCAGTTCGGGCTGGACTGTTCTCTTGAGGCACAGGGTCAGACTGATTTGCATATGGCCATGTCTGAACGGGGGTGGCAGAGTGGGCTAAAGAACGGTGATGGATCAAACCCAGATTTCTTGACTGGGTGTGAGTGTTTGATTGGTTCTGATGCTCTTTCCATCCCCACCCCCTTTTGTACCGCTTTGTTCGCCATAAGTTGGCAGGGTATGCTCAGACGTGAGTCCCTTGCTCACTTTGCCACTGGATTTAATCAAGCCTGGCTGAAGACAGCTGAAATGCCAGAAACCGGTCCTAGGAAGCTTGTTTTCGGTCCAGGGAAGGCATTGCTTGGCAGTTCGGGCTGGACTGTACCCATAAGGCACAGGGTCAGACTGTTTTGCATATGGCCATCTCTGAACTGGGGTGGCAGAGTGGGCTAAAGAACGGTGATGGATCAAACCCAGATCTGTTGACTGGGTGTGAGTGTTTGATTGGTTCTGATGCTCTGTTCATCACCACCCCCTTTTGTACCGCTTTGTTTGCCATAAGTTGGTAGGGCATGCTCAGACGTGAGTCCCTTGCTCACTTTGCCACTGGATTCAAGCAAGCCTGGCTGAAGACGTATAAAATGCCAGAATCCGGTCCTAGGAAGCTTGTTTTCGGTCCAGGGAAGGCATTGCTTGGCAGTTCGGGCTGGACTGTTCCCATGAGGCACAGGGTCAGACTGATTTGCATATGGCCATGTTTGAACTGGGGTGGCAGAGTGGGCAAAAAAACGGTGATGGATCAAACCCAGATTTCTTGACTGGGTGTGAGTGTTTGGTTGGTTCTGATGCAGCGTACATCACCACGCCTTTTTGTACTGCTTTCTTCGCCATAAGTTGGCAGGGTATGCTCAGACGTGAGTCCCTTGCTCACTTTGCCACTAGATTCAAGCAAGCCTGGCTGAAGACGGCTGAAATGCCAGAAACCAGTCCTAGGAAGCTTGTCTCCGGTCCAGGGAAGGCATTGCTTGGCAGTTTGGGCTGGACTGTTCCCATAAGGCACAGGGTCAGACTGATTTGCATATGGCCATGTCTGAACTCGGGTGGCAGAGTGGGCTAAAGAACGGTGATGGATCAAACCCAGATCTGTTGACTTGGTGTGAGTGTTTGATTGGTTCTGATGCTCCGTCCATCACCACCCCCTTTTGTACCGCTTTGTTTGCCATAAGTTGGCAGGGTATGCTCAGACGTGAGTCCCTTGCTCACTTTGCCTCTGGATTCAAGCAAGCCTGGCTGAACACGGCTGAAATGCCAGAAACTGGTCCTAGGAAGCTTGTTTCCGGTCCAGGGAAAGCATTGCTTGGCAGTTTGGGATGGACTGTTCCCATGAGGCACAGGGTCAGACTGATTTGCATATGGCCATGTCTGAACTGGGGTGGCAGAGTGGGCTAAAGAACGGTGATGGATCAAACTCAGATCCGTGGACTGGGAGTGAGTGTGTGATTGGTTCTGATGCTCCGTCCATCACCACCCCCATTTATACCGCTTTCTTTGCCATAAGTTGGCAGGGTATGCTCAGACGTGAGTCCCTTGCTCACTGTGCCACTGGATTCAATCAAGCCTGGCTGAAGACAGCTGAAATGCCAGAAACCGGTCCTAGGAAGCTTGTTTTCGGTCCAGTGAAGGCATTGCTTGGCAGTTCGGGCTGGACTGTTCCCATGAGGCACAGGGTCAGACTGATTTGCATATGGCCCATGTCTGAACTGGGGTGGCAGAGTGGCCTAAAGATCGGTGATGGATCAAACCCAGATCTGTTGACTGGGTGTGAGTGTTTGATTGGTTCTGATGCTCCGTCCATCACCACCCCCTTTTGTACCGCTTTGTTTGCCATAAGTTGGCAGGGTATGCTCAGACGTGAGTCCCTTGCTCACTTTGCCTCTGGATTCAAGCAAGCCTGGCTGAACACGGCTGAAATGCCAGAAACTGGTCCTAGGAAGCTTGTTTCCGGTCCAGGGAAAGCATTGCTTGGCAGTTTGGGCTGGACTGTTCCCATGAGGCACAGGGTCAGACTGATTTGCATATGGCCATGTCTGAACTGGGGTGGCAGAGTGGGCTGAAGAACGGTGATGGATAAAACCCAGATCTGTTGACCGGGTTTGAGTGTTTGATTGGTTCTGATGCTCCGTCCATCCCCACCACCTTTTGTACCGCTTTGTTTGCCATAAGTTGGCAGGGTATGCTCAGACGTGAGTCCCTTGCTCACTTTGCCTCTGGATTCAAGCAAGCCTGGCTGAAGATGGCTGAAATGCCAGAAACTGGTCCTAGGAAGCTTGTTTCCGGTCCAGTGAAGGCATTGCTTGGCAGTTCGGGCTGGACTGTTCCCATGAGGCACAGGGTCAGACTGATTTGCAAATGGCCATGTCTGAACTGGGGTAGCAGAGTGGGCTAAAGAACGGTGATGGATCAAGCCCAGATCTGTTAACTGGGTGTGAGTGTTTGATTGGTTCTGATGCTCCGTCCATCACCACCCCCTTTTGTACTGTTTTGTTCGCCATAAGTTGGCAGGGTATGCTCAGACGTGAGTCCCTTGCTCACTTTGCCACTGGTTTCAAGCAAGCCTGGCTGAAGACGGCTGAGATGCCAGAAACTGGTCCTAGGAAGCTTGTTTCCAGTCCAGGGAAGGCATTGCTTGGCAGTTTGGGCTGGACTGTTCCCATGAGGCACAGGGTCAGACTGATTTGCATATGGCCATGTCTGAACTGGGGTGGCAGAGTGGGCTAAAGAACGGTGATGGATAAAACCCAGATCTGTTGACCGGGTGTGAGTGTTTGATTGGTTCTGATGCTCCGTCCATCCCCACCACCTTTTGTACCGCTTTGTTTGCCATAAGTTGGCAGGGTATGCTCAGACGTGAGTCCCTTGCTCACTTTGCCTCTGGATTCAAGCAAGCCTGGCTGAAGACGGCTGAAATGCCAGAAACTGGTCCTAAGAAGCTTGTTTCCGGTCCAGGGAAGGCATTGCTTGGCAATTCGGGCTGGACTGTTCCCATAAGGCACAGGGTCAGACTGATTTGCATATGGCAATGTCTGAACTGGGGTGGCAGAGTGGGCTAAAGAACGGTGATGGATCAAACCCAGATCTGTTGACTGGGTGTGAGTGTTTGATTGGTTCTGATGCTCCGTCCATCACCACCACCTTTTGTACCGCTTTGTTTGCCATAAGTTTGCAGGGTATGCTCAGACATGAGTCCCTTGCTCACTTTGCCTCTGGATTCAAGCAAGCCTGGCTGAAGACGGCTGAAATGCCAGAAACCGGACCTAGGAAGCTTGTTTCCGATCCAGAGAAGGCATTGCTTGGCAGTTCGGGCTGGACTGTTCCCATGAGGCACAGGGCCAAACTGATTTGCATATGGCCATGTCTGAACTGGGGTGGCAGAGAGGCTAAAGAAGGGTGATGGATCAAACTCAGATCCGTTGACTGGGAGTGAGTGTGTGATTGGTTCTGATGCTCCGTCCATCACCACCCCCATTTGTACCGCTTTCTTTGCCTAAGTTGGCAGGGTATGCTCAGACGTGAGTCCCTTGCTCACTTTGCCACTAGATTCAATCAAGCCTGGCTGAAGACAGCTGAAATGCCAGAAACCGGTCCTAGGAAGCTTGTTTCCGGTCCAGGGAAGGCATTGCTTGGCAGTTTGGGCTGGACTGTTCCCATGAGGCACAGGGTCAGACTGATTTGCATATGGCCATGTCTGAACTCGGGTGGCAGAGTGGCCTAAAGATCGGTGATGGATCAAGCCCAGATCTGTTGACTTGGTGTGAGTGTTTGATTGGTTCTGATGCTCCGTCCATCACCACCCCCTTTTGTACCGCTTTGTTCTCCATAAGTTGGCAGGGTATGCTCAGATGTGAGTCCCTTGCTCACTTTGCCACTGGATTCAAGCAAGCCTGGCTGAAGATGGCTGAAATGCCAGAAACTGGTCCTAGGAAGCTTGTTTCCGGTCCAGGGAAGGCATTGCTTGGCAGTTCGGGCTGGACTGTTCCCATGAGGCACAGGGTCAGACTGATTTGCAAATGGCCATGTCTGAACTGGGGTAGCAGAGTGGGCTAAAGAACGGTGATGGATCAAGCCCAGATCTGTTAACTGGGTGTGAGTGTTTGATTGGTTCTGATGCTCCGTCCATCACCACCCCCTTTTGTACTGTTTTGTTCGCCATAAGTTTTCAGGGTATGCTCAGACGTGAGTCCCTTGCTCACTTTGCCACTGGTTTCAAGCAAGCCTGGCTGAAGACGGCTGAGATACCAGAAACCGGTCCTAGGAAGCTTGTTTCCGGTCCAGGGAAGGCATTGCTTGGCAGTTCGGGCTGGACTGTTCTCATAAGGCACAGGGTGAGACTGATTTGCATATGGCCATGTCTGAACTGGGGTGGCAGAGTGGGCTAAAGAACGGTGATGGATCAAACCCAGATCTGTTGACTGGGTGTGAGTGTTTGATTGGTTCTGATGATCCGTCCATCACCACCCCCTTTTGTACCGCTTTGTTCGCCATAAGTTGGCAGGGTATGCTCAGACGTAAGTCTCTAGCTCACTTTGCCACTGGATTCAAGTAAGCCTGGCTGAAGATGGCTGAAATGCCAGAAACCGGTCCTAGGAAGCTTGTTTCCGGTCCAGGGAAGGGATTGCTTGGCAGTTTGGGCTGGACTGTTCTCATGAGGCACAGGGTCAGACTGATTTGCATATGGCCATGTCTGATCTGGGGTGGCAGAGTGGGCTAAAGAACGGTGATGGATCAAACCCACATCTGTTGACTGGGTGTGAGTGTTTGATTGGTTCTGATGCTCCGTCCATCACCACCCCCTTTTGTATTGCTTTGTTCGCCATAAGTTGGCAGGGTATGCTCAGACGTAAGCCCCATGCTCACTTTGCCGCTGGATTCAAGCAAGCCTGGCTGAAGACGGTTAAAATGCCAGAAACCGGTTCTAGGAAGCTTGTTTCCTGTTCAGGGAAGGCATTGCTTGGCAGTTTGGGCTGGACTGTTCCCATGAGGCACAGGGTCAGACTAATTTGCATATGGCCATGTCTGAACTGGGGTGGCAGAGTGGGCTAAAGAATGGTGATGGATCAAACCCAGATCCGTTGACTGGGTGTGAGTGTTTGATTAGTTCTGATGCTCCGTCCATCACCACCCCCTTTTGTACCGCTTTCTTTGCCATAAGTTGGCAGGGTATGCTCAGACGTGAGTCCCTTGCTCACTTTGCCACTGGATTCAATCAAGCCTGGCTGAAGACAGCTGAAATGCCAGAAACCGGTCCTAGGAAGCTTGTTTTCAGTCCAGTGAAGGCATTGCTCTGCAGTTCGGCTGGACTGTTCCCATGAGGCACAGGGTCAGACTGATTTGCATATGGCCATGTTTGACCTGGGGTGGCAGAGTGGGCTAAAGAACGGTGATGGATCAAACCCAGATCTGTTGACTGGGTGTGAGTGTTTGATTGGTTCTGATGCTCCGTTTATCACCACCCCCTTTTGTACCGCTTTGTTCGCCATAAGTTGGCAGGGTATGCTCAGACGTGAGTCTGTTTCTCACTTTGCCACTGGATTCAAGCAACCCTGGCCGAAGACGGCTGAAATGCCAGAAACCGGTCCTAGGAAGCTTGTTTCCGGTCCAGTGAAGGCATTGTTTGGCAGTTCGGGCTGGACTGTTCCTTTGAGGCACAGGGTCAGACTGATTTGCATATGGCCATGTCTGAACGGGGTGGCAGAGTGGGCTAAAGAACGGTGATGGATCAAACCCAGATTTCTTGACTGGGTGTGAGTGTTTGATTGGTTCTGATGCTCCGTCCATCCCCACCCCCTTTTGTACCGCTTTGTTCGCCATAAGTTTGCAAGGTATGCTCAGACGTGAGTCCCTTGCTCACTTTGCCACTGGATTCAATCAAGCCTGGCTGAAGACAGCTGAAATGCCAGAAACCGGTCCTAGGAAGCTTGTTTCTGGTCCAGGGAAGGCATTGCTTGGAAGTTCTGGCTGGACTGTTCCCATGAGGCACAGTGTCAGACTGAGTTGCATATGGCCATGTCTGAACTGGGGTGCCAGAGTGGGCTAAAGAACGGTAATGGATCAAACCCAGATCTGTTGACTGGGTGTGAGTGTTTGATTGGTTCTGATAGTCCGTCCATCACCACCCCCTTTTGTACCACTTTGTTCACCATAAGTTGGCAGGGTATGCTCAGACGTGAGTCCCTTGCTCACGTTGCCAATGGATTAAAGCAAGCCTGGCTGAAGAAGGCTGAAATGCCAGAAACCGGACCTAGGAGCCTTGTTTCCGGTCCAGGGAAGGCATTGCTTGGCAGTTCGGGCTGGACTGTTCTCATAAGGCACAGGGTCAGACTGATTTGCATATGGCCATGTCTGAACTGGGGTGGCAGAGTGGGCTAAAGAACGGTGATGGATCAAACCCAGATCAGTTGACTGGGTGTGAGTGTTTGATTGGTTCTGATGCTCCGTCCATCACCACCCCCTTTTGTACCGCTTTGTTCGCCATAAGTTGGCAGGGTATGCTCAGACGTAAGTCTCTTGCTCACTTTGCCACTGGGTTCAAGTAAGCCTGGATGAAGACGGCTGAAATGCCAGAAACCGGACCTAGGAAGCTTGTTTCCGGTCCAGGGAAGGCATTGCTTGGCAGTTTGGGCTGGACTGTTCCCATGAGGCACAGGGTCAGACTGATTTGCGTATGGCCATGTCTGATCTGGGGTGGCAGAGTGGGCTAAAGAACGGTCATGGATCAAACCCAGATCTGTTGACTGGGTGTGAGTGTTTGATTGGTTCTGATGCTCTGTCCATCACCACCCCCTTTTGTACCGCTTTGTTCGCCATAAGTTGGCAGGGTATGCTCAGACGTGAGTCCCTTGCTCACTTTGCCACTGGATTCAATCAAGCCTGGCTGAAAACAGCTGAAATGCCAGAAACCGGTCCTAGGAAGCTTGTTTTCGGTCCAGGGAAAGCATTGCTTGGCAGTTCGGGCTGGACTGTTCCCATGAGGCACAGAGTTAGACTGATTTGCATATGGCCATGTCTGAACTGGGGTGGCAGAGTGGGCTAAAGAACGGTAATGGATCAAACCCAGATCTGTTGACTGGGTGTGAGTGTTTGATTGGTTCTGATGCTCCGTCCATCACCACCCCCTTTTGTACCGCTTTGTTCGCCATAAGTTGGCAGGGTATGCACAGACGTGAGTCCTTTGCTCACTTTGCCACTGGATTCAAGCAAGCCTGGCTGAAGACGGCTGAAATGCCAGAAACCGGTCCTAGGAAGCTTGTTTCCGGTCCAGGGAAGGCATTGTTTGGCAGTTTGGGCTGGACTGTTCCCATGAGGCACAGGGTCAGACTGATTTGCATATGGCCATGTGTGAACTGGGGTGGCAGAGTGGGCTAAAGAACGGTGATTGATCAAATCCAGATCTGTTGACTGGGTGTGAGTGTTTGATTGGTTCTGATGCTCCGTCCATCACCACCCCCTTTTGTACCGCTTTGTTCGCCATAAGTTGGCAAGGTATGCTCAGACGTGAGTCCCTTGCTCACGCTCACGCTCACTTTGCCACTTGATTCAAGCAAGCCTGGCCGAAGACGGCTGAAATGCCAGAAACCGGTCCTAGGAAGCTTGTTTCCGGTCCAGGGAAGGCATTGTTTGGCAGTTCGGGCTGGACTGTTCTCTTGAGGCACAGGGTCAGACTGATTTGCATATGGCCATGTCTGAACGGGGGTGGCAGAGTGGGCTAAAGGAACGGTGATGGATCAAACCCAGATTTCTTGACTGGGTGTGAGTGTTTGATTGGTTCTGATGCTCCGTCCATCCCCACCCCCTTTTGTACCGCTTTGTTCGCCATAAGTTGGCAAGGTATGCTCAGACGTGAGTCCCTTGCTCACTTTGCCACTGGATTCAATCAAGCCTGGTTGAAGACAGCTGAAATGCCAGAAACCGGTCCTAGGAAGCTTGTTTTCGGTCCAGGGAAGGCATTGCTTGGCAGTTCGGGCTGGACTGTACCCATAAGGCACAGGGTCAGACTGTTTTGCATATGGCCATCTCTGAACTGGGGTGGCAGAGTGGGCTAAAGAACGGTGATGGATCAAACCCAGATCTGTTGACTGGGTGTGAGTGTTTGATTGGTTCTGATGCTCTGTCCATCACCACCCCCTTTTGTACCGCTTTGTTCGCCATAAGTTGGCAGGGTATGCTCAGACGTGAGTCCCTTGCTCACTTTGCCACTGGATTCAATAAAGCCTGGCTGAAGACAGCTGAAATGCCAGAAACCGGTCCTAGGAAGCTTGTTTTCGGTCCAGGGAAGGCATTGCTTGGCAATTTGGGCTGGACTGTTCCCATGAGGCACAGGGTCAGACTGATTTGCATATGTCCATGTTTGAACTGGGGTGGCAGAGTGGGCTAAAGAACGGTGATGGATCAAACCCAGATTTCTTGACTGGGTGTGAGTGTTAGGTTGGTTCTTATGCACCGTACATCACCACCCCCTTTTGTACCGCTTTTTTCGCCATAAGTTGGCAGGGTATGCTCAGACGTGAGTCCCTTGCTCACTTTGCCTCTGGATTCAAGCAAGCCTGGCAGAAGACGGCTGAAATGCCAGAAACTGGTCCTAGGAAGCTTGTTTCTGGTCCAGGGAAGGCATTGCTTGGCAATTCGGCCTGGACTGTTCCCATAAGGCACAGGGTCAGACTGATTTGCATATGGCAATGTCTGAACTGGGGTGGCAGAGTGGGCTAAAGAACGGTGATGGATCAAACCCAGATCTGTTAATTGGGTGTGAGTGTTTGATTGGTTCTGATGCTCCGTCCATCACCACCACCTTTTGTACCGCTTTGTTTGCCATAAGTTTGCAGGGTATGCTCAGACATGAGTCCCTTGCTCACTTTGCCTCTGGATTCAAGCAAGCCTGGCTGAAGACGGCTGAAATGCCAGAAACCGGACCTAGGAAGCTTGTTTCCGATCCAGGGAAGGCATTGCTTGGCAGTTCGGGCTGGACTGTTCCCATGAGGCACAGGGTCAGACTGATTTGCATGTGGCCATGTCTGAACTGGGGTGGCAGAGTGGGCTAAAGAAGGGTGATGGATCAAACTCAGATCCGTTGACTGGGAGTGAGTGTGTGATTGGTTCTGATGCTCCGTCCATCACCACCCCCATTTGTACCGCTTTCTTTGCCATAAGTTGGCAGGGTATGCTCAGACGTGAGTCCCTTGCTCACTTTGCCACTGGATTCAATCAAGCCTGGCTGAAGACAGCTGAAATGCCAGAAACCGGTCCTAGGAAGCTTGTTTTCGGTCCAGTGAAGGCATTGCTTAGCAGTTCGGGCTGGACTGTTCCCATGAGGCACCGGGTCGGACTGATTTGCATATGGCCATGTCTGAACTGGGGTGGCAGAGTGGCCTAAAGATCGGTGATGGATCAAACCCAGATCTGTTGACTGGGTGTGAGTGTTTGATTGGTTCTAATGCTCTGTCCATCACCACCCCCTTTTGTACCGCTTTGTTCGCCATAAGTTGGCACGGTATGCTCAGACGTGAGTCCCTTTCTCACTTTGCCTCTGGATTCAAGCAAGCCTGGCTGAAGATGGCTGAAATGCCAGAAACTGGTCCTAGGAAGCTTGTTTCCGGTCCAGGGAAGGCATTGCTTGGCAGTTTGGGCTGGACTGTTCCCATAAGGCACAGGGTCAGACTGATTTGCATATGGCCATGTCTGAACTTGGGTGGCAGAGTGGGCTAAAGAACGGTGATGGATCAAACCCAGATCTGTTGACTTGGTGTGAGTGTTTGATTGGTTCTGATGCTCCGTCCATCACCACCCCCTTTTGTACCGCTTTGTTCGCCATAAGTTGGCAGGGTATGCTCAGATGTGAGTCCCTTGCTCACTTTGCCACTGGATTCAAGCAAGCCTGGCTGAAGATGGCTGAAATGCCAGAAACTGGTCCTAGGAAGCTTGTTTCCGGTCCAGGGAAGGCATTGCTTGGCAGTTCGGGCTGGACTGTTCCCATGAGGCACAGGGTCAGACTGATTTGCAAATGGCCATGTCTGAACTGGGGTAGCAGAGTGGGCTAAAGAACGGTGATGGATCAAGCCCAGATCTGTTAACTGGGTGTGAGTGTTTGATTGGTTCTGATGCTCCGTCCATCACCACCCCCTTTTGTACTGTTTTGTTCGCCATAAGTTGGCAGGGTATGCTCAGACGTGAGTCCCTTGCTCACTTTGCCACTGGTTTCAAGCAAGCCTGGCTGAAGATGGCTGAGATGCCAGAAACCGGTCCTAGGAAGCTTGTTTCCGGTCCTGGGAAGGCATTGCTTGGCAGTTCGGGCTGGACTGTTCTCATAAGGCACAGGGTCAGACTGATTTGCATATGGCCATGTCTGAACTGGGGTGGCAGAGTGGGCTAAAGAACGGTGATGGATCAAACCCAGATCTGTTGACTGGGTGTGAGTGTTTGATTGGTTCTGATGATCCGTCCATCACCACCCCCTTTTGTACCGCTTTGTTCGCCATAAGTTGGCAGGGTATGCTCAGAAGTAAGTCTCTAGCTCACTTTGCCACTGGATTCAAGTAAGCCTGGCTGAAGATGGCTGAAATGCCAGAAACCGGTCCTAGGAAGCTTGTTTCCGGTCCAGGGAAGGGATTGCTTGGCAGTTTGGGCTGGACTGTTCTCATGAGGCACAGGGTCAGACTGATTTGCATATGGCCATGTCTGATCTCGGGTGGCAGAGTGGGCTAAAGAACGGTGATGGATCAAACCCACATCTGTTGACTGGGTGTGAGTGTTTGATTGGTTCTGATGCTCCGTCCATCACCACCCCCTTTTGTATTGCTTTGTTCGCCATAAGTTGGCAGGGTATGCTCAGACGTGAGCCCCATGCTCACTTTGCCGCTGGATTCAAGCAAGCCTGGCTGAAGACGGTTAAAATGCCAGAAACCGGTTCTAGGAAGGTTGTTTCCTGTTCAGGGAAGGCATTGCTTGGCAGTTTGGGCTGGACTGTTCCCATGAGGCACAGGGTCAGACTAATTTGCATATGGCCATGTCTGAACTGGGGTGGCAGAGTGGGCTAAAGAACGGTGATGGATCAAACCCAGATCCGTTGACTGGGTGTGAGTGTTTGATTAGTTCTGATGCTCCGTCCATCACCACCCCCTTTTGTACCGCTTTCTTTGCCATAAGTTGGCAGGGTATGCTCAGACGTGAGTCCCTTGCTCACTTTGCCACTGGATTTAATCAAGCCTGGCTGAAGACAGCTGAAATGCCAGAAACCGGTCCTAGGAAGCTTGTTTTCGGTCCAGTGAAGGCATTGCTCGGCAGTTCGGCTGGACTGTTCCCATGAGGCACAGAGTCAGACTGATTTGCATATGGCCATGTTTGACCTGGGGTGGCAGAGTGGGCTAAAGAACGGTGATGGATCAAACCCAGATCTGTTGACTGGGTGTGAGTGTTTGATTGGTTCTGATGCTCCGTCCATCACCACCCCCTTTTGTACCGCTTTGTTCGCCATAAGTTGGCAGGGTATGCTCAGATGTGAGTCTGTTTCTCACTTTGCCACTGGATTCAAGCAACCCTGGCCGAAGACGGCTGAAATGCCAGAAACCAGTCCTAGGAAGCTTGTTTCTGGTCCAGTGAAGGCATTGTTTGGCAGTTCGGGCTGGACTGTTCCTTTGAGGCACAGGGTCAGACTGATTTGCATATGGCCATGTCTGAACGGGGTGGCAGATTGAGCTAAAGAACGGTGATGGATCAAACCCAGATTTCTTGACTGGGTGTGAGTGTTTGATTGGTTCTGATGCTCCGTCCCTCACCACCCACCTTTTGTACCTCTTTGTTCACCGTAAGTTGGCAGGGTACGCTCAGATGTGAGTCCCGTGCTCACTTTGCCACTGGATTCAAGCAAGCCTGGCTGAAGACGGCTGAAATGCCAGAAGCCGGACCTAGGAAGCTTGTTTCCGGTCCAGGGAAGGCATTGCTTGGCAGTTCGGGCTGGACTGTTCCCATGAGGCACAGGGTCAGACTGATTTGCATATGGCCATGTTTGACCTGGGGTGGCAGAGTGGGCTAAAGAACGGTGATGGATCAAACCCAGATCTGTTGACTGGGTGTGAGTGTTTGATTGGTTCTGATAGTCCGTCCATCACCACCCCCTTTTGTACCACTTTGTTCACCATAAGTTGGCAGGGTATGCTCAGACGTGAGTCCCTTGCTCACGTTGCCACTGGATTAAAGCAAGCCTGGCTGAAGAAGGCTGAAATGCCAGAAACCGGACCTAGGAACCTTGTTTCCGGTCCAGGGAAGGCATTGCTTGGCAGTTCGGGCTGGATTGTTCTCATAAGGCACAGGGTCAGACTGATTTGCATATGGCCATGTCTGAACTGGGGTGGCAGAGTGGGCTAAAGAATGGTGATGGATAAAAACCCAGATCAGTTGACTGGGTGTGAGTGTTTGATTGGTTCTGATGCTCCGTCCATCACCACCCCCTTTTGTACCGCTTTGTTCGCCATAAGTTGGCAGGGTATGCTCAGACGTGAGTCTCTTGCTCACTTTGCCACTGGATTCAAGTAAGCCTGGATGAAGACGGCTGAAATGCCAGAAACCGGACCTAGGAAGCTTGTTTCCGGTCCAGGGAAGGCATTGCTTGGCAGTTTGGGCTGGACTGTTCCCATGAGGCACAGGGTCAGACTGATTTGCGTATGGCCATGTCTGATCTGGGGTGGCAGAGTGGGCTAAAGAACCGTCATGGATCAAACCCAGATCTGTTGACTGGGTGTGAGTGTTTGATTGGTTCTGATGCTCTGTCCATCACCACCCCCTTTTGTACCGCTTTGTTCGCCATAAGTTGGCAGGGTATGCTCAGACGTGAGTCCCTTGCTCACTTTGCCACTGGATTCAATCAAGCCTGGCTGAAAACCGCTGAAATGCCAGAAACCGGTCCTAGGAAGCTTGTTTTCGGTCCAGGGAAAGCATTGCTTGGCAGTTCGGGCTGGACTGTTCCCATGAGGCACAGAGTTAGACTGATTTGCATATGGCCATGTCTGAACTGGGGTGGCAGAGTGAGCTAAAGAACGGTGATGGATCAAACCCAGATTTCTTGACAGGGTGTGAGTGTTTGATTGGTTCTGATGCACTGTACATCACCACCCCTTTTTGAACTGCTTTGTTCGCCATAAGTTGGCAGGGTATGCTCAGACGTGAGTCCCTTGCTCACTTTGCCTCTGGATTCAAGCACGCCTGGCTGAAGACGGCTGAAATGCCAGAAACCGGTCCTAGGAAGCTTGTTTCTGGTCCAGGGAAGGCATTGCTTGGCAGTTCGGGCTGGACTGTTCCCATGAGGCACAGTGTCAGACTGAGTTGCATCTGGCCATGTCTGAACTGGGGTGGCAGAGTGGGCTAAAGAACGGTAATGGATCAAACCCAGATCTGTAGACTGGGTGTGAGTGTTTGATTGGTTCTGATGCTCCGTCCATCACCACCCCCTTTTGTACCGCTTTGTTCGCCATAAGTTGGCAGGGTATGCACAGACGTGAGTCCTTTGCTCACTTTGCCACTTGATTCAAGCAAGCCTGGCTGAAGACGGCTGAAATGCCAGAAACCGGTCCTAGGAAGCTTGTTTCCGGTCCAGGGAAAGCATTGTTTGGCAGTTTGGGCTGGACTGTTCCCATGAGGCACAGGGTCAGACTGATTTGCATATGGCCATGTCTGAACTGGGGTGGCAGAGTGGGCTAAAGAACGGTGATTGATCAAATCCAGATCTGTTGACTGGGTGTGAGTGTTTGATTGGCTCTGATGCTCCGTCCATCACCACCCCCTTTTGTACCGCTTTGTTCGCCATAAGTTGGCAAGGTATGCTCAGACCTGAGTCCCTTGCTCACGCTCACTTTGCCACTTGATTCAAGCAAGCCTGGCCGAAGACGGCTGAAATGCCAGAAACCGGTCCTAGGAAGCTTGTTTCCGGTCCAGGGAAGGCATTGTTTGGCAGTTCGGGCTGGACTGTTCTCTTGAGGCACAGGGTCAGACTGATTTGCATATGGCCATGTCTGAACGGGGGTGGCAGAGTGGGCTAAAGAACGGTGATGGATCAAACCCAGATTTCTTGATTGGGTGTGAGTGTTTGATTGGTTCTGATGCTCCGTCCATCCCCACCCCCTTTTGTACCGCTTTGTTCGCCATAAGTTGGCAAGGTATGCTCAGACGTGAGTCCCTTGCTCACTTTGCCACTGGATTCAATCAAGCCTGGCTGAAGACAGCTGAAATGCCAGAAACCGGTCCTAGGAAGCTTGTTTTCGGTCCAGGGAAGGCATTGCTTGGCAGTTCGGGCTGGACTGTACCCATAAGGCACAGGGTCAGACTGTTTTGCATATGGCCATCTCTGAACTGGGGTGGCAGAGTGGGCTAAAGAACGGTGATGGATCAAACCCAGATCTGTTGACTGGGTGTGAGTGTTTGATTGGTTCTGATGCTCTGTCCATCACCACCCCCTTTTGTACCGCTTTGTTCGCCATAAGTTGGCAGGGTATGCTCAGACGTGAGTCCCTTGCTCACTTTGCCACTGGATTCAATAAAGCCTGGCTGAAGACAGCTGAAATGCCAGAAACCGGTCCTAGGAAGCTTGTTTTCGGTCCAGGGAAGGCATTGCTTGGCAGTTTGGGCTGGACTGTTCCCATGAGGCACAGGGTCAGACTGATTTGCATATGTCCATGTTTGAACTGGGGTGGCAGAGTGGGCTAAAGAACGGTGATGGATCAAACCCATATTTCTTGACTGGGTGTGAGTGTTAGGTTGGTTCTGATGCACAGTACATCACCACCCCCTTTTGTACCGCTTTGTTCACCATATGTTGGCAGGGTATGCTCAGACTTAAGTCCCTTGCTCACTTTGCCACTGGATTCAAGCAAGCCTGGCTGAAGACGGGTGAAATACCAGAAACCGGTCCTAGGAAGCTTGTTTCCGGTCCAGGGAAGGCATTGCTTGGCAGTCGGGCTGGACTGTTCCCATGAGGCACAGGGTCAGACTGATTTGCATATGGCCATGTCTGAACTGGGGTGGCAGAGTGGGCTAAAGAACGGTGATGGATCAAACCCAGATCTGTTGACTGGTTGTGAGTGTTTGATTGGTTCTGATGCTCCGTCCATCCCCACCCCCTTTTGTACTGCTTTGTTCGCCATAGGTTGGCAGGGTATGCTCAGATGTGAGTCCTTTGCTCACTTTGCCACTGGATTTAAGCAAGCCTGGCTGAAGACGGCTGAAATCCCAGAAACCGGTCCAGGAAGCTTGTTTCCGGTCCAGGGAAGGCATTGCTTGGCAGTTCGGGCTGGACTGTTCCCATGAGGCACAGGGTCAGACTGATTTGCATATGGCCATATCTGAACTGGGGAAGCAGAGTGGGCTAAAGAACGGTGATGGATCAAACCCAGATCTGTTGACTGGGTGTGAGTGTTTGATTGATTCTGATGCTCCGTCCATCACCACCCCCTTTTGTACCGCTTTGTTCGCCATAAGTTGGCAGGGTATGTTCAGACGTGAGTCCCTTGCTCACTTTGCCACTGGATTCAAGCAAGCCTGGCTGAAGACGGCTGAAATGCCAGAAACTGGTCCTAGTAACCTTGTTTCCGGTCCAGAGAAGGCATTGCTTTGCAGTTCGGGCTGGACTGTTCCCATGAAGCACAGGGTCAGACGGATTTGCATATGGCCATGTCTGAACTGGGGTGGCAGAGTGGGATAAAGAACGGTGATGGATCAAGCCCAGATCTGTTGACTGGGTGTGAGTGTTTGATTGGTTCTGATGCTCCGTCCATCACCACCCCCTTTTTTACTGCTTTGTTCGCCATAAGTTGGCAGGGTATGCTCAGACGTGAGTCCCTTGCTCACTTTGCCACTGGTTTCAAGCAAGCCTGGCTGAAGACGGCAGAAATGCCAGAAACCGGTCCTAGGAAGCTTGTTTCCGGTCCAGGGAAGGCATTGCTTGGCAGTTCGGGCTGGACTGTTCTCATAAGGCACAGGGTCAGACTTATTTGCATATGGCCATGTCTGAACTGGGGTGGCAGAGTGGGCTAAAGAACGGTGATGGATCAAACCCAGATCTGTTGACTGGGTGTGAGTGTTTCATTGGTTCTGATGCTCCGTCCATCACCACCCCCCTTTGTACCGCTTTGTTCGCCATACGTCGGCAGCGTATGCTCAGACGTAAGTCTCTTGCTCACTTTGCCACCGGATTCAAGTAAGCCTGGATGAAGACGGCTGAAATGCCAAAAACCGGACCTAGGAAGCTTGTTTCCGGTCCAGGGAAGGCATTGCTTGGCAGTGTGGGCTGGACTGTTCCCATGAGGCACAGGGTCAGACTGATTTGCGTATGGCCATGTCTGATCTGGGGTGGCAGAGTGGGCTAAAGAGCGGTCATGGATCAAACCCAGATCTGTTGACTGGGTGCGAGTGTTTGATAGGTTCTCATGCTCTGTCCATCACCACCCCCTTTTGTACCGCTTTCTTTGCCATAAGTTGGCAGGGTATGCTCAGACGTGAGTCCCTTGCTCACTTTGCCACTGGATTCAATCAAGCCTGGCTGAAAACAGCTGAAATGCCAGAAACCGGTCCTAGGAAGCTTGTTTTCGGTCCAGGGAAAGCATTGCTTGGCAGTTCGGGCTGGACTGTTCCCATGAGGCACAGAGTTAGACTGATTTGCATATGGCCATGTTTGAACTGGGGTGGCAGAGTGGGCTAAAGAACGGTGATGGATCAAACCCAGATTTCTTGACAGGGTGTGAGTGTTTGATTGGTTCTGATGCACCGTACATCACCACCCCTTTTTGAACTGCTTTGTTCACCATAAGTTGGCAGGGTATGCTCAGACGTGAGTCCCTTGCTCACTTTGCCTCTGGATTCAGGCAAGCCTGGCTGAAGACGGCTGAAATGCCAGAAACCAGTCCTAGGAAGCTTGTTTCTGGTCCAGGGAAGGCATTGCTTGGCAGTTCGGGCTGGACTGTTCCCATGAG
The DNA here is from genome assembly GCF_964204655.1 of Triturus cristatus. Lineage (NCBI taxonomy): Eukaryota > Metazoa > Chordata > Amphibia > Caudata > Salamandridae > Triturus > Triturus cristatus. Next base: position 402,467,466 of record NC_140579.1, on the reverse strand, counting down.
GCACAGGGTCAGACTGAATTGCATATGGCCATGTCTGAACTGGGGTGGCAGAGTGGGCTAAAGAACGGTAATGGATCAAACCCAGATCTGGTGACTGGGTGTGAGTGTTTGATTGGTTCTGATGCTCCGTCCATCACCACCCCCTTTTGTACCGCTTTGTTCGCCATAAGTTGGCAGGGTATGCACAGACGTGAGTCCTTTGCTCACTTTGCCACTGGATTCTAGCAAGCCTGGCTGAAGACGGCTGAAATGCCAAAAACCGGTCCTAGGAAGCTTGTTTCCGGTCCAGGGAAGGCATTGCTTGGCAGTTTGGGCTGGACTGTTCCCATGAGGCACAGGGTCAGACTGATTTGCATATGGCCATGTCTGAACTGGGGTGGCAGAGTGGGCTAAAGAACGGTGATTGATCAAATCCAGATCTGTTGACTGGGTGTGAGTGTTTGATTGGTTCTGATGCTCCGTCCATCACCACCCCCTTTTGTACCGCTTTGTTCGCCATAAGTTGGCAAGGTATACTCAGACTTGAGTCCCTTGCTCACGCACACTTTGCCACTTGATTCAAGCACGCCTGGCCGAAGGCGGCTGAAATGCCAGAAACCGGTCCTAGGAAGCTTGTTTGCGGTCCAGGGAAGGCATTGTTTGGCAGTTCGGGCTGGACTGTTCTCTTGAGGCACAGGGTCAGACTGATTTGCATATGGCCATGTCTGAACGGGGGTGGCAGAGTGGGCTAAAGAACGGTGATGGATCAAACCCAGATTTCTTGACTGGGTGTGAGTGTTTGATTGGTTCTGATGCTCTTTCCATCCCCACCCCCTTTTGTACCGCTTTGTTCGCCATAAGTTGGCAGGGTATGCTCAGACGTGAGTCCCTTGCTCACTTTGCCACTGGATTTAATCAAGCCTGGCTGAAGACAGCTGAAATGCCAGAAACCGGTCCTAGGAAGCTTGTTTTCGGTCCAGGGAAGGCATTGCTTGGCAGTTCGGGCTGGACTGTACCCATAAGGCACAGGGTCAGACTGTTTTGCATATGGCCATCTCTGAACTGGGGTGGCAGAGTGGGCTAAAGAACGGTGATGGATCAAACCCAGATCTGTTGACTGGGTGTGAGTGTTTGATTGGTTCTGATGCTCTGTTCATCACCACCCCCTTTTGTACCGCTTTGTTTGCCATAAGTTGGTAGGGCATGCTCAGACGTGAGTCCCTTGCTCACTTTGCCACTGGATTCAAGCAAGCCTGGCTGAAGACGTATAAAATGCCAGAATCCGGTCCTAGGAAGCTTGTTTTCGGTCCAGGGAAGGCATTGCTTGGCAGTTCGGGCTGGACTGTTCCCATGAGGCACAGGGTCAGACTGATTTGCATATGGCCATGTTTGAACTGGGGTGGCAGAGTGGGCAAAAAAACGGTGATGGATCAAACCCAGATTTCTTGACTGGGTGTGAGTGTTTGGTTGGTTCTGATGCAGCGTACATCACCACGCCTTTTTGTACTGCTTTCTTCGCCATAAGTTGGCAGGGTATGCTCAGACGTGAGTCCCTTGCTCACTTTGCCACTAGATTCAAGCAAGCCTGGCTGAAGACGGCTGAAATGCCAGAAACCAGTCCTAGGAAGCTTGTCTCCGGTCCAGGGAAGGCATTGCTTGGCAGTTCGGGCTGGACTGTTCCCATGAGGCACAGGGTCAGACTGATTTGCATATGGCCATGTCTGAACTGGGGTGGCAGAGTGGGCTAAAGAACGCTGATGGATCAAACCCAGATCTGTTGACTGGGTGTGAGTGTTTGATTGGTTCTGATGCTCCGTCCATCACCAGCCCCTTTTGTACCGCTTTGTTCGCCATAAGTTGGCAGGGTATGCACAGACGTGAGTCCTTTGCTCACTTTGCCACTGGATTCAAGCAAGCCTGGCTGAAGATGGCTGAAATGCCAGAAAACGGTCCTAGGAAGCTTGTTTCCGGTCCAGGGAAGGCATTGCTTGGCAGTTCGGGCTGGACTGTTCTCATAAGGCACAGGGTCAGACTGATTTGCATATGGCCATGTCTGATCTGGGGTGGCAGAGTGGGCTAAAGAACGGTCATGGATCAAACCCAGATCTGTTGTCTGGGTGTGAGTGTTTGATTGGTTCTGATGCTCTGTCCATCACCACCCCCTTTTGTACCGCTTTGTTCGCCATAAGTTGGCAGGGTATGCTCAGACGTGAGTCCCTTGCTCACTTTGCCACTGGATTTAATCAAGCCTGGCTGAAGACAGCTGAAATGCCAGAAACCGGTCCTAGGAAGCTTGTTTTCGGTCCAGGGAAGGCATTGCTTGGCAGTTCGGGCTGGACTGTACCCATAAGGCACAGGGTCAGACTGTTTTGCATATGGCCATCTCTGAACTGGGGTGGCAGAGTGGGCTAAAGAACGGTGATGGATCAAACCCAGATCTGTTGACTGGGTGTGAGTGTTTGATTGGTTCTGATGCTCTGTTCATCACCACCCCCTTTTGTACCGCTTTGTTTGCCATAAGTTGGTAGGGCATGCTCAGACGTGAGTCCCTTGCTCACTTTGCCACTGGATTCAAGCAAGCCTGGCTGAAGACGGATAAAATGCCAGAAACCGGTCCTAGGAAGCTTGTTTTCGGTCCAGGGAAGGCATTGCTTGGCAGTTCGGGCTGGACTGTTCCCATGATGCACAGGGTCAGACTGTTTTGCATATGGCCATGTTTGAACTGGGGTGGCAGAGTGGGCAAAAAAACGGTGATGGATCAAACCCAGATTTCTTGACTGGGTGTGAGTGTTTGGTTGGTTCTGATGCAGCGTACATCACCACGCCTTTTTGTACTGCTTTCTTCGCGATAAGTTGGCAGGGTATGCTCAGACGTGAGTCCCTTGCTCACTTTGCCACTAGATTCAAGCAAGCCTGGCTGAAGACGGCTGAAATGCCAGAAACCAGTCCTAGGAAGCTTGTCTCCGGTCCAGGGAAGGCATTGCTTGGCAGTTCGGGCTGGACTGTTCCCATGAGGCACAGGGTCAGACTGATTTGCATATGGCCATGTCTGAACTGGGGTGGCAGAGTGGGCTAAAGAACGGTGATGGATCAAACCCAGATCTGTTGACTGGGTGTGAGTGTTTGATTGGTTCTGATGCTCCGTCCATCACCAGCCCCTTTTGTACCGCTTTGTTCGCCATAAGTTGGCAGGGTATGCACAGACGTGAGTCCTTTGCTCACTTTGCCACTGGATTCAAGCAAGCCTGGCTGAAGATGGCTGAAATGCCAGAAAACGGTCCTAGGAAGCTTGTTTCCGGTCCAGGGAAGGCATTGCTTGGCAGTTCGGGCTGGACTGTTCTCATAAGGCACAGGGTCAGACTGATTTGCATATGGCCATGTCTAAACTGGGGTGGCAGAGTGGGCTAAAGAACGGTGATGGATCAAACCCAGATTTCTTGACTGGGTGTGAGTGTTTGATTGGTTCTGATGCTCCGTCCATCCCCACCCCCTTTTGTACCGCTTTGTTCGCCATAAGTTGGCAGGGTATGCTCAGACGTAAGTCTCTTGCTCACTTTGCCACTGGATTCAAGCAAGCCTGGCTGAAGACGGCTGATATGCCAGAAACCAGTCCTAGGAAGCTTGTTTCCGGTCCAGGGAAGGCATTGCTTGGCAGTTCGGGCTGGACTGTTCCCATGAGGCACAGGGTCAGGCTGATTTGCATATGGCCATGTTTGACCTGGGGTGGTAGAGTGGGCTAAAGAACGGTGATGGATCAAACCCAGATTTCTTGACTGGGTGTGAGTGTTTGATTGGTTCTGTTGCTCCGTCCATCACCACCACCTTTTGTACCGCCTTGTTCGCCATAAGTTGGCAGGGTATGCTCAGACGTGAGTCCCTTGCTCACTTTGCCACTGCATTCAAGCAAGCCTGGCTGAAGACGGCTGAAATGCCTGAAACTGGTCCTAGGAAGCTAGTTTCCGGTCCAGGGAAGGCATTGCTTTGCAGTTCGAGCTGGACTGTTCCCATGAAGCACAGGGTCAGACTGATTTGCATATAGCCGTGTCTGATCTGGGGTGGCAGAGTGGGCTAAAGAACGGTGATGGATCAAGCCCAGATCTGTTGACTGGGTGTGAGTGTTTGATTGGTTCTAATGGTCTGACCATCACCACCCCCTTTTTTACCGCTTTGTTCACCATAAGTTGGCAGGGTATGCTCTGACGTGAGTCCCTTGCTCACCTTGCCACTGGATTCAAGCAAGCCTGGCTGAACACGGCTGAAATGCCAGAAACCGGTCCTAGGAAGCTTGTTTCTGGTCCAGGGAAGGCATTGCTTGGCAGTTCGGGCTGGACTGTTCCCATGAGGCACAGGGTCAGACTGATTTGCATATGGCCATGTCTGAACTGGAGTGACAGACTGGGCTAAATAACGGTGATGGATCAAACCCTGATCTGTTGACTGGGTGTGAGTGTTTGATTGGTTCTGATGCTCCGTCCATCACCACCCCCTTTTGTACCGCTTTGTTCGCCATAAGTTGGCAGGGTATGCTCAGACGTGAGTCCCTTGCTCACTTTGCCACTGGATTCAAGCAAGCCTGGCTGAAGACGGCTGAAATGCCAGAAACCGGTCCTAGGAAGCTTGTTTACGGTCCAGGGAAGGCATTGCTTGGCAGTTCGGGCTGGACTGTTCCCATGACGCACAGGGTCAGACTGATTCGCATATGGCCATGTTTGAACTGGGGTGTCAGAGTGGGCTAAAGAACGGTGATGGATCAAACCCAGATTTGCTGACTGGGTTTGAGTGTTTGATTGGTTCTGATGCACCGTCCAGCACCACCCCCTTTTGTACCGCATTGTTCGCCATAAGTTGGCAGGGTATGCTCAGACGTGAGTCCCTTGCTCACTTTGTCACTGGATTAAAGCAAGCATGGCTGAAGACGACTGAAATGCCAGAAACCGGTCCTAGGAAGCTTGTTTCCGGTCCAGGGAAGGCATTGCTTTGCAGTTCGGGCTGGACTGTTCCCATGAAGCACAGGGTCAGACTGATTTGCATATGGCCATGTGTGAACTGGGGTGGCAGAGTGGGCTAAAGAACGGTGATGGATCAAACCCAGATCTGTTGACTGGGTGTGAGTGTTTGATTGGTTCTGATGCTCTGTCCATCACCACCCCCTTTTGTACCGCTTTGTTCACCATAAGTTGGCAGGGTATGCTCAGACGTGAGTCCCTTGCTCACTTTGCCACTGGATTCAAGCAAGCCTGGCTGAAGACGGCTGAAAGGTCAGAAACCGGTCCTAGGAAGCTTGTTTCCGGTCCAGAGAAGACATTCTTTGCAGTTCGGGCTGGACTGTTCCCATGAGGCACATGGTCAGACTGATTTGCATATGGCCATGTCTGAACTGGGGTGGCAGAGTGGGCTAAAGAACGGTGATGGATCAAACCCAGATCCGTTGACTGGGAGTGAGTGTTTGATCGGTTCTGATGCTCTGTCCATCACCACCCCCTTTTGTACCGCTTTGTTTGCCATAAGTTGGCAGGGCATGCTCAGACGTGAGTCCCTTGCTCACTTTGCCACTGGATTCAAGCAAGCCTGGCTGAAGACGGATAAAATGCCAGAAACCGGTCCTAGGAAGGGATTGTTTGGCAGTTCGGGCTGGACTGTTCCCTTGAGGCACAGGGTCAGATTGATTTGCATATGGCCATGTCTGAACGGGGGTGGCAAAGTAGGCTAAAGAACGGTGAAGGATCAAACCCAGATTTTTTGACTGGGTTTGAGTGTTTGATTGGTTCTGATGCACCGTACATCACCACCCCTTTTTGTACTTCTTTGTTCGCCATAAGTTGGCAGGGTAAGCTCAGACGTGAGTCCCTTGCTCACTTTGCCACTGGATTAAAGCAAGCCTGGCTGAAGACGGCTGAAATGCCAGAAACCGGTCCTAGGAAGCTTGTTTCCAGTCCAGGGAAGGCATTGCTTGGCAGTTCGGGCTGGACTGTTCCCATGAGGCACAAGGTCAGACTGATTTGCATATGGCGATGTCTGAACTGGGGTGGCAGAGTGGGCTAAAGAACGGTGATGGATCAAACCCAGATCTGTTGACTGGGTGTGAGTGTTTGATTGGTTCTGATGCTCCGTCCATCACCACCCCTTTTTTTACCGCTTTGTTCGCCATAAGTTGGCAGGGTATGCTCAGACGTGAGTCCCTTGCTCACTTTGCCACTTGATTCAAGCAAGCCTGTCTAAAGACGGCTGAAATGCCAGAAACCGGACCTAGGAAGCTTGTTTCCGGTGCAGGGAAGGCATTGCTTGGCAGTTTGGGCTGGACTGTTCCCATGAGGGACAGGGTCAGACTGATTTGCATATGGCCATGTCTGAACTGGGGTGGCAGAGTGGGCTAAAGAACGGTGATGGATCAAACCCAGATCCGTTGACTGGGAGTGAGTGTTTGATCGGTTCTGATGCTCCGTCCGTCACCACCCCCTTTTGTACCGCTTTCTTTGCCATAAGTTGGCAAGGTATGCTCAGACGTGAGTCCCTTGCTCACTTTGCCACTGGATTCAATCAAGCCTGGCTGAAGACAGCTGAAATGCCAGAAACCGGTCCTAGGAAACTTGTTTCCAGTCCAGGGAAGGCATTGCTTGGCAGTTTGGGCTGGACTGTTCCCATGAGGCACAGGGTCAGACTGATTTGCATATGGCCATGTCTAAACTGGGGTGACAGAGTGGGCTAAAGAACGGTGATGGATCAAACCCAGATCTGTTGACTGGGTGTGAGTGTTTGATTGGTTCTGATGCTCCGTCCATCACCACCACCTTTTGTACCGCTTTGTTTGCAATAAGTTGGCAGGGTATGCTCAGACGTGAGTCCCTTGCTCACTTTGCCTCTGGATTCAAGCAAGCCTGGCTGAAGACGGCTGAAATGCCAGAAACTGGTCTTAGGAAGCTTGTTTCCAGTCCAGGGAAGGCATTGCTTGGCAGTTCGGGCTGGACTGTTCCCATGAGGCACAGGGTCAGACTGATTTGCATATGGCAATGTCTGAACTGGGGTGGCAGAGTGGGCTAAAGAACGGTGATGGATCAAACCCAGATCTGTTGACTGGGTGTGAGTGTTTGATTGGTTCTGATGCTCCGTCCATCACCACCCCCTTTTGTACCACTTTGTTCGCCATAAGTTGGAAGGGTATGCTCAGACGGGAGTCCCTTGCTCACGTTGCCACTGGATTCAAGCAAGCCTGGCTGAAGATGGCTGAAATGCCAGAAACCGGACCTAGGAAGCTTGTTTCCGGTCCAGGGAAGGCATTGCTTGGCAGTTCGGGCTGGACTGTTCCCATGAGGCACAGGGTCAGACTGATTTGCATATGGCCATGTCTGAACTGGGGTGGCAGAGTGGGCTAAAGAACGGTGATGGATCAAACTCAGATCCGTTGACTGGGAGTGAGTGTGTGATTGGTTCTGATGCTCCGTCCATCACCACCCCCATTTGTACAGCTTTCTTTGCCATAAGTTGGCAGGGTATGCTCAGACGTGAGTCCCTTGCTCACTTTGCCACTGGATTCAATCAAGCCTGGCTGAAGACAGCTGAAATGCCAGAAACCGGTCCTAGGAAGCTTGTTTTCGGTCAAGTGAAGGCATTGCTTGGCAGTTCGGGCTGGACTGTTCCCATGAGGCACAGGGTCAGACTGATTTGCATATGGCCATGTCTGAACTGGGGTGGCAGAGTGGCCTAAAGATCGGTGATGGATCAAACCCAGATCTGTTGACTGGGTGTGAGTGTTTGATTGGTTCTGATGCTCCGTCCATCACCACCCCCTTTTGTACCGCTTTGTTCGCCATAAGTTGGCAGGGTATGCTCAGACGTGAGTCCCTTTCTCACTTTGCCTCTGGATTTAAGCAAGCCTGGCTGAAGACGGCTGAAATGCCAGAAACTGGTCCTAGGAAACTTGTTTCCGGTCCAGGGAAGGCATTGCTTGGCAGTTTGGGCTGGACTGTTCCCATGAGGCACAGGGTCAGACTGATTTGCATATGGCCATGTCTGAACTGGGGTGGCAGAGTGGGCTAAAGAACGGTGATGGATCAAACCCAGATCTGTTGACCGGGTGTGAGTGTTTGATTGGTTCTGATGCTCCGTCCATCACCACCACCTTTTGTACCGCTTTGTTTGCCATAAGTTGGCAGTGTATGCTCAGACGTGAGTCCCTTGCTCACTTTGCCTCTGGATTCAAGCAAGCCTGGCTGAAGACGGCTGAAATGCCAGAAACTGGTCCTAGGAAGCTTGTTTCCGGTCCAGGGAAGGCATTGCTTGGCAATTCGGGCTGGACTGTTCCCATAAGGCACAGGGTCAGACTGATTTGCATATGGCAATGTCTGAACTGGGGTGGCAGAGTGGGCTAAAGAACGGTGATGGATCAAACCCAGATCTGTTGACTTGGTGTGAGTGTTTGATTGGTTCTGATGCTCCGTCCATCACCACCCCCTTTTGTACCGCTTTGTTCGCCATAAGTTGGCAGGGTATGCTCAGACGTGAGTCCCTTGCTCACTTTGCCACTGGATTCAAGCAAGCCTGGCTGAAGACGGGTGAAATACCAGAAACCGGTCCTAGGAAACTTGTTTCCGGTCCAGGGAAGGCATTGCTTGGCAGTTTGGGCTGGACTGTTCCCATGAGGCACAGTGTCAGACTGATTTGCATATGGCCATGTCTGAACTGGGGTGGCAGAGTGGGCTAAAGAACGGTGATGGATCAAACCCAGATCTGTTGACTGGGTGTGAGTGTTTGATTGGTTCTGATGCTCCGTCCATCACCACCACCTTTTGTACCGCTTTGTTTGCCATAAGTTTGCAGGGTATGCTCAGACGTGAGTCCCTTGCTCACTTTGCCTCTGGATTCAAGCAAGCCTGGCTGAAGACGGCTGAAATGCCAGAAACTGGTCTTAGGAAGCTTGTTTCCGGTCCAGGGAAGGCATTGCTTGGCAGTTCGGGCTGGACTGTTCCCATGAGGCACAGGGTCAGACTGATTTGCATATGGCAATGTCTGAACTGGGGTGGCAGAGTGGGCTAAAGAACGATGATGGATCAAACCCAGATCTGTTGACTGGGTGTGAGTGTTTGATTGGTTCTGATGCTCCGTCCATCACCACCCCCTTTTGTACCACTTTGTTTGCCATAATTTGGAAGGGTATGCTCAGACGTGAGTCCCTTGCTCACGTTGCCACTGGATTCAAGCAAGCCTGGCTGAAGACGGCTGAAATGCCAGAAACCGGACCTAGGAAGCTTGTTTCCGGTCCAGGGAAGGCATTGCTTGGCAGTTCGGGCTGGAATGTTCCCATGAGGCACAGGGTCAGACTGATTTGCATATGGCCATGTCTGAACTGGGGTGGCAGAGTGGGCTAAAGAACGGTGATGGATCAATCTCAGATCCGTTGACTGGGAGTGAGTGTGTGATTGGTTCTGATGCTCCGTCCATCACCACCCCCATTTGTACCGCTTTCTTTGCCATAAGTTGGCAGGGTATGCTCAGACGTGAGTCCCTTGCTCACTTTGCCACTGGATTCAATCAAGCCTGGCTGAAGACAGCTGAAATGCCAGAAACCGGTCCTAGGAAGCTTGTTTCCGGTCCAGTGAAGGCATTGCTTGGCAGTTCTGGCTGGGCTGTTCCCATGAGGCACAGGGTCAGACTGATTTGCATATGGCCATGTCTGAACTGGGGTGGCAGAGTGGGCTAAAGAACGGTGAGGGATCAAACCCAGATCTGTTGACTTGGTGTGAGTGTTTGATTGGTTCTGATGCTCCGTCCATCACCACCCCCTTTTGTACCGCTTTGTTTGCCATAAGTTGGCAGGGTATGCTCAGACGTGAGTCCCTTGCTCACTTTGCCTCTGGATTCAAGCAAGCCTGGCTGAACACGGCTGAAATGCCAGAAACTGGTCCTAGGAAGCTTGTTCCCGGTCCAGGGAAAGCATTGCTTGGCAGCTTGGGATGGACTGTTCCCATGAGGCACAGGGTCAGACTGATTTGCATATGGCCATGTCTGAACTGGGGTGGCAGAGTGGGCTAAAGAACGGTGATGGATCAAACTCAGATGCGTTGACTGGGAGTGAGTGTGTGATTGGTTCTGATGCTCCGTCCATCACCACCCCCATTTGTACCGCTTTCTTTGCCATAAGTTGGCAGGGTATGCTCAGACGTGAGTCCCTTGCTCACTTTGCCACTGGATTCAATCAAGCCTGGCTGAAGACAGCTGAAATGCCAGAAACCGGTCCTAGGAAGCTTGTTTTCGGTCCAGTGAAGGCATTGCTTGGCAGTTCGGGCCGGACTGTTCCCATGAGGCACAGGGTCAGACTGATTTGCATATGGCCCATGTCTGAACTGGGGTGGCAGAGTGGCCTAAAGATCGGTGATGGATCAAACCCAGATCTGTTGACTGGGTGTGAGTGTTTGATTGGTTCTGATGCTCCGTCCATCACCACCCCCTTTTGTACCGCTTTGTTCGCCATAAGTTGGCAGGGTATGCTCAGACGTGAGTCCCTTTCTCACTTTGCCTCTGGATTTAAGCAAGCCTGGCTGAAGACGGCTGAAATGCCAGAAACTGGTCCTAGGAAACTTGTTTCCGGTCCAGGGAAGGCATTGCTTGGCAGTTTGGGCTGGACTGTTCCCATGAGGCACAGGGTCAGACTGATTTGCATATGGCCATGTCTGAACTCGGGTGGCAGAGTGGGCTAAAGAACGGTGATGGATAAAACCTAGATCTGTTGACCGGGTGTGAGTGTTTGATTGGTTCTGATGCTCCGTCCTTCCCCACCACCTTTTGTACCGCTTTGTTTGCCTTAAGTTGGCAGGGTATGCTCAGACGCGAGTCCCTTGCTCACTTTGCCACTGGATTCAAGCAAGCCTGGCTGAAGACGGGTGAAATACCAGAAACCGGTCCTAGGAAACTTGTTTCCGGTCCAGGAAAGGCATTGCTTGGCAGTTTGGGCTGGACTGTTCCCATGAGGCACAGTGTCAGACTGATTTGCATATGGCCATGTCTGAACTGGGGTGGCAGAGTGGGCTAAAGAGCGGTGATGGATCAAACCCAGATCTGTTGACTGGGTGTGAGTGTTTGATTGGTTCTGATGCTCCGTCCATCACCACCCCCTTTTGTACCGCTTTGTTCGCCATAAGTTGGCAGGGTATGCTCAGACGTGAGTCCCTTGCTCACTTTGCCACTGGATTCAAGCAAGCCTGGCTGAAGACGGGTGAAATACCAGAAACCGGTCCTAGGAAACTTGTTTCCGGTCCAGGGAAGGCATTGCTTGGCAGTTTGGGCTGGACTGTTCCCATGAGGCACAGTGTCAGACTGATTTGCATATGGCCATGTCTGAACTGGGGTGGCAGAGTGGGCTAAAGAACGGTGATGGATCAAACCCAGATCTGTTGACTGGGTGTGAGTGTTTGATTGGTTCTGATGCTCCGTCCATCACCACCACCTTTTGTACCGCTTTGTTTGCCATAAGTTTGCAGGGTATGCTCAGACGTGAGTCCCTTGCTCACTTTGCCTCTGGATTCAAGCAAGCCTGGCTGAAGACGGCTGAAATGCCAGAAACTGGTCTTAGGAAGCTTGTTTCCGGTCCAGGGAAGGCATTGCTTGGCAGTTCGGGCTGGACTGTTCCCATGAGGCACAGGGTCAGACTGATTTGCATATGGCAATGTCTGAACTGGGGTGGCAGAGTGGGCTAAAGAACGATGATGGATCAAACCCAGATCTGTTGACTGGGTGTGAGTGTTTGATTGGTTCTGATGCTCCGTCCATCACCACCCCCTTTTGTACCACTTTGTTTGCCATAATTTGGAAGGGTATGCTCAGACTTGAGTCCCTTGCTCACGTTGCCACTGGATTCAAGCAAGCCTGGCTGAAGACGGCTGAAATGCCAGAAACCGGACCTAGGAAGCTTGTTTCCGGTCCAGGGAAGGCATTGCTTGGCAGTTCGGGCTGGAATGTTCCCATGAGGCACAGGGTCAGACTGATTTGCATATGGCCATGTCTGAACTGGGGTGGCAGAGTGGGCTAAAGAACGGTGATGGATCAATCTCAGATCCGTTGACTGGGAGTGAGTGTGTGATTGGTTCTGATGCTCCGTCCATCACCACCCCCATTTGTACCGCTTTCTTTGCCATAAGTTGGCAGGGTATGCTCAGACGTGAGTCCCTTGCTCACTTTGCCACTGGATTCAATCAAGCCTGGCTGAAGACAGCTGAAATGCCAGAAACCGGTCCTAGGAAGCTTGTTTCCGGTCCAGTGAAGGCATTGCTTGGCAGTTCTGGCTGGGCTGTTCCCATGAGGCACAGGGTCAGACTGATTTGCATATGGCCATGTCTGAACTGGGGTGGCAGAGTGGGCTAAAGAACGGTGATGGATCAAACCCAGATCTGTTGACTTGGTGTGAGTGTTTGATTGGTTCTGATGCTCCGTCCATCACCACCCCCTTTTGTACCGCTTTGTTTGCCATAAGTTGGCAGGGTATGCTCAGACGTGAGTCCCTTGCTCAGTTTGCCTCTGGATTCAAGCAAGGCTGGCTGAACACGGCTGAAATGCCAGAAACTGGTCCTAGGAAGCTTGTTCCCGGTCCAGGGAAAGCATTGCTTGGCAGCTTGGGATGGACTGTTCCCATGAGGCACAGGGTCAGACTGATTTGCATATGGCCATGTCTGAACTGGGGTGGCAGAGTGGGCTAAAGAACGGTGATGGATCAAACTCAGATGCGTTGACTGGGAGTGAGTGTGTGATTGGTTCTGATGCTCCGTCCATCACCACCCCCATTTGTACCGCTTTCTTTGCCATAAGTTGGCAGGGTATGCTCAGACGTGAGTCCCTTGCTCACTTTGCCACTGGATTCAATCAAGCCTGGCTGAAGACAGCTGAAATGCCAGAAACCGGTCCTAGGAAGCTTGTTTTCGGTCCAGTGAAGGCATTGCTTGGCAGTTCGGGCCGGACTGTTCCCATGAGGCACAGGGTCAGACTGATTTGCATATGGCCCATGTCTGAACTGGGGTGGCAGAGTGGCCTAAAGATCGGTGATGGATCAAACCCAGATCTGTTGACTGGGTGTGAGTGTTTGATTGGTTCTGATGCTCCGTCCATCACCACCCCCTTTTGTACCGCTTTGTTCGCCATAAGTTGGCAGGGTATGCTCAGACGTGAGTCCCTTTCTCACTTTGCCTCTGGATTTAAGCAAGCCTGGCTGAAGACGGCTGAAATGCCAGAAACTGGTCCTAGGAAACTTGTTTCCGGTCCAGGGAAGGCATTGCTTGGCAGTTTGGGCTGGACTGTTCCCATGAGGCACAGGGTCAGACTGATTTGCATATGGCCATGTCTGAACTCGGGTGGCAGAGTGGGCTAAAGAACGGTGATGGATAAAACCTAGATCTGTTGACCGGGTGTGAGTGTTTGATTGGTTCTGATGCTCCGTCCATCCCCACCACCTTTTGTACCGCTTTGTTTGCCATAAGTTGGCAGGGTATGCTCAGACGCGAGTCCCTTGCTCACTTTGCCACTGGATTCAAGCAAGCCTGGCTGAAGACGGGTGAAATACCAGAAACCGGTCCTAGGAAACTTGTTTCCGGTCCAGGAAAGGCATTGCTTGGCAGTTTGGGCTGGACTGTTCCCATGAGGCACAGTGTCAGACTGATTTGCATATGGCCATGTCTGAACTGGGGTGGCAGAGTGGGCTAAAGAGCGGTGATGGATCAAACCCAGATCTGTTGACTGGGTGTGAGTGTTTGATTGGTTCTGATGCTCCGTCCATCACCACCACCTTTTGTACCGCTTTGTTTGCCATAAGTTTGCAGGGTATGCTCAGACATGAGTCCCTTGCTCACTTTGCCTCTGGATTCAAGCAAGCCTGGCTGAAGACGGCTGAAATGCCAGAAACCGGACCTAGGAAGCTTGTTTCCGATCCAGGGAAGGCATTGCTTGGCAGTTCGGGCTGGACTGTTCCCATGAGGCACAGGGTCAGACTGATTTGCATATGGCCATGTCTGAACTGGGGTGGCAGAGTGGGCTAAAGAACGGTGATGGATCAAACCCAGATCTGTTGACTGGGTGTGAGTGTTTGATTGGTTCTGATGCTCCGTCCATCACCACCCCCTTTTGTACCGCTTTGTTCGCCATAAGTTGGCAGGGTATGCTCAGACGTGAGTCCCTTTCTCACTTTTCCTCTGGATTTAAGCAAGCCTGGCTGAAGACGGCTGAAATGCCAGAAACTGGTCCTAGGAAACTTGTTTCCGGTCCAGGGAAGGCATTGCTTGGCAGTTTGGGCTGGACTGTTACCATGAGGCACAGGGTCACACTGATTTGCATATGGCCATGTCTGAACTGGGGTGGCAGAGTGGGCTAAAGAACGGTGATGGATCAAACCCAGATCTGTTGACCGGGTGTGAGTGTTTGATTGGTTCTGATGCTCCGTCTATCACCACCACCTTTTGTACCGCTTTGTTTTCCATAAGTTGGCAGTGTATGCTCAGACGTGAGTCCCTTGCTCACTTTGCCTCTGGATTCAAGCAAGCCTGGCTGAAGACGGCTGAAATGCCAGAAACTGGTCCTAGGAAGCTTGTTTCCGGTCCAGGGAAGGCATTGCTTGGCAATTCGGGCTGGACTGTTCCCATAAGGCACAGGGTCAGACTGATTTGCATATGGCAATGTCTGAACTGGGGTGGCAGAGTGGGCTAAAGAGCGGTGATGGATCAAACCCAGATCTGTTGACTTGGTGTGAGTGTTTGATTGGTTCTGATGCTCCGTCCATCACCACCCCCTTTTGTACCGCTTTGTTCGCCATAAGTTGGCAGGGTATGCTCAGACGTGAGTCCCTTGCTCACTTTGCCACTGGATTCAAGCAAGCCTGGCTGAAGACGGGTGAAATACCAGAAACCGGTCCTAGGAAACTTGTTTCCGGTCCAGGGAAGGCATTGCTTGGCAGTTTGGGCTGGACTGTTCCCATGAGGCACAGTGTCAGACTGATTTGCATATGGCCATGTCTGAACTGGGGTGGCAGAGTGGGCTAAAGAACGGTGATGGATCAAACCCAGATCTGTTGACTGGGTGTGAGTGTTTGATTGGTTCTGATGCTCCGTCCATCACCACCACCTTTTGTACCGCTTTGTTTGCCATAAGTTTGCAGGGTATGCTCAGACGTGAGTCCCTTGCTCACTTTGCCTCTGGATTCAAGCAAGCCTGGCTGAAGACGGCTGAAATGCCAGAAACTGGTCTTAGGAAGCTTGTTTCCGGTCCAGGGAAGGCATGGCTTGGCAGTTCGGGCTGGACTGTTCCCATGAGGCACAGGGTCAGACTGATTTGCATATGGCAATGTCTGAACTGGGGTGGCAGAGTGGGCTAAAGAACGATGAAGGATCAAACCCAGATCTGTAGACTGGGTGTGAGTGTTTGATTGGTTCTGATGCTCCGTCCATCACCACCCCCTTTTGTACCACTTTGTTTGCCATAATTTGGAAGGGTATGCTCAGACGTGAGTCCCTTGCTCACGTTGCCACTGGATTCAAGCAAGCCTGGCTGAAGACGGCTGAAATGCCAGAAACCGGACCTAGGAAGCTTGTTTCCGGTCCAGGGAAGGCATTGCTTGGCAGTTCGGGCTGGAATGTTCCCATGAGGCACAGGGTCAGACTGATTTGCATATGGCCATGTCTGAACTGGGGTGGCAGAGTGGGCTAAAGAACGGTGATGGATCAATCTCAGATCCGTTGACTGGGAGTGAGTGTGTGATTGGTTCTGATGCTCCGTCCATCACCACCCCCATTTGTACCGCTTTCTTTGCCATAAGTTGGCAGGGTATGCTCAGACGTGAGTCCCTTGCTCACTTTGCCACTGGATTCAATCAAGCCTGGCTGAAGACAGCTGAAATGCCAGAAACCGGTCCTAGGAAGCTTGTTTCCGGTCCAGTGAAGGCATTGCTTGGCAGTTCTGGCTGGGCTGTTCCCATGAGGCACAGGGTCAGACTGATTTGCATATGGCCATGTCTGAACTGGGGTGGCAGAGTGGGCTAAAGAACGGTGATGGATCAAACCCAGATCTGTTGACTTGGTGTGAGTGTTTGATTGGTTCTGATGCTCCGTCCATCACCACCCCCTTTTGTACCGCTTTGTTTGCCATAAGTTGGCAGGGTATGCTCAGACGTGAGTCCCTTGCTCACTTTGCCTCTGGATTCAAGCAAGCCTGGCTGAACACGGCTGAAATGCCAGAAACTGGTCCTAGGAAGCTTGTTCCCGGTCCAGGGAAAGCATTGCTTGGCAGCTTGGGATGGACTGTTCCCATGAGGCACAGGGTCAGACTGATTTGCATATGGCCATGTCTGAACTGGGGTGGCAGAGTGGGCTAAAGAACGGTGATGGATCAAACTCAGATGCGTTGACTGGGAGTGAGTGTGTGATTGGTTCTGATGCTCCGTCCATCACCACCCCCATTTGTACCGCTTTCTTTGCCATAAGTTGGCAGGGTATGCTCAGACGTGAGTCCCTTGCTCACTTTGCCACTGGATTCAATCAAGCCTGGCTGAAGACAGCTGAAATGCCAGAAACCGGTCCTAGGAAGCTTGTTTTCGGTCCAGTGAAGGCATTGCTTGGCAGTTCGGGCCGGACTGTTCCCATGAGGCACAGGGTCAGACTGATTTGCATATGGCCCATGTCTGAACTGGGGTGGCAGAGTGGCCTAAAGATCGGTGATGGATCAAACCCAGATCTGTTGACTGGGTGTGAGTGTTTGATTGGTTCTGATGCTCCGTCCATCACCACCCCCTTTTGTACCGCTTTGTTCGCCATAAGTTGGCAGGGTATGCTCAGACGTGAGTCCCTTTCTCACTTTGCCTCTGGATTTAAGCAAGCCTGGCTGAAGACGGCTGAAATGCCAGAAACTGGTCCTAGGAAACTTGTTTCCGGTCCAGGGAAGGCATTGCTTGGCAGTTTGGGCTGGACTGTTCCCATGAGGCACAGGGTCAGACTGATTTGCATATGGCCATGTCTGAACTCGGGTGGCAGAGTGGGCTAAAGAACGGTGATGGATAAAACCTAGATCTGTTGACCGGGTGTGAGTGTTTGATTGGTTCTGATGCTCCGTCCATCCCCACCACCTTTTGTACCGCTTTGTTTGCCATAAGTTGGCAGGGTATGCTCAGACGCGAGTCCCTTGCTCACTTTGCCACTGGATTCAAGCAAGCCTGGCTGAAGACGGGTGAAATACCAGAAACCGGTCCTAGGAAACTTGTTTCCGGTCCAGGAACGGCATTGCTTGGCAGTTTGGGCTGGACTGTTCCCATGAGGCACAGTGTCAGACTGATTTGCATATGGCCATGTCTGAACTGGGGTGGCAGAGTGGGCTAAAGAGCGGTGATGGATCAAACCCAGATCTGTTGACTGGGTGTGAGTGTTTGATTGGTTCTGATGCTCCGTCCATCACCACCACCTTTTGTACCGCTTTGTTTGCCATAAGTTTGCAGGGTATGCTCAGACATGAGTCCCTTGCTCACTTTGCCTCTGGATTCAAGCAAGCCTGGCTGAAGACGGCTGAAATGCCAGAAACCGGACCTAGGAAGCTTGTTTCCGATCCAGGGAAGGCATTGCTTGGCAGTTCGGGCTGGACTGTTCCCATGAGGCACAGGGTCAGACTGATTTGCATATGGCCATGTCTGAACTGGGGTGGCAGAGTGGGCTAAAGAACGGTGATGGATCAAACCCAGATCTGTTGACTGGGTGTGAGTGTTTGATTGGTTCTGATGCTCCGTCCATCACCACCCCCTTTTGTACCGCTTTGTTCGCCATAAGTTGGCAGGGTATGCTCAGACGTGAGTCCCTTTCTCACTTTTCCTCTGGATTTAAGCAAGCCTGGCTGAAGACGGCTGAAATGCCAGAAACTGGTCCTAGGAAACTTGTTTCCGGTCCAGGGAAGGCATTGCTTGGCAGTTTGGGCTGGGCTGTTACCATGAGGCACAGGGTCAGACTGATTTGCATATGGCCATGTCTGAACTGGGGTGGCAGAGTGGGCTAAAGAACGGTGATGGATCAAACCCAGATCTGTTGACCGGGTGTGAGTGTTTGATTGGTTCTGATGCTCCGTCTATCACCACCACCTTTTGTACCGCTTTGTTTTCCATAAGTTGGCAGTGTATGCTCAGACGTGAGTCCCTTGCTCACTTTGCCTCTGGATTCAAGCAAGCCTGGCTGAAGACGGCTGAAATGCCAGAAACTGGTCCTAGGAAGCTTGTTTCCGGTCCAGGGAAGGCATTGCTTGGCAATTCGGGCTGGACTGTTCCCATAAGGCACAGGGTCAGACTGATTTGCATATGGCAATGTCTGAACTGGGGTGGCAGAGTGGGCTAAAGAACGGTGATGGATCAAACCCAGATCTGTTGACTTGGTGTGAGTGTTTGATTGGTTCTGATGCTCCGTCCATCACCACCCCCTTTTGTACCGCTTTGTTCGCCATAAGTTGGCAGGGTATGCTCAGACGTGAGTCCCTTGCTCACTTTGCCACTGGATTCAAGCAAGCCTGGCTGAAGACGGGTGAAATACCAGAAACCGGTCCTAGGAAACTTGTTTCCGGTCCAGGGAAGGCATTGCTTGGCAGTTTGGGCTGGACTGTTCCCATGAGGCACAGTGTCAGACTGATTTGCATATGGCCATGTCTGAACTGGGGTGGCAGAGTGGGCTAAAGAGCGGTGATGGATCAAACCCAGATCTGTTGACTGGGTGTGAGTGTTTGATTGGTTCTGATGCTCCGTCCATCACCACCACCTTTTGTACCGCTTTGTTTGCCATAAGTTTGCAGGGTATGCTCAGACGTGAGTCCCTTGCTCACTTTGCCTCTGGATTCAAGCAAGCCTGGCTGAAGACGGCTGAAATGCCAGAAACTGGTATTAGGAAGCTTGTTTCCGGTCCAGGGAAGGCATTGCTTGGCAGTTCGGGCTGGACTGTTCCCATGAGGCACAGGGTCAGACTGATTTGCATATGGCAATGTCTGAACTGGGGTGGCAGAGTGGGCTAAAGAACGATGATGGATCAAACCCAGATCTGTTGACTGGGTGTGAGTGTTTGATTGGTTCTGATGCTCCGTCCATCACCACCCCCTTTTGTACCACTTTGTTTGCCATAAGTTGGAAGGGTATGCTCAGACGTGAGTCCCTTGCTCACGTTGCCACTGGATTCAAGCAAGCCTGGCTGAAGACGGCTGAAATGCCAGAAACCGGACCTAGGAAGCTTGTTTCCGGTCCAGGGAAGGCACTGCTTGGCAGTTCGGGCTGGAATGTTCCCATGAGGCACAGGGTCAGACTGATTTGCATATGGCCATGTCTGAACTGGGGTGGCAGAGTGGGCTAAAGAACGGTGATGGATCAAACTCAGATCCGTTGACTGGGAGTGAGTGTGTGATTGGTTCTGATGCTCCGTCCATCACCACCCCCATTTGTACCGCTTTCTTTGCCATAAGTTGGCAGGGTATGCTCAGACGTGAGTCCCTTGCTCACTTTGCCACTGGATTCAATCAAGCCTGGCTGAAGACAGCTGAAATGCCAGAAACCGGTCCTAGGAAGCTTGTTTTCGGTCGAGTGAAGGCATTGCTTGGCAGTTCGGGCTGGGCTGTTCCCATGAGGCACAGGGTCAGACTGATTTGCATATGGCCATGTCTGAACTGGGGTGGCAGAGTGGGCTAAAGAACGGTGATGGATCAAACCCAGATCTGTTGACTTGGTGTGAGTGTTTGATTGGTTCTGATGCTCCGTCCATCACCACCCCCTTTTGTACCGCTTTGTTTGCCATAAGTTGGCAGGGTATGCTCAGACGTGAGTCCTTTGCTCACTTTGCCACTGGATTCAAGCAAGCCTGGCTGAAGACGGCTGAAATGCCAGAAAACGGTCCTAGGAAGCTTGTTTCCGGTCCAGGGAAGGCATTGCTTGGCAGTTTGGGCTGGACTGTTCTCATAAGGCACAGGGTCAGACTGATTTGCATATGGCCATGTCTGATCTGGGGTGGCAGAGTGGGCTAAAGAACGGTCATGGATCAAACCCAGATCTGTTGTCTGGGTGCGAGTGTTTGATTGGTTCTGATGCTCTGTCCATCACCACCCCCTTTTGTACCGCTTTGTTCGCCATAAGTTGGCAGGGTATGCTCAGACGTAAGTCTCTTGCTCACTTTGCCACTGGATTCAAGCAAGCCTGGCTGAAGACGGCTGAAATGCCAGAAACCGGTCCTAGGAAGCTTGTTTCCGGTCCAGGGAAGGCATTGCTTGGCAGTTCGGGCTAGACTGTTCTCATAAGGCACAGGGTCAGACTGATTTGCATATGGCCATGTCTGAACTGGGGTGGCAGAGTGGGCTAAAGAACGGTGATGGATCAAACCCAGATTTCTTGACTGGGTGTGAGTGTTTGATTGGTTCTGATGCTCCGTCCATCCCCACCCCCTTTTGTACCGCTTTGTTCGCCATAAGTTGGCAGGGTATGCTCAGACGTAAGTCTCTTGCTCACTTTGCCACTGGATTCAAGCAAGCCTGGCTGAAGACGGCTGAAATGCCAGAAACCGGTCCTAGGAAGCTTGTTTCCGGTCCAGGGAAGGCATTGCTTAGCAGTTCGGGCTGGACTGTTCCCATGAGGCACAGGGTCAGGCTGATTTGCATATGGCCATGTTTGACCTGGGGTGGCAGAGTGGGCTAAAGAACGGTGATGGATCAAACCCAGATTTCTTGACTGGGTGTGAGTGTTTGATTGGTTCTGTTGCTCCTCCATCACCACCACCTTTTGTACCGCCTTGTTCGCCATAAGTTGGCAGGGTATGCTCAGACATGAGTCCCTTGCTCACTGTGCCACTGCATTCAAGCAAGCCTGGCTGAAGACGGCTGAAATGCCTGAAACTGGTCCTAGGAAGCTTGTTTCCGGTCCAGGGAAGGCATTGCTTGGCAGTTCGGGCTGGACTGTTCCCATGAGGCACAGGGTCAGACTGATTTGCATATGGCCATGTCTGAACTGGAGTGACAGAGTGGGCTAAAGAACGGTGATGGATCAAGCCCAGATCTGTTGACTGGGTGTGAGTGTTTGATTGGTTCTAATGGTCCGTCCATCACCACCCCCTTTTGTACCGCTTTGTTCACCATAAGTTGGCAGGGTATGCTCTGACGTGAGTCCCTTGCTCACTTTGCCACTGGATTCAAGCAAGCCTGGCTGAACACAGCTGAAATGCCAGAAACCGGTCCTAGGAAGCTTGTTTCTGGTCCAGGGAAGGCATTGCTTGGCAGTTCGGGCTGGACTGTTCCCATGAGGCACAGGGTCAGACTGATTTGCATATGGCCATGTCTGAACTGGAGTGACAGAGTGGGCTAAATAACGGTGATGGATCAAACCCTGATCTGTTGACTGGGTGTGAGTGTTTGATTGGTTCTGATGCTCCGTCCATCACCACCCCCTTTTGTACCGCTTTGTTCGCCATAAGTTGGCAGGGTATGCTCAGACGTGATTCCCTTGCTCACTTTGCCACTGGATTCAAGCAAGCCTGGCTGAAGACGGCTGAAATGCCAGACACCGGTCCTAGGAAGCTTGTTTACGGTCCAGGGAAGGCATTGCTTGGCAGTTCGGGCTGGACTGTTCCCATGACGCACAGGGTCAGACTGATTCGCATATGGCCATGTTTGAACTGGGGTGTCAGAGTGGGCTAAAGAACGGTGATGGATCAAACCCAGATTTGTTGACTGGGTTTGAGTGTTTGATTGGTTCTGATGCACCGTCCATCACCACCCCCTTTTGTACCGCATTGTTCGCCATAAGTTGGCAGGGTATGCTCAGACGTGAGTCCCTTGCTCACTTTGCCACTGGATTAAAGCAAGCCTGGCTGAAGACGACTGAAATGCCAGAAACCGGTCCTAGGAAGCTTGTTTCCTGGCCAGGGAAGGCATTGCTTGGCAGTTCGTGCTGGACTGTTTCCATGAGGCACAGGGTCAGACTGATCTGCATATGGCCATGTCTGAACTGGGGTGGCAGAGTGGGCTAAAGAACGGTGATGGATCAAACCCAGATCGGTTGACTGGGTGTGAGTGTTTGATTGGTTCTGATGCTCTGTCCATCACCACCCCCTTTTGTACCGCTTTGTTCACCATAAGTTGGCAGGGTATGCTCAGACGTGAGTCCCTTGCTCACTTTGCCTCTGGATTCAAGCAAGCCTGGCTGAAGACGGCTGAAATGCCAGAAACTGGTCCTAGGAAGCTTGTTTCCGGTCCAGGGAAGGCATTGCTTGGCAATTCGGGCTGGACTGTTCCCATAAGGCACAGGGTCAGACTGATTTGCATATGGCAATGTCTGAACTGGGGTGGCAGAGTGGGCTAAAGAACGGTGATGGATCAAACCCAGATCTGTTGACTTGGTGTGAGTGTTTGATTGGTTCTGATGCTCCGTCCATCACCACCCCCTTTTGTACCGCTTTGTTCGCCATAAGTTGGCAGGGTATGCTCAGACGTGAGTCCCTTGCTCACTTTGCCACTGGATTCAAGCAAGCCTGGCTGAAGACGGGTGAAATACCAGAAACCGGTCCTAGGAAACTTGTTTCCGGTCCAGGGAAGGCATTGCTTGGCAGTTTGGGCTGGACTGTTCCCATGAGGCACAGTGTCAGACTGATTTGCATATGGCCATGTCTGAACTGGGGTGGCAGAGTGGGCTAAAGAGCGGTGATGGATCAAACCCAGATCTGTTGACTGGGTGTGAGTGTTTGATTGGTTCTGATGCTCCGTCCATCACCACCACCTTTTGTACCGCTTTGTTTGCCATAAGTTTGCAGGGTATGCTCAGACGTGAGTCCCTTGCTCACTTTGCCTCTGGATTCAAGCAAGCCTGGCTGAAGACGGCTGAAATGCCAGAAACTGGTATTAGGAAGCTTGTTTCCGGTCCAGGGAAGGCATTGCTTGGCAGTTCGGGCTGGACTGTTCCCATGAGGCACAGGGTCAGACTGATTTGCATATGGCAATGTCTGAACTGGGGTGGCAGAGTGGGCTAAAGAACGATGATGGATCAAACCCAGATCTGTTGACTGGGTGTGAGTGTTTGATTGGTTCTGATGCTCCGTCCATCACCACCCCCTTTTGTACCACTTTGTTTGCCATAAGTTGGAAGGGTATGCTCAGACGTGAGTCCCTTGCTCACGTTGCCACTGGATTCAAGCAAGCCTGGCTGAAGACGGCTGAAATGCCAGAAACCGGACCTAGGAAGCTTGTTTCCGGTCCAGGGAAGGCACTGCTTGGCAGTTCGGGCTGGAATGTTCCCATGAGGCACAGGGTCAGACTGATTTGCATATGGCCATGTCTGAACTGGGGTGGCAGAGTGGGCTAAAGAACGGTGATGGATCAAACTCAGATCCGTTGACTGGGAGTGAGTGTGTGATTGGTTCTGATGCTCCGTCCATCACCACCCCCATTTGTACCGCTTTCTTTGCCATAAGTTGGCAGGGTATGCTCAGACGTGAGTCCCTTGCTCACTTTGCCACTGGATTCAATCAAGCCTGGCTGAAGACAGCTGAAATGCCAGAAACCGGTCCTAGGAAGCTTGTTTTCGGTCGAGTGAAGGCATTGCTTGGCAGTTCGGGCTGGGCTGTTCCCATGAGGCACAGGGTCAGACTGATTTGCATATGGCCATGTCTGAACTGGGGTGGCAGAGTGGGCTAAAGAACGGTGATGGATCAAACCCAGATCTGTTGACTTGGTGTGAGTGTTTGATTGGTTCTGATGCTCCGTCCATCACCACCCCCTTTTGTACCGCTTTGTTTGCCATAAGTTGGCAGGGTATGCTCAGACGTGAGTCCTTTGCTCACTTTGCCACTGGATTCAAGCAAGCCTGGCTGAAGACGGCTGAAATGCCAGAAAACGGTCCTAGGAAGCTTGTTTCCGGTCCAGGGAAGGCATTGCTTGGCAGTTTGGGCTGGACTGTTCTCATAAGGCACAGGGTCAGACTGATTTGCATATGGCCATGTCTGATCTGGGGTGGCAGAGTGGGCTAAAGAACGGTCATGGATCAAACCCAGATCTGTTGTCTGGGTGCGAGTGTTTGATTGGTTCTGATGCTCTGTCCATCACCACCCCCTTTTGTACCGCTTTGTTCGCCATAAGTTGGCAGGGTATGCTCAGACGTAAGTCTCTTGCTCACTTTGCCACTGGATTCAAGCAAGCCTGGCTGAAGACGGCTGAAATGCCAGAAACCGGTCCTAGGAAGCTTGTTTCCGGTCCAGGGAAGGCATTGCTTGGCAGTTCGGGCTAGACTGTTCTCATAAGGCACAGGGTCAGACTGATTTGCATATGGCCATGTCTGAACTGGGGTGGCAGAGTGGGCTAAAGAACGGTGATGGATCAAACCCAGATTTCTTGACTGGGTGTGAGTGTTTGATTGGTTCTGATGCTCCGTCCATCCCCACCCCCTTTTGTACCGCTTTGTTCGCCATAAGTTGGCAGGGTATGCTCAGACGTAAGTCTCTTGCTCACTTTGCCACTGGATTCAAGCAAGCCTGGCTGAAGACGGCTGAAATGCCAGAAACCGGTCCTAGGAAGCTTGTTTCCGGTCCAGGGAAGGCATTGCTTAGCAGTTCGGGCTGGACTGTTCCCATGAGGCACAGGGTCAGGCTGATTTGCATATGGCCATGTTTGACCTGGGGTGGCAGAGTGGGCTAAAGAACGGTGATGGATCAAACCCAGATTTCTTGACTGGGTGTGAGTGTTTGATTGGTTCTGTTGCTCCTCCATCACCACCACCTTTTGTACCGCCTTGTTCGCCATAAGTTGGCAGGGTATGCTCAGACATGAGTCCCTTGCTCACTGTGCCACTGCATTCAAGCAAGCCTGGCTGAAGACGGCTGAAATGCCTGAAACTGGTCCTAGGAAGCTTGTTTCCGGTCCAGGGAAGGCATTGCTTGGCAGTTCGGGCTGGACTGTTCCCATGAGGCACAGGGTCAGACTGATTTGCATATGGCCATGTCTGAACTGGAGTGACAGAGTGGGCTAAAGAACGGTGATGGATCAAGCCCAGATCTGTTGACTGGGTGTGAGTGTTTGATTGGTTCTAATGGTCCGTCCATCACCACCCCCTTTTGTACCGCTTTGTTCACCATAAGTTGGCAGGGTATGCTCTGACGTGAGTCCCTTGCTCACTTTGCCACTGGATTCAAGCAAGCCTGGCTGAACACAGCTGAAATGCCAGAAACCGGTCCTAGGAAGCTTGTTTCTGGTCCAGGGAAGGCATTGCTTGGCAGTTCGGGCTGGACTGTTCCCATGAGGCACAGGGTCAGACTGATTTGCATATGGCCATGTCTGAACTGGAGTGACAGAGTGGGCTAAATAACGGTGATGGATCAAACCCTGATCTGTTGACTGGGTGTGAGTGTTTGATTGGTTCTGATGCTCCGTCCATCACCACCCCCTTTTGTACCGCTTTGTTCGCCATAAGTTGGCAGGGTATGCTCAGACGTGATTCCCTTGCTCACTTTGCCACTGGATTCAAGCAAGCCTGGCTGAAGACGGCTGAAATGCCAGACACCGGTCCTAGGAAGCTTGTTTACGGTCCAGGGAAGGCATTGCTTGGCAGTTCGGGCTGGACTGTTCCCATGACGCACAGGGTCAGACTGATTCGCATATGGCCATGTTTGAACTGGGGTGTCAGAGTGGGCTAAAGAACGGTGATGGATCAAACCCAGATTTGTTGACTGGGTTTGAGTGTTTGATTGGTTCTGATGCACCGTCCATCACCACCCCCTTTTGTACCGCATTGTTCGCCATAAGTTGGCAGGGTATGCTCAGACGTGAGTCCCTTGCTCACTTTGCCACTGGATTAAAGCAAGCCTGGCTGAAGACGACTGAAATGCCAGAAACCGGTCCTAGGAAGCTTGTTTCCGGTCCAGGGAAGGCATTGCTTGGCAGTTCGTGCTGGACTGTTTCCATGAGGCACAGGGTCAGACTGATCTGCATATGGCCATGTCTGAACTGGGGTGGCAGAGTGGGCTAAAGAACGGTGATGGATCAAACCCAGATCGGTTGACTGGGTGTGAGTGTTTGATTGGTTCTGATGCTCTGTCCATCACCACCCCCTTTTGTACCGCTTTGTTCACCATAAGTTGGCAGGGTATGCTCAGACGTGAGTCCCTTGCTCACTTTGCCACTGGATTCAAGCAAGCCTGGCTGAAGACGGCTGAAAGGTCAGAAACCGGTCCTAGGAAGCTTGTTTCCGGTCCAGGGAAGACATTCTTTGCAGTTCGGGCTGGACTGTTCCCATGAGGCACATGCTCAGACTGATTTGCATATGGCCATGTCTGAACTGGGGTGGCAGAGTAGCCTAAAGAACGGTGATGGATCAAACCCAGATCTGTTGACTGGGTGTGAGTGTTTGATTGGTTCTGATGCTCTGTTCATCACCACCCCCTTTTGTACCGCTTTGTTTGCCATAAGTTGGTAGGGCATGCTCAGACGTGAGTCCCTTGCTCACTTTGCCACTGGATTCAAGCAAGCCTGGCTGAAGACGGATAAAATGCCAGAAACCGGTCCTAGGAAGCTTGTATTCGGTCCAGTGAAGGCATTGCTTGGCAGTTCGGGCTGGACTGTTCCCATGAGGCACAGGGTCAGACTGATTTGCATATGGCCATGTTTGAACTGGGGTGGCAGAGTGGGCAAAAAAACGGTGATAGATCAAACCCAGATTTCTTGACTGGGTGTGAGCGTTTGGTTGGTTCTGATGCAGCGTACATCACCACCCCTTTTTGTACTGCTTTCTTCGCCATAAGTTGGCAGGGTATGCTCAGACGTGAGTCCCTTGCTCACTTTGCCACTAGATTCAAGCAAGCCTGGCTGAAGACGGCTGAAATGCCAGAAACCAGTCCTAGGAAGCTTGTCTCCGGTCCAGGGAAGGCATTGCTTGGCAGTTCGGGCTGGACTGTTCCCATGAGGCACAGGGTCAGACTGATTTGCATATGGCCATGTCTGAACTGGGGTGGCAGAGTGGGCTAAAGAACGGTGATGGATCAAACCCAGATCTGTTGACTGGGTGTGAGTGTTTGATTGGTTCTGATGCTCCGTCCATCACCAGCCCCTTTTGTACCGCTTTGTTCGCCATAAGTTGGCAGGGTATGCACAGACGTGAGTCCTTTGCTCACTTTGCCACTGGATTCAAGCAAGCCTGGCTGAAGACGGCTGAAATGCCAGAAAACGGTCCTAGGAAGCTTGTTTCCGGTCCAGGGAAGGCATTGCTTGGCAGTTCGGGCTGGACTGTTCTCATAAGGCACAGGGTCAGACTGATTTGCATATGGCCATGTCTGATCTGGGGTGGCAGAGTGGGCTAAAGAACGGTCATGGATCAAACCCAGATCTGTTGTCTGGGTGTGAGTGTTTGATTGGTTCTGATGCTCTGTCCATCACCACCCCCTTTTGTACCGCTTTGTTCGCCATAAGTTGGCAGGGTATGCTCAGACGTAAGTCTCTTGCTCACTTTGCCACTGGATTCAAGCAAGCCTGGCTGAAGACGGCTGAAATGCCAGAAACCGGTCCTAGGAAGCTTGTTTCCGGTCCAGGGAAGGCATTGCTTGGCAGTTCGGGCTGGACTGTTCTCATAAGGCACAGGGTCAGACTGATTTGCATATGGCCATGTCTGAACTGGGGTGGCAGAGTGGGCTAAAGAACGGTGATGGATCAAACCCAGATTTCTTGACTGGGTGTGAGTGTTTGATTGGTTCTGATGCTCCGTCCATCCCCACCCCCTTTTGTACCGCTTTGTTCGCCATAAGTTGGCAGGGTATGCTCAGACGTAAGTCTCTTGCTCACTTTGCCACTGGATTCAAGCAAGCCTGGCTGAAGACGGCTGAAATGCCAGAAACCGGTCCTAGGAAGCTTGTTTCCGGTCCAGGGAAGGCATTGCTTGGCAGTTCGGGCTGGACTGTTCCCATGAGGCACAGGGTCAGGCTGATTTGCATATGGCCATGTTTGACCTGGGGTGGTAGAGTGGGCTAAAGAACGGTGATGGATCAAACCCAGATTTCTTGACTGGGTGTGAGTGTTTGATTGGTTCTGTTGCTCCGTCCATCACCACCACCTTTTGTACCGCCTTGTTCGCCAAAAGTTGGCAGGGTATGCTCAGACATGAGTCCCTTGCTCACTTTGCCACTGCATTCAAGCAAGCCTGGCTGAAGACGGCTGAAATGCCTGAAACTGGTCCTAGGAAGCTTGTTTCCGGTCCAGGGAAGGCATTGCTTTGCAGTTCGAGCTGGACTGTTCCCATGAAGCACAAGGTCAGACTGATTTGCATATAGCCATGTCTGATCTGGGGTGGCAGAGTGGGCTAAAGAACGGTGATGGATCAAGCCCAGATCTGTTGACTGGGTGTGAGTGTTTGATTGGTTCTAATGGTCCGTCCATCACCACCCCCTTTTTTACCGCTTTGTTCACCATAAGTTGGCAGGGTATGCTCTGACGTGAGTCCCTTGCTCACCTTGCCACTGGATTCAAGCAAGCCTGGCTGAACACGGCTGAAATGCCAGAAACCGGTCCTAGGAAGCTTGTTTCTGGTCCAGGGAAGGCATTGCTTGGCAGTTCGGGCTGGACTGTTCCCATGAGGCACAGGGTCAGACTGATTTGCATATGGCCATGTCTGAACTGGAGTGACAGAGTGGGCTAAATAACGGTGATGGATCAAACCCTGATCTGTTGACTGGGTGTGAGTGTTTGATTGGTTCTGATGCTCCGTCCATCACCACCCCCTTTTGTACCGCTTTGTTCGCCATAAGTTGGCAGGGTATGCTCAGACGTGAGTCCCTTGCTCACTTTGCCACTGGATTCAAGCAAGCCTGGCTGAAGACGGCTGAAATGCCAGACACCGGTCCTAGGAAGCTTGTTTACGGTCCAGGGAAGGCATTGCTTGGCAGTTCGGGCTGGACTGTTCCCATGACGCACAGGGTCAGACTGATTCGCATATGGCCATGTTTGAACTGGGGTGTCAGAGTGGGCTAAAGAACGGTGATGGATCAAACCCAGATTTGTTGACTGGGTTTGAGTGTTTGATTGGTTCTGATGCACCGTCCATCACCACCCCCTTTTGTACCGCATTGTTCGCCATAAGTTGGCAGGGTATGCTCAGACGTGAGTCCCTTGCTCACTTTGCCACTGGATTAAAGCAAGCATGGCTGAAGACGACTGAAATGCCAGAAACCGGTCCTAGGAAGCTTGTTTCCGGTCCAGGGAAGGCATTGCTTGGCAGTTCGGGCTGGACTGTTTCCATGAGGCACAGGGTCAGACTGATCTGCATATGGCCATGTCTGAACTGGGGTGGCAGAGTGGGCTAAAGAACGGTGATGGATCAAACCCAGATCGGTTGACTGGGTGTGAGTGTTTGATTGGTTCTGATGCTCTGTCCATCACCACCCCCTTTTGTACCGCTTTGTTCACCATAAGTTGGCAGGGTATGCTCAGACGTGAGTCCCTTGCTCACTTTGCCACTGGATTCAAGCAAACCTGGCTGAAGACGGCTGAAAGGTCAGAAACCGGTCCTAGGAAGCTTGTTTCCGGTCCAGGGAAGACATTCTTTGCAGTTCGGGCTGGACTGTTCCCATGAGGCACATGGTCAGACTGATTTGCATATGGCCATGTCTGAACTGGGGTGGCAGAGTAGCCTAAAGAACGGTGATGGATCAAACCCAGATCTGTTGACTGGGTGTGAGTGTTTGATTGGTTCTGATGCTCCGTTCATCACCACCCCCTTTTGTACCGCTTTGTTTGCCATGAGTTGGCAGGGCATGCTCAGACGTGAGTCCCTTGCTCACTTTGCCACTGGATTCAAGCAAGCCTGGCTGAAGATGGATAAAATGCCAGAAACCGGTCCTAGGAAGCTTGTTTCCGGTCCAGGGAAGGGATTGTTTGGCAGTTCGGGCTGGACTGTTCCCTTGAGGCACAGGGTCAGATTGATTTGCATATGGCCATGTCTGAACGGGGGTGGCAGAGTAGGCTAAAGAACGGTGAAGGATCAAACCCAGATTTTTTGACTGGGTTTGAGTGTTTGATTGGTTCTGATGCACCGTACATCACCACCCCTTTTTGTACTTCTTTGTTCGCCATAAGTTGGCAGGGTAAGCTCAGACGTGAGTCCCTTGCTCACTTTGCCACTGGATTAAAGCAAGCCTGGCTGAAGACGGCTGAAATGCCAGAAACCGGTCCTAGGAAGCTTGTTT
Organism: Triturus cristatus; assembly: GCF_964204655.1. NCBI lineage: Eukaryota > Metazoa > Chordata > Amphibia > Caudata > Salamandridae > Triturus > Triturus cristatus. The sequence goes on along the minus strand of NC_140579.1, from coordinate 402,437,323 downwards.
CCAGTCCAGGGAAGGCATTGCTTGGCAGTTCGGGCTGGACTGTTCCCATGAGGCACAGGGTCAGACTGATTTGCATATGGCGATGTCTGAACTGGGGTGGCAGAGTGGGCTAAAGAACGGTGATGGATCAAACCCAGATCTGTTGACTGGGTGTGAGTGTTTGATTGGTTCTGATGCTCCGTCCGTCACCACCCCCTTTTGTACCGCTTTCTTTGCCATAAGTTGGCAAGGTATGCTCAGACGTGAGTCCCTTGCTCACTTTGCCACTGGATTCAATCAAGCCTGGCTGAAGACAGCTGAAATGCCAGAAACCGGTCCTAGGAAACTTGTTTCCGGTCCAGGGAAGGCATTGCTTGGCAGTTTGGGCTGGACTGTTCCCATGAGGCACAGGGTCAGACTGATTTGCATATGGCCATGTCTAAACTGGGGTGACAGAGTGGGCTAAAGAACGGTCATGGATCAAACCCAGATCTGTTGACTGGGTGTGAGTGTTTGATTGGTTCTGATGCTCCGTCCATCACCACCACCTTTTGTACCGCTTTGTTTGCAATAAGTTGGCAGGGTATGCTCAGACGTGAGTCCCTTGCTCACTTTGCCTCTGGATTCAAGCAAGCCTGGCTGAAGACGGCTGAAATGCCAGAAACTGGTCTTAGGAAGCTTGTTTCCAGTCCAGGGAAGGCATTGCTTGGCAGTTCGGGCTGGACTGTTCCCATGAGGCACAGGGTCAGACTGATTTGCATATGGCCATGTCTGAACTGGGGTGGCAGAGTGGGCTAAAGAACGGTGATGGATCAAACTCAGATCCGTTGACTGGGAGTGAGTGTGTGATTGGTTCTGATGCTCCGTCCATCACCACCCCCATTTGTACAGCTTTCTTTGCCATAAGTTGGCAGGGTATGCTCAGACGTGAGTCCCTTGCTCACTTTGCCACTGGATTCAATCAAGCCTGGCTGAAGACAGCTGAAATGCCAGAAACCGGTCCTAGGAAGCTTGTTTTCGGTCAAGTGAAGGCATTGCTTGGCAGTTCGGGCTGGACTGTTCCCATGAGGCACAGGGTCAGACTGATTTGCATATGGCCATGTCTGAACTGGGGTGGCAGAGTGGCCTAAAGATCGGTGATGGATCAAACCCAGATCCGTTGACTGGGTGTGAGTGTTTGATTGGTTCTGATGCTCCGTCCATCACCACCCCCTTTTGTACCGCTTTGTTCGCCATAAGTTGGCAGGGTATGCTCAGACGTGAGTCCCTTTCTCACTTTGCTTCTGGATTTAAGCAAGCCTGGCTGAAGACGGCTGAAATGCCAGAAACTGGTCCTAGGAAACTTGTTTCCGGTCCAGGGAAGGCATTGCTTGGCAGTTTGGGCTGGACTGTTCCCATGAGGCACAGGGTCAGACTGATTTGCATATGGCCATGTCTGAACTGGGGTGGCAGAGTGGGCTAAAGAACGGTGATGGATCAAACCCAGATCTGTTGACTGGGTGTGAGTGTTTGATTGGTTCTGATGCTCTGTTCATCACCACCCCCTTTTGTACCGCTTTGTTTGCCATAAGTTGGTAGGGCATGCTCAGACGTGAGTCCCTTGCTCACTTTGCCACTGGATTCAAGCAAGCCTGGCTGAAGACGGATAAAATGCCAGAAACCGGTCCTAGGAAGCTTGTATTCGGTCCAGTGAAGGCATTGCTTGGCAGTTCGGGCTGGACTGTTCCCATGAGGCACAGGGTCAGACTGATTTGCATATGGCCATGTTTGAACTGGGGTGGCAGAGTGGGCAAAAAAACGGTGATGGATCAAACCCAGATTTCTTGACTGGGTGTGAGCGTTTGGTTGGTTCTGATGCAGCGTACATCACCACCCCTTTTTGTACTGCTTTCTTCGCCATAAGTTGGCAGGGTATGCTCAGACGTGAGTCCCTTGCTCACTTTGCCACTAGATTCAAGCAAGCCTGGCTGAAGACGGCTGAAATGCCAGAAACCAGTCCTAGGAAGCTTGTCTCCGGTCCAGGGAAGGCATTGCTTGGCAGTTCGGGCTGGACTGTTCCCATGAGGCACAGGGTCAGACTGATTTGCATATGGCCATGTCTGAACTGGGGTGGCAGAGTGGGCTAAAGAACGGTGATGGATCAAACCCAGATCTGTTGACTGGGTGTGAGTGTTTGATTGGTTCTGATGCTCCGTCCATCACCAGCCCCTTTTGTACCGCTTTGTTCGCCATAAGTTGGCAGGGTATGCACAGACGTGAGTCCTTTGCTCACTTTGCCACTGGATTCAAGCAAGCCTGGCTGAAGACGGCTGAAATGCCAGAAAACGGTCCTAGGAAGCTTGTTTCCGGTCCAGGGAAGGCATTGCTTGGCAGTTCGGGCTGGACTGTTCTCATAAGGCACAGGATCAGACTGATTTGCATATGGCCATGTCTGATCTGGGGTGGCAGAGTGGGCTAAAGAACGGTCATGGATCAAACCCAGATCTGTTGTCTGGGTGTGAGTGTTTGATTGGTTCTGATGCTCTGTCCATCACCACCCCCTTTTGTACCGCTTTGTTCGCCATAAGTTGGCAGGGTATGCTCAGACGTAAGTCTCTTGCTCACTTTGCCACTGGATTCAAGCAAGCCTGGCTGAAGACGGCTGAAATGCCAGAAACCGGTCCTAGGAAGCTTGTTTCCGGTCCAGGGAAGGCATTGCTTGGCAGTTCGGGCTGGACTGTTCTCATAAGGCACAGGGTCAGACTGATTTGCATATGGCCATGTCTGAACTGGGGTGGCAGAGTGGGCTAAAGAACGGTGATGGATCAAACCCAGATTTCTTGACTGGGTGTGAGTGTTTGATTGGTTCTGATGCTCCGTCCATCCCCACCCCCTTTTGTACCGCTTTGTTCGCCATAAGTTGGCAGGGTATGCTCAGACGTAAGTCTCTTGCTCACTTTGCCACTGGATTCAAGCAAGCCTGGCTGAAGACGGCTGAAATGCCAGAAACCGGTCCTAGGAAGCTTGTTTCCGGTCCAGGGAAGGCATTGCTTGGCAGTTCGGGCTGGACTGTTCCCATGAGGCACAGGGTCAGGCTGATTTGCATATGGCCATGTTTGACCTGGGGTGGTAGAGTGGGCTAAAGAACGGTGATGGATCAAACCCAGATTTCTTGACTGGGTGTGAGTGTTTGATTGGTTCTGTTGCTCCGTCCATCACCACCACCTTTTGTACCGCCTTGTTCGCCAAAAGTTGGCAGGGTATGCTCAGACGTGAGTCCCTTGCTCACTTTGCCACTGCATTCAAGCAAGCCTGGCTGAAGACGGCTGAAATGCCTGAAACTGGTCCTAGGAAGCTTGTTTCCGGTCCAGGGAAGGCATTGCTTTGCAGTTCGAGCTGGACTGTTCCCATGAAGCACAAGGTCAGACTGATTTGCATATAGCCATGTCTGATCTGGGGTGGCAGAGTGGGCTAAAGAACGGTGATGGATCAAGCCCAGATCTGTTGACTGGGTGTGAGTGTTTGATTGGTTCTAATGGTCCGTCCATCACCACCCCCTTTTTTACCGCTTTGTTCACCATAAGTTGGCAGGGTATGCTCTGACGTGAGTCCCTTGCTCACCTTGCCACTGGATTCAAGCAAGCCTGGCTGAACACGGCTGAAATGCCAGAAACCGGTCCTAGGAAGCTTGTTTCTGGTCCAGGGAAGGCATTGCTTGGCAGTTCGGGCTGGACTGTTCCCATGAGGCACAGGGTCAGACTGATTTGCATATGGCCATGTCTGAACTGGAGTGACAGAGTGGGCTAAATAACGGTGATGGATCAAACCCTGATCTGTTGACTGGGTGTGAGTGTTTGATTGGTTCTGATGCTCCGTCCATCACCACCCCCTTTTGTACCGCTTTGTTCGCCATAAGTTGGCAGGGTATACTCAGACGTGAGTCCCTTGCTCACTTTGCCACTGGATTCAAGCAAGCCTGGCTGAAGACGGCTGAAATGCCAGACACCGGTCCTAGGAAGCTTGTTTACGGTCCAGGGAAGGCATTGCTTGGCAGTTCGGGCTGGACTGTTCCCATGACGCACAGGGTCAGACTGATTCGCATATGGCCATGTTTGAACTGGGGTGTCAGAGTGGGCTAAAGAACGGTGATGGATCAAACCCAGATTTGTTGACTGGGTTTGAGTGTTTGATTGGTTCTGATGCACCGTCCATCACCACCCCCTTTTGTACCGCATTGTTCGCCATAAGTTGGCAGGGTATGCTCAGACGTGAGTCCCTTGCTCAATTTACCACTGGATTAAAGCAAGCATGGCTGAAGACGACTGAAATGCCAGAAACCGGTCCTAGGAAGCTTGTTTCCGGTCCAGGGAAGGCATTGCTTGGCAGTTCGGGCTGGACTGTTTCCATGAGGCACAGGGTCAGACTGATCTGCATATGGCCATGTCTGAACTGGGGTGGCAGAGTGGGCTAAAGAACGGTGATGGATCAAACCCAGATCGGTTGACTGGGTGTGAGTGTTTGATTGGTTCTGATGCTCTGTCCATCACCACCCCCTTTTGTACCGCTTTGTTCACCATAAGTTGGCAGGGTATGCTCAGACGTGAGTCCCTTGCTCACTTTGCCACTGGATTCAAGCAAACCTGGCTGAAGACGGCTGAAAGGTCAGAAACCGGTCCTAGGAAGCTTGTTTCCGGTCCAGGGAAGACATTCTTTGCAGTTCGGGCTGGACTGTTCCCATGAGGCACATGGTCAGACTGATTTGCATATGGCCATGTCTGAACTGGGGTGGCAGAGTAGCCTAAAGAACGGTGATGGATCAAACCCAGATCTGTTGACTGGGTGTGAGTGTTTGATTGGTTCTGATGCTCCGTTCATCACCACCCCCTTTTGTACCGCTTTGTTTGCCATGAGTTGGCAGGGCATGCTCAGACGTGAGTCCCTTGCTCACTTTGCCACTGGATTCAAGCAAGCCTGGCTGAAGATGGATAAAATGCCAGAAACCGGTCCTAGGAAGCTTGTTTCCGGTCCAGGGAAGGGATTGTTTGGCAGTTCGGGCTGGACTGTTCCCTTGAGGCACAGGGTCAGATTGATTTGCATATGGCCATGTCTGAACGGGGGTGGCAGAGTAGGCTAAAGAACGGTGAAGGATCAAACCCAGATTTTTTGACTGGGTTTGAGTGTTTGATTGGTTCTGATGCACCGTACATCACCACCCCTTTTTGTACTTCTTTGTTCGCCATAAGTTGGCAGGGTAAGCTCAGACGTGAGTCCCTTGCTCACTTTGCCACTGGATTAAAGCAAGCCTGGCTGAAGACGGCTGAAATGCCAGAAACCGGTCCTAGGAAGCTTGTTTCCAGTCCAGGGAAGGCATTGCTTGGCAGTTCGGGCTGGACTGTTCCCATGAGGCACAGGGTCAGACTGATTTGCATATGGCGATGTCTGAACTGGGGTGGCAGAGTGGGCTAAAGAACGGTGATGGATCAAACCCAGATCTGTTGACTGGGTGTGAGTGTTTGATTGGTTCTGATGCTCCGTCCGTCACCACCCCCTTTTGTACCGCTTTCTTTGCCATAAGTTGGCAAGGTATGCTCAGACGTGAGTCCCTTGCTCACTTTGCCACTGGATTCAATCAAGCCTGGCTGAAGACAGCTGAAATGCCAGAAACCGGTCCTAGGAAACTTGTTTCCGGTCCAGGGAAGGCATTGCTTGGCAGTTTGGGCTGGACTGTTCCCATGAGGCACAGGGTCAGACTGATTTGCATATGGCCATGTCTAAACTGGGGTGACAGAGTGGGCTAAAGAACGGTCATGGATCAAACCCAGATCTGTTGACTGGGTGTGAGTGTTTGATTGGTTCTGATGCTCCGTCCATCACCACCACCTTTTGTACCGCTTTGTTTGCAATAAGTTGGCAGGGTATGCTCAGACGTGAGTCCCTTGCTCACTTTGCCTCTGGATTCAAGCAAGCCTGGCTGAAGACGGCTGAAATGCCAGAAACTGGTCTTAGGAAGCTTGTTTCCACTCCAGGGAAGGCATTGCTTGGCAGTTCGGGCTGGACTGTTCTCATGAGGCACAGGGTCAGACTGATTTGCATATGGCCATGTCTGAACTGGGGTGGCAGAGTGGGCTAAAGAACGGTGAAGATCAAACTCAGATCCGTTGACTGGGAGTGAGTGTGTGATTGGTTCTGATGCTCCGTCCATCACCACCCCCATTTGTACAGCTTTCTTTGCCATAAGTTGGCAGGGTATGCTCAGACGTGAGTCCCTTGCTCACTTTGCCACTGGATTCAATCAAGCCTGGCTGAAGACAGCTGAAATGCCAGAAACCGGTCCTAGGAAGCTTGTTTTCGGTCAAGTGAAGGCATTGCTTGGCAGTTCGGGCTGGACTGTTCCCATGAGGCACAGGGTCAGACTGATTTGCATATGGCCATGTCTGAACTGGGGTGGCAGAGTGGCCTAAAGATCGGTGATGGATCAAACCCAGATCCGTTGACTGGGTGTGAGTGTTTGATTGGTTCTGATGCTCCGTCCATCACCACCCCCTTTTGTACCGCTTTGTTCGCCATAAGTTGGCAGGGTATGCTCAGACGTGAGTCCCTTTCTCACTTTGCCTCTGGATTTAAGCAAGCCTGGCTGAAGACGGCTGAAATGCCAGAAACTGGTCCTAGGAAACTTGTTTCCGGTCCAGGGAAGGCATTGCTTGGCAGTTTGGGCTGGACTGTTCCCATGAGGCACAGGGTCAGACTGATTTGCATATGGCCATGTCTGAACTGGGGTGGCAGAGTGGGCTAAAGAACGGTGATGGATCAAACCCAGATCTGTTGACCGGGTGTGAGTGTTTGATTGGTTCTGATGCTCCGTCCATCACCACCACCTTTTGTACCGCTTTGTTTGCCATAAGTTGGCAGTGTATGCTCAGACGTGAGTCCCTTGCTCACTTTGCCTCTGGATTCAAGCAAGCCTGGCTGAAGACGGCTGAAATGCCAGAAACTGGTCCTAGGAAGCTTGTTTCCGGTCCAGGGAAGGCATTGCTTGGCAATTCGGGCTGGACTGTTCCCATGAGGCACAGGGTCACACTGATTTGCATATGGCCATGTCTGAACTGGAGTGACAGAGTGGGCTAAATAACGGTGATGGATCAAACCCTGATCTGTTGACTGGGTGTGAGTGTTTGATTGGTTCTGATGCTCCGTCCATCACCACCCCCTTTTGTACCGCTTTGTTCGCCATAAGTTGGCAGGGTATGCTCAGACGTGAGTCCCTTGCTCACTTTGCCACTGGATTCAAGCAAGCCTGGCTGAAGACTGCTGAAATGCCAGACACCGGTCCTAGGAAGCTTGTTTACGGTCCAGGGAAGGCATTGCTTGGCAGTTCGGGCTGGACTGTTCCCATGACGCACAGGGTCAGACTGATTCGCATATGGCCATGTTTGAACTGGGGTGTCAGAGTGGGCTAAAGAACGGTGATGGATCAAACCCAGATTTGTTGACTAGGTTTGAGTGTTTGATTGGTTCTGATGCACCGTCCATCACCACCCCCTTTTGTACCGCATTGTTCGCCATAAATTGGCAGGGTATGCTCAGACGTGAGTCCCTTGCTCACTTTGCCACTGGATTAAAGCAAGCATGGCTGAAGACGACTGAAATGCCAGAAACCGGTCCTAGGAAGCTTGTTTCCGGTCCAGGGAAGGCATTGCTTGGCAGTTCGGGCTGGACTGTTTCCATGAGGCACAGGGTCAGACTGATCTGCAAATGGCCATGTCTGAACTGGGGTGGCAGAGTGGGCTAAAGAACGGTGATGGATCAAACCCAGATCGGTTGACTGGGTGTGAGTGTTTGATTGGTTCTGATGCTCTGTCCATCACCACCCCCTTTTGTACCGCTTTGTTCACCATAAGTTGGCAGGGTATGCTCAGACGTGAGTCCCTTGCTCACTTTGCCACTGGATTCAAGCAAGCCTGGCTGAAGACGGCTGAAAGGTCAGAAACCGGTCCTAGGAAGCTTGTTTCCGGTCCAGGGAAGACATTCTTTGCAGTTCGGGCTGGACTGTTCCCATGAGGCACATGGTCAGACTGATTTGCATATGGCCATGTCTGAACTGGGGTGGCAGAGTAGCCTAAAGAACGGTGATGGATCAAACCCAGATCTGTTGACTGGGTGTGAGTGTTTGATTGGTTCTGATGCTCCGTCCATCACCACCACCTTTTGTACCGCTTTGTTTGCCATAAGTTGGCAGTGTATGCTCAGACGTGAGTCCCTTGCTCACTTTGCCTCTGGATTCAAGCAAGCCTGGCTGAAGACGGCTGAAATGCCAGAAACTGGTCCTAGGAAGCTTGTTTCCGGTCCAGGGAAGGCATTGCTTGGCAATTCGGGCTGGACTGTTCCCATGAGGCACAGTGTCAGACTGATTTGCATATGGCCATGTCTGAACTGGGGTGGCAGAGTGGGCTAAAGAACGGTGATGGATCAAACCCAGATCTGTTGACTGGGTGTGAGTGTTTGATTGGTTCTGATGCTCCGTCCATCACCACCACCTTTTGTACCGCTTTGTTTGCCATAAGTTTGCAGGGTATGCTCAGACGTGAGTCCCTTGCTCACTTTGCCTCTGGATTCAAGCAAGCCTGGCTGAAGACGGCTGAAATGCCAGAAACTGGTCTTAGGAAGCTTGTTTCCGGTCCAGGGAAGGCATTGCTTGGCAGTTCGGGCTGGACTGTTCCCATGAGGCACAGGGTCAGACTGATTTGCATATGGCAATGTCTGAACTGGGGTGGCAGAGTGGGCTAAAGAACGATGATGGATCAAACCCAGATCTGTTGACTGGGTGTGAGTGTTTGATTGGTTCTGATGCTCCGTCCATCACCACCCCCTTTTGTACCACTTTGTTTGCCATAAGTTGGAAGGGTATGCTCAGACGTGAGTCCCTTGCTCACGTTGCCACTGGATTCAAGCAAGCCTGGCTGAAGACGGCTGAAATGCCAGAAACCGGACCTAGGAAGCTTGTTTCCGGTCCAGGGAAGGCATTGCTTGGCAGTTCGGGCTGGAATGTTCCCATGAGGCACAGGGTCAGACTGATTTGCATACGGCCATGTCTGAACTGGGGTGGCAGAGTGGGCTAAAGAACGGTGATGGATCAATCTCAGATCCGTTGACTGGGAGTGAGTGTGTGATTGGTTCTGATGCTCCGTCCATCACCACCCCCATTTGTACCGCTTTCTTTGCCATAAGTTGGCAGGGTATGCTCAGACGTGAGTCCCTTGCTCACTTTGCCACTGGATTCAATCAAGCCTGGCTGAAGACAGCTGAAATGCCAGAAACCGGTCCTAGGAAGCTTGTTTTCGGTCCAGTGAAGGCATTGCTTGGCAGTTCGGGCTGGGCTGTTCCCATGAGGCACAGGGTCAGACTGATTTGCATATGGCCATGTCTGAACTGGGGTGGCAGAGTGGGCTAAAGAACGGTGATGGATCAAACCCAGATCTGTTGACTTGGTGTGAGTGTTTGATTGGTTCTGATGCTCCGTCCATCACCACCCCCTTTTGTACCGCTTTGTTTGCCATAAGTTGGCAGGGTATGCTCAGACGTGAGTCCCTTGCTCACTTTGCCTCTGGATTCAAGCAAGCCTGGCTGAACACGGCTGAAATGCCAGAAACTGGTCCTAGGAAGCTTGTTCCCGGTCCAGGGAAAGCATTGCTTGGCAGCTTGGGATGGACTGTTCCCATGAGGCACAGGGTCAGACTGATTTGCATATGGCCATGTCTGAACTGGGGAGGCAGAGTGGGCTAAAGAACGGTGATGGATCAAACTCAGATCCGTTGACTGGGAGTGAGTGTGTGATTGGTTCTGATGCTCCGTCCATCACCACCCCCATTTGTACCGCTTTCTTTGCCATAAGTTGGCAGGGTATGCTCAGACGTGAGTCCCTTGCTCACTTTGCCACTGGATTCAATCAAGCCTGGCTGAAGACAGCTGAAATGCCAGAAACCGGTCCTAGGAAGCTTGTTTTCGGTCCAGTGAAGGCATTGCTTGGCAGTTCGGGCCGGACTGTTCCCATGAGGCACAGGGTCAGACTGATTTGCATATGGCCCATGTCTGAACTGGGGTGGCAGAGTGGCCTAAAGATCGGTGATGGATCAAACCCAGATCTGTTGACTGGGTGTGATTGTTTGATTGGTTCTGATGCTCCGTCCATCACCACCCCCTTTTGTACCGCTTTGTTCGCCATAAGTTGGCAGGGTATGCTCAGACGTGAGTCCCTTTCTCACTTTGCCTCTGGATTTAAGCAAGCCTGGCTGAAGACGGCTGAAATGCCAGAAACTGGTCCTAGGAAACTTGTTTCCGGTCCAGGGAAGGCATTGCTTGGCAGTTTGGGCTGGACTGTTCCCATGAGGCACAGGGTCAGACTGATTTGCATATGGCCATGTCTGAACTCGGGTGGCAGAGTGGGCTAAAGAACGGTGATGGATAAAACCTAGATCTGTTGACCGGGTGTGAGTGTTTGATTGGTTCTGATGCTCCGTCCATCCCCACCACCTTTTGTACCGCTTTGTATGCCATAAGTTGGCAGGGTATGCTCAGACGTTAGTCCCTTGCTCACTTTGCCTCTGGATTCAAGCAAGCCTGGCTGAAGACGGCTGAAATGCCAGAAACTGGTCCTAGGAAGCTTGTTTCCGGTCCAGGGAAGGCATTGCTTGGCAATTCGGGCTGGACTGTTCCCATAAGGCACAGGGTCAGACTGATTTGCATATGGCAATGTCTGAACTGGGGTGGCAGAGTGGGCTAAAGAACGGTGATGGATCAAACCCAGATCTGTTGACTGGGTGTGAGTGTTTGATTGGTTCTGATGCTCCGTCCATCACCACCACCTTTTGTACCGCTTTGTTTGCCATAAGTTTGCAGGGTATGCTCAGACATGAGTCCCTTGCTCACTTTGCCTCTGGATTCAAGCAAGCCTGGCTGAAGACGGCTGAAATGCCAGAAACCGGACCTAGGAAGCTTGTTTCCGATCCAGGGAAGGCATTGCTTGGCAGTTCGGGCTGGACTGTTCCCATGAGGCACAGGGTCAGACTGATTTGCATATGGCCATGTCTGAACTGGGGTGGCAGAGTGGTTTAAAGAACGGTGATGGATCAAACCCAGATCTGTTGACTGGGTGTGAGTGTTTGATTGGTTCTGATGCTCCGTCCATCACCACCCCCTTTTGCACCGCTTTGTTGGCCATAAGTTGGCAGGGTATGCTCAGACGTGAGTCCCTTTCTCACTTTGCCTCTGGATTTAAGCAAGCCTGGCTGAAGACGGCTGAAATGCCAGAAACTGGTCCTAGGAAACTTGTTTCCGGTCCAGGGAAGGCATTGCTTGGCAGTTTGGGCTGGACTGTTCCCATGAGGCACAGGGTCAGACTGATTTGCATATGGCCATGTCTGAACTGGGGTGGCAGAGTGGGCTAAAGAACGGTGATGGATCAAACCCAGATCTGTTGACCGGGTGTGAGTGTTTGATTGGTTCTGATGCTCCGTCCATCACCACCCCCTTTTGTACCGCTTTGTTTGCCATAAGTTGGCAGGGTATGCTCAGACGTGAGTCCCTTGCTCACTTTGCCTCTGGATTCAAGCAAGCCTGGCTGAACACGGCTGAAATGCCAGAAACTGGTCCTAGGAAGCTTGTTCCCGGTCCAGGGAAAGCATTGCTTGGCAGCTTGGGATGGACTGTTCCCATGAGGCACAGGGTCAGACTGATTTGCATATGGCCATGTCTGAACTGGGGAGGCAGAGTGGGCTAAAGAACGGTGATGGATCAAACTCAGATCCGTTGACTGGGAGTGAGTGTGTGATTGGTTCTGATGCTCCGTCCATCACCACCCCCATTTGTACCGCTTTCTTTGCCATAAGTTGGCAGGGTATGCTCAGACGTGAGTCCCTTGCTCACTTTGCCACTGGATTCAATCAAGCCTGGCTGAAGACAGCTGAAATGCCAGAAACCGGTCCTAGGAAGCTTGTTTTCGGTCCAGTGAAGGCATTGCTTGGCAGTTCGGGCCGGACTGTTCCCATGAGGCACAGGGTCAGACTGATTTGCATATGGCCCATGTCTGAACTGGGGTGGCAGAGTGGCCTAAAGATCGGTGATGGATCAAACCCAGATCTGTTGACTGGGTGTGATTGTTTGATTGGTTCTGATGCTCCGTCCATCACCACCCCCTTTTGTACCGCTTTGTTCGCCATAAGTTGGCAGGGTATGCTCAGACGTGAGTCCCTTTCTCACTTTGCCTCTGGATTTAAGCAAGCCTGGCTGAAGACGGCTGAAATGCCAGAAACTGGTCCTAGGAAACTTGTTTCCGGTCCAGGGAAGGCATTGCTTGGCAGTTTGGGCTGGACTGTTCCCATGAGGCACAGGGTCAGACTGATTTGCATATGGCCATGTCTGAACTCGGGTGGCAGAGTGGGCTAAAGAACGGTGATGGATAAAACCTAGATCTGTTGACCGGGTGTGAGTGTTTGATTGGTTCTGATGCTCCGTCCATCCCCACCACCTTTTGTACCGCTTTGTATGCCATAAGTTGGCAGGGTATGCTCAGACGTTAGTCCCTTGCTCACTTTGCCTCTGGATTCAAGCAAGCCTGGCTGAAGACGGCTGAAATGCCAGAAACTGGTCCTAGGAAGCTTGTTTCCGGTCCAGGGAAGGCATTGCTTGGCAATTCGGGCTGGACTGTTCCCATAAGGCACAGGGTCAGACTGATTTGCATATGGCAATGTCTGAACTGGGGTGGCAGAGTGGGCTAAAGAACGGTGATGGATCAAACCCAGATCTGTTGACTGGGTGTGAGTGTTTGATTGGTTCTGATGCTCCGTCCATCACCACCACCTTTTGTACCGCTTTGTTTGCCATAAGTTTGCAGGGTATGCTCAGACATGAGTCCCTTGCTCACTTTGCCTCTGGATTCAAGCAAGCCTGGCTGAAGACGGCTGAAATGCCAGAAACCGGACCTAGGAAGCTTGTTTCCGATCCAGGGAAGGCATTGCTTGGCAGTTCGGGCTGGACTGTTCCCATGAGGCACAGGGTCAGACTGATTTGCATATGGCCATGTCTGAACTGGGGTGGCAGAGTGGTTTAAAGAACGGTGATGGATCAAACCCAGATCTGTTGACTGGGTGTGAGTGTTTGATTGGTTCTGATGCTCCGTCCATCACCACCCCCTTTTGCACCGCTTTGTTGGCCATAAGTTGGCAGGGTATGCTCAGACGTGAGTCCCTTTCTCACTTTGCCTCTGGATTTAAGCAAGCCTGGCTGAAGACGGCTGAAATGCCAGAAACTGGTCCTAGGAAACTTGTTTCCGGTCCAGGGAAGGCATTGCTTGGCAGTTTGGGCTGGACTGTTCCCATGAGGCACAGGGTCAGACTGATTTGCATATGGCCATGTCTGAACTGGGGTGGCAGAGTGGGCTAAAGAACGGTGATGGATCAAACCCAGATCTGTTGACCGGGTGTGAGTGTTTGATTGGTTCTGATGCTCCGTCCATCACCACCACCTTTTGTACCGCTTTGTTTGCCATAAGTTGGCAGTGTATGCTCAGACGTGAGTCGCTTGCTCACTTTGCCTCTGGATTCAAGCAAGCCTGGCTGAAGACGGCTGAAATGCCAGAAACTGGTCCTAGGAAGCTTGTTTCCGGTCCAGGGAAGGCATTGCTTGGCAATTCGGGCTGGACTGTTCCCATAAGGCACAGGGTCAGACTGATTTGCATATGGCAATGTCTGAACTGGGGTGGCAGAGTGGGCTAAAGAACGGTGATGGATCAAACCCAGATCTGTTGACTTGGTGTGAGTGTTTGATTGGTTCTGATGCTCCGTCCATCACCACCCCCTTTTGTACCGCTTTGTTCGCCATAAGTTGGCAGGGTATGCTCAGACGTGAGTCCCTTTCTCACTTTGCCTCTGGATTTAAGCAAGCCTGGCTGAAAACAGCTGAAATGCCAGAAACCGGTCCTAGGAAGCTTGTTTTCGGTCCAGGGAAGGCATTGCTTGGCAGTTTGGGCTGGACTGTTCCCATGAGGCACAGGGTCAGACTGATTTGCATATGGCTATGTCTGAACTGGGGTGGCAGAGTGGGCTAAAGAACGGTGATGGATAAAACCTAGATCTGTTGACCGGGTGTGAGTGTTTGATTGGTTCTGATGCTCCGTCCATCCCCACCACCTTTTGTACCGCTTTGTTTGCCATAAGTTGGCAGGGTATGCTCAGACGTGAGTCCCTTGCTCACTTTGCCTCTGGATTCAAGCAAGCCTGGCTGAAGACGGCTGAAATGCCAGAAACTGGTCCTAGGAAGCTTGTTTCCGGTCCAGGGAAGGCATTGCTTGGCAATTCGGGCTGGACTGTTCCCATAAGGCACAGGGTCAGACTGATTTGCATATGGCAATGTCTGAACTGGGGTGGCAGAGTGGGCTAAAGAACGGTGATGGATGAAACCCAGATCTGTTGACTGGGTGTGAGTGTTTGATTGGTTCTGATGCTCCGTCCATCACCACCACCTTTTGTACCGCTTTGTTTGCCATAAGTTTGCAGGGTATGCTCAGACATGAGTCCCTTGCTCACTTTGCCTCTGGATTCAAGCAAGCCTGGCTGAAGACGGCTGAAATGCCAGAAACCGGACCTAGGAAGCTTGTTTCCGATCCAGGGAAGGCATTGCTTGGCAGTTCGGGCTGGACTGTTCCCATGAGGCACAGGGTCAGACTGATTTGCATATGGCCATGTCTGAACTGGGGTGGCAGACTGGGCTAAAGAACGGTGATGGATCAAACCCAGATCTGTTGACTTGGTGTGAGTGTTTGATTGGTTCTGATGCTCCGTCCATCACCACCCCCTTTTGTACCGCTTTGTTTGCCATAAGTTGGCAGGGTATGCTCAGACGTGAGTCCCTTGCTCACTTTGCCTCTGGATTCAAGCAAGCCTGGCTGAACACAGCTGAAATGCCAGAAATTGGTCCTAGGAAGCTTGTTTCCGGTCCAGGGAAAGCATTGCTTGGCAGTTTGGGCTGGATTGTTCCCACGAGGCACAGGGTCAGACTGATTTGCATATGGCCATGTCTGAACTGGGGTGGCAGAGTGGGCTAAAGAACGGTGATGGATCAAACCCAGATCTGTTGACTGGGTGTGAGTGTTTGATTGGTTCTGATGCTCCGATCATCCCCACCCCCTTTTGTACCGCTTTGTTCGCCATAAGTTGGCAGGGTATGCTCAGACGTAAGTCCCTTGCTCACTTTGCCACTGGATTCAAGCAAGCCTGGCTGAAGACGGGTGAAATACCAGAAACCGGTCCTAGGAAGCTTGTTTCCGGTCCAGGGAAGGCATTGCTTGGCAGTCGGGCTGGACTGTTCCCATGAGGCACAGGGTCAGACTGATTTGCATATGGCCATGTCTGAACTGGGGTAGCAGAGTGGGCTAAAGAACGGTGATGGATCAAGCCCAGATCTGTTAACTGGGTGTGAGTGTGTGATTGGTTCTGATGCTCCGTCCATCACCACCCCCTTTTGTACTGTTTTGTTCGCCATAAGTTGGCAGGGTATGCTCAGACGTGAGTCCCTTGCTCACTTTGCCACTGGTTTCAAGCAAGCCTGGCTGAAGACGGCTGAGATGCCAGAAACCGGTCCTAGGAAGCTTGTTTCCGGTCCAGGGAAGGCATTGCTTGGCAGTTCGGGCTGGACTGTTCTCATAAGGCACAGGGTCAGACTGATTTGCATATGGCCATGTCTGAACTGGGGTGGCAGAGTGGGCTAAAGAACGGTGATGGATCAAACCCAGATCTATTGACTGGGTGTGAGTGTTTGATTGGTTCTGCTGATCCGTCCATCACCACCCCCTTTTGTACCGCTTTGTTCGCCATAAGTTGGCAGGGTATGCTCAGACGTAAGTCTCTAGCTCACTTTGCCACTGGATTCAAGTAAGCCTGGCTGAAGATGGCTCAAATGCCAGAAACCGGTCCTAGAAAGCTTGTTTCCGGTCCAGGGAAGGGATTGCTTGGCAGTTTGGGCTGGACTGTTCTCATGAGGCACAGGGTCAGACTGATTTGCATATGGCCATGTCTGATCTGGGGTGGCAGAGTGGGCTAAAGAACGGTGATGGATCAAACCCACATCTGTTGACTGGGTGTGAGTGTTTGATTGGTTCTGATGCTTCGTCCATCACCACCCCCTTTTGTATTGCTTTGTTCGCCATAAGTTGGCAGGGTATGCTCAGACGTGAGTCCCATGCTCACTTTGCCGCTGGATTCAAGCAAGCCTGGCTGAAGACGGTTAAAATGCCAGAAACCGGTTCTAGGAAGCTTGTTTCCTGTTCAGGGAAGGCATTGCTTGGCAGTTTGGGCTGGACTGTTCCCATAAGGCACAGGTTCAGACTGTTTTGCATATGGCCATGTCTGAACTGGGGTGGCAGAGTGGGCTAAAGAACGGTGATGGATCAAACCCAGATCTGTTGACTGGGTGTGAGTGTTTGATTGGTTCTGATGCTCCGTCCATCACCACCACCTTTTGTACCGCTTTGTTTGCCATAAGTTTGCAGGGTATGCTCAGACGTGAGTCCCTTGCTCACTTTGCCTCTGGATTCAAGCAAGCCTGGCTGAAGACGGCTGAAATGCCAGAAACTGGTCTTAGGAAGCTTGTTTCCGGTCCAGGGAAGGCATTGCTTGGCAGTTCGGGCTGGACTGTTCCCATGAGGCACAGGGTCAGACTGATTTGCATATGGCAATGTCTGAACTGGGGTGGCAGAGTGGGCTAAAGAACGATGATGGATCAAACCCAGATCTGTTGACTGGGTGTGAGTGTTTGATTGGTTCTGATGCTCCGTCCATCACCACCCCCTTTTGTACCACTTTGTTTGCCATAAGTTGGAAGGGTATGCTCAGACGTGAGTCCCTTGCTCACGTTGCCACTGGATTCAAGCAAGCCTGGCTGAAGACGGCTGAAATGCCAGAAACCGGACCTAGGAAGCTTGTTTCCGGTCCAGGGAAGGCATTGCTTGGCAGTTCGGGCTGGAATGTTCCCATGAGGCACAGGGTCAGACTGATTTGCATACGGCCATGTCTGAACTGGGGTGGCAGAGTGGGCTAAAGAACGGTGATGGATCAATCTCAGATCCGTTGACTGGGAGTGAGTGTGTGATTGGTTCTGATGCTCCGTCCATCACCACCCCCATTTGTACCGCTTTCTTTGCCATAAGTTGGCAGGGTATGCTCAGACGTGAGTCCCTTGCTCACTTTGCCACTGGATTCAATCAAGCCTGGCTGAAGACAGCTGAAATGCCAGAAACCGGTCCTAGGAAGCTTGTTTTCGGTCCAGTGAAGGCATTGCTTGGCAGTTCGGGCTGGGCTGTTCCCATGAGGCACAGGGTCAGACTGATTTGCATATGGCCATGTCTGAACTGGGGTGGCAGAGTGGGCTAAAGAACGGTGATGGATCAAACCCAGATCTGTTGACTTGGTGTGAGTGTTTGATTGGTTCTGATGCTCCGTCCATCACCACCCCCTTTTGTACCGCTTTGTTTGCCATAAGTTGGCAGGGTATGCTCAGACGTGAGTCCCTTGCTCACTTTGCCTCTGGATTCAAGCAAGCCTGGCTGAACACGGCTGAAATGCCAGAAACTGGTCCTAGGAAGCTTGTTCCCGGTCCAGGGAAAGCATTGCTTGGCAGCTTGGGATGGACTGTTCCCATGAGGCACAGGGTCAGACTGATTTGCATATGGCCATGTCTGAACTGGGGAGGCAGAGTGGGCTAAAGAACGGTGATGGATCAAACTCAGATCCGTTGACTGGGAGTGAGTGTGTGATTGGTTCTGATGCTCCGTCCATCACCACCCCCATTTGTACCGCTTTCTTTGCCATAAGTTGGCAGGGTATGCTCAGACGTGAGTCCCTTGCTCACTTTGCCACTGGATTCAATCAAGCCTGGCTGAAGACAGCTGAAATGCCAGAAACCGGTCCTAGGAAGCTTGTTTTCGGTCCAGTGAAGGCATTGCTTGGCAGTTCGGGCCGGACTGTTCCCATGAGGCACAGGGTCAGACTGATTTGCATATGGCCCATGTCTGAACTGGGGTGGCAGAGTGGCCTAAAGATCGGTGATGGATCAAACCCAGATCTGTTGACTGGGTGTGATTGTTTGATTGGTTCTGATGCTCCGTCCATCACCACCCCCTTTTGTACCGCTTTGTTCGCCATAAGTTGGCAGGGTATGCTCAGACGTGAGTCCCTTTCTCACTTTGCCTCTGGATTTAAGCAAGCCTGGCTGAAGACGGCTGAAATGCCAGAAACTGGTCCTAGGAAACTTGTTTCCGGTCCAGGGAAGGCATTGCTTGGCAGTTTGGGCTGGACTGTTCCCATGAGGCACAGGGTCAGACTGATTTGCATATGGCCATGTCTGAACTCGGGTGGCAGAGTGGGCTAAAGAACGGTGATGGATAAAACCTAGATCTGTTGACCGGGTGTGAGTGTTTGATTGGTTCTGATGCTCCGTCCATCCCCACCACCTTTTGTACCGCTTTGTATGCCATAAGTTGGCAGGGTATGCTCAGACGTTAGTCCCTTGCTCACTTTGCCTCTGGATTCAAGCAAGCCTGGCTGAAGACGGCTGAAATGCCAGAAACTGGTCCTAGGAAGCTTGTTTCCGGTCCAGGGAAGGCATTGCTTGGCAATTCGGGCTGGACTGTTCCCATAAGGCACAGGGTCAGACTGATTTGCATATGGCAATGTCTGAACTGGGGTGGCAGAGTGGGCTAAAGAACGGTGATGGATCAAACCCAGATCTGTTGACTGGGTGTGAGTGTTTGATTGGTTCTGATGCTCCGTCCATCACCACCACCTTTTGTACCGCTTTGTTTGCCATAAGTTTGCAGGGTATGCTCAGACATGAGTCCCTTGCTCACTTTGCCTCTGGATTCAAGCAAGCCTGGCTGAAGACGGCTGAAATGCCAGAAACCGGACCTAGGAAGCTTGTTTCCGATCCAGGGAAGGCATTGCTTGGCAGTTCGGGCTGGACTGTTCCCATGAGGCACAGGGTCAGACTGATTTGCATATGGCCATGTCTGAACTGGGGTGGCAGAGTGGTTTAAAGAACGGTGATGGATCAAACCCAGATCTGTTGACTGGGTGTGAGTGTTTGATTGGTTCTGATGCTCCGTCCATCACCACCCCCTTTTGCACCGCTTTGTTGGCCATAAGTTGGCAGGGTATGCTCAGACGTGAGTCCCTTTCTCACTTTGCCTCTGGATTTAAGCAAGCCTGGCTGAAGACGGCTGAAATGCCAGAAACTGGTCCTAGGAAACTTGTTTCCGGTCCAGGGAAGGCATTGCTTGGCAGTTTGGGCTGGACTGTTCCCATGAGGCACAGGGTCAGACTGATTTGCATATGGCCATGTCTGAACTGGGGTGGCAGAGTGGGCTAAAGAACGGTGATGGATCAAACCCAGATCTGTTGACCGGGTGTGAGTGTTTGATTGGTTCTGATGCTCCGTCCATCACCACCCCCTTTTGTACCGCTTTGTTTGCCATAAGTTGGCAGGGTATGCTCAGACGTGAGTCCCTTGCTCACTTTGCCTCTGGATTCAAGCAAGCCTGGCTGAACACGGCTGAAATGCCAGAAACTGGTCCTAGGAAGCTTGTTCCCGGTCCAGGGAAAGCATTGCTTGGCAGCTTGGGATGGACTGTTCCCATGAGGCACAGGGTCAGACTGATTTGCATATGGCCATGTCTGAACTGGGGAGGCAGAGTGGGCTAAAGAACGGTGATGGATCAAACTCAGATCCGTTGACTGGGAGTGAGTGTGTGATTGGTTCTGATGCTCCGTCCATCACCACCCCCATTTGTACCGCTTTCTTTGCCATAAGTTGGCAGGGTATGCTCAGACGTGAGTCCCTTGCTCACTTTGCCACTGGATTCAATCAAGCCTGGCTGAAGACAGCTGAAATGCCAGAAACCGGTCCTAGGAAGCTTGTTTTCGGTCCAGTGAAGGCATTGCTTGGCAGTTCGGGCCGGACTGTTCCCATGAGGCACAGGGTCAGACTGATTTGCATATGGCCCATGTCTGAACTGGGGTGGCAGAGTGGCCTAAAGATCGGTGATGGATCAAACCCAGATCTGTTGACTGGGTGTGATTGTTTGATTGGTTCTGATGCTCCGTCCATCACCACCCCCTTTTGTACCGCTTTGTTCGCCATAAGTTGGCAGGGTATGCTCAGACGTGAGTCCCTTTCTCACTTTGCCTCTGGATTTAAGCAAGCCTGGCTGAAGACGGCTGAAATGCCAGAAACTGGTCCTAGGAAACTTGTTTCCGGTCCAGGGAAGGCATTGCTTGGCAGTTTGGGCTGGACTGTTCCCATGAGGCACAGGGTCAGACTGATTTGCATATGGCCATGTCTGAACTCGGGTGGCAGAGTGGGCTAAAGAACGGTGATGGATAAAACCTAGATCTGTTGACCGGGTGTGAGTGTTTGATTGGTTCTGATGCTCCGTCCATCCCCACCACCTTTTGTACCGCTTTGTATGCCATAAGTTGGCAGGGTATGCTCAGACGTTAGTCCCTTGCTCACTTTGCCTCTGGATTCAAGCAAGCCTGGCTGAAGACGGCTGAAATGCCAGAAACTGGTCCTAGGAAGCTTGTTTCCGGTCCAGGGAAGGCATTGCTTGGCAATTCGGGCTGGACTGTTCCCATAAGGCACAGGGTCAGACTGATTTGCATATGGCAATGTCTGAACTGGGGTGGCAGAGTGGGCTAAAGAACGGTGATGGATCAAACCCAGATCTGTTGACTGGGTGTGAGTGTTTGATTGGTTCTGATGCTCCGTCCATCACCACCACCTTTTGTACCGCTTTGTTTGCCATAAGTTTGCAGGGTATGCTCAGACATGAGTCCCTTGCTCACTTTGCCTCTGGATTCAAGCAAGCCTGGCTGAAGACGGCTGAAATGCCAGAAACCGGACCTAGGAAGCTTGTTTCCGATCCAGGGAAGGCATTGCTTGGCAGTTCGGGCTGGACTGTTCCCATGAGGCACAGGGTCAGACTGATTTGCATATGGCCATGTCTGAACTGGGGTGGCAGAGTGGTTTAAAGAACGGTGATGGATCAAACCCAGATCTGTTGACTGGGTGTGAGTGTTTGATTGGTTCTGATGCTCCGTCCATCACCACCCCCTTTTGCACCGCTTTGTTGGCCATAAGTTGGCAGGGTATGCTCAGACGTGAGTCCCTTTCTCACTTTGCCTCTGGATTTAAGCAAGCCTGGCTGAAGACGGCTGAAATGCCAGAAACTGGTCCTAGGAAACTTGTTTCCGGTCCAGGGAAGGCATTGCTTGGCAGTTTGGGCTGGACTGTTCCCATGAGGCACAGGGTCAGACTGATTTGCATATGGCCATGTCTGAACTGGGGTGGCAGAGTGGGCTAAAGAACGGTGATGGATCAAACCCAGATCTGTTGACCGGGTGTGAGTGTTTGATTGGTTCTGATGCTCCGTCCATCACCACCACCTTTTGTACCGCTTTGTTTGCCATAAGTTGGCAGTGTATGCTCAGACGTGAGTCGCTTGCTCACTTTGCCTCTGGATTCAAGCAAGCCTGGCTGAAGACGGCTGAAATGCCAGAAACTGGTCCTAGGAAGCTTGTTTCCGGTCCAGGGAAGGCATTGCTTGGCAATTCGGGCTGGACTGTTCCCATAAGGCACAGGGTCAGACTGATTTGCATATGGCAATGTCTGAACTGGGGTGGCAGAGTGGGCTAAAGAACGGTGATGGATCAAACCCAGATCTGTTGACTTGGTGTGAGTGTTTGATTGGTTCTGATGCTCCGTCCATCACCACCCCCTTTTGTACCGCTTTGTTCGCCATAAGTTGGCAGGGTATGCTCAGACGTGAGTCCCTTTCTCACTTTGCCTCTGGATTTAAGCAAGCCTGGCTGAAAACAGCTGAAATGCCAGAAACCGGTCCTAGGAAGCTTGTTTTCGGTCCAGGGAAGGCATTGCTTGGCAGTTTGGGCTGGACTGTTCCCATGAGGCACAGGGTCAGACTGATTTGCATATGGCTATGTCTGAACTGGGGTGGCAGAGTGGGCTAAAGAACGGTGATGGATAAAACCTAGATCTGTTGACCGGGTGTGAGTGTTTGATTGGTTCTGATGCTCCGTCCATCCCCACCACCTTTTGTACCGCTTTGTTTGCCATAAGTTGGCAGGGTATGCTCAGACGTGAGTCCCTTGCTCACTTTGCCTCTGGATTCAAGCAAGCCTGGCTGAAGACGGCTGAAATGCCAGAAACTGGTCCTAGGAAGCTTGTTTCCGGTCCAGGGAAGGCATTGCTTGGCAATTCGGGCTGGACTGTTCCCATAAGGCACAGGGTCAGACTGATTTGCATATGGCAATGTCTGAACTGGGGTGGCAGAGTGGGCTAAAGAACGGTGATGGATGAAACCCAGATCTGTTGACTGGGTGTGAGTGTTTGATTGGTTCTGATGCTCCGTCCATCACCACCACCTTTTGTACCGCTTTGTTTGCCATAAGTTTGCAGGGTATGCTCAGACATGAGTCCCTTGCTCACTTTGCCTCTGGATTCAAGCAAGCCTGGCTGAAGACGGCTGAAATGCCAGAAACCGGACCTAGGAAGCTTGTTTCCGATCCAGGGAAGGCATTGCTTGGCAGTTCGGGCTGGACTGTTCCCATGAGGCACAGGGTCAGACTGATTTGCATATGGCCATGTCTGAACTGGGGTGGCAGAGTGGGCTAAAGAACGGTGATGGATCAAACTCAGATCCGTTGACTGGGAGTGAGTGTGTGATTGGTTCTGATGCTCTGTCCATCACCACCCCCATTTGTACCGCTTTCTTTGCCATAAGTTGGCAGGGTATGCTCAGACGTGAGTCCCTTTCTCACTTTGCCTCTGGATTTAAGCAAGCCTGGCTGAAGACGGCTGAAATGCCAGAAACTGGTCCTAGGAAACTTGTTTCCGGTCCAGGGAAGGCATTGCTTGGCAGTTTGGGCTGGACTGTTCCCATGAGGCACAGGGTCAGACTGATTTGCATATGGCCATGTCTGAACTCGGGTGGCAGAGTGGGCTAAAGAACGGTGATGGATAAAACCTAGATCTGTTGACCGGGTGTGAGTGTTTGATTGGTTCTGATGCTCCGTCCATCCCCACCACCTTTTGTACCGCTTTGTATGCCATAAGTTGGCAGGGTATGCTCAGACGTTAGTCCCTTGCTCACTTTGCCTCTGGATTCAAGCAAGCCTGGCTGAAGACGGCTGAAATGCCAGAAACTGGTCCTAGGAAGCTTGTTTCCGGTCCAGGGAAGGCATTGCTTGGCAATTCGGGCTGGACTGTTCCCATAAGGCACAGGGTCAGACTGATTTGCATATGGCAATGTCTGAACTGGGGTGGCAGAGTGGGCTAAAGAACGGTGATGGATCAAACCCAGATCTGTTGACTGGGTGTGAGTGTTTGATTGGTTCTGATGCTCCGTCCATCACCACCACCTTTTGTACCGCTTTGTTTGCCATAAGTTTGCAGGGTATGCTCAGACATGAGTCCCTTGCTCACTTTGCCTCTGGATTCAAGCAAGCCTGGCTGAAGACGGCTGAAATGCCAGAAACCGGACCTAGGAAGCTTGTTTCCGATCCAGGGAAGGCATTGCTTGGCAGTTCGGGCTGGACTGTTCCCATGAGGCACAGGGTCAGACTGATTTGCATATGGCCATGTCTGAACTGGGGTGGCAGAGTGGTTTAAAGAACGGTGATGGATCAAACCCAGATCTGTTGACTGGGTGTGAGTGTTTGATTGGTTCTGATGCTCCGTCCATCACCACCCCCTTTTGCACCGCTTTGTTGGCCATAAGTTGGCAGGGTATGCTCAGACGTGAGTCCCTTTCTCACTTTGCCTCTGGATTTAAGCAAGCCTGGCTGAAGACGGCTGAAATGCCAGAAACTGGTCCTAGGAAACTTGTTTCCGGTCCAGGGAAGGCATTGCTTGGCAGTTTGGGCTGGACTGTTCCCATGAGGCACAGGGTCAGACTGATTTGCATATGGCCATGTCTGAACTGGGGTGGCAGAGTGGGCTAAAGAACGGTGATGGATCAAACCCAGATCTGTTGACCGGGTGTGAGTGTTTGATTGGTTCTGATGCTCCGTCCATCACCACCACCTTTTGTACCGCTTTGTTTGCCATAAGTTGGCAGTGTATGCTCAGACGTGAGTCGCTTGCTCACTTTGCCTCTGGATTCAAGCAAGCCTGGCTGAAGACGGCTGAAATGCCAGAAACTGGTCCTAGGAAGCTTGTTTCCGGTCCAGGGAAGGCATTGCTTGGCAATTCGGGCTGGACTGTTCCCATAAGGCACAGGGTCAGACTGATTTGCATATGGCAATGTCTGAACTGGGGTGGCAGAGTGGGCTAAAGAACGGTGATGGATCAAACCCAGATCTGTTGACTTGGTGTGAGTGTTTGATTGGTTCTGATGCTCCGTCCATCACCACCCCCTTTTGTACCGCTTTGTTTGCCATAAGTTGGCAGGGTATGCTCAGACGTGAGTCCCTTGCTCACTTTGCCTCTGGATTCAAGCAAGCCTGGCTGAACACAGCTGAAATGCCAGAAATTGGTCCTAGGAAGCTTGTTTCCGGTCCAGGGAAAGCATTGCTTGGCAGTTTGGGCTGGATTGTTCCCACGAGGCACAGGGTCAGACTGATTTGCATATGGCCATGTCTGAACTGGGGTGGCAGAGTGGGCTAAAGAACGGTGATGGATCAAACCCAGATCTGTTGACTGGGTGTGAGTGTTTGATTGGTTCTGATGCTCCGATCATCCCCACCCCCTTTTGTACCGCTTTGTTCGCCATAAGTTGGCAGGGTATGCTCAGACGTAAGTCCCTTGCTCACTTTGCCACTGGATTCAAGCAAGCCTGGCTGAAGACGGGTGAAATACCAGAAACCGGTCCTAGGAAGCTTGTTTCCGGTCCAGGGAAGGCATTGCTTGGCAGTCGGGCTGGACTGTTCCCATGAGGCACAGGGTCAGACTGATTTGCATATGGCCATGTCTGAACTGGGGTAGCAGAGTGGGCTAAAGAACGGTGATGGATCAAGCCCAGATCTGTTAACTGGGTGTGAGTGTGTGATTGGTTCTGATGCTCCGTCCATCACCACCCCCTTTTGTACTGTTTTGTTCGCCATAAGTTGGCAGGGTATGCTCAGACGTGAGTCCCTTGCTCACTTTGCCACTGGTTTCAAGCAAGCCTGGCTGAAGACGGCTGAGATGCCAGAAACCGGTCCTAGGAAGCTTGTTTCCGGTCCAGGGAAGGCATTGCTTGGCAGTTCGGGCTGGACTGTTCTCATAAGGCACAGGGTCAGACTGATTTGCATATGGCCATGTCTGAACTGGGGTGGCAGAGTGGGCTAAAGAACGGTGATGGATCAAACCCAGATCTATTGACTGGGTGTGAGTGTTTGATTGGTTCTGCTGATCCGTCCATCACCACCCCCTTTTGTACCGCTTTGTTCGCCATAAGTTGGCAGGGTATGCTCAGACGTAAGTCTCTAGCTCACTTTGCCACTGGATTCAAGTAAGCCTGGCTGAAGATGGCTCAAATGCCAGAAACCGGTCCTAGAAAGCTTGTTTCCGGTCCAGGGAAGGGATTGCTTGGCAGTTTGGGCTGGACTGTTCTCATGAGGCACAGGGTCAGACTGATTTGCATATGGCCATGTCTGATCTGGGGTGGCAGAGTGGGCTAAAGAACGGTGATGGATCAAACCCACATCTGTTGACTGGGTGTGAGTGTTTGATTGGTTCTGATGCTTCGTCCATCACCACCCCCTTTTGTATTGCTTTGTTCGCCATAAGTTGGCAGGGTATGCTCAGACGTGAGTCCCATGCTCACTTTGCCGCTGGATTCAAGCAAGCCTGGCTGAAGACGGTTAAAATGCCAGAAACCGGTTCTAGGAAGCTTGTTTCCTGTTCAGGGAAGGCATTGCTTGGCAGTTTGGGCTGGACTGTTCCCATAAGGCACAGGTTCAGACTGTTTTGCATATGGCCATGTCTGAACTGGGGTGGCAGAGTGGGCTAAAGAACGGTGATGGATCAAACCCAGATCTGTTGACTGGGTGTGAGTGTTTGATTGGTTCTGATGCTCCGTCCATCACCACTCCCTTTTGTACCGCTTTGTTCGCCATAAGTTGGCAGGGTATGCTCAGACGTGAGTCCCTTTCTCACTTTGCCTCTGGATTTAAGCAAGCCTGGCTGAAAACAGCTGAAATGCCAGAAACCGGTCCTAGGAAGCTTGTTTTCGGTCCAGGGAAGGCATTGCTTGGCAGTTTGGGCTGGACTGTTCCCATGAGGCACAGGGTCAGACTGATTTGCATATGGCTATGTCTGAACTGGGGTGGCAGAGTGGGCTAAAGAACGGTGATGGATAAAACCTAGATCTGTTGACCGGGTGTGAGTGTTTGATTGGTTCTGATGCTCCGTCCATCCCCACCACCTTTTGTACCGCTTTGTTTGCCATAAGTTGGCAGGGTATGCTCAGACGTGAGTCCCTTGCTCACTTTGCCTCTGGATTCAAGCAAGCCTGGCTGAAGACGGCTGAAATGCCAGAAACTGGTCCTAGGAAGCTTGTTTCCGGTCCAGGGAAGGCATTGCTTGGCAATTCGGGCTGGACTGTTCCCATAAGGCACAGGGTCAGACTGATTTGCATATGGCAATGTCTGAACTGGGGTGGCAGAGTGGGCTAAAGAACGGTGATGGATGAAACCCAGATCTGTTGACTGGGTGTGAGTGTTTGATTGGTTCTGATGCTCCGTCCATCACCACCACCTTTTGTACCGCTTTGTTTGCCATAAGTTTGCAGGGTATGCTCAGACATGAGTCCCTTGCTCACTTTGCCTCTGGATTCAAGCAAGCCTGGCTGAAGACGGCTGAAATGCCAGAAACCGGACCTAGGAAGCTTGTTTCCGATCCAGGGAAGGCATTGCTTGGCAGTTCGGGCTGGACTGTTCCCATGAGGCACAGGGTCAGACTGATTTGCATATGGCCATGTCTGAACTGGGGTGGCAGAGTGGGCTAAAGAACGGTGATGGATCAAACTCAGATCCGTTGACTGGGAGTAAGTGTGTGATTGGTTCTGATGCTCTGTCCATCACCACCCCCATTTGTACCGCTTTCTTTGCCATAAGTTGGCAGGGTATGCTCAGACGTGAGTCCCTTGCTCACTTTGCCACTGGATTCAATCAAGCCTGGCTGAAGACAGCTGAAATGCCAGAAACCGGTCCTAGGAAGCTTGTTTTCGGTCCAGTGAAGGCATTGCTTGGCAGTTCGGGCTGGACTGTTCCCATGAGGCACAGGGTCAGACTGATTTGCATATGGCCATGTCTGAACTGGGGTGGCAGACTGGGCTAAAGAACGGTGATGGATCAAACCCAGATCTGTTGACTTGGTGTGAGTGTTTGATTGGTTCTGATGCTCCGTCCATCACCACCCCCTTTTGTACCGCTTTGTTTGCCATAAGTTGGCAGGGTATGCTCAGACGTGAGTCCCTTGCTCACTTTGCCTCTGGATTCAAGCAAGCCTGGCTGAACACAGCTGAAATGCCAGAAATTGGTCCTAGGAAGCTTGTTTCCGGTCCAGGGAAAGCATTGCTTGGCAGTTTGGGCTGGATTGTTCCCACGAGGCACAGGGTCAGACTGATTTGCATATGGCCATGTCTGAACTGGGGTGGCAGAGTGGGCTAAAGAACGGTGATGGATCAAACCCAGATCTGTTGACTGGGTGTGAGTGTTTGATTGGTTCTGATGCTCCGATCATCCCCACCCCCTTTTGTACCGCTTTGTTCGCCATAAGTTGGCAGGGTATGCTCAGACGTAAGTCCCTTGCTCACTTTGCCACTGGATTCAAGCAAGCCTGGCTGAAGACGGGTGAAATACCAGAAACCGGTCCTAGGAAGCTTGTTTCCGGTCCAGGGAAGGCATTGCTTGGCAGTCGGGCTGGACTGTTCCCATGAGGCACAGGGTCAGACTGATTTGCATATGGCCATGTCTGAACTGGGGTAGCAGAGTGGGCTAAAGAACGGTGATGGATCAAGCCCAGATCTGTTAACTGGGTGTGAGTGTGTGATTGGTTCTGATGCTCCGTCCATCACCACCCCCTTTTGTACTGTTTTGTTCGCCATAAGTTGGCAGGGTATGCTCAGACGTGAGTCCCTTGCTCACTTTGCCACTGGTTTCAAGCAAGCCTGGCTGAAGACGGCTGAGATGCCAGAAACCGGTCCTAGGAAGCTTGTTTCCGGTCCAGGGAAGGCATTGCTTGGCAGTCGGGCTGGACTGTTCCCATGAGGCACAGGGTCAGACTGATTTGCATATGGCCATGTCTGAACTGGGGTAGCAGAGTGGGCTAAAGAACGGTGATGGATCAAACCCAGATCTATTGACTGGGTGTGAGTGTTTGATTGGTTCTGCTGATCCGTCCATCACCACCCCCTTTTGTACCACTTTGTTCGCCATAAGTTGGCAGGGTATGCTCAGACGTAAGTCTCTAGCTCACTTTGCCACTGGATTCAGGTAAGCCTGGCTGAAGATGGCTCAAATGCCAGAAACCGGTCCTAGAAAGCTTGTTTCCGGTCCAGGGAAGGGATTGCTTGGCAGTTTGGGCTGGACTGTTCTCATGAGGCACAGGGTCAGACTGATTTGCATATGGCCATGTCTGATCTGGGGTGGCAGAGTGGGCTAAAGAACGGTGATGGATCAAACCCACATCTGTTGACTGGGTGTGAGTGTTTGATTGGTTCTGATGCTTCGTCCATCACCACCCCCTTTTGTATTGCTTTGTTCGCCATAAGTTGGCAGGGTATGCTCAGACGTGAGTCCCATGCTCACTTTGCCGCTGGATTCAAGCAAGCCTGGCTGAAGACGGTTAAAATGCCAGAAACCGGTTCTAGGAAGCTTGTTTCCTGTTCAGGGAAGGCATTGCTTGGCAGTTTGGGCTGGACTGTTCCCATAAGGCACAGGTTCAGACTGTTTTGCATATGGCCATGTCTGAACTGGGGTGGCAGAGTGGGCTAAAGAACGGTGATGGATCAAACCCAGATCTGTTGACTGGGTGTGAGTGTTTGATTGGTTCTGATGCTCCGTCCATACCCACCCCCTTTTGTACCGCTTTGTTCACCATAAGTTGGCAGGGTATGCTCAGACGTAAGTCTCTTGCTCACTTTGCTACTGGATTCAAGTAAGTCTGGCTGAAGACGGCTGAAATGCCAAAAACCTGTCCTAGGAAGCTTGTTTCCGGGCCAGGGAAGGCATTGCTTGGCAGTTTGGGCTGGACTGTTCCCATGAGGCACAGGGTCAGACTGATTTGCATATGGCCATGTCTGATCTGGGGTGGCAGAGTGGGCTAAAGAACGGTGATGGATCAAACCCACATCTGTTGACTGGGTGTGAGTGTTTGATTGGTTCTGATGCTCCGTCCATCACCACCCCCTTTTGTACCGCCTTGTTCGCCATAAGTTGGCAGGGTATGCTCAGACGTGAGTCCCTTGCTCACTTTGCCACCGGATTCAAGCAAGCCTGGCTGAAGACGGCTGAAATGCCAGAAACCGGTCCTAGGAAGCTTGTTTCCGGCCCAGGGAAGGCATTGCTTGGCAGTTCGGGCTGTACTGTTCCCATGAGGCACAGGGTCAGACTGATTTGTATATGGCCATGTCTGAACTGGGGTGGCAGAGTGGGCTAAAGAACGGTGATGGATCAAACTCAGATCCGTTGACTGGGAGTGAGTGTGTGATTGGTTCTGATGCTCCGTCCATCACCACCCCCATTTGTTCCGCTTTCTTTGCCATAAGTTGGCAGGGTATGCTCAGGCGTGAGTCCCTTGCTCACTTTGCCACTGGATTCAATCAAGCCTGGCTGAAGACAGCTGAAATGCCAGAAACCGGTCCTAGGAAGCTTGTTTTCGGTCCAGTGAAGGCATTGCTTGGCAGTTCGGGCTGGACTGTTCCCATGAGGCACAGGGTCAGACTGATTTGCATATGGCCCATGTCTGAACTGGGGTGGCAGAGTGGCCTAAAGATCGGTGATGGATCAAACCCAGATCTGTTGACTGGGTGTGAGTGTTTGATTGGTTCTGATGCTCCGTCGATCACCACCCCCTTTTGTACCGCTTTGTTCGCCATAAGTTGGCAGGGTATGCTCAGACGTGAGTCCCTTTCTCACTTTGCCTCTGGATTTAGGCAAGCCTGGCTGAAGACGGCTGAAATGCCAGAAACTGGTCCTAGGAAACTTGTTTTCGGTCCAGGGAAGGCATTGCTTGGCAGTTTGGGCTGGACTGTTCCCATGAGGCACAGGGTCAGACTGATTTGCATATGGCCATGTCTGAACTGGGGTGGCAGACTGGGCTAAAGAACGGTGATGGATCAAACCCAGATCTGTTGACTTGGTGTGAGTGTTTGATTGGTTCTGATGCTCCGTCCATCACCACCCCCTTTTGTACCGCTTTGTTTGCCATAAGTTGGCAGGGTATGCTCAGACGTGAGTCCCTTGCTCACTTTGCCTCTGGATTCAAGCAAGCCTGGCTGAACACAGCTGAAATGCCAGAAATTGGTCCTAGGAAGCTTGTTTCCGGTCCAGGGAAAGCATTGCTTGGCAGTTTGGGCTGGATTGTTCCCACGAGGCACAGGGTCAGACTGATTTGCATATGGCCATGTCTGAACTGAGGTGGCAGAGTGGGCTAAAGAACGGTGATGGATCAAACCCAGATCTGTTGACTGGGTGTGAGTGTTTGATTGGTTCTGATGCTCCGATCATCCCCACCCCCTTTTGTACCGCTTTGTTCGCCATAAGTTGGCAGGGTATGCTCAGACGTAAGTCCCTTGCTCACTTTGCCACTGGATTCAAGCAAGCCTGGCTGAAGACGGGTGAAATACCAGAAACCGGTCCTAGGAAGCTTGTTTCCGGTCCAGGGAAGGCATTGCTTGGCAGTCGGGCTGGACTGTTCCCATGAGGCACAGGGTCAGACTGATTTGCATATGGCCATGTCTGAACTGGGGTAGCAGAGTGGGCTAAAGAACGGTGATGGATCAAGCCCAGATCTGTTAACTGGGTGTGAGTGTGTGATTGGTTCTGATGCTCCGTCCATCACCACCCCCTTTTGTACTGTTTTGTTCGCCATAAGTTGGCAGGGTATGCTCAGACGTGAGTCCCTTGCTCACTTTGCCACTGGTTTCAAGCAAGCCTGGCTGAAGACGGCTGAGATGCCCGAAACCGGTCCTAGGAAGCTTGTTTCCGGTCCAGGGAAGGCATTGCTTGGCAGTTCGGGCTGGACTGTTCTCATAAGGCACAGGGTCAGACTGATTTGCATATGGCCATGTCTGAACTGGGGTGGCAGAGTGGGCTAAAGAACGGTGATGGATCAAACCCAGATCTATTGACTGGGTGTGAGTGTTTGATTGGTTCTGCTGATCCGTCCATCACCACCCCCTTTTGTACCGCTTTGTTCGCCATAAGTTGGCAGGGTATGCTCAGACGTAAGTCTCTAGCTCACTTTGCCACTGGATTCAAGTAAGCCTGGCTGAAGATGGCTCAAATGCCAGAAACCGGTCCTAGAAAGCTTGTTTCCGGTCCAGGGAAGGGATTGCTTGGCAGTTTGGGCTGGACTGTTCTCATGAGGCACAGGGTCAGACTGATTTGCATATGGCCATGTCTGATCTGGGGTGGCAGAGTGGGCTAAAGAACGGTGATGGATCAAACCCACATCTGTTGACTGGGTGTGAGTGTTTGATTGGTTCTGATGCTTCGTCCATCACCACCCCCTTTTGTATTGCTTTGTTCGCCATAAGTTGGCAGGGTATGCTCAGACGTGAGTCCCATGCTCACTTTGCCGCTGGATTCAAGCAAGCCTGGCTGAAGACGGTTAAAATGCCAGAAACCGGTTCTAGGAAGCTTGTTTCCTGTTCAGGGAAGGCATTGCTTGGCAGTTTGGGCTGGACTGTTCCCATAAGGCACAGGTTCAGACTGTTTTGCATATGGCCATGTCTGAACTGGGGTGGCAGAGTGGGCTAAAGAACGGTGATGGATCAAACCCAGATCTGTTGACTGGGTGTGAGTGTTTGATTGGTTCTGATGCTCCGTCCATCACCACTCCCTTTTGTACCGCTTTGTTCGCCATAAGTTGGCAGGGTATGCTCAGACGTGAGTCCCTTTCTCACTTTGCCTCTGGATTTAAGCAAGCCTGGCTGAAAACAGCTGAAATGCCAGAAACCGGTCCTAGGAAGCTTGTTTTCGGTCCAGGGAAGGCATTGCTTGGCAGTTTGGGCTGGACTGTTCCCATGAGGCACAGGGTCAGACTGATTTGCATATGGCTATGTCTGAACTGGGGTGGCAGAGTAGGCTAAAGAACGGTGATGGATAAAACCTAGATCTGTTGACCGGGTGTGAGTGTTTGATTGGTTCTGATGCTCCGTCCATCCCCACCACCTTTTGTACCGCTTTGTTTGCCATAAGTTGGCAGGGTATGCTCAGACGTGAGTCCCTTGCTCACTTTGCCTCTGGATTCAAGCAAGCCTGGCTGAAGACGGCTGAAATGCCAGAAACTGGTCCTAGGAAGCTTGTTTCCGGTCCAGGGAAGGCATTGCTTGGCAATTCGGGCTGGACTGTTCCCATAAGGCACAGGGTCAGACTGATTTGCATATGGCAATGTCTGAACTGGGGTGGCAGAGTGGGCTAAAGAACGGTGATGGATGAAACCCAGATCTGTTGACTGGGTGTGAGTGTTTGATTGGTTCTGATGCTCCGTCCATCACCACCACCTTTTGTACCGCTTTCTTTGCCATAAGTTGGCAGGGTATGCTCAGACGTGAGTCCCTTGCTCACTTTGCCACTGGATTCAATCAAGCCTGGCTGAAGACAGCTGAAATGCCAGAAACCGGTCCTAGGAAGCTTGTTTTCGGTCCAGTGAAGGCATTGCTTGGCAGTTCGGGCTGGACTGTTCCCATGAGGCACAGGGTCAGACTGATTTGCATATGGCCATGTCTGAACTGGGGTGGCAGACTGGGCTAAAGAACGGTGATGGATCAAACCCAGATCTGTTGACTTGGTGTGAGTGTTTGATTGGTTCTGATGCTCCGTCCATCACCACCCCCTTTTGTACCGCTTTGTTTGCCATAAGTTGGCAGGGTATGCTCAGACGTGAGTCCCTTGCTCACTTTGCCTCTGGATTCAAGCAAGCCTGGCTGAACACAGCTGAAATGCCAGAAATTGGTCCTAGGAAGCTTGTTTCCGGTCCAGGGAAAGCATTGCTTGGCAGTTTGGGCTGGATTGTTCCCACGAGGCACAGGGTCAGACTGATTTGCATATGGCCATGTCTGAACTGGGGTGGCAGAGTGGGCTAAAGAACGGTGATGGATCAAACCCAGATCTGTTGACTGGGTGTGAGTGTTTGATTGGTTCTGATGCTCCGATCATCCCCACCCCCTTTTGTACCGCTTTGTTCGCCATAAGTTGGCAGGGTATGCTCAGACGTAAGTCCCTTGCTCACTTTGCCACTGGATTCAAGCAAGCCTGGCTGAAGACGGGTGAAATACCAGAAACCGGTCCTAGGAAGCTTGTTTCCGGTCCAGGGAAGGCATTGCTTGGCAGTCGGGCTGGACTGTTCCCATGAGGCACAGGGTCAGACTGATTTGCATATGGCCATGTCTGAACTGGGGTAGCAGAGTGGGCTAAAGAACGGTGATGGATCAAGCCCAGATCTGTTAACTGGGTGTGAGTGTGTGATTGGTTCTGATGCTCCGTCCATCACCACCCCCTTTTGTACTGTTTTGTTCGCCATAAGTTGGCAGGGTATGCTCAGACGTGAGTCCCTTGCTCACTTTGCCACTGGTTTCAAGCAAGCCTGGCTGAAGACGGCTGAGATGCCAGAAACCGGTCCTAGGAAGCTTGTTTCCGGTCCAGGGAAGGCATTGCTTGGCAGTTCGGGCTGGACTGTTCTCATAAGGCACAGGGTCAGACTGATTTGCATATGGCCATGTCTGAACTGGGGTGGCAGAGTGGGCTAAAGAACGGTGATGGATCAAACCCAGATCTATTGACTGGGTGTGAGTGTTTGATTGGTTCTGCTGATCCGTCCATCACCACCCCCTTTTGTACCACTTTGTTCGCCATAAGTTGGCAGGGTATGCTCAGACGTAAGTCTCTAGCTCACTTTGCCACTTGATTCAAGTAAGCCTGGCTGAAGATGGCTCAAATGCCAGAAACCGGTCCTAGAAAGCTTGTTTCCGGTCCAGGGAAGGGATTGCTTGGCAGTTTGGGCTGGACTGTTCTCATGAGGCACAGGGTCAGACTGATTTGCATATGGCCATGTCTGATCTGGGGTGGCAGAGTGGGCTAAAGAACGGTGATGGATCAAACCCACATCTGTTGACTGGGTGTGAGTGTTTGATTGGTTCTGATGCTTCGTCCATCACCACCCCCTTTTGTATTGCTTTGTTCGCCATAAGTTGGCAGGGTATGCTCAGACGTGAGTCCCATGCTCACTTTGCCGCTGGATTCAAGCAAGCCTGGCTGAAGACGGTTAAAATGCCAGAAACCGGTTCTAGGAAGCTTGTTTCCTGTTCAGGGAAGGCATTGCTTGGCAGTTTGGGCTGGACTGTTCCCATAAGGCACAGGTTCAGACTGTTTTGCATATGGCCATGTCTGAACTGGGGTGGCAGAGTGGGCTAAAGAACGGTGATGGATCAAACCCAGATCTGTTGACTGGGTGTGAGTGTTTGATTGGTTCTGATGCTCCGTCCATACCCACCCCCTTTTGTACCGCTTTGTTCACCATAAGTTGGCAGGGTATGCTCAGACGTAAGTCTCTTGCTCACTTTGCTACTGGATTCAAGTAAGTCTGGCTGAAGACGGCTGAAATGCCAAAAACCTGTCCTAGGAAGCTTATTTCCGGGCCAGGGAAGGCATTGCTTGGCAGTTTGGGCTGGACTGTTCCCATGAGGCACAGGGTCAGACTGATTTGCATATGGCCATGTCTGATCTGGGGTGGCAGAGTGGGCTAAAGAACGGTGATGGATCAAACCCACATCTGTTGACTGGGTGTGAGTGTTTGATTGGTTCTGATGCTCCGTCCATCACCACCCCCTTTTGTACCGCCTTGTTCGCCATAAGTTGGCAGGGTATGCTCAGACGTGAGTCCCTTGCTCACTTTGCCACCGGATTCAAGCAAGCCTGGCTGAAGACGGCTGAAATGCCAGAAACCGGTCCTAGGAAGCTTGTTTCCGGCCCAGGGAAGGCATTGCTTGGCAGTTCGGGCTGTACTGTTCCCATGAGGCACAGGGTCAGACTGATTTGTATATGGCCATGTCTGAACTGGGGTGGCAGAGTGGGCTAAAGAACGGTGATGGATCAAACTCAGATCCGTTGACTGGGAGTGAGTGTGTGATTGGTTCTGATGCTCCGTCCATCACCACCCCCATTTGTTCCGCTTTCTTTGCCATAAGTTGGCAGGGTATGCTCAGGCGTGAGTCCCTTGCTCACTTTGCCACTGGATTCAATCAAGCCTGGCTGAAGACAGCTGAAATGCCAGAAACCGGTCCTAGGAAGCTTGTTTTCGGTCCAGTGAAGGCATTGCTTGGCAGTTCGGGCTGGACTGTTCCCATGAGGCACAGGGTCAGACTGATTTGCATATGGCCCATGTCTGAACTGGGGTGGCAGAGTGGCCTAAAGATCGGTGATGGATCAAACCCAGATCTGTTGACTGGGTGTGAGTGTTTGATTGGTTCTGATGCTCCGTCGATCACCACCCCCTTTTGTACCGCTTTGTTCGCCATAAGTTGGCAGGGTATGCTCAGACGTGAGTCCCTTTCTCACTTTGCCTCTGGATTTAGGCAAGCCTGGCTGAAGACGGCTGAAATGCCAGAAACTGGTCCTAGGAAACTTGTTTTCGGTCCAGGGAAGGCATTGCTTGGCAGTTTGGGCTGGACTGTTCCCATGAGGCACAGGGTCAGACTGATTTGCATATGGCCATGTCTGAACTGGGGTAGAAGAGTGGGCTAAAGAACAGTGATGGATAGAACCCAGATCTGTTGACCTGGTGTGAGTGTTTGATTGGTTCTGCTGATCCGTCCATCACCACCCCCTTTTGTACCGCTTTGTTCGCCATAAGTTGGCAGGGTATGCTCAGACGTAAGTCTCTAGCTCAATTTGCCACTGGATTCAAGTAAGCCTGGCTGAAGATGGCTGAAATGCCAGAAACCGGTCCTAGGAAGCTTGTTTCCGGTCCAGGGAAGGGATTGCTTGGCAGTTTGGGCTGGACTGTTCTCATGAGGCACAGGGTCAGACTGATTTGCATATGGCCATGTCTGATCTGGGGTGGCAGAGTGGGCTAAAGAACGGTGATGGATCAAACCCACATCTGTTGACTGGGTGTGAGAGTTTGATTGGTTCTGATGCTTCGTCCATCACCACCCCCTTTTGTATTGCTTTGTTCACCATAAGTTGGCAGGGTATGCTCAGACGTGAGTCCCATGCTCACTTTGCCGCTGGATTCAAGCAAGCCTGGCTGAAGACGGTTAAAATGCCAGAAACCGGTTCTAGGAAGCTTGTTTCCTGTTCAGGGAAGGCATTGCTTGGCAGTTTGGGCTGGACTGTTCCCATAAGGCACAGGTTCAGACTGTTTTGCATATGGCCATGTCTGAACTGGGGTGGCAGAGTGGGCTAAAGAACGGTGATGGATCAAACCCAGATCTGTTGACTGGGTGTGAGTGTTTGATTGGTTCTGATGCTCCGTCCATCACCACCCCCTTTTGTACCGCTTTGTTCGCCATAAGTTGGCAGGGTATGCTCAGACGTAAGTCTCTTGCTCACTTTGCTACTGGATTCAAGTAAGTCTGGCTGAAGACGGCTGAAATGCCAAAAACCTGTCCTAGGAAGCTTGTTTCCGGGCCAGGGAAGGCATTGCTTGGCAGTTTGGGCTGGACTGTTCCCATGAGGCACAGGGTCAGACTGATTTGCATATGGCCATGTCTGATCTGGGGTGGCAGAGTGGGCTAAAGAACGGTGATGGATCAAACCCACATCTGTTGACTGGGTGTGAGTGTTTGATTGGTTCTGATGCTCTGTCCATCACCACCCCCTTTTGTACCGCTTTGTTCGCCATAAGTTGGCAGCGTATGCTCAGACGTGAGTCCCTTGCTCACTTTGCCACCGGATTCAAGCAAGCCTGGCTGAAGACGGCTGAAATGCCAGAAACCGGTCCTAGGAAGCTTGTTTCCGGCCCAGGGAAGGCATTGCTTGGCAGTTCGGGCTGTACTGTTCCCATGAGGCACAGGGTCAGACTGATTTGTATATGGCCATGTCTGAACTGGGGTGGCAGAGTGGGCTAAAGAACGGTGATGGATCAAACTCAGATCCGTTGACTGGGAGTGAGTGTGTGATTGGTTCTGATGCTCCGTCCATCACCACCCCCATTTGTACCGCTTTCTTTGCCATAAGTTGGCAGGGTATGCTCAGACGTGAGTCCCTTGCTCACTTTGCCACTGGATTCAATCAAGCCTGGCTGAAGACAGCTGAAATGCCAGAAACCGGTCCTAGGAAGCTTGTTTTCGGTCCAGTGAAGGCATTGCTTGGCAGTTCGGGCTGGACTGTTCCCATGAGGCACAGGGTCAGACTGATTTGCATATGGCCATGTCTGAACTGGGGTGGCAGAGTGGGCTAAAGAACGGTGATGGATAGAACCCAGATCTGTTGACCGGGTGTGAGTGTTTGATTGGTTCTGATGCTCCGTCCATCCCCACCACCTTTTGTACCGCTTTGTTTGCCATAAGTTGGCAGGGTATGCTCAGACGTGAGTCCCTTGCTCACTTTGCCTCTGGATTCAAGCAAGCCTGGCTGAAGACGGCTGAAATGCCAGAAACTGGTCCTAGGAAGCTTGTTTCCGGTCCAGGGAAGGCATTGCTTGGCAATTCGGGCTGGACTGTTCCCATAAGGCACAGGGTCAGACTGATTTGCATATGGCAATGTCTGAACTGGGGTGGCAGAGTGGGCTAAAGAACGGTGATGGATCAAACCCAGATCTGTTGACTGGGTGTGAGTGTTTGATTGGTTCTGATGCTCCGTCCATCACCACCACCTTTTGTACCGCTTTGTTTGCCATAAGTTTGCAGGGTATGCTCAGACATGAGTCCCTTGCTCACTTTGCCTCTGGATTCAAGCAAGCCTGGCTGAAGACGGCTGAAATGCCAGAAACCGGACCTAGGAAGCTTGTTTCCGATCCAGGGAAGGCATTGCTTGGCAGTTCGGGCTGGACTGTTCCCATGAGGCACAGGGTCAGACTGATTTGCATATGGCCATGTCTGAACTGGGGTGGCAGAGTGGGCTAAAGAACGGTGATGGATCAAACTCAGATCCGTTGACTGGGAGTGAGTGTGTGATTGGTTCTGATGCTCCGTCCATCACCACCCCCATTTGTACCGCTTTCTTTGCCATAATTTGGCAGGGTATGCTCAGACGTGAGTCCCTTGCTCACTTTGCCACTGGATTCAATCAAGCCTGGCTGAAGACAGCTGAAATGCCAGAAACCGGTCCTAGGAAGCTTGTTTTCGGTCCAGTGAAGGCATTGCTTGGCAGTTCGGGCTGGACTATTCCCATGAGGCACAGGGTCAGACTGATTTGCATATGGCCATGTCTGAACTGGGGTGGCAGAGTGGCCTAAAGATCGGTGATGGATCAAACCCAGATCTG
Organism: Triturus cristatus; assembly: GCF_964204655.1. NCBI lineage: Eukaryota > Metazoa > Chordata > Amphibia > Caudata > Salamandridae > Triturus > Triturus cristatus. Next base: position 402,398,672 of record NC_140579.1, on the reverse strand, counting down.
TTGACTGGGTGTGAGTGTTTGATTGGTTCTGATGCTCTGTCCATCACCACCCCCTTTTGTACCACTTTGTTCGCCATAAGTTGGCACGGTATGCTCAGACGTAAGTCCCTTTCTCACTTTGCCTCTGGATTCAAGCAAGCCTGGCTGAAGATGGCTGAAATGCCAGAAACTGGTCCTAGGAAGCTTGTTTCCGGTCCAGGGAAGGCATTGCTTGGCAGTTTGGGCTGGACTGTTCCCATAAGACACAGGGTCAGACTGATTTGCATATGGCCATGTCTGAACTCGGGTGGCAGAGTGGGCTAAAGAACGGTGATGGATCAAACCCAGATCTGTTGACTTGGTGTGAGTGTTTGATTGGTTCTGATGCTCCGTCCATCACCACCCCCTTTTGTACCGCTTTGTTTGCCATAAGTTGGCAGGGTATGCTCAGACGTGAGTCCCTTGCTCACTTTGCCTCTGGATTAAAGCAAGCCTGGCTGAACACAGCTGAAATGCCAGAAACTAGTCCTAGGAAGCTTGTTTCCGGTCCAGGGAAAGCATTGCTTGGCAGTTTGGGCTGGACTGTTCCCATGAGGCACAGGGTCAGACTGATTTGCATATGGCCATGTCTGAACTGGGGTGGCAGAGTGGGCTAAAGAACGGTGATAGATCAAACCCAGATCTGTTGACTGGTTGTTAGTGTTTGATTGGTTCTGATGCTCCGTCCATCCCCACCCCCTTTTGTACCGCTTTGTTCGCCATAAGTTGGCAGGGTATGCTCAGATGTGAGTCCCTTGCTCACTTTGCCACTGGATTCAAGCAAGTCTGGCTGAAGATGGCTGAAATGCCAGAAACTGGTCCTAGGAAGCTTGTTTCCGGTCCAGCGAATGCATTGCTTGGCAGTTCGGGCTGGACTGTTCCCATCAGGCACAGGGTCAGACTGATTTGCATATGGCCATGTCTGAACTGGGGTAGCAGAGTGGGCTAAAGAACGGTGATGGATCAAGCCCAGTTCTGTTAACTGGGTGTGAGTGTTTGATTGGTTCTGATGCTCCGTCCATCACCACCCCCTTTTGTACTACTTTGTTCGCCATAAGTTGGCAGGGTATGCTCAGACGTGAGTCCCTTGCTCACTTTGCCACTGGTTTCAAGCAAGCCTGGCTGAAGACGGCTGAGATGCCAGAAACCGGTCCTAGGAAGCTTGTTTCCGGTCCAGGGAAGGCATTGCTTGGCAGTTCGGGCTGGACTGTTCTCATAAGGCACAGGGTCAGACTGATTTGCATATGGCCATGTCTGAACTGGGGTGGCAGAGTGGGCTAAAGAACGGTGATGAATCAAACCCAGATCTGTTGACTGGGTGTGAGTGTTTGATTGGTTCTGATGATCCGTCCATCACCACCCCCTTTTGTACCGCTTTGTTCGCCATAAGTTGGCAGGGTATGCTCAGACGTAAGTCTCTAGCTCACTTTGCCACTGGATTCAAGTAAGCCTGGCTGAAGATGGCTGAAATGCCAGAAACCGGTCCTAGGAAGCTTGTTTCCGGTCCAGGGAAGGGATTGCTTGGCAGTTTGGGCTGGACTGTTCTCATGAGGCACAGGGTCAGACTGATTTGCATATGGCCATGTCTGATCTGGGGTGGCAGAGTGGGCTAAAGAACGGTGATGGATCAAACCCACATCTGTTGACTGGGTGTGAGTGTTTGATTGCTTCTGATGCTCCGTCCATCACCACCCCCTTTTGTACCGCTTTGTTCGCCATAAGTTGGCAGGGTATGCTCAGACGTGAGTCCCTTGCTCACTTTGCCACCGGATTCAAGCAAGCCTGGCTGAAGACGGCTGAAATGCCAGAAACCGGTCCTAGGAAGCTTGTTTCCGGCCCAGGGAAAGCATTGCTTGGCAGTTCGGGCTGTACTGTTCCCATGAGGCACAGGGTCAGACTGATTTGTATATGACCATGTCTGAACTGGGGTGGCAGAGTGTGCTAAAGAACGGTGATGGATCAAACCCAGATCTGTTGACTGGGTGTGAGTGTTTGATTGGTTCTGATGCTCCGTCCATCACCACTCCCTTTTGTACCGCTTTGTTCGCCATAAGTTGGCAGGGTATGCTCAGACGTGAGTCCCTTGCTCACTTTGCCACTGGATTCAAGCAAGCCTGGCTGAAGACGGCTGAAATGCCAGAAACCAGTCCTAGGAAGCTTGTTTCTGGTCCAAGAAAGGCATTGCTTTGCAGTTTGGGCTGTGCTGTTCCCACGAGGCACAGGGTCAGACTGATTTGCATATGGCCATGTCTGAACTGGGGTAGCAGAGTGGGCTAAAGAATGGTGATGGATCAAGCCCAGATCTTTTAACTGGGTGTGAGTGTTTGATTGGTTCTGATGCTCCGTCCATCACCACCCCTTTTTGTACCGCTTTGTTCGCCATAAGTTGGCAGGGTATGCTCAGACGTGAGTCCCTTGCTCACTTTGCCACTGGTTTCAAGCAAGCCTGGCTGAAGACAGCTGAGATGCCAGAAACCGGTCTTAGGGAGCTTGTCTCCGGTCCAGGGAAGGCATTGCTTGGCAGTTCGGGCTGGACTGTTCCCATGAGGCACAGGGTCAGACTGATTTGCATATGGCCCATATCTGAACTGGGGTGGCAGAGTGGCCTAAAGATCGGTGATGGATCAAACCCAGATCTGTTGACTGGGTGTGAGTGTTTGATTGGTTCTGATGCTCCGTCGATCACCACCCCCTTTTGTGCCGCTTTGTTCGCCATAAGTTGGCAGGGTATGCTCAGACGTGAGTCCCTTTCTCACTTTGCCTCTGGATTTAGGCAAGCCTGGCTGAAGACGGCTGAAATGCCAGAAACTGGTCCTAGGAAACTTGTTTTCGGTCCAGGGAAGGCATTGCTTGGCAGTTTGGGCTGGACTGTTCCAATGAGGCACAGGGTCAGACTGATTTGCATATGGCCATGTCTGAACTGGGGTAGCAGAGTGGGCTAAAGAACGGTGATGGATAGAACCCAGATCTGTTGACCTGGTGTGAGTGTTTGATTGGTTCTGCTGATCCGTCCATCACCACCCCCTTTTGTACCGCTTTGTTCGCCATAAGTTGGCAGGGTATGCTCAGACGTAAGTCTCTAGCTCACTTTGCCACTGGATTCAAGTAAGCCTGGCTGAAGATGGCTGAAATGCCAGAAACCGGTCCTAGGAAGCTTGTTTCCGGTCCAGGGAAGGGATTGCTTGGCAGTTTGGGCTGGACTGTTCTCATGAGGCACAGGGTCAGACTGATTTGCATATGGCCATGTCTGATCTGGGGTGGCAGAGTGGGCTAAAGAACGGTGATGGATCAAACCCACATCTGTTGACTGGGTGTGAGTGTTTGATTGGTTCTGATGCTTCGTCCATCACCACCCCCTTTTGTATTGCTTTGTTCACCATAAGTTGGCAGGGTATGCTCAGACGTGAGTCCCATGCTCACTTTGCCGCTGGATTCAAGCAAGCCTGGCTGAAGACGGTTAAAATGCCAGAAACCGGTTCTAGGAAGCTTGTTTCCTGTTCAGGGAAGGCATTGCTTGGCAGTTTGGGCTGGACTGTTCCCATAAGGCACAGGTTCAGACTGTTTTGTATATGGCCATGTCTGAACTGGGGTGGCAGAGTGGGCTAAAGAACGGTGATGGATCAAACCCAGATCTGTTGACTGGGTGTGAGTGTTTGATTGGTTCTGATGCTCCGTCCATCACCACCCCCTTTTGTACCGCTTTGTTCGCCATAAGTTGGCAGGGTATGCTCAGACGTAAGTCTCTTGCTCACTTTGCTACTGGATTCAAGTAAGTCTGGCTGAAGACGGCTGAAATGCCAAAAACCTGTCCTAGGAAGCTTGTTTCCGGGCCAGGGAAGGCATTGCTTGGCAGTTTGGGCTGGACTGTTCCCATGAGGCACAGGGTCAGACTGATTTGCATATGGCCATGTCTGATCTGGGGTGGCAGAGTGGGCTAAAGAACGGTGATGGATCAAACCCACATCTGTTGACTGGGTGTGAGTGTTTGATTGGTTCTGATGCTCTGTCCATCACCACCCCCTTTTGTACCGCTTTGTTCGCCATAAGTTGGCAGGGTATGCTCAGACGTGAGTCCCTTGCTCACTTTGCCACCGGATTCAAGCAAGCCTGGCTGAAGACGGCTGAAATGCCAGAAACCGGTCCTAGGAAGCTTGTTTCCGGCCCAGGGAAGGCATTGCTTGGCAGTTCGGGCTGTACTGTTCCCATGAGGCACAGGGTCAGACTGATTTGTATATGGCCATGTCTGAACTGGGGTGGCAGAGTGGGCTAAAGAACGGTGATGGATCAAACTCAGATCCGTTGACTGGGAGTGAGTGTGTGATTGGTTCTGATGCTCCGTCCATCACCACCCCCATTTGTACCGCTTTCTTTGCCATAAGTTGGCAGGGTATGCTCAGACGTGAGTCCCTTGCTCACTTTGCCACTGGATTCAATCAAGCCTGGCTGAAGACAGCTGAAATGCCAGAAACCGGTCCTAGGAAGCTTGTTTTCGGTCCAGTGAAGGCATTGCTTGGCAGTTCGGGCTGGACTGTTCCCATGAGGCACAGGGTCAGACTGATTTGCATATGGCCCATGTCTGAACTGGGGTGGCAGAGTGGCCTAAAGATCGGTGATGGATCAAACCCAGATCTGTTGACTGGGTGTGAGTGTTTGATTGGTTCTGATGCTCCGTCGATCACCACCCCCTTTTGTACCGCTTTGTTCGCCATAAGTTGGCAGGGTATGCTCAGACGTGAGTCCCTTTCTCACTTTGCCTCTGGATTTAAGCAAGCCTGGCTGAAGACGGCTGAAATGCCAGAAACTAGTCCTAGGAAACTTGTTTTCGGTCCAGGGAAGGCATTGCTTGGCAGTTTGGGCTGGACTGTTCCCATGAGGCACAGGGTCAGACTGATTTGCATATGGCCATGTCTGAACTAGGGTGGCAGAGTGGGCTAAAGAACGGTGATGGATAGAACCCAGATCTGTTGACCGGGTGTGAGTGTTTGATTGGTTCTGATGCTCCGTCCATCCCCACTACCTTTTGTACCGCTTTGTTTGCCATAAGTTTGCAGGGTATGCTCAGACATGAGTCCCTTGCTCACTTTGCCTCTGGATTCAAGCAAGCCTGGCTGAAGACGGCTGAAATGCCAGAAACTGGACCTAGGAAGCTTGTTTCCGATCCAGGGAAGGCATTGCTTGGCAGTTCGGGCTGGACTGTTCCCATGAGGCACAGGGTCAGACTGATTTGCATATGGCCATGTCTGAACTGGGGTGGCATAGTGGGCTAAAGAACGGTGATGGATCAAACTCAGATCCGTTGACTGGGAGTGAGTGTGTGATTGGTTCTGATGCTCCGTCCATCACCACCCCCATTTGTACCGCTTTCTTTGCCATAATTTGGCAGGGTATGCTCAGACGTGAGTCCCTTGCTCACTTTGCCACTGGATTCAATCAAGCCTGGCTGAAGACAGCTGAAATGCCAGAAACCGGTCCTAGGAAGCTTGTTTTCGGTCCAGTGAAGGCATTGCTTGGCAGTTCGGGCTGGACTATTCCCATGAGGCACAGGGTCAGACTGATTTGCATATGGCCATGTCTGAACTGGGGTGGCAGAGTGGCCTAAAGATCGGTGATGGATCAAACCCAGATCTGTTGACTGGGTGTGAGTGTTTGATTGGTTCTGATGCTCTGTCCATCACCACCCCCTTTTGTACCACTTTGTTCGCCATAAGTTGGCACGGTATGCTCAGACGTAAGTCCCTTTCTCACTTTGCCTCTGGATTCAAGCAAGCCTGGCTGAAGATGGCTGAAATGCCAGAAACTGGTCCTAGGAAGCTTGTTTCCGGTCCAGGGAAGGCATTGCTTGGCAGTTTGGGCTGGACTGTTCCCATAAGGCACAGGGTCAGACTGATTTGCATATGGCCATGTCTGAACTCGGGTGGCAGAGTGGGCTAAAGAACGGTGATGGATCAAACCCAGATCTGTTGACTTGGTGTGAGTGTTTGATTGGTTCTGATTCTCCGTCCATCACCACCCCCTTTTGTACCGCTTTGTTTGCCATAAGTTGGCAGGGTATGCTCAGACGTGAGTCCCTTGCTCACTTTGCCTCTGGATTCAAGCAAGCCTGGCTGAACACGGCTGAAATGCCAGAAACTGGTCCTAGGAAGCTTGTTTCCGGTCCAGGGAAAGCATTGCTTGGCAGTTTGGGCTGGACTGTTCCCATGAGGCACAGGGTCAGACTGATTTGCATATGGCCATGTATGAACTGGGGTGGCAGAGTGGGCTAAAGAACGGTGATGGATCAAACCCAGATCTGTTGACTGGGTGTGAGTGTTTGATTGGTTCTGATGCTCCGATCATCCCCACCCCCTTTTATACCGCTTTGTTCGCCATAAGTTGGCAGGGTATGCTCAGACGTAAGTCCCTTGCACACTTTGCCACTGGATTCAAGCAAGCCTGGCTGAAGACGGGTGAAATACCAGAAACCGGTCCTAGGAAGCTTGTTTCCGGTCCAGGGAAGGCATTGCTTGGCAGTCGGGCTGGACTGTTCCCATGAGGCACAGGGTCAGACTGATTTGCATATGGCCATGTCTGAACTGGGGTGGCAGAGTGGGCTAAAGAACGGTGATAGATCAAACCCAGATCTGTTGACTGGTTGTTAGTGTTTGATTGGTTCTGATGCTCCGTCCATCCCCACCCCCTTTTGTACCGCTTTGTTCGCCATAAGTTGGCAGGGTATGCTCAGATGTGAGTCCCTTGCTCACTTTGCCACTGGATTCAAGCAAGCCTGGCTGAAGATGGCTGAAATGCCAGAAACTGGTCCTAGGAAGCTTGTTTCCGGTCCAGGGAATGCATTGCTTGGCAGTTCGGGCTGGACTGTTCCCATGAGGCACAGGGTCAGACTGATTTGCATATGGCCATGTCTAAACTGGGGTAGCAGAGTGGGCTAAAGAACGGTGATGGATCAAGCCCAGATCTGTTAACTGGGTGTGAGTGTTTGATTGGTTCTGATGCTCCGTCCATCACCACCCCCTTTTGTACTGCTTTGTTCGCCATAAGTTGGCAGGGTATGCTCAGACGTGAGTCCCTTGCTCACTTTGCCACTGGTTTCAAGCAAGCCTGGCTGAAGACGGCTGAGATGCCAGAAACCGGTCCTAGGAAGCTTGTTTCCGGTCCAGGGAAGGCATTGCTTGGCAGTTCGGGCTGGACTGTTCTCATAAGGCACAGGGTCAGACTGATTTGCATATGGCCATGTCTGAACTGGGGTGGCAGAGTGGGCTAAAGAACGGTGATGGATCAAACCCAGATCTGTTGACTGGGTGTGAGTGTTTGATTGGTTCTGATGATCCGTCCATCACCACCCCCTTTTGTACCGCTTTGTTCGTCATAAGTTGGCAGGGTATGCTCAGACGTAAGTCTCTAGCTCACTTTGCCACTGGATTCAAGTAAGCCTGGCTGAAGATGGCTGAAATGCCAGAAACCGGTCCTAGGAAGCTTGTTTCCGGTCCAGGGAAGGGATTGCTTGGCAGTTTGGGCTGGACTGTTCTCATGAGGCACAGGGTCAGACTGATTTGCATATGGCCATGTCTGATCTGGGGTGGCAGAGTGGGCTAAAGAACGGTGATGGATCAAACCCACATCTGTTGACTGGGTGTGAGTGTTTTATTGGTTCTGATGCTCCGTCCATCACCACCCTCTTTTGTATTGCTTTGTTCGCCATAAGTTGGCAGGGTATGCTCAGACGTGAGTCCCATGCTCACTTTGCCGCTGGATTCAAGCAAGCCTGGCTGAAGACGGCTGAAATGCCAAAAACCTGTCCTAGGAAGCTTGTTTCCGGTCCAGGGAAGGCATTGCTTGGCAGTTTGGGCTGGACTGTTCCCATGAGGCACAGGGTCAGACTGATTTGCATATGGCCATGTCTGATCTGGGGTGGCAGAGTGGGCTAAAGAACGGTGATGGATCAAACCCACATCTGTTGACTGGGTGTGAGTGTTTGATTACTTCTGATGCTCCGTCCATCACCACCCCCTTTTGTACCGCTTTGTTCGCCATAAGTTGGCAGGGTATGCTCAGACGTGAGTCCCTTGCTCACTTTGCCACCGGATTCAAGCAAGCCTGGCTGAAGACGGCTGAAATGCCAGAAACCGGTCCTAGGAAGCTTGTTTCCGGCCCAGGGAAAGCATTGCTTGGCAGTTTGGGCTGTACTGTTCCCATGAGACACAGGGTCAGACTGATTTGTATATGGCCATGTCTGAACTGGGGTGGCAGAGTGTGCTAAAGAACGGTGATGGATCAAACCCAGATCTGTTGACTGGGTGTGAGTGTTTGATTGGTTCTGATGCTCCGTCCATCACCACTCCCTTTTGTACCGCTTTGTTCGCCATAAGTTGGCAGGGTATGCTCAGACGTGAGTCCCTTGCTCACTTTGCCACTGGATTCAAGCAAGCCTGGCTGAAGACGGCTGAAATGCCAGAAACCAGTCCTAGGAAGCTTGTTTCTGGTCCAAGAAAGGCATTGCTTTGCAGTTTGGGCTGTACTGTTCCCACGAGGCACAGGGTCAGACTGATTTGCATATGGCCATGTCTGAACTGGGGTAGCAGAGTGGGCTAAAGAATGGTGATGGATCAAGCCCAGATCTTTTAACTGGGTGTGAGTGTTTGATTGGTTCTGATGCTCCGTCCATCACCACCCCCTTTTGTACCGCTTTGTTCGCCATAAGTTGGCAGGGTATGCTCAGACGTGAGTCCCTTGCTCACTTTGCCACTGGTTTCAAGCAAGCCTGGCTGAAGACGGCTGAGATGCCAGAAACCGGTCCTAGGGAGCTTGTCTCCGGTCCAGGGAAGGCATTGCTTGGCAGTTCGGGCTGGACTGTTCCCATGAGGCACAGGGTCAGACTGATTTGCATATGGCCCATGTCTGAACTGGGGTGGCAGAGTGGCCTAAAGATCGGTGATGGATCAAACCCAGATCTGTTGACTGGGTGTGAGTGTTTGATTGGTTCTGATGCTCCGTCGATCACCACCCCCTTTTGTACCGCTTTGTTCGCCATAAGTTGGCAGGGTATGCTCAGACGTGAGTCCCTTTCTCACTTTGCCTCTGGATTTAGGCAAGCCTGGCTGAAGACGGCTGAAATGCCAGAAACTGGTCCTAGGAAACTTGTTTTCGGTCCAGGGAAGGCATTGCTTGGCAGTTTGGGCTGGACTGTTCCCATGAGGCACAGGGTCAGACTGATTTGCATATGGCCATGTCTGAACTGGGGTAGCAGAGTGGGCTAAAGAACGGTGATGGATAGAACCCAGATCTGTTGACCTGGTGTGAGTGTTTGATTGGTTCTGCTGATCCGTCCATCACCACCCCCTTTTGTACCGCTTTGTTCGCCATAAGTTGGCAGGGTATGCTCAGACGTAAGTCTCTAGCTCACTTTGCCACTGGATTCAAGTAAGCCTGGCTGAAGATGGCTGAAATGCCAGAAACCGGTCCTAGGAAGCTTGTTTCCGGTCCAGGGAAGGGATTGCTTGGCAGTTTGGGCTGGACTGTTCTCATGAGGCACAGGGTCAGACTGATTTGCATATGGCCATGTCTGATCTGGGGTGGCAGAGTGGGCTAAAGAACGGTGATGGATCAAACCCACATCTGTTGACTGGGTGTGAGTGTTTGATTGGTTCTGATGCTTCGTCCATCACCACCCCCTTTTGTATTGCTTTGTTCACCATAAGTTGGCAGGGTATGCTCAGACGTGAGTCCCATGCTCACTTTGCCGCTGGATTCAAGCAAGCCTGGCTGAAGACGGTTAAAATGCCAGAAACCGGTTCTAGGAAGCTTGTTTCCTGTTCAGGGAAGGCATTGCTTGGCAGTTTGGGCTGGACTGTTCCCATAAGGCACAGGTTCAGACTGTTTTGCATATGGCCATGTCTGAACTGGGGTGGCAGAGTGGGCTAAAGAACGGTGATGGATCAAACCCAGATCTGTTGACTGGGTGTGAGTGTTTGATTGGTTCTGATGCTCCGTCCATCACCACCCCCTTTTGTACCGCTTTGTTCGCCATAAGTTGGCAGGGTATGCTCAGACGTAAGTCTCTTGCTCACTTTGCTACTGGATTCAAGTAAGTCTGGCTGAAGACGGCTGAAATGCCAAAAACCTGTCCTAGGAAGCTTGTTTCCGGGCCAGGGAAGGCATTGCTTGGCAGTTTGGGCTGGACTGTTCCCATGAGGCACAGGGTCAGACTGATTTGCATATGGCCATGTCTGATCTGGGGTGGCAGAGTGGGCTAAAGAACGGTGATGGATCAAACCCACATCTGTTGACTGGGTGTGAGTGTTTGATTGCTTCTGATGCTCCGTCCATCACCACCCCCTTTTGTACCGCTTTGTTCGCCATAAGTTGGCAGGGTATGCTCAGACGTGAGTCCCTTGCTCACTTTGCCACCGGATTCAAGCAAGCCTGGCTGAAGACGGCTGAAATGCCAGAAACCGGTCCTAGGAAGCTTGTTTCCGGCCCAGGGAAAGCATTGCTTGGCAGTTCGGGCTGTACTGTTCCCATGAGGCACAGGGTCAGACTGATTTGTATATGGCCATGTCTGAACTGGGGTGGCAGAGTGTGCTAAAGAACGGTGATGGATCAAACCCAGATCTGTTGACTGGGTGTGAGTGTTTGATTGGTTCTGATGCTCCGTCCATCACCACTCCCTTTTGTACCGCTTTGTTCGCCATAAGTTGGCAGGGTATGCTCAGACGTGAGTCCCTTGCTCACTTTGCCACTGGATTCAAGCAAGCCTGGCTGAAGACGGCTGAAATGCCATAAACCAGTCCTAGGAAGCTTGTTTCTGGTCCAAGAAAGGCATTGCTTTGCAGTTTGGGCTGTACTGTTCCCACGAGGCACAGGGTCAGACTGATTTGCATATGGCCATGTCTGAACTGGGGTAGCAGAGTGGGCTAAAGAATGGTGATGGATCAAGCTCAGATCTTTTAACTGGGTGTGAGTGTTTGATTGGTTCTGATGCTCCGTCCATCACCACCCCCTTTTGTACCGCTTTGTTCGCCATAAGTTGGCAGGGTATGCTCAGACGTGAGTCCCTTGCTCACTTTGCCACTGGTTTCAAGCAAGCCTGGCTGAAGACGGCTGAGATGCCAGAAACCGGTCCTAGGGAGCTTGTCTCCGGTCCAGGGAAGGCATTGCTTGGCAGTTCGGGCTGGACTGTTCCCATGAGGCACAGGGTCAGACTGATTTGCATATGGCCCATGTCTGAACTGGGGTGGGAGAGTGGCCTAAAGATCGGTGATGGATCAAACCCAGATCTGTTGACTGGGTGTGAGTGTTTGATTGGTTCTGATGCTCCGTCGATCACCACCCCCTTTTGTACCGCTTTGTTCGCCATAAGTTGGCAGGGTATGCTCAGACGTGAGTCCCTTTCTCACTTTGCCTCTGGATTTAGGCAAGCCTGGCTGAAGACGGCTGAAATGCCAGAAACTGGTCCTAGGAAACTTGTTTTCGGTCCAGGGAAGGCATTGCTTGGCAGTTTGGGCTGGACTGTTCCCATGAGGCACAGGGTCAGACTGATTTGCATATGGCCATGTCTGAACTGGGGTAGCAGAGTGGGCTAAAGAACGGTGATGGATAGAACCCAGATCTGTTGACCTGGTGTGAGTGTTTGATTGGTTCTGCTGATCCGTCCATCACCACCCCCTTTTGTACCGCTTTGTTCGCCATAAGTTGGCAGGGTATGCTCAGACGTAAGTCTCTAGCTCACTTTGCCACTGGATTCAAGTAAGCCTGGCTGAAGATGGCTGAAATGCCAGAAACCGGTCCTAGGAAGCTTGTTTCCGGTCCAGGGAAGGGATTGCTTGGCAGTTTGGGCTGGACTGTTCTCATGAGGCACAGGGTCAGACTGATTTGCATATGGCCATGTCTGATCTGGGGTGGCAGAGTGGGCTAAAGAACGGTGATGGATCAAACCCACATCTGTTGACTGGGTGTGAGTGTTTGATTGGTTCTGATGCTTCGTCCATCACCACCCCCTTTTGTATTGCTTTGTTCACCATAAGTTGGCAGGGTATGCTCAGACGTGAGTCCCATGCTCACTTTGCCGCTGGATTCAAGCAAGCCTGGCTGAAGACGGTTAAAATGCCAGAAAACGGTTCTAGGAAGCTTGTTTCCTGTTCAGGGAAGGCATTGCTTGGCAGTTTGGGCTGGACTGTTCCCATAAGGCACAGGTTCAGACTGTTTTGCATATGGCCATGTCTGAACTGGGGTGGCAGAGTGGGCTAAAGAACGGTGATGGATCAAACCCAGATCTGTTGACTGGGTGTGAGTGTTTGATTGGTTCTGATGCTCCGTCCATCACCACCCCCTTTTGTACCGCTTTGTTCGCCATAAGTTGGCAGGGTATGCTCAGACGTAAGTCTCTTGCTCACTTTGCTACTGGATTCAAGTAAGTCTGGCTGAAGACGGCTGAAATGCCAAAAACCTGTCCTAGGAAGCTTGTTTCCGGGCCAGGGAAGGCATTGCTTGGCAGTTTGGGCTGGACTGTTCCCATGAGGCACAGGGTCAGACTGATTTGCATATGGCCATGTCTGATCTGGGGTGGCAGAGTGGGCTAAAGAACGGTGATGGATCAAACCCACATCTGTTGACTGGGTGTGAGTGTTTGATTGGTTCTGATGCTCTGTCCATCACCACCCCCTTTTGTACCGCTTTGTTCGCCATAAGTTGGCAGGGTATGCTCAGACGTGAGTCCCTTGCTCACTTTGCCACCGGATTCAAGCAAGCCTGGCTGAAGACGGCTGAAATGCCAGAAACCAGTCCTAGGAAGCTTGTTTCTGGTCCAAGAAAGGCATTGCTTTGCAGTTTGGGCTGTACTGTTCCCACGAGGCACAGGGTCAGACTGATTTGCATATGGCCATGTCTGAACTGGGGTAGCAGAGTGGGCTAAAGAATGGTGATGGATCAAGCCCAGATCTTTTAACTAGGTGTGAGTGTTTGATTGGTTCTGATGCTCCGTCCATCACCACCCCCTTTTGTACCGCTTTGTTCGCCATAAGTTGGCAGGGTATGCTCAGACGTGAGTCCCTTGCTCACTTTGCCACTGGTTTCAAGCAAGCCTGGCTGAAGACGGCTGAGATGCCAGAAACCGGTCCTAGGGAGCTTGTCTCCGGTCCAGGGAAGGCATTGCTTGGCAGTTCGGGCTGGACTGTTCCCATGAGGCACAGGGTCAGACTGATTTGCATATGGCCCATGTCTGAACTGGGGTGGCAGAGTGGCCTAAAGATCGGTGATGGATCAAACCCAGATCTGTTGACTGGGTGTGAGTGTTTGATTGGTTCTGATGCTCCGTCGATCACCACCCCCTTTTGTACCGCTTTGTTCGCCATAAGTTGGCAGGGTATGCTCAGACGTGAGTCCCTTTCTCACTTTGCCTCTGGATTTAGGCAAGCCTGGCTGAAGACGGCTGAAATGCCAGAAACTGGTCCTAGGAAACTTGTTTTCGGTCCAGGGAAGGCATTGCTTGGCAGTTTGGGCTGGACTGTTCCCATGAGGCACAGGGTCAGACTGATTTGCATATGGCCATGTCTGAACTGGGGTAGCAGAGTGGGCTAAAGAACTTTGATGGATAGAACCCAGATCTGTTGACCTGGTGTGAGTGTTTGATTGGTTCTGATGCTCCGTCCATCACCACCCCCTTTTGTACCGCTTTGTTCGCCATAAGTTGGCAGGGTATGCTCAGACGTAAGTCTCTAGCTCACTTTGCCACTGGATTCAAGTACGCCTGGCTGAAGATGGCTGAAATGCCAGAAACCGGTCCTAGGAAGCTTGTTTCCGGTCCAGGGAAGGGATTGCTTGGCAGTTTGGGCTGGACTGTTCTCATGAGGCACAGGGTCAGACTGATTTGCATATGGCCATGTCTGATCTGGGGTGGCAGAGTGGGCTAAAGAACGGTGATGGATCAAACCCACATCTGTTGACTGGGTGTGAGTGTTTTATTGGTTCTGATGCTCCGTCCATCACCACCCCCTTTTGTATTGCTTTGTTCGCCATAAGTTTGCAGGGTATGCTCAGACGTGAGTCCCATGCTCACTTTGCCGCTGGATTCAAGCAAGCCTGGCTGAAGACGGCTGAAATGCCAAAAACCTGTCCTAGGAAGCTTGTTTCCGGTCCAGGGAAGGCATTGCTTGGCAGTTTGGGCTGGACTGTTCCCATGAGGCACAGGGTCAGACTGATTTGCATATGGCCATGTCTGATCTGGGGTGGCAGAGTGGGCTAAAGAACGGTGATGGATCAAACCCACATCTGTTGACTGGGTGTGAGTGTTTGATTGCTTCTGATGCTCCGTCCATCACCACCCCCTTTTGTACCACTTTGTTCGCCATAAGTTGGCAGGGTATGCTCAGACGTGAGTCCCTTGCTCACTTTGCCACCGGATTCAAGCAAGCCTGGCTGAAGACGGCTGAAATGCCAGAAACCGGTCCTAGGAAGCTTGTTTCCCGGCCCAGGGAAAGCATTGCTTGGCAGTTCGGGCTGTACTGTTCCCATGAGGCACAGGGTCAGACTGATTTGTATATGGCCATGTCTGAACTGGGGTGGCAGAGTGTGCTAAAGAACGGTGATGGATCAAACCCAGATCTGTTGACTGGGTGTGAGTGTTTGATTGGTTCTGATGCTCCGTCCATCACCACTCCCTTTTGTTCCGCTTTGTTCGCCATAAGTTGGCAGGGTATGCTCAGACGTGAGTCCCTTGCTCACTTTGCCACTGGATTCAAGCAAGCCTGGCTGAAGACGGCTGAAATGCCAGAAACCGGTCCTAGGGAGCTTGTCTCCGGTCCAGGGAAGGCATTGCTTGGCAGTTCGGGCTGGACTGTTCCCATGAGGCACAGGGTCAGACTGATTTGCATATGGCCCATGTCTGAACTGGGGTGGCAGAGTGGCCTAAAGATCGGTGATGGATCAAACCCAGATCTGTTGACTGGGTGTGAGTGTTTGATTGGTTCTGATGCTCCGTCGATCACCACCCCCTTTTGTACCGCTTTGTTCGCCATAAGTTGGCAGGGTATGCTCAGACGTGAGTCCCTTTCTCACTTTGCCTCTGGATTTAGGCAAGCCTGGCTGAAGACGGCTGAAATGCCAGAAACTGGTCCTAGGAAACTTGTTTTCGGTCCAGGGAAGGCATTGCTTGGCAGTTTGGGCTGGACTGTTCCCATGAGGCACAGGGTCAGACTGATTTGCATATGGCCATGTCTGAACTGGGGTAGCAGAGTGGGCTAAAGAACGGTGATGGATAGAACCCAGATCTGTTGACCTGGTGTGAGTGTTTGATTGGTTCTGCTGATCCGTCCATCACCACCCCCTTTTGTACCGCTTTGTTCGCCATAAGTTGGCAGGGTATGCTCAGACGTAAGTCTCTAGCTCACTTTGCCACTGGATTCAAGTAAGCCTGGCTGAAGATGGCTGAAATGCCAGAAACCGGTCCTAGGAAGCTTGTTTCCGGTCCAGGGAAGGGATTGCTTGGCAGTTTGGGCTGGACTGTTCTCATGAGGCACAGGGTCAGACTGATTTGCATATGGCCATGTCTGATCTGGGGTGGCAGAGTGGGCTAAAGAACGGTGATGGATCAAACCCACATCTGTTGACTGGGTGTGAGTGTTTGATTGGTTCTGATGCTTCGTCCATCACCACCCCCTTTTGTATTGCTTTGTTCACCATAAGTTGGCAGGGTATGCTCAGACGTGAGTCTCTTGCTCACTTTGCTACTGGATTCAAGTAAGTCTGGCTGAAGACGGCTGAAATGCCAAAAACCTGTCCTAGGAAGCTTGTTTTCGGGCCAGGGAAGGCATTGCTTGGCAGTTTGGGCTGGACTGTTCCCATGAGGCACAGGGTCAGACTGATTTGCATATGGCCATGTCTGATCTGGGGTGGCAGAGTGGGCTAAAGAACGGTGATGGATCAAACCCACATCTGTTGACTGGGTGTGAGTGTTTGATTGGTTCTGATGCTCTGTCCATCACCACCCCCTTTTGTACCGCTTTGTTCGCCATAAGTTGGCAGGGTATGCTCAGACGTGAGTCCCTTGCTCACTTTGCCACCGGATTCAAGCAAGCCTGGCTGAAGACGGCTGAAATGCCAGAAACCAGTCCTAGGAAGCTTGTTTCTGGTCCAAGAAAGGCATTGCTTTGCAGTTTGGGCTGTACTGTTCCCACGAGGCACAGGGTCAGACTGATTTGCATATGGCCATGTCTGAACTGGGGTAGCAGAGTGGGCTAAAGAATGGTGATGGATCAAGCCCAGATCTTTTAACTGGGTGTGAGTGTTTGATTGGTTCTGATGCTCCGTCCATCACCACCCCCTTTTGTACCGCTTTGTTCGCCATAAGTTGGCAGGGTATGCTCAGACGTGAGTCCCTTGCTCACTTTGCCACTGGTTTCAAGCAAGCCTGGCTGAAGACGGCTGAGATGCCAGAAACCGGTCCTAGGGAGCTTGTCTCCGGTCCAGGGAAGGCATTGCTTGGCAGTTCGGGCTGGACTGTTCCCATGAGGCACAGGGTCAGACTGATTTGCATATGGCCCATGTCTGAACTGGGGTGGCAGAGTGGCCTAAAGATCGGTGATGAATCAAACCCAGATCTGTTGACTGGGTGTGAGTGTTTGATTGGTTCTGATGCTCCGTCGATCACCACCCCCTTTTGTACCGCTTTGTTCGCCATAAGTTGGCAGGGTATGCTCAGACGTGAGTCCCTTTCTCACTTTGCCTCTGGATTTAGGCAAGCCTGGCTGAAGACGGCTGAAATGCCAGAAACTGGTCCTAGGAAACTTGTTTTCGGTCCAGGGAAGGCATTGCTTGGCAGTTTGGGCTGGACTGTTCCCATGAGGCACAGGGTCAGACTGATTTGCATATGGCCATGTCTGAACTGGGGTAGCAGAGTGGGCTAAAGAACTTTGATGGATAGAACCCAGATCTGTTGGCCTGGTGTGAGTGTTTGATTGGTTCTGCTGATCCGTCTATCACCACCCCCTTTTGTACCGCTTTGTTCGCCATAAGTTGGCAGGGTATGCTCAGACGTAAGTCTCTAGCTCACTTTGCCACTGGATTCAAGTAAGCCTGGCTGAAGATGGCTGAAATGCCAGAAACCGGTCCTAGGAAGCTTGTTTCCGGTCCAGGGAAGGGATTGCTTGGCAGTTTGGGCTGGACTATTCCCATGAGGCACAGGGTCAGACTTATTTGCATATGGCCATGTCTGAACTGGGGTAGCAGAGTGGGCTAAAGAACGGTGATGGATCAAGCCCAGATCTGTTAACTGGGTGTGAGTGTTTGATTGGTTCTGATGCTCCGTCCATCACCACCCCCTTTTGTACTGCTTTGTTCGCCATAAGTTGGCAGGGTATGCTCAGACGTGAGTCCCTTGCTCACTTTGCCACTGGTTTCAAGCAAGCCTGGCTGAAGACGGCTGAGATGCCAGAAACCGGTCCTAGGAAGCTTGTTTCCGCTCCAGGAAAGGCATTGCTTGGCAGTTCGGGCTGGACTGTTCTCATAAGGCACAGGGTCAGACTGATTTGCATATGGCCATGTCTGATCTGGGGTGGCAGAGTGGGCTAAAGAATGGTGATGGATCAAACCCACATCTGTTGACTGGGTGTGAGTGTTTGATTGGTTCTGATGCTCCGTCCATCACCACCCCCTTTTGTATTGCTTTGTTCGCCATAAGTTGGCAGGGTATGCTCAGACGTGAGTCCCATGCTCCCTTTGCCGCTGGATTCAAGCAAGCCTGGCTGAAGACGGTTAAAATGCCAGAAACCGGTTCTAGGAAGCTTGTTTCCTGTTCAGGGAAGGCATTGCTTGGCAGTTTGGGCTGGACTGTTCCCATAAGGCACAGGTTCAGACTGTTTTGCATATGGCCATGTCTGAACTGGGGTGGCAGAGTGGGCTAAAGAACGGTGATGGATCAAACCCAGATCTGTTGACTGGGTGTGAGTGTTTGATTGGTTCTGATGCTCCGTCCATCACCACCCCCTTTTGTACCGCTTCGTTCGCCATAAGTTGGCAGGGTATGCTCAGACGTAAGTCTCTTGCTCACTTTGCTACTGGATTCAAGTAAGTCTGGCTGAAGACGGCTGAAATGCCAAAAACCTGTCCTAGGAAGCTTGTTTCCGGTCCAGGGAAGGCATTGCTTGGCAGTTTGGGCTGGACTGTTCCCATGAGGCACAGGGTCAGACTGATTTGCATATGGCCATGTCTGATCTGGGGTGGCAGAGTGGGCTAAAGAACGGTGATGGATCAAACCCACATCTGTTGACTGGGTGTGAGTGTTTGATTGCTTCTGATGCTCCGTCCATCACCACCCCCTTTTGTACCGCTTTGTTCGCCATAAGTTGGCAGGGTATGCTCAGACGTGAGTCCCTTGCTCACTTTGCCACCGGATTCAAGCAAGCCTGGCTGAAGACGGCTGAAATGCCAGAAACCGATCCTAGGAAGCTTGTTTCCGGCCCAGGGAAAGCATTGCTTGGCAGTTCGGGCTGTACTGTTCCCATGAGGCACAGGGTCAGACTGATTTATATATGGCCATGTCTGAACTGGGGTGGCAGAGTGTGCTAAAGAACGGTGATGGATCAAACCCAGATCTGTTGACTGGGTGTGAGTGTTTGATTGGTTCTGATGCTCCGTCCATCACCACTCCCTTTTGTACTGCTTTGTTCGCCATAAGTTGGCAGGGTATGCTCAGACGTGAGTCCCTTGCTCTGTTTGCCACTGGATTCAAGCAAGCCTGGCTGAAGACGGCTGAAATGCCAGAAACCAGTAATAGGAAGCTTGTTTCTGGTCCAAGAAAGGCATTGCTTTGCAGTTTGGGCTGTACTGTTCCCACGAGGCACAGGGTCAGACTGATTTGCATATGGCCATGTCTGAACTGGGGTAGCAGAGTGGGCTAAAGAATGGTGATGGATCAAGCCCAGATCTTTTAACTGGGTGTGATGGTTTGATTGGTTCTGATGCTCCGTCCATCACCACCCCCTTTTGTACCGCTTTGTTCGCCATAAGTTGGCAGGGTATGCTCAGACGTGAGTCCCTTGCTCACTTTGCCACTGGTTTCAAGCAAGCCTGGCTGAAGATGGCTGAGATGCCAGAAACCGGTCCTAGGGAGCTTGTTTCCGGTCCAGGGAAGGCATTGCTTGGCAGTTCGGGCTGGACTGTTCTCATAAGGCACAGGGTCAGACTGATTTGCATATGGCCATGTCTGAACTGGGGTGGCAGAGTGGGCTAAAGAACGGTGATGGATCAAACCCAGATCTGTTGACTGGGTGTGAGTGTTTGATTGGTTCTGATGCTCCGTCCATCACCACCCCCTTTTGTACCGCTTTGTTCGCCATAATTTGGCAGGGTATGCTCAGACGTAAGTCTCTAGCTCACTTTGCCACTGGATTCAAGTAAGCCTGGATGAAGACGGCTGAAATGCCAGAAACCGGTCCTAGGAAGCTTGTTTCCGGTCCAGGGAAGGCATTGCTTGGCAGTTTGGGCTGGACTGTTCCCATGAGGCACAGGGTCAGACTGATTTGCATATGGCCATGTCTGATCTGGGGTGGCAGAGTGGGCTAAAGAACGGTGATGGATCAAACCCACATCTGTTGACTGGGTGTGAGTGTTTGATTGGTTCTGATGCTCCGTCCATCACCACACCCTTTTGTACTGCTTTGTTCGCCATAAGTTGGCAGGGTATGCTCAGACGTGAGTTCCTTGCTCACTTTACCACTGGATTCAAGCAAGCCTGGCTGAAGACGGTTAAAATGCCAGAAACCGGTTCTAGGAAGCTTGTGTCCCGTCCAGGGAAGGCATTGCTTGGTAGTTCGGGCTGGACTGTTCCCATGAGGCACAGGGTCAGACTGATTTGCATATGGCCATGTCTGATTTGGGGTGGCTGAGTGGGCTAAAGAACGGTGATGGATCAAACCCAATTCTGTTGACTGGGTGTGAGTGTTTGATTGGTTCTGATGCTCCGTCCATCACCACCCCCTTTTGTACCGCTTTGTTCGCCATAAGTTGGCAGGGTATGCTCAGATGTGAGTCCCTTGCTCACTTTGCCACCGGATTCAAGCAAGCCTTGCTGAAGATGTCTGAAATGCCAGAAACCGGTCCTAGGAAGCTTGTTTCCGGTCCAGGGAAGGCATTGCTTGGCAGTTCAGGCTGGACTTTTCCCATAAGGCACAGGGTCAGACTGATTTGCATATGGCCATGTCTTAACTGGGGTGGCAGAGTGGGCTAAAGAACGGTGATGGATCAAACCCAGATCTGTTGACTGGGTGTGAGTGTTTGATTGGTTCTGATGCTCCGTCCATCACCACCACCTTTTGTACCGCTTTGTTTGCCATAAGTTTGCAGGGTATGCTCAGACATGAGTCCCTTGCTCACTTTGCCTCTGGATTCAAGCAAGCCTGGCTGAAGACGGCTGAAATGCCAGAAACCGGACCTAGGAAGCTTGTTTCCGATCCAGGGAAGGCATTGCTTGGCAGTTCGGGCTGGACTGTTCCCATGAGGCACAGGGTCAGACTGATTTGCATATGGCCATATCTGAACTGGGGTGGCAGAGTGGGCTAAAGAACGGTGATGGATCAAACTCAGATCCGTTGACTGGGAGTGAGTGTGTGATTGGTTCTGATGCTCCGTCCATCACCACCCCCATTTGTACCACTTTCTTTGCCATTATTTGGCAGGGTATGCTCAGACGTGAGTCCCTTGCTCACTTTGCCACTGGATTCAATCAAGCCTGGCTGAAGACAGCTGAAATGCCAGAAACCGGTCCTAGGAAGCTTGTTTTCGGTCCAGTGAAGGCATTGCTTGGCAGTTCGGGCTGGACTATTCCCATGAGGCACAGGGTCAGACTGATTTGCATATGGCCATGTCTGAACTGGGGTGGCAGAGTGGCCTAAAGATCGGTGATGGATCAAACCCAGATCTGTTGACTGGGTGTGAGTGTTTGATTGGTTCTGATGCTCTGTCCATCACCACCCCCTTTTGTACCACTTTGTTCGCCATAAGTTGGCACGGTATGCTCAGACGTAAGTCCCTTTCTCACTTTGCCTCTGGATTCAAGCAAGCCTGGCTGAAGATGGCTGAAATGCCAGAAACTGGTCCTAGAAAGCTTGTTTCCGGTCCAGGGAAGGCATTGCTTGGCAGTTTGGGCTGGACTGTTCCCATAAGGCACAGGGTCAGACTGATTTGCATATGGCCATGTCTGAACTGGGGTGGCAGAGTGGGCTAAAGAACGGTGATGGATCAAACCCAGATCTGTTGACTGGGTGTGAGTGTTTGATTGGTTCTGATGCTCCGTCCATCACCACCACCTTTTGTACCGCTTTGTTTGCCATAAGTTTGCAGGGTATGCTCAGACATGAGTCCCTTGCTCACTTTGCCTCTGGATTCAAGCAAGCCTGGCTGAAGACGGCTGAAATGCCAGAAACCGGACCTAGGAAGCTTGTTTCCGATCCAGGGAAGGCATTGCTTGGCAGTTCGGGCTGGACTGTTCCCATGAGGCACAGGGTCAGACTGATTTGCATATGGCCATGTCTGAACTGGGGTGGCAGAGTGGGCTAAAGAACGGTGATGGATCAAACTCAGATCCGTTGACTGGGAGTGAGTGTGTGATTGGGTCTGATGCTCCGTCCATCACCACCCCCTTTTGTACCGCTTTGTTTGCCATAAGTTGGCAGGGTATGCTCAGACGTGAGTCCCTTGCTCACTTTGCCTCTGGATTCAAGCAAGCCTGGCTGAACACGGCTGAAATGCCAGAAACTGGTCCTAGGAAGCTTGTTTCCGGTCCAGGGAAAGCATTGCTTGGCAGTTTGGGCTGGACTGTTCCCATGAGGCACAGGGTCAGACTGATTTGCATATGGCCATGTATGAACTGGGGTGGCAGAGTGGGCTAAAGAACGGTGATGGATAAAACCCAGATCTGTTGACTGGGTGTGAGTGTTTGATTGGTTCTGATGCTCCGATCATCCCCACCCCCTTTTGTACCGCTTTGTTCGCCATAAGTTGGCAGGGTATGCTCAGACGTAAGTCCCTTGCACACTTTGCCACTGGATTCAAGCAAGCCTGGCTGAAGACGGGTGAAATACCAGAAACCGGTCCTAGGAAGCTTGTTTCCGGTCCAGGGAAGGCATTGCTTGGCAGTCGGGCTGGACTGTTCCCATGAGGCACAGGGTCAGACTGATTTGCATATGGCCATGTCTGAACTGGGGTGGCAGAGTGGGCTAAAGAACGGTGATAGATCAAACCCAGATCTGTTGACTGGTTGTTAGTGTTTGATTGGTTCTGATGCTCCGTCCATCCCCACCCCCTTTTGTACCGCTTTGTTCGCCATAAGTTGGCAGGGTATGCTCAGATGTGAGTCCCTTGCTCACTTTGCCACTGGATTCAAGCAAGCCTGGCTGAAGATGGCTGAAATGCCAGAAACTGGTCCTAGGAAGCTTGTTTCCGGTCCAGGGAAGGCATTGCTTGGCAGTTCGGGCTGGAGTGTTCCCATGAGGCACAGGGTCAGACTGATTTGCATATGGCCATGTCTGAACTGGGGTAGCAGAGTGGGCTAAAGAACGGTGATGGATCAAGCCCAGATCTGTTAACTGGGTGTGAGTGTTTGATTGGTTCTGATGCTCCGTCCATCACCACCCCCTTTTGTACTGCTTTGTTCGCCATAAGTTGGCAGGGTATGCTCAGACGTGAGTCCCTTGCTCACTTTGCCACTGGTTTCAAGCAAGCCTGGCTGAAGACGGCTGAGATGCCAGAAACCGGTCCTAGGAAGCTTGTTTCCGGTCCAGGGAAGGCATTGCTTGGCAGTTCGGGCTGGACTGTTCTCATAAGGCACAGGGTCAGACTGATTTGCATATGGCCATGTCTGAACTGGGGTGGCAGAGTGGGCTAAAGAACGGTGATGGATCAAACCCAGATCTGTTGACTGGGTGTGAGTGTTTGATTGGTTCTGATGATCCATCCATCACCACCCCCTTTTGTACCGCTTTGTTCGCCATAAGTTGGCAGGGTATGCTCAGACGTAAGTCTCTAGCTCACTTTGCCACTGGATTCAAGTAAGCCTGGCTGAAGATGGCTGAAATGCCAAAAACCTGTCCTAGGAAGCTTGTTTCCGGTCCAGGGAAGGCATTGCTTGGCAGTTTGGGCTGGACTGTTCCCATGAGGCACAGGGTCAGACTGATTTGCATATGGCCATGTCTGATCTGGGGTGGCAGAGTGGGCTAAAGAACGGTGATGGATCAAACCCACATCTGTTGACTGGGTGTGAGTGTTTGATTGCTTCTGATGCTCCGTCCATCACCACCCCCTTTTGTACCGCTTTGTTCGCCATAAGTTGGCAGGGTATGCTCAGACGTGAGTCCCTTGCTCACTTTGCCACCGGATTCAAGCAAGCCTGGCTGAAGACGGCTGAAATGCCAGAAACCGGTCTTAGGAAGCTTGTTTCCGGCCCAGGGAAAGCATTGCTTGGCAGTTCGGGCTGTACTGTTCCCATGAGGCACAGGGTCAGACTGATTTGTATATGGCCATGTCTGAACTGGGGTGGCAGAGTGTGCTAAAGAACGGTGATGGATCAAACCCAGATCTGTTGACTGGGTGTGAGTGTTTGATTGGTTCTGATGCTCCGTCCATCACCACTCCCTTTTGTACCGCTTTGTTCGCCATAAGTTGGCAGGGTATGCTCAGACGTGAGTCCCTTGCTCACTTTGCCACTGGATTCAAGCAAGCCTGGCTGAAGACGGCTGAAATGCCAGAAACCAGTCCTAGGAAGCTTGTTTCTGGTCCAAGAAAGGCATTGCTTTGCAGTTTGGGCTGTACTGTTCCCACGAGGCACAGGGTCAGACTGATTTGCATATGGCCATGTCTGAACTGGGGTAGCAGAGTGGGCTAAAGAATGGTGATGGATCAAGCCCAGATCTTTTAACTGGGTGTGAGTGTTTGATTGGTTCTGATGCTCCGTCCATCACCACCCCCTTTTGTACCGCTTTGTTCGCCATAAGTTGGCAGGGTATGCTCAGACGTGAGTCCCTTGCTCACTTTGCCACTGGTTTCAAGCAAGCCTGGCTGAAGACGGCTGAGATGCCAGAAACCGGTCCTAGGGAGCTTGTCTCCGGTCCAGGGAAGGCATTGCTTGGCAGTTCGGGCTGGACTGTTCTCATAAGGCACAGGGTCAGACTGATTTGCATATGGCCATGTCTGAACTGGGGTGGCAGAGTGGGCTAAAGAACGGTGATGGATCAAACCCAGATCTGTTGACTGGGTGTGAGTGTTTGATTGGTTCTGATGCTCCGTCCATCACCACCCCCTTTTGTACCGCTTTGTTTGCCATAAGTTGGCAGGGTATGCTCAGACGTGAGTCCCTTGCTCACTTTGCCACTGGTTTCAAGCAAGCCTGGCTGAAGACGGCTGAGATGCCAGAAACCGGTCCTAGGGAGCTTGTCTCCGGTCCAGGGAAGGCATTGCTTGGCAGTTTGGGCTGGACTGTTCCCATGAGGCACAGGGTCAGACTGATTTGCATATGGCCATGTCTGATCTGGGGTGGCAGAGTGGGCTAAAGAACGGTGATGGATCAAACCCACATCTGTTGACTGGGTGTGAGTGTTTGATTCGTTCTGATGCTCCGTCCATCACCACCCCCTTTTGTACTGCTTTGTTCGCCATAAGTTGGCAGGGTATGCTCAGACGTGAGTCCCTTGCTCACTTTACCACTGGATTCAAGCAAGCCTGGCTGAAGACGGTTAAAATGCCAGAAACCGGTTCTAGGAAGCTTGTGTCCCGTCCAGGGAAGGCATTGCTTGGTAGTTCGGGATGGTCTGTTCCCATAAGGCACAGGGTCAGACTGTTTTGCATATGGCCATGTCTTAACTGGGGTGGCAGAGTGGGCTAAAGAACGGTGATGGATCAAACCCAGATCTGTTGACTGGGTGTGAGTGTTTGATTGGTGCTGATGCTCCGTCCATCACCACCACCTTTTGTACCGCTTTGTTTGCCATAAGTTTGCAGGGTATGCTCAGACATGAGTCCCTTGCTCACTTTGCCTCTGGATTCAAGCAAGCCTGGCTGAAGACGGCTGAAATGCCAGAAACCGGACCTAGGAAGCTTGTTTCCGATCCAGGGAAGGCATTGCTTGGCAGTTCGGGCTGGACTGTTCCCATGAGGCACAGGGTCAGACTGATTTGCATATGGCCATGTCTGAACTGGGGTGGCAGAGTGGGCTAAAGAACGGTGATGGATCAAACTCAGATCCGTTGACTGGGAGTGAGTGTGTGATTGGTTCTGATGCTCCGTCCATCACCACCCCCATTTGTACCGCTTTCTTTGCCATTATTTGGCAGGGTATGCTCAGACGTGAGTCCCTTGCTCACTCTGCCACTGGATTCAATCAAGCCTGGCTGAAGACAGCTGAAATGCCAGAAACCGGTCCTAGGAAGCTTGTTTTCGGTCCAGTGAAGGCATTGCTTGGCAGTTCGGGCTGGACTATTCCCATGAGGCACAGGGTCAGACTGATTTGCATATGGCCATGTCTGAACTGGGGTGGCAGAGTGGCCTAAAGATCGGTGATGGATCAAACCCAGATCTGTTGACTGGGTGTGAGTGTTTGATTGGTTCTGATGCTCTGTCCATCACCACCCCCTTTTGTACCACTTTGTTCGCCATAAGTTGGCACGGTATGCTCAGACGTAAGTCCCTTTCTCACTTTGCCTCTGGATTCAAGCAAGCCTGGCTGAAGATGGCTGAAATGCCAGAAACTGGTCCTAGGAAGCTTGTTTCCGGGCCAGGGAAGGCATTGCTTGGCAGTTTGGGCTGGACTGTTCCCATAAGGCACAGGGTCAGACTGATTTGCATATGGCCATGTCTGAACTCGGGTGGCAGAGTGGGCTAAAGAACGGTGATGGATCAAACCCAGATCTGTTGACTTGGTGTGAGTGTTTGATTGGTTCTGATGCTCCGTCCATCACCACCCACTTTTGTACCGCTTTGTTTGCCATAAGTTGGCAGGGTATGCTCAGACGTGAGTCCCTTGCTCACTTTGCCTCTGGATTCAAGCAAGCCTGGCTGAACACGGCTGAAATGCCAGAAACTGGTCCTAGGAAGCTTGTTTCCGGTCCAGGGAAAGCATTGCTTGGCAGTTTGGGCTGGACTGTTCCCATGAGGCACAGGGTCAGACTGATTTGCATATGGCCACGTCTGAACTGGGGTGGCAGAGTGGGCTAAAGAACGGTGATGGATCAAACCCAGATCTGTTGACTGGGTGTGAGTGTTTGATTGGTTCTGATGCTCCGATCATCCCCACCCCCTTTTGTACCGCTTTGTTCGCCATAAGTTGGCAGGGTATGCTCAGACATAAGTCCCTTGCTCACTTTGCCACTGGATTCAAGCAAGCCTGGCTGAAGACGGGTGAAATACCAGAAACCGGTCCTAGGAAGCTTGTTTCCGGTCCAGGGAAGGCATTGCTTGGCAGTCGGGCTGGACTGTTCCCATGAGGCACAGGGTCAGACTGATTTGCATATGGCCATGTCTGAACTGGGGTGGCAGAGTGGGCTAAAGAACGGTGATAGATCAAACCCAGATCTGTTGACTGGTTGTTAGTGTTTGATTGGTTCTGATGCTCCGTCCATCCCCACCCCCTTTTGTACCGCTTTGTTCGACATAAGTTGGCAGGGTATGCTCAGATGTGAGTCCCTTACTCACTTTGCCACTGGATTCAAGCAAGCCTGGCTGAAGATGGCTGAAATGCCAGAAACTGGTCCTAGGAAGCTTGTTTCCGGTCCAGGGAAGGCTTTGCTTGGCAGTTCGGGCTGGACTGTTCCCATGAGGCACAGGGTCAGACTGATTTGCATATGGCCATGTCTGAACTGGGGTAGCAGAGTGGGCTAAAGAACGGTGATGGATCAAGCCCAGATCTGTTAACTGGGTGTGAGTGTTTGATTGGTTCTGATGCTCCGTCCATCACCACCCTCTTTTGTACTGCTTTGTTCGCCATAAGTTGGCAGTGTATGCTCAGACGTGAGTCACTTGCTCACTTTGCCACTGGTTTCAAGCAAGCTTGGTTGAAGACGGCTGAGATGCCAGAAACCGGTCCTAGGAAGCTTGTTTCCGCTCCAGGGAAGGCATTGCTTGGCAGTTCGGGCTGGACTGTTCTCATAAGGCACAGGGTCAGACTGATTTGCATATGGCCATGTCTGAACTGGGGTGGCAGAGTGGGCTAAAGAACGGTGATGGATCAAACCCAGATCTGTTGACTGGGTGTGAGTGTTTGATTGGTTCTGATGATCCGTCCATCACCACCCCCTTTTGTACCGCTTTGTTCGCCATAAGTTGGCAGGGTATGCTCAGACGTAAGTCTCTAGCTCACTTTGCCACTGGATTCAAGTAAGCCTGGCTGAAGATGGCTGAAATGCCAGAAACCAGCCCTAGGAAGCTTGTTTCCGGTCCAGGGAAGGGATTGCTTGGCAGTTTGGGCTGGACTGTTCTCATGAGGCACAGGGTCAGACTGATTTGCATATGGCCATGTCTGATCTGGGGTGGCAGAGTGGGCTAAAGAACGGTGATGGATCAAACCCACATCTGTTGACTGGGTGTGAGTGTTTGATTGGTTCTGATGCTCCGTCCATCACCACCCCCTTTTGTATTGCTTTGTTCGCCATAAGTTGGCAGGGTATGCTCAGACGTGAGTCCCATGCTCACTTTGCCGCTGGATTCAAGCAAGCCTGGCTGAAGACGGTTAAAATGCCAGAAACCGGTTCTAGGAAGCTTGTTTCCTTTTCAGGGTAGGCATTGCTTAGCAGTTTGGGCTGGACTGTTCCCATAAGGCACAGGTTCAGACTGTTTTGCATATGGCCATGTCTGAACTGGGGTGGCAGAGTGGGCTAAAGAACGGTGATGGATCAAACCCAGATCTGTTGACTGGGTGTGAGTGTTTGATTGGTTCTGATGCTCCGTCCATCACCACCCCCTTTTGTACCGCTTCGTTCGCCATAAGTTGGCAGGGTATGCTCAGACGTGAGTCCCTTGCTCACTTTACCACTGGATTCAAGCAAGCCTGGCTGAAGACGGTTAAAATGCCAGAAACCGGTTCTAGGAAGCTTGTGTGCCGTCCAGGGAAGGCATTGCTTGGTAGTTCGGGCTGGACTGTTACCATAAGGCACAGGGTCAGACTGTTTTGCATATGGCCATGTCTGAACTGGGGTGGCAGAGTGGGCTAAAGAACGGTGATGGATCAAACCCAGATCTGTTGACTGGGTGTGAGTGTTTGATTAGTTCTGATGCTCCGTCCAAAACCACCCCCTTTTGTACCGCTTTGTTCGCCATAAGTTGGCAGGGTATGCTCAGACGTAAGTCTCTTGCTCACTTTCCCACTGGATTCAAGTAAGTCTGGCTGAAGACGGCTGAAATGCCAAAAACCGGTCCTAGGAAGCTTGTTTCCGGTCCGGGGAAGGCATTGCTTGGCAGTTTGGGCTGGACTGTTCCCATGAGGCACAGGGTCAGACTGATTTGCATATGGCCATGTCTGATCTGGGGTGGCAGAGTGGGCTAAAGAACGGTGATGGATCAAACCCACATCTGTTGACTGGGTGTGAGCGTTTGATTGGTTCTGATGCTCTGTCCATCACCACCCCCTTTTGTACCGCTTTGTTCGCCATAAGTTGGCAGGGTATGCTCAGATGTGAGTCCCTTGCTCACTTTGCCACCGGATTCAAGCAAGCCTGGCTGAAGATGTCTGAAATGCCAGAAACCGGTCCTAGGAAGCTTGTTTCCGGTCCAGGGAAGGCATTGCTTGGCAGTTCGGGCTGGACTTTTCCCATAAGGCACAGGGTCAGACTGATTTGCATATGGCCATGTCTTAACTGGGGTGGCAGAGTGGGCTAAAGAACGGTGATGGATCAAACCCAGATCTGTTGACTGGGTGTGAGTGTTTGATTGGTTCTGATGCTCCGTCCATCACCACCACCTTTTGTACCGCTTTGTTTGCCATAAGTTTGCAGGGTATGCTCAGACATGAGTCCCTTGCTCACTTTGCCTCTGGATTCAAGCAAGCCTGGCTGAAGACGGCTGAAATGCCAGAAACCGGACCTAGGAAGCTTGTTTCCGATCCAGGGAAGGCATTGCTTGGCAGTTCGGGCTGGACTGTTCCCATGAGGCACAGGGTCAGACTGATTTGCATATGGCCATGTCTGAACTGGGGTGGCAGAGTGGGCTAAAGAACGGTGATGGATCAAACTCAGATCCGTTGACTGGGAGTGAGTGTGTGATTGGTTCTGATGCTCCGTCCATCACCACCCCCATTTGTACCGCTTTCTTTGCCATTATTTGGCAGGGTATGCTCAGACGTGAGTCCCTTGCTCACTTTGCCACTGGATTCAATCAAGCCTGGCTGAAGACAGCTGAAATGCTAGAAACCGGTCCTAGGAAGCTTGTTTTCGGTCCAGTGAAGGCATTGCTTGGCAGTTCGGGCTCGACTGTTCCCATGAGGCACAGGGTCAGACTGATTTACATATGGCCATGTCTGAACTTGGGTGGCAGAGTGGGCTAAAGAACGGTGATGGATCAAACCCAGATCAGTTGACTGGGTGTGAGTGTTTGATTGGTTCTGATGCTCTGTCCATCACCACCCCCTTTTGTACCGCTTTGTTTGCCATAAGTTGGCAGGGTATGCTCAGACGTGAGTCCCTTGCTCATTTTGCCAGTGGATTCAAGCAAGCCTGGCTGAAGACGGCTGAAATGCCAGAAACCGGTCCTAGGAAGCTTGTTTCCGGTCCAGGGAAGGCATTGCTTGGCAGTTCGGGCTGGACTTTTCCCATAAGGCACAGGGTCAGACTGATTTGCATATGGCCATGTCTTAACTGGGGTGGCAGAGTGGGCTAAAGAACGGTGATGGATCAAACCCAGATCTGTTGACTGGGTGTGAGTGTTTGATTGGTTCTGATGCTCCGTCCATCACCACCACCTTTTGTACCGCTTTGTTTGCCATAAGTTTGCAGGGTATGCTCAGACATGAGTCCCTTGCTCACTTTGCCTCTGGATTCAAGCAAGCCTGGCTGAAGACGGCTGAAATGCCAGAAACCGGACCTAGGAAGCTTGTTTCCGAGACAGGGAAGGCATTGCTTGGCAGTTCGGGCTGGACTGTTCCCATGAGGCACAGGGTCAGACTGATTTGCATATGGCCATGTCTGAACTGGGGTGGCAGAGTGGGCTAAAGAACGGTGATGGATCAAACTCAGATCCGTTGACTGGGATTGAGTGTGTGATTGGTTCTGATGCTCCGTCCATCACCACCCCCATTTGTACCGCTTTCTTTGCCATTATTTGGCAGGGTATGCTCAGACGTGAGTCCCTTGCTCACTTTGCCACTGGATTCAATCAAGCCTGGCTGAAGACAGCTGAAATGCTAGAAACCGGTCCTAGGAAGCTTGTTTTCGGTCCAGTGAAGGCATTGCTTGGCAGTTCGGGCTGGACTATTCCCATGAGGCACAGGGTCAGACTGATTTGCATATGGCCATGTCTGAACTGGGGTGGCAGAGTGGCCTAAAGATCGGTGATGGATCAAACCCAGATCTGTTGACTGGGTGTGAGTGTTTGATTGGTTCTGATGCTCTGTCCATCACCACCCCCTTTTGTACCACTTTGTTTGCCATAAGTTGGCAGGGTATGCTCAGACGTGAGTCCCTTGCTCACTTTGCCTCTGGATTCAAGCAAGCCTGGCTGAACACGGCTGAAATGCCAGAAACTGGTCCTAGGAAGCTTGTTTCCGGTCCAGGGAAAGCATTGCTTGGCAGTTTGGGCTGGACTGTTCCCATGAGGCACAGGGTGTGACTGATTTGCATATGGCCATGTCTGAACTGGGGTGGCAGAGTGGGCTAAAGAACGGTGATGGATCAAACCCAGATCTGTTGACTGGGTGTGAGTGTTTGATTGGTTCTGATGCTCCGATCATCCCCACCCCCTTTTGTACCGCTTTGTTCACCATAAGTTGGCAGGGTATGCTCAGACGTAAGTCCCTTGCTCACTTTGCCACTGGATTCAAGCAAGCCTGGCTGAAGACGGGTGAAATACCAGAAACCGGTCCTAGGAAGCTTGTTTCCGGTCCAGGGAAGGCATTGCTTGGCAGTCGGGCTGGACTGTTCCCATGAGGCACAGGGTCAGACTGATTTGCATATGGCCATGTCTGAACTGGGGTGGCAGAGTGGGTTTAAGAACGGTGATAGATCAAACCCAGATCTGTTGACTGGTTGTTAGTGTTTGATTGGTTCTGATGCTCCGTCCATCCCCACCCCCTTTTGTACCGCTTTGTTCGCCATAAGTTGGCAGGGTATGATCAGATGTGAGTCCCTTGCTCACTTTGCCACTAGATTCAAGCAAGCCTGGCTGAAGATGGCTGAAATACCAGAAACCGGTCCTAGGAAGCTTGTTTCCGGTCCAGGGAAGGGATTGCTCGGCAGTTTGGGCTGGACTGTTCTCATGAGGCACAGGGTCAGACTGATTTGCATATGGCCATGTCTGATCTGGGGTGGCAGAGTGGGCTAAAGAACGGTGATGGATCAAACCCAAATCTGTTGACTGGGTGTGAGTGTTTGATTGGTTCTGATGCTCCGTCCATCACCACCCCCTTTTGTATTGCTTTGTTCGCCATAAGTTGGCAGGGTATGCTCAGACGTGAGTCCCATGCTCACTTTGCCGCTGGATTCAAGCAAGCCTGGCTGAAGACGGTTAAAATGCCAGAAACCGGTTCTAGGAAGCTTGTTTCCTGTTCAGGGAAGGCATTGCTTGGCAGTTTGGGCTGGACTGTTCCCATAAGGCACAGGTTCAGACTGTTTTGCATATGGGCATGTCTGAACTGGGGTGGCAGAGTGGGCTAAAGAACGGTGATGGATCAAACCCAGATCTGTTGACTGGGTGTGAGTGTTTGATTCGTTCTGATGCTCCGTCCATCACCACCCCCTTTTGTACCGCTTCGTTCGCCATAAGTTGGCAGGGTATGCTCAGACGTAAGTCTCTTGCTCACTTTGCTACTGGATTCAAGTAAGTCTGGCTGAAGACGGCTGAAATGCCAAAAACCTGTCCTAGGAAGCTTGTTTCCGGTCCAGGGAAGGCATTGCTTGGCAGTTTGGGCTGGACTGTTCCCATGAGGCACAGGGTCAGACTGATTTGCATATGGCCATGTCTGATCTGGGGTGGCAGAGTGGGCTAAAGAACGGTGATGGATCAAACCCACATCTGTTGACTGGGTGTGAGTGTTTGATTGCTTCTGATGCTCCGTCCATCACCACCCCCTTTTGTACCGCTTTGTTCGCCATAAGTTGGCAGGGTATGCTCAGACGTGAGTCCCTTGCTCACTTTGCCACCGGATTCAAGCAAGCCTGGCTGAAGACGGCTGAAATGCCAGAAACCGGTCCTAGGAAGCTTGTTTCCGGCCCAGGGAAAGCATTGCTTGGCAGTTCGGGCTGTACTGTTCCCATGAGGCACAGGGTCAGACTGATTTGTATATGGCCATGTCTGAACTGGGGTGGCAGAGTGTGCTAAAGAACGGTGATGGATCAAACCCAGATCTGTTGACTGGGTGTGAGTGTTTGATTGGTTCTGATGCTCCGTCCATCACCACTCCCTTTTGTACCGCTTTGTTCGCCATAAGTTGGCAGGGTATGCTCAGACGTGAGTCCCTTGCTCTGTTTGCCACTGGATTCAAGCAAGCCTGGCTGAAGACGGCTGAAATGCCAGAAACCAGTCCTAGGAAGCTTGTTTCTGGTCCAAGAAAGGCATTGCTTTGCAGTTTGGGCTGTACTGTTCCCACGAGGCACAGGGTCAGACTGATTTGCATATGGCCATGTCTGAACTGGGGTAGCAGAGTGGGCTAAAGAATGGTGATGGATCAAGCCCAGATCTTTTAACTGGGTGTGATGGTTTGATTGGTTCTGATGCTCCGTCCATCACCACCCCCTTTTGTACCGCTTTGTTCGCCATAAGTTGGCAGGGTATGCTCAGACGTGAGTCCCTTGCTCACTTTGCCACTGGTTTCAAGCAAGCCTGGCTGAAGACGGCTGAGATGCCAGAAACCGGTCCTAGGGAGCTTGTTTCCGGTCCAGGGAAGGCATTGCTTGGCAGTTCGGGCTGGACTGTTCTCATAAGGCACAGGGTCAGACTGATTTGCATATGGCCATGTCTGAACTGGGGTGGCAGAGTGGGCTAAAGAACGGTGATGGATCAAACCCAGATCTGTTGACTGGGTGTGAGTGTTTGATTGGTTCTGATGCTCCGTCCATCACCACCCCCTTTTGTACCGCTTTGTTCGCCATAAGTTGGCAGGGTATGCTCAGACGTAAGTCTCTAGCTCACTTTGCCACTGGATTCAAGTAAGCCTGGATGAAGACGGCTGAAATGCCAGAAACCGGTCCTAGGAAGCTTGTTTCCGGTCCAGGGAAGGCATTGCTTGGCAGTTTGGGCTGGACTGTTCCCATGAGGCACAGGGTCAGACTGATTTGCATATGGCCATGTCTGATCTGGGGTGGCAGAGTGGGCTAAAGAACGGTGATGGATCAAACCCACATCTGTTGACTGGGTGTGAGTGTTTGATTGGTTCTGATGCTCCGTCCATCACCACCCCCTTTTGTACTGCTTTGTTCGCCATAAGTTGGCAGGGTATGCTCAGACGTGAGTCCCTTGCTCACTTTACCACTGGATTCAAGCAAGCCTGGCTGAAGACGGTTAAAATGCCAGAAACCGGTTCTAGGAAGCTTGTGTCCCGTCCAGGGAAGGCATTGCTTGGTAGTTCGGGCTGGACTGTTCCCATAAGGCACAGGGTGTGACTGTTTTGCATATGGCCATGTCTGAACTGGGGTGGCAGAGTGGGCTAAAGAACGGTGATGGATCAAACCCAGATCTGTTCACTGGATGTGAGTGTTTGATTGGTTCTGATGCTCCGTCCAAAACCACCCCCTTTTGTACCACTTTGTTCGCCATAAGTTGGCAGGGTATGCTCAGACGTAAGTCTCTTGCTCACTTTCCCACTGGATTCAAGTAAGTCTGGCTGAAGACGGCTGAAATGCCAAAAACCGGTCCTAGGAAGCTTGTTTCCGGTCCGGGGAAGGCATTGCTTGGCAGTTTGGGCTGGACTGTTCCCATGAGGCACAGGGTCAGACTGATTTGCATATGGCCATGTCTGATCTGGGGTGGCAGAGTGGGCTAAAGAATGGTGATGGATCAAACCCACATCTGTTGACTGGGTGTGAGTGTTTGATTGGTTCTGATGCTCCGTCCATCACCACCCCCTTTTGTACCGCTTTGTTCGCCATAAGTTGGCAGGGTATGCTCAGATGTGAGTCCCTTGCTCACTTTGCCACCGGATTCAAGCAAGCCTGGCTGAAGATGTCTGAAATGCCAGAAACCGGTCCTAGGAAGCTTGTTTCCGGTCCAGGGAAGGCATTGCTTGGCAGTTCAGGCTGAACTTTTCCCATAAGGCACAGGGTCAGACTGATTTGCATATGGCCATGTCTTAACTGGGGTGGCAGAGTGGGCTAAAGAACGGTGATGGATCAAACCCAGATCTGTTGACTGGGTGTGAGTGTTTGATTGGTTCTGATGCTCCGTCCATCACCACCACCTTTTGTACCGCTTTGTTTGCCATAAGTTTGCAGGGTATGCTCAGACATGAGTCCCTTGCTCACTTTGCCTCTGGATTCAAGCAAGCCTGGCTGAAGACGGCTGAAATGCCAGAAACCGGACCTAGGAAGCTTGTTTCCGATCCAGGGAAGGCATTGCTTGGCAGTTCGGGCTGGACTGTTCCCATGAGGCACGGGGTCAGACTGATTTGCATATGGCCATATCTGAACTGGGGTGGCAGAGTGGGCTAAAGAACGGTGATGGATCAAACTCTGATCCGTTGACTGGGAGTGAGTGTGTGATTCGTTCTGATGCTCCGTCCATCACCACCCCCATTTGTACCGCTTTCTTTGCCATTATTTGGCAGGGTATGCTCAGACGTGAGTCCCTTGCTCACTTTGCCACTGGATTCAATCAAGCCTGGCTGAAGACAGCTGAAATGCCAGAAACCGGTCCTAGGAAGCTTGTTTTCGGTCCAGTGAAGGCATTGCTTGGCAGTTCGAGCTGGACTATTCCCATGAGGCACAGGGTCAGACTGATTTGCATATGGCCATGTCTGAACTGGGGTGGCAGAGTGGCCTAAAGATCGGTGATGGATCAAACCCAGATCTGTTGACTGGGTGTGAGTGTTTGATTGGTTCTGATGCTCTGTCCATCACCACCCCCTTTTGTACCACTTTGTTCGCCATAAGTTGGCACGGTATGCTCAGACGTAAGTCCCTTTCTCACTTTGCCTCCGGATTCAAGCAAGCCTGGCTGAAGAT
The DNA here is from genome assembly GCF_964204655.1 of Triturus cristatus. NCBI lineage: Eukaryota > Metazoa > Chordata > Amphibia > Caudata > Salamandridae > Triturus > Triturus cristatus. The sequence goes on along the minus strand of NC_140579.1, from coordinate 402,363,324 downwards.
GGCTGAAATGCCAGAAACTGGTCCTAGGAAGCTTGTTTCCGGTCCAGGGAAGGCATTGCTTGGCAGTTTGGGCTGGACTGTTCCCATAAGGCACAGGGTCAGACTGATTTGCATATGGCCATGTCTGAACTGGGGTGGCAGAGTGGGCTAAAGAACGGTGATGGATCAAACCCAGATCTGTTGCCTGGGTGTGAGTATTTGATTGGTTCTGATGCTCCGTCCATCACCACCACCTTTTGTACCGCTTTGTTTGCCATAAGTTTGCAGGGTATGCTCAGACATGAGTCCCTTGCTCACTTTGCCTCTGGATTCAAGCAAGCCTGGCTGAAGACGGCTGAAATGCCAGAAACCGGACCTAGGAAGCTTGTTTCCGATCCAGGGAAGGCATTGCTTGGCAGTTCGGGCTGGACTGTTCCCATGAGGCACAGGGTCAGACTGATTTGCATATGGCCATGTCTGAACTGGGGTGGCAGAGTGGGCTAAAGAACGGTGATGGATCAAACTCAGATCCGTTGACTGGGAGTGAGTGTGTGATTGGTTCTGATGCTCCGTCCATCACCACCCCCATTTGTACCGCTTTCTTTGCCATTATTTGGCAGGGTATGCTCAGACGTGAGTCCCTTGCTCACTTTGCCACTGGATTCAATCAAGCCTGGCTGAAGACAGCTGAAATGCTAGAAACCGGTCCTAGGAAGCTTGTTTTCGGTCCAGTGAAGGCATTGCTTGGCAGTTCGGGCTGGACTATTCCCATGAGGCACAGGGTCAGACTGATTTGCATATGGCCATGTCTGAACTGGGGTGGCAGAGTGGCCTAAAGATCGGTGATGGATCAAACCCAGATCTGTTGACTGGGTGTGAGTGTTTGATTGGTTCTGATGCTCTGTCCATCACCACCCCCTTTTGTACCACTTTGTTCGCCATAAGTTGGCACGGTATGCTCAGACGTAAGTCCCTTTCTCACTTTGCCTCTGGATTCAAGCAAGCCTGGCTGAAGATGGCTGAAATGCCAGAAACTGGTCCTAGGAAGCTTGTTTCCGGTCCAGGGAAGGCATTGCTTGGCAGTTTGGGCTGGACTGTTCCCATAAGGCACAGGGTCAGACTGATTTGCATATGGCCATGTCTGAACTCGGGTGGCAGAGTGGGCTAAAGAACGGTGATGGATCAAGCCCAGATCTGTTAACTGGGTGTGAGTGTTTGATTGGTTCTGATGCTCCGTCCATCACCACCCTCTTTTGTACTGCTTTGTTCGCCATAAGTTGGCAGGGTATGCTCAGACGTGAGTCACTTGCTCACTTTGCCACTGGTTTCAAGCAAGCCTGGTTGAAGACGGCTGAGATGCCAGAAACCGGTCCTAGGAAGCTTGTTTCCGCTCCAGGGAAGGCATTGCTTGGCAGTTCGGGCTCGACTGTTCTCATAAGGCACAGGGTCAGACTGATTTGCATATGGCCATGTCTGAACTGGGGTGGCAGAGTGGGCTAAAGAACGGTGATGGATCAAACCCAGATCTGTTGACTGGGTGTGAGTGTTTGATTGGTTCTGATGATCCGTCCATCACCACCCCCTTTTGTACCGCTTTGTTCGCCATAAGTTGGCAGGGTATGCTCAGACGTAAGTCTCTAGCTCACTTTGCCACTGGATTCAAGTAAGCCTGGCTGAAGATGGCTGAAATGCCAGAAACCAGCCCTAGGAAGCTTGTTTCCGGTCCAGGGAAGGGATTGCTTGGCAGTTTGGGCTGGACTGTTCTCATGAGGCACAGGGTCAGACTGATTTGCATATGGCCATGTCTGATCTGGGGTGGCAGAGTGGGCTAAAGAACGGTGATGGATCAAACCCACATCTGTTGACTGGGTGTGAGTGTTTGATTGGTTCTGATGCTCCGTCCATCACCACCCCCTTTTGTATTGCTTTGTTCGCCATAAGTTGGCAGGGTATGCTCAGACGTGAGTCCCATGCTCACTTTGCCGCTGGATTCAAGCAAGCCTGGCTGAAGACGGTTAAAATGCCAGAAACCGGTTCTAGGAAGCTTGTTTTCTTTTCAGGGTAGGCATTGCTTAGCAGTTTGGGCTGGACTGTTCCCATAAGGCACAGGTTCAGACTGTTTTGCATATGGCCATGTCTGAACTGGGGTGGCAGAGTGGGCTAAAGAACGGTGATGGATCAAACCCAGATCTGTTGACTGGGTGTGAGTGTTTGATTGGTTCTGATGCTCCGTCCATCACCACCCCCTTTTGTACCGCTTCGTTCGCCATAAGTTGGCAGGGTATGCTCAGACGTGAGTCCCTTGCTCACTTTACCACTGGATTCAAGCAAGCCTGGCTGAAGACGGTTAAAATGCCAGAAACCGGTTCTAGGAAGCTTGTGTGCCGTCCAGGGAAGGCATTGCTTGGTAGTTCGGGCTGGACTGTTACCATAAGGCACAGGGTCAGACTGTTTTGCATATGGCCATGTCTGAACTGGGGTGGCAGAGTGGGCTAAAGAACGGTGATGGATCAAACCCAGATCTGTTGACTGGGTGTGAGTGTTTGATTAGTTCTGATGCTCCGTCCAAAACCACCCCCTTTTGTACCGCTTTGTTCGCCATAAGTTGGCAGGGTATGCTCAGACGTAAGTCTCTTGCTCACTTTCCCACTGGATTCAAGTAAGTCTGGCTGAAGACGGCTGAAATGCCAAAAACCGGTCCTAGGAAGCTTGTTTCCGGTCCGGGGAAGGCATTGCTTGGCAGTTTGGGCTGGACTGTTCCCATGAGGCACAGGGTCAGACTGATTTGCATATGGCCATGTCTGATCTGGGGTGGCAGAGTGGGCTAAAGAACGGTGATGGATCAAACCCACATCTGTTGACTGGGTGTGAGCGTTTGATTGGTTCTGATGCTCTGTCCATCACCACCCCCTTTTGTACCGCTTTGTTCGCCATAAGTTGGCAGGGTATGCTCAGATGTGAGTCCCTTGCTCACTTTGCCACCGGATTCAAGCAAGCCTGGCTGAAGATGTCTGAAATGCCAGAAACCGGTCCTAGGAAGCTTGTTTCCGGTCCAGGGAAGGCATTGCTTGGCAGTTCGGGCTGGACTTTTCCCATAAGGCACAGGGTCAGACTGATTTGCATATGGCCATGTCTTAACTGGGGTGGCAGAGTGGGCTAAAGAACGGTGATGGATCAAACCCAGATCTGTTGACTGGGTGTGAGTGTTTGATTGGTTCTGATGCTCCGTCCATCACCACCACCTTTTGTACCGCTTTGTTTGCCATAAGTTTGCAGGGTATGCTCAGACATGAGTCCCTTGCTCACTTTGCCTCTGGATTCAAGCAAGCCTGGCTGAAGACGGCTGAAATGCCAGAAACCGGACCTAGGAAGCTTGTTTCCGATCCAGGGAAGGCATTGCTTGGCAGTTCGGGCTGGACTGTTCCCATGAGGCACAGGGTCAGACTGATTTGCATATGGCCATGTCTGAACTGGGGTGGCAGAGTGGGCTAAAGAACGGTGATGGATCAAACTCAGATCCGTTGACTGGGAGTGAGTGTGTGATTGGTTCTGATGCTCCGTCCATCACCACCCCCATTTGTACCGCTTTCTTTGCCATTATTTGGCAGGGTATGCTCAGACGTGAGTCCCTTGCTCACTTTGCCACTGGATTCAATCAAGCCTGGCTGAAGACAGCTGAAATGCTAGAAACCGGTCCTAGGAAGCTTGTTTTCGGTCCAGTGAAGGCATTGCTTGGCAGTTCGGGCTCGACTGTTCCCATGAGGCACAGGGTCAGACTGATTTACATATGGCCATGTCTGAACTTGGGTGGCAGAGTGGGCTAAAGAACGGTGATGGATCAAACCCAGATCAGTTGACTGGGTGTGAGTGTTTGATTGGTTCTGATGCTCTGTCCATCACCACCCCCTTTTGTACCGCTTTGTTTGCCATAAGTTGGCAGGGTATGCTCAGACGTGAGTCCCTTGCTCATTTTGCCAGTGGATTCAAGCAAGCCTGGCTGAAGACGTCTGAAATGCCAGAAACCGGTCCTAGGAAGCTTGTTTCCGGTCCAGGGAAGGCATTGCTTGGCAGTTCGGGCTGGACTTTTCCCATAAGGCACAGGGTCAGACTGATTTGCATATGGCCATGTCTTAACTGGGGTGGCAGAGTGGGCTAAAGAACGGTGATGGATCAAACCCAGATCTGTTGACTGGGTGTGAGTGTTTGATTGGTTCTGATGCTCCGTCCATCACCACCACCTTTTGTACCGCTTTGTTTGCCATAAGTTTGCAGGGTATGCTCAGACATGAGTCCCTTGCTCACTTTGCCTCTGGATTCAAGCAAGCCTGGCTGAAGACGGCTGAAATGCCAGAAACCGGACCTAGGAAGCTTGTTTCCGAGACAGGGAAGGCATTGCTTGGCAGTTCGGGCTGGACTGTTCCCATGAGGCACAGGGTCAGACTGATTTGCATATGGCCATGTCTGAACTGGGGTGGCAGAGTGGGCTAAAGAACGGTGATGGATCAAACTCAGATCCGTTGACTGGGATTGAGTGTTTGATTGGTTCTGATGCTCCGATCATCCCCACCCCCTTTTGTACCGCTTTGTTCACCATAAGTTGGCAGGGTATGCTCAGACGTAAGTCCCTTGCTCACTTTGCCACTGGATTCAAGCAAGCCTGGCTGAAGACGGGTGAAATACCAGAAACCGGTCCTAGGAAGCTTGTTTCCGGTCCAGGGAAGGCATTGCTTGGCAGTCGGGCTGGACTGTTCCCATGAGGCACAGGGTCAGACTGATTTGCATATGGCCATGTCTGAACTGGGGTGGCAGAGTGGGTTAAAGAACGGTGATAGATCAAACCCAGATCTGTTGACTGGTTGTTAGTGTTTGATTGGTTCTGATGCTCCGTTCATCCCCACCCCCTTTTGTACCGCTTTGTTCGCCATAAGTTGGCAGGGTATGATCAGATGTGAGTCCCTTGCTCACTTTGCCACTAGATTCAAGCAAGCCTGGCTGAAGATGGCTGAAATACCAGAAACTGGTCCTAGGAAGCTTGTTTCCGGTCCAGGGAAGGCATTGCTTGGCAGTTCGGGCTGGACTGTTCCCATGAGGCACAGGGTCAGACTGATTTGCATATGGCCATGTCTGAACTGGGGTAGCAGAGTGGGCTAAAGAACGGTGATGGATCAAGCCCAGATCTGTTAACTGGGTGTGAGTGTTTGATTGGTTCTGATGCTCCGTCCATCACCACCCCCTTTTGTACTGCTTTGTTCGCCATAAGTTGGCAGGGTATGCTCAGACGTGAGTCCCTTGCTCACTTTGCCACTGGTTTCAAGCAAGCCTGGCTGAAGACGGCTGAGATGCCAGAAACCGGTCCTAGGAAGCTTGTTTCCGGTCCAGGGAAGGGATTGCTCGGCAGTTTGGCCTGGACTGTTCTCATGAGGCACAGGGTCAGACTGATTTGCATATGGCCATGTCTGATCTGGGGTGGCAGAGTGGGCTAAAGAACGGTGATGGATCAAACCCAAATCTGTTGACTGGGTGTGAGTGTTTGATTGGTTCTGATGCTCCGTCCATCACCACCCCCTTTTGTATTGCTTTGTTCGCCATAAGTTGGCAGGGTATGCTCAGACGTGAGTCCCATGCTCACTTTGCCGCTGGATTCAAGCAAGCCTGGCTGAAGACGGTTAAAATGCCAGAAACCGGTTCTAGGAAGCTTGTTTCCTGTTCAGGGAAGGCATTGCTTGGCAGTTTGGGCTGGACTGTTCCCATAAGGCACAGGTTCAGACTGTTTTGCATATGGGCATGTCTGAACTGGGGTGGCAGAGTGGGCTAAAGAACGGTGATGGATCAAACCCAGATCTGTTGACTGGGTGTGAGTGTTTGATTCGTTCTGATGCTCCGTCCATCACCACCCCCTTTTGTACCGCTTCGTTCGCCATAAGTTGGCAGGGTATGCTCAGACGTGAGTCCCTTGCTCACTTTGCTACTGGATTGAAGCAAGCCTGGCTGAAGACGGCTGAAATGCCAGAAACCGGTCCTAGGAAGCTTGTTTCCGGTCCAGGGAAGGCATTGCTTGGCAGTTTGGGCTGGACTGTTCCCATGAGGCACAGGGTCAGACTGATTTGCATATGGCCATGTCTGATCTGGGGTGGCAGAGTGGGCTAAAGAACGGTGATGGATCAAACCCACATCTGTTGACTGGGTGTGAGTGTTTGATTGGTTCTGATGCTCCGTCCATCACCACCCCCTTTTGTACCGCTTTGTTCGCCATAAGTTGGCAGGGTATGCTCAGACGTGAGTCCCTTGCTCACTTTGACACTGGATTCAAGCAAGCCTGGCTGAAGACGGCTGAAATGCCAGAAACCGGTCCTAGGAAGCTTGTTCCCGGTCCAGGGAAGGCATTGCTTGGCAGTTCGGGCTGAACTGCTCCCATGAGGCACAGGGTCAGACTGATTTGCATATGGCCATGTCTGAACTGGGGTGACAGAGTGGGCTAAAGAACGGTGATGGATCAAACCCAGATCTCTTGACTGGGTGTGAGTGTTTGATTGGTTCTGATGCTCCGTCCATCACCACCCCCTTTTGTACCGCTTTGTTTGCCATAAGTTGGCAGGGTATGCTCAGACGTGAGTCCCTTGCTCACTTTGCCACTGGATTCAAGCAAGCCTGGCTGAAGACGGCTGAAATGCCAGAAACCGGTCCTAGGAAGCTTGTTTCCGGGTAGGGAAGGCATTGCTTGGCAGTTCGGGCTGGACTGTTCCCATGAGGCACAGGGTCAGACTGATTTGCATATGGCCATGTCTGAACTGGGGTGGCAGAGTGGGCTAAAGAACGGTGATGGATCAAACCCAGTTTTGTTGACTGGGTGTGAGTGTTTGATTGGTTCTGATGCTCCGTCCATCACCACCCCCTTTTTTACTGATTTGTTCGACATAAGTTGGCAGGGTATGCTCAGACGTGAGTCCCTTGCTCACTTTGCCACTGGATTCAAGCAAGCCTGGCTGAAGACGGCTGAAATGCCAGAAACCGGTCCTAGGAAGCTTGTTTCCGGTCCAGGGAAGGCATTGCTTGGCAGTTCGGGCTGGACTGTTCCCATGAGGCACAGGGTCTGACTGATTTGCATATGGTCGTGTCTGAACTGGGGTGGCAGAGTGGGCTAAAGAACGGTGATGGATCAAACCCAGATTTGTTGACTGGGTGTGAGTGTTTGATTGGTTCTGATGCTCCGTCCATCACCACCCCCTTTTGTACCGGTTTGTTCGACATAAGTTTGCAGGGTATGCTCAGACGTGAGTCCCTTGCTCACTTTGCCACTGGATTGAAGCAAGCCTGGCTGAAAACGGCTGAAATGCCAGAAACCGGTCCTAGGAAGCTTGTTTCCGGTCCAGGGAAGGCATTGCTTGGCAGTTCGGGCTGGACTGTTCCCATGAGGCACAGGGTCAGACTGATTTGCATATGGCTATGTCTGAACTGGGGTGACAGAGTGGGCTAAAGAACGGTGATGGATCAAACCCAGATCTGTTGACTGGGTGTGAGTGTTTGATTGGTTCTGATGCTCCTTCCATCACCACCCCCTTTTGTACCGCTTTGTTTGCCATAAGTTGGCAGGGTATGCTCAGACGTGAGTCCCTTGCTCACTTTGCCACTGGATTCAAGCAAGCCTGGCTGAAGACGGATGAAATGCCAGAAACCGGTCCTAGGAAGCATGTTTCCGGTCCAGGGAAGGCATTGCTTGGCAGTTTGGGCTGGACTGTTCCCATGAGGCACAGGGTCAGACTGATTTGCATTTGGTCGTGTCTGAACTGGGGTGGCAGAGTGGGCTAAAGAACGGTGATGGATCAAACCCAGATTTGTTGACTGGGTGTGAGTGTTTGATTGGTTCTGATGCTCCGTCCATCACCACCCACTTTTGTACCGGTTTTTTCGACATAAGTTGGCAGGGTATGATCAGACGTGAGTCCCTTGCTCACTTTGCCACTGGATTCAAGCAAGCCTGGCTGAAGAGGGCTGAAATGCCAGAAACCGTTCCTAGGAAGCTTTGTTTCTGGTCCAGGAAAGGTATTGCTTGGCAGTTCGGGCTGGACTGTTCCCATGAAGCACAGGGTCAGACTAATTTGCATATGGCCATGTCTGAACTGGGGTGGCAGAGTGGGCTAAAGAACGGTGATGGATCAAACCCAGATCTGTTGACTGGGTGTGAGTGTTTGATTGGTTCTGATGCTCCGTCCATCACCACCCCCTTTCGTACCGCTTTGTTCGCCATAAGTTGGCAGGGTATGCTCAGACGTGAGTCCCTTGCTCACTTTGCCACTGGATTCAAGCAAGCCTGGCTGAAGACGGCTGAAATGCCAGAAACCGGTCCTAGGAAGCTTGTTTCCGGTCCAGGGAAGGCATTGCTTGGCAGTTCGGGCTGGACTGTTCCCATGAGGCACAGGGTCAGACTGATTTGCATATGGCCATGTCTGAAATGGGGTGTCAGAGTGGGCTAAAGAACGGTAATGGATCAAACCCAGATTTGTTGACTGGGTGTGAGTGTTTGATTGGTTCTGATGCTCCGTCCATCACCACCCCCTTTTGTACAGCTTTGTTCGACATAAGTTGGCAGGGTATGCTCAAACGTGAGTCCCTTGCTCACTTTGCCACTGGATTCAAGCAAGCCTGGCTGAAGATGGCTGAAATGCCAGAAACCGGTCCTAGGAAGCTTGTTTCCGGTCCAGGGAAGGCATTGCTTGGCAGTTCGGGCTGGACTGTTCCCATGAGGCACAGGGTCAGACTGATTTGCATATGGCCATGTCTGAACTGGGGTGGCAGAGTGGGCTAAAGAACGGTGATGGATCAAACCCAGTTTTGTTGACTGGGTGTGAGTGTTTGATTGGTTCTGATGCTCCGTCCATCACCACCCCCTTTTTTACTGCTTTGTTCGACATAAGTTGGCAGGGTATGCTCAGACGTGAGTCCCTTGCTCACTTTGCCACTGGATTGAAGCAAGCCTGGCTGAAGACGGCTGAAATGCCAGAAACCGGTCCTAGGAAGCTTGTTTCCGGTCCAGGGAAGCCATTGCTTGGCAGTTCGGGCTGGACTGTTCCCATGAGGCACAGGGTCAGACTGATTTGCATATGGCCATGTCTGAACTGGGGTGGCAGAGTGGGCTAAAGAACGGTGATGGATCAAAGCCAGATCTGTTGACTGGGTGTGAGTGTTTGATTGGTTCTGATGCTTTGTCTATCACCACCCCCTTTTGTACCGCTTTGTTCGCCATCAGTTGGCAGGGTATGCTCAGACGTGAGTCCCTTGCTCACTTTGCCACTGGATTCAAGCAAGCCTGGCTGAAGAGGGCTGCAATGCCAGAAACCGGTCCTAGGAAGCTTTGTTTCTGGTCCAGGGAAGGTATTGTTTGGCAGTTCGGGCTGGACTGTTCCCATGAAGCACAGGGTCAGACTGATTTGCATATGGCCATGTCTGAACTGGGGTGGCAGAGTGGGCTAAAGAACGGTGATGGATCAAACCCAGATCTGTTGACTGGGTGTGAGTGTTTGATTGGTTCTGATGCTCCGTCCATCACCACCCCCTTTTGTACCGCTTTGTTCGCCATAAGTTGGCAGGGTATGCTCAGACGTAAGTCCCTTGCTCACTTTGACACTGGATTCAAGCAAGCCTGGCTGAAGACGGCTGAAATGCTAGAAACAGGTCCTAGGAAGCTTGTTTCCGGTCCAGGGAAGGCATTGCTTGGCAGTTCGGGCTGAACTGCTCCCATGAGGCACAGGGTCAGACTGATTTGCATATGGCCATGTCTGAACTGGGGTGGCAGAGTGGGCTAAAGAACGGTGATGGATCAAACCCAGTTTTGTTGACTGGGTGTGAGTGTTTGATTGGTTCTGATGCTCCGTCCATCACCACCCCCTTTTTTACTGCTTTGTTCGACATAAGTTGGCAGGGTATGCTCAGACGTGAGTCCCTTGCTCACTTTGCCACTGGATTGAAGCAAGCCTGGCTGAAGACGGCTGAAATGCCAGAAACCGGTCCTAGGAAGCTTGTTTCCGGTCCAGGGAAGCCATTGCTTGGCAGTTCGGGCTGGACTGTTCCCATGAGGCACAGGGTCAGACTGATTTGCATATGGCCATGTCTGAACTGGGGTGGCAGAGTGGGCTAAAGAACGGTGATGGATCAAAGCCAGATCTGTTGACTGGGTGTGAGTGTTTGATTGGTTCTGATGCTTCGTCTATCACCACCCCCTTTTGTACCGCTTTGTTCGCCATCAGTTGGCAGGGTATGCTCAGACGTGAGTCCCTTGCTCACTTTGCCACTGGATTCAAGCAAGCCTGGCTGAAGAGGGCTGCAATGCCAGAAACCGGTCCTAGGAAGCTTTGTTTCTGGTCCAGGGAAGGTATTGTTTGGCAGTTCGGGCTGGACTGTTCCCATGAAGCACAGGGTCAGACTGATTTGCATATGGCCATGTCTGAACTGGGGTGGCAGAGTGGGCTAAAGAACGGTGATGGATCAAACCCAGATCTGTTGACTGGGTGTGAGTGTTTGATTGGTTCTGATGCTCCGTCCATCACCACCCCCTTTTGTACCGCTTTGTTCGCCATAAGTTGGCAGGGTATGCTCAGACGTAAGTCCCTTGCTCACTTTGACACTGGATTCAAGCAAGCCTGGCTGAAGACGGCTGAAATGCTAGAAACAGGTCCTAGGAAGCTTGTTTCCGGTCCAGGGAAGGCATTGCTTGGCAGTTCGGGCTGAACTGCTCCCATGAGGCACAGGGTCAGACTGATTTGCATATGGCCATGTCTGAACTGGGGTGACAGAGTGGGCGAAAGAACGGTGATGGATCAAACCCAGATCTGTTGACTGGGTGTGAGTGTTTGATTGGTTCTGATGCTCTGTCCATCACCACCCCCTTTTGTACCGCTTTGTTTGCCCTAAGTTGGCAGGGTATGCTCAGACGTGAGTCCCTTGCTCACTTTGCCACTGGATTCAAGCAAGCCTGGCTGAAGACTGCTGAAATGCCAGAAACCGGTCCTAGGAAGCTTGTTTCCGGTCCAGGGAAGGCATTGCTTGGCAGTTCGGGCTGGACTGTTCCCATGAGCCACAGGGTCAGACTGATTTGCATATGGCCATGTCTGAACTGGGGTGGCAGAGTGGGCTAAAGAATGGTGATGGATCAAACCCAGTTTTGTGGACTGGGTGTGAGTGTTTGATTGGTTCTGATGCTCCGTCCATCACCACCCCCTTTTTTACTGCTTTGTTCGACATAAGTTGGCAGGGTATGCTCAGACGTGAGTCCCTTGCTCACTTTGCCACTGGATTGAAGCAAGCCTGGCTGAAGACGGCTGAAATGCCAGAAACCGGTCCTAGGAAGCTTGTTTCCGGTCCAGGGAAGGCATTGCTTGGCAGTTCGGGCTGGACTGTTCCCATGAGGCACAGGGTCAGACTGATTTGCATATGGCCATGTCTGAACTGGGGTGGCTGAGTGGGCTAAAGAACGGTGATGGATCAAACCCAGATCTGTTGACTGGGTGTGAGTGTTTGATTGGTTCTGATGCTTCGTCTATCACCACCCCCTTTTGTACCGCTTTGTTCACCATAAGTTGGCAGGGTATGCTCAGACGTGAGTCCCTTGCTCACTTTGCCACTGGATTCAAGCAAGCCTGGCTGAAGAGGGCTGAAATGCCAGAAACCGGTCCTAGGAAGCTTTGTTTCTCGTCCAGGGAAGGTATTGCTTGGCAGTTCGGGCTGGACTGTTCCCATGAAGCACAGGGTCAGACTGATTTGCATATGGCAATGTCTGAACTGGGGTGGCAGAGTGGGCTAAAGAACGGTGATGGATCAAACCCAGATCTGTTGACTGGGTGTGAGTGTTTGATTGGTTCCGATGCTCTGTCCATCACCACCCCCTTTCGTACCGCTTTGTTCGCCATAAGTTGGCAGGGTATGCTCAGACGTGAGTCCCTTGCTCACTTTGCCACTGGATTCAAGCAAGCCTGGCTGAAGACGGCTGAAATGCCAGAAACCGGTCCTAGAAAGCTTGTTTCCGGTCCAGGGAAGGTATTGCTTCGCAGTTCGGGCTGGACTGTTCCCATGAAGCACAGGGTCAGACTGATTTGCATATGGCCATGTCTGAACTGGGGTGGCAGAGTGGGCTAAAGAACGGTGATGGATCAAACCCAGATCTGTTGACTGGGTGTGAGTGTTTGATTGGTTCTGATGCTCCGTCCATCACCACCCCCTTTTGTACCGCTTTGTTCTTCATACGTTGGCAGGGTATGCTCAGACGTAAGTCCCTTGCTCACTTTGCCACTGGATTCAAGCAAGCCTGCCTGAAGACGGCTGAAATTCCAGAAACCGGTCCTAGGAAGCTTGTTTCCGGTCCAGGGAAGGCATTGCTTGGCAGTTCGGGCTGGACTGTTCCCATGAAGCACAGGGTCAGACTGATTTGCATATGGCCATGTCTTTAATGGGGTGGCAGAGTGGGCTAAAGAACGGTAATGGATCAAACCCAGATTTGTTGACTGGGTGTGAGTGTTTGATTGGTTCTGATGCTCCGTCCATCACCACCCCCTTTTGTACCGCTTTGTTCGACATAAGTTGGCAGGATATGCTCAGACGTGAGTCCCTTGCTCACTTTGCCACTGGATTCAAGCAAGCCTGGCGGAAGACGGCTGAAATGCCAGAAACCGGTCCTAGGAAGCTTGTTTCCGGTCCAGGGAAGGCATTGCTTGGCAGTTCGGGCTGAACTGCTCCCATGAGGCACAGGGTCAGACTGATTTGCATATGGCTATGTCTGAAATGGGGTGACAGAGTGGGCTAAAGAACAGTGATGGATCAAACCCAGATCTGTTGACTGGGTGTGAGTGTTTGATTGGTTCTGATGCTCCGTCCATCACCACCCCCTTTTGTACCGCGTTGTTTGCCATAAGTTGGCAGGGTATGCTCAGACGTGAGTCCCTTGCTCACTTTGCCACTGGATTCAAGCAAGCCTGGCTGAAGACGGCTGAAATGCCAGAAACCGGTCCTAGGAAGCATGTTTCCGGTCCAGGGAAGGCATTGCTTGGCAGTTTGGGCTGGACTGTTCCCATGACGCACAGGGTCAGACTGATTTGCATATGGTCGTGTCTGAACTGGGGTGGCAGAGTGGGCTAAAGAACGGTGATGGATCAAACCCAGATTTGTTGACTGGGTGTGACTGTTTGATTGGTTCTGATGCTCCGTCCATCACCACCCCCTTTCGTACTGCTTTGTTCGCCATAAGTTGGCAGGGTATGCTCAGATGTGAGTCCCTTGCTCACTTTGCCACTGGATTCAAGCAAGCCTGGCTGAAGACGGCTGAAATGCCAGAAACCGGTCCTAGAAAGCTTGTTTCCGGTCCAGGGAAGGTATTGCTTGGCAGTTCGGGCTGGACTGTTCTCATGAAGCACAGGGTCAGACTGATTTGCATATGGCCATATCTGAACTGGGGTGGCAGAGTGAGCTAAAGAACGGTGATGGATCAAACCCAGATCTGTTGACTGGGTGTGAGTGTTTGATTGGTTCTGATGCTTCGTCTATCACCACCCCCTTTTGTACCGCTTTGTTCGCCATAAGTTGGCAGGGTATGCTCAGACGTGAGTCCCTTGCTCACTTTGCCACTGGATTCAAGCAAGCCTGGCTGAAGAGGGCTGAAATGCCAGAAACCGGTCCTAGGAAGCTTTGTTTCTGGTCCAGGGAAGGCATTGCTTGGTAGTTCTTGCTGAACTGCTCCCATGAGGCACAGGGTCAGACTGATTTGCATATGGCCATGTCTGAACTGGGGTGACAGAGTGGGTTAAAGAACGGTGATGGATCAAACCCAGATCTGTTGACTGGGTGTGAGTGTTTGATTGGTTCTGATGCTCCGTCCATCACCACCCCCTTTCGTACCGCTTTGTTCGCCATAAGTTGGCAGGGTATGCTCAGACGTGAGTCCCTTGCTCACTTTGCCACTGGATTCAAGCAAGCCTGGCTGAAGACGGCTGAAATGCCAGAAACCGGTCCTAGAAAGCTTGTTCCCGGTCCAGGGAAGGTATTGCTTGGCAGTTCGGGTTGGACTGTTCCCATGAAGCACAGGGTCAGACTGATTTGCATATGGCCATGTCTGAACTGGGGTGGCAGAGTGGGCTAAAGAACAGTGATGGATCAAACCCAGATCTGTTGACTGGGTGTGAGTGTTTGATTGGTTCTGATGCTCCGTCCATCACCACCCCCTTTTGTACCGCTTTGTTCCCCATAAGTTGGCAGGGTATGCTCAGACGTAAGTCCCTTGCTCACTTTGCCACTGGATTCAAGCAAGCCTGGCTGAAGACGGCTGAAATGCCAGAAACCGGTCCTAGGAAGCTTGTTTCCGGTCCAGGGAAGGCATTGCTTGGCAGTTCGGGCTGAACTGCTCCCATGAGGCACAGGGTCAGACTGATTTGCATATGGCCATGTCTGAACTGGGGTGACAGAGTGGGCTAAAGAACGGTGATGGATCAAACCCAGATCTGTTGACTGGGTGTGAGTGTTTGATTGGTTCTGATGCTCCGTCCATCACCACCCCCTTTTGTACCGCTTTGTTCGACATAAGTTGGCAGGGTATGCTCAGACGTGAGTCCCTTGCTCACTTTGCCACTGGATTCAAGCAAGCCTGGCTGAAAACGGCTGAAATGCCAGAAACCGGTCCTAGGAAGCTTGTTTCCGGTCCAGGGAAGGCATTGCTTGGCAGTTCGGGCTGGACTGTTCCCATGAGGCACAGGGTCAGACTGATTTGCATATGGCCATGTCTGAACTGGGGTGGCAGAGTGGGCTAAAGAACGGTGATGGATCAAACCCAGTTTTGTTGACTGGGTGTGAGTGTTTGATTGGTTCTGATGCTCCGTCCATCACCACCCCCTTTTTTACTGCTTTGTTCGACATAAGTTGGCAGGGTATGCTCAGACGTGAGTCCCTTGCTCACTTTGCCACTGGATTCAAGCAAGCATGGCTGAAGACGGCTGAAATGCCAGAAACCGGTACTAGGAAGCTTGTTTCCGGTCCAGGGAAGGCATTGCTTGGCAGTTCGGGCTGGACTGTTCCCATGAGGCACAGGGTCAGACTGATTTGCATATGGCCATGTCTGAACTGGGGTGGCAGAGTGAGCTAAAGAACGGTGATGGATCAAACCCAGATCTGTTGACTGGGTGTGAGTGTTTGATTGGTTCTGATGCTTCGTCTATCACCACCCCCTTTTGTACCGCTTTGTTCGCCATAAGTTGGCAGGGTATGTTCAGACGTGAGTCCCTTGCTCACTTTGCCACTGGATTCAAGCAAGCCTGGCTGAATAGGGCTGAAATGACAGAAACCGGTCCTAGGAAGCTTTGTTTCTGGTCCAGGGAAGGCATTGCTTGGTAGTTCGGGCTGAACTGCTCCTATGAGGCACAGGGTCAGACTGATTTGCATATGGCCATGTCTGAACTGGGGTGACAGAGTGGGTTAAAGAACGGTGATGGATCAAACCCAGATCTGTTGACTGGGTGTGAGTGTTTGATTGGTTCCGATGCTCCGTCCATCACCACCCCCTTTCGTACCGCTTTGTTCGCCATAAGTTGGCAGGGTATGCTCAGACGTGAGTCCCTTGCTCACTTTGCCACTGGATTCAAGCAAGCCTGGCTGAAGACGGCTGAAATGCCAGAAACCGGTCCTAGAAAGCTTGTTTCCGGTCCAGGGAAGGTATTGCTTCGCAGTTCGGGCTGGACTGTTCCCATGAAGCACAGGGTCAGACTGATTTGCATATGGCCATGTCTGAACTGGGGTGGCAGAGTGGGCTAAAGAACGGTGATGGATCAAACCCAGATCTGTTGACTGGGTGTGAGTGTTTGATTGGTTCTGATGCTCCGTCCATCACCACCCCCTTTTGTACCGCTTTGTTCTTCATACGTTGGCAGGGTATGCTCAGACGTAAGTCCCTTGCTCACTTTGCCACTGGATTCAAGCAAGCCTGCCTGAAGACGGCTGAAATGCCAGAAACCGGTCCTAGGAAGCTTGTTTCCGGTCCAGGGAAGGCATTGCTTGGCAGTTCGGGCTGAACTGCTCCCATGAGGCACAGGGTCAGACTGATTTGCATATGGCCATGTCTGAACTGGGGTGACAGAGTGGGCTAAAGAACGGTGATGGATCAAACCCAGATCTGTTGACTGGGTGTGAGTGTTTGATTGGTTCTGATGCTCCGTCCATCACCACCCCCTTTTGTACCGCTTTGTTTGCCATAAGTTGGCAGGGTATGCTCAGACGTGAGTCCCTTGCTCACTTTGCCACTGGATTCAAGCAAGCCTGGCTGAAGAGGTTTGAAATGCCAGAAACCGGTCCTAGGAAGCTTTGTTTCTGGTCCAGGGAAGGCATTGCTTGGTAGTTCGGGCTGAACTGCTCCTATGAGGCACAGGGTCAGACTGATTTGCATATGGCCATGTCTGAACTGGGGTGACAGAGTGGGTTAAAGAACGGTGATGGATCAAACCCAGATCTGTTGACTGGGGGTGAGTGTTTGATTGGTTCTGATGCTCCGTCCATCACCACCCCCTTTCGTACCGCTTTGTTCGCCATGAGTTGGCAGGGTATGCTCAGACGTGAGTCCCTTGCTCACTTTGCAACTGGATTCAAACAAGCCTGGCTGAAGACGGCTGAAATGCCAGAAACCGGTCCTAGAAAGCTTGTTTCCGGTCCAGGGAAGGCATTGCTTGGCAGTTCGGGCTGAACTGCTCCCATGAGGCACAGGGTCAGACTGATTTGCATAAGGCCATGTCTGAACTGGGGTGACAGAGTGGGCTAAAGAACGGTGATGGATCAAACCCAGATCTGTTGACTGGGTGTGAGTGTTTGATTGGTTCTGATGCTCCGTCCATCACCACCCCCTTTTGTACCGCTTTGTTTGCCATAAGTTGGCTGGGTATGCTCAGACGTGAGTCCCTTGCTCACTTTGCCACTGGATTCAAGCAAGCCTGGCTGAAGACGGCTGAAATGCAAGAAACCGGTCCTAGGAAGCTTGTTTCCGGTCCAGGGAAGGCATTGCTTGGCAGTTCGGGCTGAACTGTTCCCATGAGGCACAGGGTCAGACTGATTTGCATATGGCCATGTCTGAAATGGGGTGGCAGAGTGGGCTAAAGAACGGTAATGGATCAAACCCAGATTTGTTGACTGGGTGTGAGTGTTTGATTGGTTCTGATGCTCCGTCCATCACCACCCCCTTTTGTACCGCTTTGTTCGACATAAGTTGGCAGGGTATGCTCAGACGTGAGTCCCTTGCTCACTTTGCCTCTGGATTCAAGCAAGCCTGGCTGAAGACGGCTGAAATGCCACAAACCGGTCCTAGGAAGCTTGTTTCCGGTCCAGGGAAGGCATTGCTTGGCAGTTCGGGCTGGACTGTTCCCATGAGGCACAGGGTCAGACTGATTTGCATATGGCCATGTCTGAACTGGGGTGGCAGAGTGGGCTAAAGAACGGTGATGGATCAAACCCAGTTTTGTTGACTGGGTGTGAGTGTTTGATTGGTTCTGATGCTCCGTCCATCACCACCCCCTTTTTTACTGCTTTGTTCGACATAAGTTGGCAGGGTATGCTCAGACGTGAGTCCCTTGCTCACTTTGCCACTGGATTGAAGCAAGCCTGGCTGAAGACGGCTGAAATGCCAGAAACCGGTCCTAGGAAGCTTGTTTCCGGTCCAGGGAAGGCATTGCTTGGCAGTTCGGACTGGACTGTTCCCATGAGGCACAGGGTCAGACTGATTTGCATATGGCCATGTCTGAACTGGGGTGGCAGAGTGGGCTAAAGAACGGTGATGGATCAAACACAGATCTGTTGACTGGGTGTGAGTGTTTGGTTCTGATGCTTCGTCTATCACCACCCCCTTTTGTACCGCTTTGTTCGCCATAAGTTGGCAGGGTATGCTCAGACGTGAGTCCCTTGCTCACTTTGCCACTGGATTCAAGCAAGCCTGGCTGAAGAGTGCTGAAATGCCAGAAACCGGTCCTAGGAAGCTTGTTTCCGGTCCAGGGAAGGCATTGCTTGGCAGTTCGGGCTGGACTGTTCCCATGAGGCACAGGGTCAGACTGATTTGCATATGGCCATGTCTGAACTGGGGTGGCAGAGTGGGCTAAAGAACGGTGATGGATCAAACCCAGATCTGTTGACTGGGTGTGAGTGTTTGATTGGTTCTGATGCTCCGTCTATCACCACCCCCTTTTGTACCGCTTTGTTCACCATAAGTTGGCAGGGTATGCTCAGACGTGAGTCCCTTGCTCACTTTGCCACTGGATTCAAGCAAGCCTGGCTGAAGAGGGCTGAAATGCCAGAAACCGTTCCTAGGAAGCTTTGTTTCTGGTCCAGGAAAGGTATTGCTTGGCAGTTCTGGCTGGACTGTTCCCATGAAGCACAGGGTCAGACTAATTTGCATATGGCCATGTCTGAACTGGGGTGGCAGAGTGGGCTAAAGAACGGTGATGGATCAAACCCAGATCTGTTGACTGGGTGTGAGTGTTTGATTGGTTCTGATGCTCCGTCCATCACCACCCCCTTTCGTACCGCTTTGTTCGCCATAAGTTGGCAGGGTATGCTCAGACGTGAGTCCCTTGCTCACTTTGCCACTGGATTCAAGCAAGCCTGGCTGAAGACGGCTGAAATGCCAGAAACCGGTCCTAGGAAGCTTGTTTCCGGTCCAGGGAAGGCATTGCTTGGCAGTTCGGGCTGGACTGTTCCCATGAGGCACAGGGTCAGACTGATTTGCATATGGCCATGTCTGAAATGGGGTGTCAGAGTGGGCTAAAGAACGGTAATGGATCAAACCCAGATTTGTTGACTGGGTGTGAGTGTTTGATTGGTTCTGATGCTCCGTCCATCACCACCCCCTTTTGTACCGCTTTGTTCGACATAAGTTGGCAGGGTATGCTCAAACGTGAGTCCCTTGCTCACTTTGCCACTGGATTCAAGCAAGCCTGGCTGAAGATGGCTGAAATGCCAGAAACCGGTCCTAGGAAGCTTGTTTCCGGTCCAGGGAAGGCATTGCTTGGCAGTTCGGGCTGGACTGTTCCCATGAGGCACAGGGTCAGACTGATTTGCATATGGCCATGTCTGAACTGGGGTGGCAGAGTGGGCTAAAGAACGGTGATGGATCAAACCCAGTTTTGTTGACTGGGTGTGAGTGTTTGATTGGTTCTGATGCTCCGTCCATCACCACCCCCTTTTTTACTGCTTTGTTCGACATAAGTTGGCAGGGTATGCTCAGACGTGAGTCCCTTGCTCACTTTGCCACTGGATTGAAGCAAGCCTGGCTGAAGACGGCTGAAATGCCAGAAACCGGTCCTAGGAAGCTTGTTTCCGGTCCAGGGAAGGCATTGCTTGGCAGTTCGGGCTGGACTGTTCCCATGAGGCACAGGGTCAGACTGATTTGCATATGGCCATGTCTGAAATGGGGTGTCAGAGTGGGCTAAAGAACGGTAATGGATCAAACCCAGATTTGTTGACTGGGTGTGAGTGTTTGATTGGTTCTGATGCTCCGTCCATCACCACCCCCTTTTGTACCGCTTTGTTCGACATAACTTGGCAGGGTATGCTCAAACGTGAGTCCCTTGCTCACTTTGCCACTGGATTCAAGCAAGCCTGGCTGAAGATGGCTGAAATGCCAGAAACCGGTCCTAGGAAGCTTGTTTCCGGTCCAGGGAAGGCATTGCTTGGCAGTTCGGGCTGGACTGTTCCCATGAGGCACAGGGTCAGACTGATTTGCATATGGCCATGTCTGAACTGGGGTGGCAGAGTGGGCTAAAGAACGGTGATGGATCAAACCCAGTTTTGTTGACTGGGTGTGAGTGTTTGATTGGTTCTGATGCTCCGTCCATCACCACCCCCTTTTTTACTGCTTTGTTCGACATAAGTTGGCAGGGTATGCTCAGACGTGAGTCCCTTGCTCACTTTGCCACTGGATTGAAGCAAGCCTGGCTGAAGACGGCTGAAATGCCAGAAACCGGTCCTAGGAAGCTTGTTTCCGGTCCAGGGAAGCCATTGCTTGGCAGTTCGGGCTGGACTGTTCCCATGAGGCACAGGGTCAGACTGATTTGCATATGGCCATGTCTGAACTGGGGTGGCAGAGTGGGCTAAAGAACGGTGATGGATCAAAGCCAGATCTGTTGACTGGGTGTGAGTGTTTGATTGGTTCTGATGCTTCGTCTATCACCACCCCCTTTTGTACCGCTTTGTTCGCCATCAGTTGGCAGGGTATGCTCAGACGTAAGTCCCTTGCTCACTTTGACACTGGATTCAAGCAAGCCTGGCTGAAGACGGCTGAAATGCTAGAAACAGGTCCTAGGAAGCTTGTTTCCGGTCCAGGGAAGGCATTGCTTGGCAGTTCGGGCTGAACTGCTCCCATGAGGCACAGGGTCAGACTGATTTGCATATGGCCATGTCTGAACTGGGGTGACAGAGTGGGCGAAAGAACGGTGATGGATCAAACCCAGATCTGTTGACTGGGTGTGAGTGTTTGATTGGTTCTGATGCTCTGTCCATCACCACCCCCTTTTGTACCGCTTTGTTTGCCCTAAGTTGGCAGGGTATGCTCAGACGTGAGTCCCTTGCTCACTTTGCCACTGGATTCAAGCAAGCCTGGCTGAAGACTGCTGAAATGCCAGAAACCGGTCCTAGGAAGCTTGTTTCCGGTCCAGGGAAGGCATTGCTTGGCAGTTCGGGCTGGACTGTTCCCATGAGCCACAGGGTCAGACTGATTTGCATATGGCCATGTCTGAACTGGGGTGGCAGAGTGGGCTAAAGAATGGTGATGGATCAAACCCAGTTTTGTGGACTGGGTGTGAGTGTTTGATTGGTTCTGATGCTCCGTCCATCACCACCCCCTTTTTTACTGCTTTGTTCGACATAAGTTGGCAGGGTATGCTCAGACGTGAGTCCCTTGCTCACTTTGCCACTGGATTGAAGCAAGCCTGGCTGAAGACGGCTGAAATGCCAGAAACCGGTCCTAGGAAGCTTGTTTCCGGTCCAGGGAAGGCATTGCTTGGCAGTTCGGGCTGGACTGTTCCCATGAGGCACAGGGTCAGACTGATTTGCATATGGCCATGTCTGAACTGGGGTGGCTGAGTGGGCTAAAGAACGGTGATGGATCAAACCCAGATCTGTTGACTGGGTGTGAGTGTTTGATTGGTTCTGATGCTTCGTCTATCACCACCCCCTTTTGTACCGCTTTGTTCACCATAAGTTGGCAGGGTATGCTCAGACGTGAGTCCCTTGCTCACTTTGCCACTGGATTCAAGCAAGCCTGGCTGAAGAGGGCTGAAATGCCAGAAACCGGTCCTAGGAAGCTTTGTTTCTCGTCCAGGGAAGGTATTGCTTGGCAGTTCGGGCTGGACTGTTCCCATGAAGCACAGGGTCAGACTGATTTGCATATGGCCATGTCTGAACTGGGGTGGCAGAGTGGGCTAAAGAACGGTGATGGATCAAACCCAGATCTGTTGACTGGGTGTGAGTGTTTGATTGGTTCCGATGCTCCGTCCATCACCACCCCCTTTCGTACCGCTTTGTTCGCCATAAGTTGGCAGGGTATGCTCAGACGTGAGTCCCTTGCTCACTTTGCCACTGGATTCAAGCAAGCCTGGCTGAAGACGGCTGAAATGCCAGAAACCGGTCCTAGAAAGCTTGTTTCCGGTCCAGGGAAGGTATTGCTTCGCAGTTCGGGCTGGACTGTTCCCATGAAGCACAGGGTCAGACTGATTTGCATATGGCCATGTCTTTAATGGGGTGGCAGAGTGGGCTAAAGAACGGTAATGGATCAAACCCAGATTTGTTGACTGGGTGTGAGTGTTTGATTGGTTCTGATGCTCCGTCCATCACCACCCCCTTTTGTACCGCTTTGTTCGACATAAGTTGGCAGGATATGCTCAGACGTGAGTCCCTTGCTCACTTTGCCACTGGATTCAAGCAAGCCTGGCGGAAGACGGCTGAAATGCCAGAAACCGGTCCTAGGAAGCTTGTTTCCGGTCCAGGGAAGGCATTGCTTTGTAGTTCGGGCTGGACTGTTCCCATGAGGCACAGGGTCAGACTGATTTGCATATGGCCATGTCTGAACTGGGGTGGCAGAGTGAGCTAAAGAACGGTGATGGATCAAACCCAGATCTGTTGACTGGGTGTGAGTGTTTGATTGGTTCTGATGCTACGTCTATCACCACCCCCTTTTGTACCGCTTTGTTCGACATAAGTTGGCAGGGTATGCTCAGACGTGAGTCCCTTGCTCACTTTGCCACTGGATTCAAGCAAGCCTGGCTGAAGAGGGCTGAAATGCCAGAAACCGGTCCTAGGAAGCTTTGTTTCTGGTCCAGGGAAGGCATTGCTTCGTAGTTTGGGCTGAACTGCTCCCATGAGGCACAGGGTCAGACTGATTTGCATATGGCCATGTCTGAACTGGGGTGACAGAGTGGGTTAAAGAACGGTGATGGATCAAACCCAGATCTGTTGACTGGGTGTGAGTGTTTGATTGGTTCTGATGCTCCGTCCATCACCACCCCCTTTTGTACCGCTTTGTTTGCCATAAGTTGGCAGGGTATGCTCAGACGTGAGTCCCTTGCTCACTTTGCCACTGGATTCAAGCAAGCCTGGCTGAAAACGGCTGAAATGCCAGAAACCGGTCCTAGGAAGCTTGTTTCCGGTCCAGGGAAGGCATTGCTTGGCAGTTCGGGCTGGACTGTTCCCATGAGGCACAGGGTCAGACTGATTTGCATATGGCCATGTCTGAACTGGGGTGGCAGAGTGGGCTAAAGAACGGTGATGGATCAAACCCAGTTTTGTTGACTGGGTGTGAGTGTTTGATTGGTTCTGATGCTCCGTCCATCACCACCCCCTTTTTTACTGCTTTGTTCGACATAAGTTGGCAGGGTATGCTCAGACGTGAGTCCCTTGCTCACTTTGCCACTGGATTCAAGCAAGCATGGCTGAAGACGGCTGAAATGCCAGAAACCGGTACTAGGAAGCTTGTTTCCGGTCCAGGGAAGGCATTGCTTGGCAGTTCGGGCTGGACTGTTCCCATGAGGCACAGGGTCAGACTGATTTGCATATGGCCATGTCTGAACTGGGGTGGCAGAGTGAGCTAAAGAACGGTGATGGATCAAACCCAGATCTGTTGACTGGGTGTGAGTGTTTGATTGGTTCTGATGCTTCGTCTATCACCACCCCCTTTTGTACCGCTTTGTTCGCCATAAGTTGGCAGGGTATGTTCAGACGTGAGTCCCTTGCTCACTTTGCCACTGGATTCAAGCAAGCCTGGCTGAATAGGGCTGAAATGACAGAAACCGGTCCTAGGAAGCTTTGTTTCTGGTCCAGGGAAGGCATTGCTTGGTAGTTCGGGCTGAACTGCTCCTATGAGGCACAGGGTCAGACTGATTTGCATATGGCCATGTCTGAACTGGGGTGACAGAGTGGGTTAAAGAACGGTGATGGATCAAACCCAGATCTGTTGACTGGGTGTGAGTGTTTGATTGGTTCCGATGCTCCGTCCATCACCACCCCCTTTCGTACCGCTTTGTTCGCCATAAGTTGGCAGGGTATGCTCAGACGTGAGTCCCTTGCTCACTTTGCCACTGGATTCAAGCAAGCCTGGCTGAAGACGGCTGAAATGCCAGAAACCGGTCCTAGAAAGCTTGTTTCCGGTCCAGGGAAGGTATTGCTTCGCAGTTCGGGCTGGACTGTTCCCATGAAGCACAGGGTCAGACTGATTTGCATATGGCCATGTCTGAACTGGGGTGGCAGAGTGGGCTAAAGAACGGTGATGGATCAAACCCAGATCTGTTGACTGGGTGTGAGTGTTTGATTGGTTCTGATGCTCCGTCCATCACCACCCCCTTTTGTACCGCTTTGTTCTTCATACGTTGGCAGGGTATGCTCAGACGTAAGTCCCTTGCTCACTTTGCCACTGGATTCAAGCAAGCCTGCCTGAAGACGGCTGAAATGCCAGAAACCGGTCCTAGGAAGCTTGTTTCCGGTCCAGGGAAGGCATTGCTTGGCAGTTCGGGCTGAACTGCTCCCATGAGGCACAGGGTCAGACTGATTTGCATATGGCCATGTCTGAACTGGGGTGACAGAGTGGGCTAAAGAACGGTGATGGATCAAACCCAGATCTGTTGACTGGGTGTGAGTGTTTGATTGGTTCTGATGCTCCGTCCATCACCACCCCCTTTTGTACCGCTTTGTTTGCCATAAGTTGGCAGGGTATGCTCAGACGTGAGTCCCTTGCTCACTTTGCCACTGGATTCAAGCAAGCCTGGCTGAAGAGGTTTGAAATGCCAGAAACCGGTCCTAGGAAGCTTTGTTTCTGGTCCAGGGAAGGCATTGCTTGGTAGTTCGGGCTGAACTGCTCCTATGAGGCACAGGGTCAGACTGATTTGCATATGGCCATGTCTGAACTGGGGTGACAGAGTGGGTTAAAGAACGGTGATGGATCAAACCCAGATCTGTTGACTGGGGGTGAGTGTTTGATTGGTTCTGATGCTCCGTCCATCACCACCCCCTTTCGTACCGCTTTGTTCGCCATGAGTTAGCAGGGTATGCTCAGACGTGAGTCCCTTGCTCACTTTGCAACTGGATTCAAACAAGCCTGGCTGAAGACGGCTGAAATGCCAGAAACCGGTCCTAGAAAGCTTGTTTCCGGTCCAGGGAAGGCATTGCTTGGCAGTTCGGGCTGAACTGCTCCCATGAGGCACAGGGTCAGACTGATTTGCATAAGGCCATGTCTGAACTGGGGTGACAGAGTGGGCTAAAGAACGGTGATGGATCAAACCCAGATCTGTTGACTGGGTGTGAGTGTTTGATTGGTTCTGATGCTCCGTCCATCACCACCCCCTTTTGTACCGCTTTGTTTGCCATAAGTTGGCTGGGTATGCTCAGACGTGAGTCCCTTGCTCACTTTGCCACTGGATTCAAGCAAGCCTGGCTGAAGACGGCTGAAATGCAAGAAACCGGTCCTAGGAAGCTTGTTTCCGGTCCAGGGAAGGCATTGCTTGGCAGTTCGGGCTGAACTGTTCCCATGAGGCACAGGGTCAGACTGATTTGCATATGGCCATGTCTGAAATGGGGTGGCAGAGTGGGCTAAAGAACGGTAATGGATCAAACCCAGATTTGTTGACTGGGTGTGAGTGTTTGATTGGTTCTGATGCTCCGTCCATCACCACCCCCTTTTGTACCGCTTTGTTCGACATAAGTTGGCAGGGTATGCTCAGACGTGAGTCCCTTGCTCACTTTGCCACTGGATTCAAGCAAGCCTGGCTGAAGACGGCTGAAATGCCACAAACCGGTCCTAGGAAGCTTGTTTCCGGTCCAGGGAAGGCATTGCTTGGCAGTTCGGGCTGGACTGTTCCCATGAGGCACAGGGTCAGACTGATTTGCATATGGCCATGTCTGAACTGGGGTGGCAGAGTGGGCTAAAGAACGGTGATGGATCAAACCCAGTTTTGTTGACTGGGTGTGAGTGTTTGATTGGTTCTGATGCTCCGTCCATCACCACCCCCTTTTTTACTGCTTTGTTCGACATAAGTTGGCAGGGTATGCTCAGACGTGAGTCCCTTGCTCACTTTGCCACTGGATTGAAGCAAGCCTGGCTGAAGACGGCTGAAATGCCAGAAACCGGTCCTAGGAAGCTTGTTTCCGGTCCAGGGAAGGCATTGCTTGGCAGTTCGGACTGGACTGTTCCCATGAGGCACAGGGTCAGACTGATTTGCATATGGCCATGTCTGAACTGGGGTGGCAGAGTGGGCTAAAGAACGGTGATGGATCAAACACAGATCTGTTGACTGGGTGTGAGTGTTTGGTTCTGATGCTTCGTCTATCACCACCCCCTTTTGTACCGCTTTGTTCGCCATAAGTTGGCAGGGTATGCTCAGACGTGAGTCCCTTGCTCACTTTGCCACTGGATTCAAGCAAGCCTGGCTGAAGAGTGCTGAAATGCCAGAAACCGGTCCTAGGAAGCTTGTTTCCGGTCCAGGGAAGGCATTGCTTGGCAGTTCGGGCTGGACTGTTCCCATGAGGCACAGGGTCAGACTGATTTGCATATGGCCATGTCTGAACTGGGGTGGCAGAGTGGGCTAAAGAACGGTGATGGATCAAACCCAGATCTGTTGACTGGGTGTGAGTGTTTGATTGGTTCTGATGCTCCGTCTATCACCACCCCCTTTTGTACCGCTTTGTTCACCATAAGTTGGCAGGGTATGCTCAGACGTGAGTCCCTTGCTCACTTTGCCACTGGATTCAAGCAAGCCTGGCTGAAGAGGGCTGAAATGCCAGAAACCGTTCCTAGGAAGCTTTGTTTCTGGTCCAGGAAAGGTATTGCTTGGCAGTTCTGGCTGGACTGTTCCCATGAAGCACAGGGTCAGACTAATTTGCATATGGCCATGTCTGAACTGGGGTGGCAGAGTGGGCTAAAGAACGGTGATGGATCAAACCCAGATCTGTTGACTGGGTGTGAGTGTTTGATTGGTTCTGATGCTTCGTCCATCACCACCCCCTTTCGTACCGCTTTGTTCGCCATAAGTTGGCAGGGTATGCTCAGACGTGAGTCCCTTGCTCACTTTGCCACTGGATTCAAGCAAGCCTGGCTGAAGACGGCTGAAATGCCAGAAACCGGTCCTAGGAAGCTTGTTTCCGGTCCAGGGAAGGCATTGCTTGGCAGTTCGGGCTGGACTGTTCCCATGAGGCACAGGGTCAGACTGATTTGCATATGGCCATGTCTGAAATGGGGTGTCAGAGTGGGCTAAAGAACGGTAATGGATCAAACCCAGATTTGTTGACTGGGTGTGAGTGTTTGATTGGTTCTGATGCTCCGTCCATCACCACCCCCTTTTGTACCGCTTTGTTCGACATAAGTTGGCAGGGTATGCTCAAACGTGAGTCCCTTGCTCACTTTGCCACTGGATTCAAGCAAGCCTGGCTGAAGATGGCTGAAATGCCAGAAACCGGTCCTAGGAAGCTTGTTTCCGGTCCAGGGAAGGCATTGCTTGGCAGTTCGGGCTGGACTGTTCCCATGAGGCACAGGGTCAGACTGATTTGCATATGGCCATGTCTGAACTGGGGTGGCAGAGTGGGCTAAAGAACGGTGATGGATCAAACCCAGTTTTGTTGACTGGGTGTGAGTGTTTGATTGGTTCTGATGCTCCGTCCATCACCACCCCCTTTTTTACTGCTTTGTTCGACATAAGTTGGCAGGGTATGCTCAGACGTGAGTCCCTTGCTCACTTTGCCACTGGATTGAAGCAAGCCTGGCTGAAGACGGCTGAAATGCCAGAAACCGGTCCTAGGAAGCTTGTTTCCGGTCCAGGGAAGGCATTGCTTGGCAGTTCGGGCTGGACTGTTCCCATGAGGCACAGGGTCAGACTGATTTGCATATGGCCATGTCTGAAATGGGGTGTCAGAGTGGGCTAAAGAACGGTAATGGATCAAACCCAGATTTGTTGACTGGGTGTGAGTGTTTGATTGGTTCTGATGCTCCGTCCATCACCACCCCCTTTTGTACCGCTTTGTTCGACATAACTTGGCAGGGTATGCTCAAACGTGAGTCCCTTGCTCACTTTGCCACTGGATTCAAGCAAGCCTGGCTGAAGATGGCTGAAATGCCAGAAACCGGTCCTAGGAAGCTTGTTTCCGGTCCAGGGAAGGCATTGCTTGGCAGTTCGGGCTGGACTGTTCCCATGAGGCACAGGGTCAGACTGATTTGCATATGGCCATGTCTGAACTGGGGTGGCAGAGTGGGCTAAAGAACGGTGATGGATCAAACCCAGTTTTGTTGACTGGGTGTGAGTGTTTGATTGGTTCTGATGCTCCGTCCATCACCACCCCCTTTTTTACTGCTTTGTTCGACATAAGTTGGCAGGGTATGCTCAGACGTGAGTCCCTTGCTCACTTTGCCACTGGATTGAAGCAAGCCTGGCTGAAGACGGCTGAAATGCCAGAAACCGGTCCTAGGAAGCTTGTTTCCGGTCCAGGGAAGCCATTGCTTGGCAGTTCGGGCTGGACTGTTCCCATGAGGCACAGGGTCAGACTGATTTGCATATGGCCATGTCTGAACTGGGGTGGCAGAGTGGGCTAAAGAACGGTGATGGATCAAAGCCAGATCTGTTGACTGGGTGTGAGTGTTTGATTGGTTCTGATGCTTCGTCTATCACCACCCCCTTTTGTACCGCTTTGTTCGCCATCAGTTGGCAGGGTATGCTCAGACGTAAGTCCCTTGCTCACTTTGACACTGGATTCAAGCAAGCCTGGCTGAAGACGGCTGAAATGCTAGAAACAGGTCCTAGGAAGCTTGTTTCCGGTCCAGGGAAGGCATTGCTTGGCAGTTCGGGCTGAACTGCTCCCATGAGGCACAGGGTCAGACTGATTTGCATATGGCCATGTCTGAACTGGGGTGACAGAGTGGGCGAAAGAACGGTGATGGATCAAACCCAGATCTGTTGACTGGGTGTGAGTGTTTGATTGGTTCTGATGCTCTGTCCATCACCACCCCCTTTTGTACCGCTTTGTTTGCCCTAAGTTGGCAGGGTATGCTCAGACGTGAGTCCCTTGCTCACTTTGCCACTGGATTCAAGCAAGCCTGGCTGAAGACTGCTGAAATGCCAGAAACCGGTCCTAGGAAGCTTGTTTCCGGTCCAGGGAAGGCATTGCTTGGCAGTTCGGGCTGGACTGTTCCCATGAGCCACAGGGTCAGACTGATTTGCATATGGCCATGTCTGAACTGGGGTGGCAGAGTGGGCTAAAGAATGGTGATGGATCAAACCCAGTTTTGTGGACTGGGTGTGAGTGTTTGATTGGTTCTGATGCTCCGTCCATCACCACCCCCTTTTTTACTGCTTTGTTCGACATAAGTTGGCAGGGTATGCTCAGACGTGAGTCCCTTGCTCACTTTGCCACTGGATTGAAGCAAGCCTGGCTGAAGACGGCTGAAATGCCAGAAACCGGTCCTAGGAAGCTTGTTTCCGGTCCAGGGAAGGCATTGCTTGGCAGTTCGGGCTGGACTGTTCCCATGAGGCACAGGGTCAGACTGATTTGCATATGGCCATGTCTGAACTGGGGTGGCTGAGTGGGCTAAAGAACGGTGATGGATCAAACCCAGATCTGTTGACTGGGTGTGAGTGTTTGATTGGTTCTGATGCTTCGTCTATCACCACCCCCTTTTGTACCGCTTTGTTCACCATAAGTTGGCAGGGTATGCTCAGACGTGAGTCCCTTGCTCACTTTGCCACTGGATTCAAGCAAGCCTGGCTGAAGAGGGCTGAAATGCCAGAAACCGGTCCTAGGAAGCTTTGTTTCTCGTCCAGGGAAGGTATTGCTTGGCAGTTCGGGCTGGACTGTTCCCATGAAGCACAGGGTCAGACTGATTTGCATATGGCCATGTCTGAACTGGGGTGGCAGAGTGGGCTAAAGAACGGTGATGGATCAAACCCAGATCTGTTGACTGGGTGTGAGTGTTTGATTGGTTCCGATGCTCCGTCCATCACCACCCCCTTTCGTACCGCTTTGTTCGCCATAAGTTGGCAGGGTATGCTCAGACGTGAGTCCCTTGCTCACTTTGCCACTGGATTCAAGCAAGCCTGGCTGAAGACGGCTGAAATGCCAGAAACCGGTCCTAGAAAGCTTGTTTCCGGTCCAGGGAAGGTATTGCTTCGCAGTTCGGGCTGGACTGTTCCCATGAAGCACAGGGTCAGACTGATTTGCATATGGCCATGTCTTTAATGGGGTGGCAGAGTGGGCTAAAGAACGGTAATGGATCAAACCCAGATTTGTTGACTGGGTGTGAGTGTTTGATTGGTTCTGATGCTCCGTCCATCACCACCCCCTTTTGTACCGCTTTGTTCGACATAAGTTGGCAGGATATGCTCAGACGTGAGTCCCTTGCTCACTTTGCCACTGGATTCAAGCAAGCCTGGCGGAAGACGGCTGAAATGCCAGAAACCGGTCCTAGGAAGCTTGTTTCCGGTCCAGGGAAGGCATTGCTTTGTAGTTCGGGCTGGACTGTTCCCATGAGGCACAGGGTCAGACTGATTTGCATATGGCCATGTCTGAACTGGGGTGGCAGAGTGAGCTAAAGAACGGTGATGGATCAAACCCAGATCTGTTGACTGGGTGTGAGTGTTTGATTGGTTCTGATGCTACGTCTATCACCACCCCCTTTTGTACCGCTTTGTTCGACATAAGTTGGCAGGGTATGCTCAGACGTGAGTCCCTTGCTCACTTTGCCACTGGATTCAAGCAAGCCTGGCTGAAGAGGGCTGAAATGCCAGAAACCGGTCCTAGGAAGCTTTGTTTCTGGTCCAGGGAAGGCATTGCTTCGTAGTTTGGGCTGAACTGCTCCCATGAGGCACAGGGTCAGACTGATTTGCATATGGCCATGTCTGAACTGGGGTGACAGAGTGGGTTAAAGAACGGTGATGGATCAAACCCAGATCTGTTGACTGGGTGTGAGTGTTTGATTGGTTCTGATGCTCCGTCCATCACCACCCCCTTTTGTACCGCTTTGTTTGCCATAAGTTGGCAGGGTATGCTCAGACGTGAGTCCCTTGCTCACTTTGCCACTGGATTCAAGCAAGCCTGGCTGAAGACGGCTGAAATGCAAGAAACCGGTCCTAGGAAGCATGTTTCTGGTCCAGGGAAGGCATTGCTTGGCAGTTCGGGCTGGACTGTTCCCATGAAGCACAGGGTCAGACTGATTTGCATATGGCCATGTCTGAACTGGGGTGGCAGAGTGGGCTAAAGAACGGTGATAGATCAAACCCAGATCTGTTGACTGGGTGTGAGTGTTTTTAATTGGTTCTGATGCTCCGTCCATCACCACCCCCTTTTGTACCGCTTTGTTCGCCATAAGTTGGCAGGGTATGCTCAGACGTAAGTCCCTTGCTCACTTTGCCACTGGATTCAAGCAAGCCTGCCTGAAGACGGCTGAAATGCCAGAAACCGGTCCTAGGAAGCTTGTTTCCGGTCCAGGGAAGGCATTGCTTGGCAGTTCGGGCTGAACTGCTCCCATGAGGTACAGGGTCAGACTGATTTGCATATGGCCATGTCTGAACTGGGGTGACAGGGTGGGCTAAAGAACAGTGATGGATCAAACCCAGATCTGTTGACTGGGTGTGAGTGTTTGATTGGTTCTGATGCTCCGTCCATCACCACCCCCTTTTGTACCGCTTTGTTTGCCATAAGTTGGCAGGGTATGCTCAGAAGTGAGTCCCTTGCTCACTTTGCCACTGGATTCAAGCAAGCCTGGCTGAAGACGGCTGAAATGCCAGAAACCGGTCCTAGGAAGCTTGTTTCCGGTCCAGGGAAGGCATTGCTTGGCAGTTCGGGCTGGACTGTTCCCATGAGGCACAGGGTCAGACTGATTTGCATATGGCCATGTCTGAAATGGGGTGGCAGAGTGGGCTAAAGAACGGTAATGGATCAAACCCAGATTTGTTGACTGGGTGTGAGTGTTTGATTGGTTCTGATGCTCCGTCCATCACCACCCCCTTTTGTACCGCTTTGTTTGCCATAAGTTGGCAGGGTATGCTCAGACGTTAGTCCCTTGCTCACTTTGCCACTGGATTCAAGCAAGCCTGGCTGAAAACGGCTGAAATGCCAGAAACCGGTCCTAGGAAGCTTGTTTCCGGGTAGGGAAGGCATTGCTTGGCAGTTCGGGCTGGACTATTCCCATGAGGCACAGGGTCAGACTGATTTGCATATGGCCATGTCTGAACTGGGGTGGCAGAGTGGGCTAAAGAACCGTGATGGATCAAACCCAGTTTTGTTGACTGGGTGTGAGTGTTTGATTGGTTCTGATGCTCCGTCCATCACCACCCCCTTTTTTACTGATTTGTTCGACATAAGTTGGCAGGGTATGCTCAGACGTGAGTCCCTTGCTCACTTTGCCACTGGATTCAAGCAAGCCTGGCTGAAGACGGCTGAAATGCCAGAAACCGGTCCTAGGAAGCTTGTTTCCGGTCCAGGGAAGGCATTGCTTGGCAGTTCGGGCTGGACTGTTCCCATGAGGCACAGGGTCAGACTGATTTGCATATGGTCGTGTCTGAACTGGGGTGGCAGAGTGGGCTAAAGAACGGTGATGGATCAAACCCAGATTTGTTGACTGGGTGTGAGTGTTTGATTGGTTCTGATGCTCCGTCCATCACCACCCCCTTTTGTACCGCTTTGTTCGACATAAGTTGGCAGGATATGCTCAGACGTGAGTCCCTTGCTCACTTTGCCACTGGATTCAAGCAAGCCTGGCGGAAGACGGCTGAAATGCCAGAAACCGGTCCTAGGAAGCTTGTTTCCGGTCCAGGGAAGGCATTGCTTTGTAGTTCGGGCTGGACTGTTCCCATGAGGCACAGGGTCAGACTGATTTGCATATGGCCATGTCTGAACTGGGGTGGCAGAGTGAGCTAAAGAACGGTGATGGATCAAACCCAGATCTGTTGACTGGGTGTGAGTGTTTGATTGGTTCTGATGCTACGTCTATCACCACCCCCTTTTGTACCGCTTTGTTCGACATAAGTTGGCAGGGTATGCTCAGACGTGAGTCCCTTGCTCACTTTGCCACTGGATTCAAGCAAGCCTGGCTGAAGAGGGCTGAAATGCCAGAAACCGGTCCTAGGAAGCTTTGTTTCTGGTCCAGGGAAGGCATTGCTTCGTAGTTTGGGCTGAACTGCTCCCATGAGGCACAGGGTCAGACTGATTTGCATATGGCCATGTCTGAACTGGGGTGACAGAGTGGGTTAAAGAACGGTGATGGATCAAACCCAGATCTGTTGACTGGGTGTGAGTGTTTGATTGGTTCTGATGCTCCGTCCATCACCACCCCCTTTTGTACCGCTTTGTTTGCCATAAGTTGGCAGGGTATGCTCAGACGTGAGTCCCTTGCTCACTTTGCCACTGGATTCAAGCAAGCCTGGCTGAAGACGGCTGAAATGCAAGAAACCGGTCCTAGGAAGCATGTTTCTGGTCCAGGGAAGGCATTGCTTGGCAGTTCGGGCTGGACTGTTCCCATGAAGCACAGGGTCAGACTGATTTGCATATGGCCATGTCTGAACTGGGGTGGCAGAGTGGGCTAAAGAACGGTGATAGATCAAACCCAGATCTGTTGACTGGATGTGAGTGTTTTTAATTGGTTCTGATGCTCCGTCCATCACCACCCCCTTTTGTACCGCTTTGTTCGCCATAAGTTGGCAGGGTATGCTCAGACGTAAGTCCCTTGCTCACTTTGCCACTGGATTCAAGCAAGCCTGCCTGAAGACGGCTGAAATGCCAGAAACCGGTCCTAGGAAGCTTGTTTCCGGTCCAGGGAAGGCATTGCTTGGCAGTTCGGGCTGAACTGCTCCCATGAGGTACAGGGTCAGACTGATTTGCATATGGCCATGTCTGAACTGGGGTGACAGGGTGGGCTAAAGAACAGTGATGGATCAAACCCAGATCTGTTGACTGGGTGTGAGTGTTTGATTGGTTCTGATGCTCCGTCCATCACCACCCCCTTTTGTACCGCTTTGTTTGCCATAAGTTGGCAGGGTATGCTCAGAAGTGAGTCCCTTGCTCACTTTGCCACTGGATTCAAGCAAGCCTGGCTGAAGACGGCTGAAATGCCAGAAACCGGTCCTAGGAAGCTTGTTTCCGGTCCAGGGAAGGCATTGCTTGGCAGTTCGGGCTGGACTGTTCCCATGAGGCACAGGGTCAGACTGATTTGCATATGGCCATGTCTGAAATGGGGTGGCAGAGTGGGCTAAAGAACGGTAATGGATCAAACCCAGATTTGTTGACTGGGTGTGAGTGTTTGATTGGTTCTGATGCTCCGTCCATCACCACCCCCTTTTGTACCGCTTTGTTTGCCATAAGTTGGCAGGGTATGCTCAGACGTTAGTCCCTTGCTCACTTTGCCACTGGATTCAAGCAAGCCTGGCTGAAAACGGCTGAAATGCCAGAAACCGGTCCTAGGAAGCTTGTTTCCGGGTAGGGAAGGCATTGCTTGGCAGTTCGGGCTGGACTATTCCCATGAGGCACAGGGTCAGACTGATTTGCATATGGCCATGTCTGAACTGGGGTGGCAGAGTGGGCTAAAGAACCGTGATGGATCAAACCCAGTTTTGTTGACTGGGTGTGAGTGTTTGATTGGTTCTGATGCTCCGTCCATCACCACCCCCTTTTTTACTGATTTGTTCGACATAAGTTGGCAGGGTATGCTCAGACGTGAGTCCCTTGCTCACTTTGCCACTGGATTCAAGCAAGCCTGGCTGAAGACGGCTGAAATGCCAGAAACCGGTCCTAGGAAGCTTGTTTCCGGTCCAGGGAAGGCATTGCTTGGCAGTTCGGGCTGGACTGTTCCCATGAGGCACAGGGTCAGACTGATTTGCATATGGTCGTGTCTGAACTGGGGTGGCAGAGTGGGCTAAAGAACGGTGATGGATCAAACCCAGATTTGTTGACTGGGTGTGAGTGTTTGATTGGTTCTGATGCTCCGTCCATCACCACCCCCTTTTGTACCGGTTTGTTCGACATAAGTTGGCAGGGTATGCTCAGACGTGAGTCCCTTGCTCACTTTGCCAATGAATTCAAGCAAGCCTGGCTGAAGACGGCTGAAATGTCAGAAACCGGTCCTACGAAGCTTGTTTCCGGTCCAGGGAAGGCATTGCTTGGCAGTTCGGGCTGAACAGCTCCCATGAGGCACAGGGTCAGACTGATTTGCATATGGCCATGTCTGAACTGGGGTGACAGAGTGGGCTAAAGAACGGTGATGGATCAAACCAAGATCTGTTGACTGGGTGTGAGTGTTTGATTGGTTGTGATGCTCCGTCCATCACCACCCCCTTTTGTACCGCTTTGTTCGCCATAAGTTGGCAGGGTATGCTCAGACGTGAGTCCCTTGCTCACTTTGCCACTGGATTCAAGCAAGCCTGGCTGAAGAGGGCTGAAATGCCAGAAACCGGTCCTAGGAAGCTTTGTTTCTGGTCCAGGGAAGGCATTGCTTGGTAGTTCGGGCTGAACTGCTCCTATGAGGCACAGGGTCAGACTGATTTGCATATGGCCATGTCTGAACTGGGGTGACAGAGTGGGTTAAAGAACGGTGATGGATCAAACCCAGATCTGTTGACTGGGTGTGAGTGTTTGATTTGCTTCTGATGCTCCGTCCATCACCACCCCCTTTCGTACCGCTTTGTTCGCCATAAGTTGGCAGGGTATGCTCAGACGTGAGTCCCTTGCTCACTTTGCCACTGGATTCAAGCAAGCCTGGCTGAAGACGGCTGAAAAGCCAGAAACCGGTCCTAGAAAGCTTGTTTCCGGTCCAGGGAAGGTATTGCTTGGCAGTTCGGGCTGGACTGTTCCCATGAAGCACAGGGTCAGACTGATTTGCATATGGCCATGTCTGAACTGGGGTGGCAGAGTGGGCTAAAGAACGGTGATAGATCAAACCCAGATCTGTTGACTGGGTGTGAGTGTTTGATTGGTTCTGATGCTCCGTCCATCACCACCCCCTTTTGTACCGCTTTGTTCGCCATAAGTTGGCAGGGTATGCTCAGACGTAAGTCCCTTGCTCACTTTGCCACTGGATTCAAGCAAGCCTGCCTGAAGACGGCTGAAATGCCAGAAACCGGTCCTAGGAAGCTTGTTTCCGGTCCAGGGAAGGCATTGCTTGGCAGTTCGGGCTGAACTGCTCCCATGAGGTACAGGGTCAGACTGATTTGCATATGGCCATGTCTGAACTGGGGTGACAGGGTGGGCTAAAGAACAGTGATGGATCAAACCCAGATCTGTTGACTGGGTGTGAGTGTTTGATTGGTTCTGATGCTCTGTCCATCACCACCCCCTTTTGGACCGCTTTGTTTGCCATAAGTTGGCAGGGTATGCTCAGAAGTGAGTCCCTTGCTCACTTTGCCACTGGATTCAAGCAAGCCTGGCTGAAGACGGCTGAAATGCCAGAAACCCGTCCTAGGAAGCTTGTTTCCGGTCCAGGGAAGGCATTGCTTGGCAGTTCGGGCTGGACTGTTCCCATGAGGCACAGGGTCAGACTGATTTGCATATGGCCATGTCTGAAATGGGGTGGCAGAGTGGGCTAAAGAACGGTAATGGATCAAACCCAGATTTGTTGACTGGGTGTGAGTGTTTGATTGGTTCTGATGCTCCGTCCATCACCACCCCCTTTTGTACCGCTTTGTTTGACATAAGTTGGCAGGGTATGCTCAGAAGTGAGTCCCTTGCTCACTTTGCCACTGGATTCAAGCAAGCCTGGCTGAAGACGGCTGAAATGCCAGAAACCGGTCCTAGGAAGCTTGTTTCCGGTCCAGGGAAGGCTTTGCTTGGCAGTTCGGGCTGGACTGTTCCCATGAGGCACAGGGTCAGACTGATTTGCATATGGCCATGTCTGAACTGGGGTGGCAGAGTGGGCTAAAGAACGGTGATGGATCAAACCCAGTTTTGTTGACTGGGTGTGAGTGTTTGATTGGTTCTGATTCTCCGTCCATCACCACCCCCTTTGTTACTGCTTTGTTCGACATAAGTTGGCAGGGTATGCTCAGACGTGAGCCCCTTGCTCACTTTGCCACTGGATTGAAGCAAGCCTGGCTGAAGACGGCTGAAATGCCAGAAACCGGTCCTAGGAAGCTTGTTTCCGGTCCAGGGAAGGCATTGCTTGGCAGTTCAGGCTGGACTGTTCCCATGAGGCACAGGGTCAGACTGATTTGCATATGGTCGTGTCTGAACTGGGGTGGCAGAGTGGGCTAAAGAACGGTGATGGATCAAACCCAGATTTGTTGACTGGGTGTGAGTGTTTGATTGGTTCTGATGCTCCGTCCATCACCACTCCCTTTTGTACCGGTTTGTTCGACATAAGTTGGCAGGGTATGCTCAGACGTGAGTCCCTTGCTCACTTTGCCACTGGATTCAAGCAAGCCTGTCTGAAGAGGGCTGAAATGCCAGAAACCGGTCCTAGGAAGCTTTGTTTCTGGTCCAGGGAAGGCATTGCTTCGTAGTTTGGGCTGAACTGCTCCCATGAGGCACAGGGTCAGACTGATTTGCATATGGCCATGTCTGAACTGGGGTGACAGAGTGGGTTAAAGAACGGTGATGGATCAAACCCAGATCTGTTGACTGGGTGTGAGTGTTTGATTGGTTCTGATGCTCTGTCCATCACCACTCCCTTTTGTACCGCTTTATTCGCCATAAGTTGGCAGGGTATGCTCAGACGTAAGTCCCTTGCTCACTTTGCCACTGGATTCAAGCAAGCCTGGCTGAAGACTGCTGAAATGCCAGAAACCGGTCCTAGGAAGCTTGTTTCCGGTCCAGGGAAGGCATTGCTTGGCAGTTCGGGCTGGACTGTTCCCATGAAGCACAGGGTCAGACTGATTTGCATATGGCCATGTCTGAAATGGGGTGGCAGAGTGGGCTAAAGAACGGTAATGGATCAAACCCAGATTTGTTGACTGGGTGTGAGTGTTTGATTGGTTCTGATGCTCCGTCCATCACCACCCCCTTTTGTACCGCTTTGTTCGACATAAGTTGGCAGCATATGCTCAGACGTGAGTCCCTTGCTCACTTTGCCACTGGATTCAAGCAAGCCTGGCGGAAGACGGCTGAAATGCCAGAAACCGGTCCTAGGAAGCTTGTTTCCGGTCCAGGGAAGGCATTGCTTGGCAGTTCGGGCTGAACTGCTCCCATGAGGCACAGGGTCAGAATGATTTGCATATGGCTATGTCTGAACTGGGGTGACAGAGTGGGCTAAAGAACAGTGATGGATCAAACCCAGATCTGTTGACTGGGTGTGAGTGTTTGATTGGTTCTGATGCTCCGTCCATCACCACCCCCTTTTGTACCGCTTTGTTTGCCATAAGTTGGCAGGGTATGCTCAGACGTGAGTCCCTTGCTCACTTTGCCACTGGATTCAAGCAAGCCTGGCTGAAGACGGCTGAAATGCCAGAAACCGGTCCTAGGAAGCATGTTTCTGGTCCAGGGAAGGCATTGCTTGGCAGTTCGGGCTGGACTGTTCCCATGAAGCACAGGGTCAGACTGATTTGCATATGGCCATGTCTGAACTCGGGTGGCAGAGTGGGCTAAAGAACGGTGATAGATCAAACCCAGATCTGTTGACTGGGTGTGAGTGTTTTTAATTGGTTCTGATGCTCCGTCCATCACCACCCCCTTTTGTACCGCTTTGTTCGCCATAAGTTGGCAGGGTATGCTCAGACGTAAGTCCCTTGCTCACTTTGCCACTGGATTCAAGCAAGCCTGCCTGAAGACGGCTGAAATGCCAGAAACCGGTCCTAGGAAGCTTGTTTCCGGTCCAGGGAAGGCATTGCTTGGCAGTTCTGGCTGAACTGCTCCCATGAGGTACAGGGTCAGACTGATTTGCATATGGCCATGTCTGAACTGGGGTGACAGGGTGGGCTAAAGAACAGTGATGGATCAAACCCAGATCTGTTGACTGGGTGTGAGTGTTTGATTGGTTCTGATGCTCCGTCCATCACCACCCCCTTTTGTACCGCTTTGTTTGCCATAAGTTGGCAGGGTATGCTCAGAAGTGAGTCCCTTGCTCACTTTGCCACTGGATTCAAGCAAGCCTGGCTGAAGACGGCTGAAATGTCAGAAACCGGTCCTAGGAAGCTTGTTTCCGGTCCAGGGAAGGCATTGCTTGGCAGTTCGGGCTGGACTGTTCCCATGAGGCACAGGGTCAGACTGATTTGCATATGGCCATGTCTGAAATGGGGTGGCAGAGTGGGCTAAAGAACGGTAATGGATCAAACCCAGATTTGTTGACTGGGTGTGAGTGTTTGATTGGTTCTGATGCTCCGTCCATCACCACCCCCTTTTGTACCGCTTTGTTCGACATAAGTTGGCAGGGTATGCTCAGACGTAAGTCCCTTGCTCACTTTGCCACTGGATTCAAGCAAGCCTGGCTGAAGACGGCTGAAATGCCAGAAACCGGTCCTAGGAAGCTTGTTTCCGGTCCAGGGAAGGCTTTGCTTGGCAGTTCGGGCTGGACTGTTCCCATGAGGCACAGGGTCAGACTGATTTGCATATGGCCATGTCTGAACTGGGGTGGCAGAGTGGGCTAAAGAACGGTGATGGATCAAACCCAGTTTTGTTGACTGGGTGTGAGTGTTTGATTGGTTCTGATTCTCCGTCCATCACCACCCCCTTTGTTACTGCTTTGTTCGACATAAGTTGGCAGGGTATGCTCAGACGTGAGCCCCTTGCTAGCTTTGCCACTGGATTGAAGCAAGCCTGGCTGAAGACGGCTGAAATGCCAGAAACCGGTCCTAGGAAGCTTGTTTCCGGTCCAGGGAAGGCATTGCTTGGCAGTTCAGGCTGGACTGTTCCCATGAGGCACAGGGTCAGACTGATTTGCATATGGCTATGTCTGAACTGGGGTGACAGAGTGGGCTAAAGAACAGTGATGGATCAAACCCAGATCTGTTGACTGGGTGTGAGTGTTTGATTGGTTCTGATGCTCCGTCCATCACCACCCCCTTTTGTACCGCTTTGTTTGCCATAAGTTGGCAGGGTATGCTCAGACGTGAGTCCCTTGCTCACTTTGCCACTGGATTCAAGCAAGCCTGGCTGAAGACGGCTGAAATGCCAGAAACCGGTCCTAGGAAGCATGTTTCTGGTCCAGGGAAGGCATTGCTTGGCAGTTCGGGCTGGACTGTTCCCATGAAGCACAGGGTCAGACTGATTTGCATATGGCCATGTCTGAACTCGGGTGGCAGAGTGGGCTAAAGAACGGTGATAGATCAAACCCAGATCTGTTGACTGGGTGTGAGTGTTTTTAATTGGTTCTGATGCTCCGTCCATCACCACCCCCTTTTGTACCGCTTTGTTCGCCATAAGTTGGCAGGGTATGCTCAGACGTAAGTCCCTTGCTCACTTTGCCACTGGATTCAAGCAAGCCTGCCTGAAGACGGCTGAAATGCCAGAAACCGGTCCTAGGAAGCTTGTTTCCGGTCCAGGGAAGGCATTGCTTGGCAGTTCGGGCTGAACTGCTCCCATGAGGTACAGGGTCAGACTGATTTGCATATGGCCATGTCTGAACTGGGGTGACAGGGTGGGCTAAAGAACAGTGATGGATCAAACCCAGATCTGTTGACTGGGTGTGAGTGTTTGATTGGTTCTGATGCTCCGTCCATCACCACCCCCTTTTGTACCGCTTTGTTTGCCATAAGTTGGCAGGGTATGCTCAGAAGTGAGTCCCTTGCTCACTTTGCCACTGGATTCAAGCAAGCCTGGCTGAAGACGGCTGAAATGCCAGAAACCGGTCCTAGGAAGCTTGTTTCCGGTCCAGGGAAGGCATTGCTTGGCAGTTCGGGCTGGACTGTTCCCATGAGGCACAGGGTCAGACTGATTTGCATATGGCCATGTCTGAAATGGGGTGGCAGAGTGGGCTAAAGAACGGTAATGGATCAAACCCAGATTTGTTGACTGGGTGTGAGTGTTTGATTGGTTCTGATGCTCCGTCCATCACCACCCCCTTTTGTACCGCTTTGTTCGACATAAGTTGGCAGGGTATGCTCAGACGTGAGTCCCTTGCTCACTTTGCCACTGGATTCAAGCAAGCCTGGCTGAAGACGGCTGAAATGCCAGAAACCGGTCCTAGGAAGCTTGTTTCCGGTCCAGGGAAGGCTTTGCTTGGCAGTTCGGGCTGGACTGTTCCCATGAGGCACAGGGTCAGACTGATTTGCATATGGCCATGTCTGAACTGGGGTGGCAGAGTGGGCTAAAGAACGGTGATGGATCAAACCCAGTTTTGTTGACTGGGTGTGAGTGTTTGATTGGTTCTGATGCTCCGTCCATCACCACCCCCTTTTTTACTGCTTTTTTCGACATAAGTTGGCAGGGTATGCTCAGACGTGAGTCCCTTGCTCACTTTGCCACTGGATTGAAGCAAGCCTGGCTGAAGACGGCTGAAATGCCAGAAACCGGTCCTAGGAAGCTTGTTTCCGGTCCAGGGAAGGCATTGCTTGGCAGTTCGGGCTGGACTGTTCCCATGAGGCACAGGGTCAGACTGATTTGCATATGGCCATGTCTGAACTGGGGTGGTAGAGTGGGCTAAAGAACGGTGATGGATCAAACCCACCTCTGTTGACTGGGTGTGAGTGTTTGATTGGTTCTGATGCTCCGTCCATCACCACCCCCTTTTGTACCGCTTTGTTCGCCATAAGTTGGAAGGGTATGCTCAGACGTAAGTCCCTTGCTCACTTTGACACTGGATTCAAGCAAGCCTGGCTGAAGACGGCTGAAATGCCAGAAACCGGTCCTAGGAAGCTTGTTTCCGGTCCAGGGAAGGCATTGCTTGGCAGTTCGGGCTGAACTGCTCCCATGAGGCACAGGGTCAGACTGATTTGCATATGGCCATGTCTGAACTGGGGTGACAGAGTGGGCTAAAGAACGGTGATGGATCAAACCCAGATCTCTTGACTGGGTGTGAGTGTTTGATTGGTTCTGATGCTCCGTCCATCACCACCCCCTTTTGTACCGCTTTGTTTGCCATAAGTTGGCAGGGTATGCTCAGACGTTAGTCCCTTGCTCACTTTGCCACTGGATTCAAGCAAGCCTGGCTGAAGACGGCTGAAATGCCAGAAACCGGTCCTAGGAAGCTTGTTTCCGGGTAGGGAAGGCATTGCTTGGCAGTTCGGGCTGGACTGTTCCCATGAGGCACAGGGTCAGACTGATTTGCATATGGCCATGTCTGAACTGGGGTGGCAGAGTGGGCTAAAGAACCGTGATGGATCAAACCCAGTTTTGTTGACTGGGTGTGAGTGTTTGATTGGTTCTGATGCTCCGTCCATCACCACCTCCTTTTTTACTGATTTGTTCGACATAAGTTGGCAGGGTATGCTCAGACGTGAGTCCCTTGCTCACTTTGCCACTGGATTCAAGCAAGCCTGGCTGAAGACGTCTGAAATGCCAGAAACCGGTCCTAGGAAGCTTGTTTCCGGTCCAGGGAAGGCATTGCTTGGCAGTTCGGGCTGGACTGTTCCCATGAGGCACAGGGTCAGACTGATTTGCATATGGTCGTGTCTGAACTGGGGTGGCAGAGTGGGCTAAAGAACGGTGATGGATCAAACCCAGATTTGTTGACTGGGTGTGAGTGTTTGATTGGTTCTGATGCTCCGTCCATCACCACCCCCTTTTGTACCGGTTTTTTCGACATAAGTTGGCAGGGTATGCTCAGACGTGAGTCCCTTGCGCACTTTGCCACTGAATTCAAGCAAGCCTGGCTGAATACGGCTGAAATGTCAGAAACCGGTACTAGAAAGCTTGTTTCCGGTCCAGGGAAGGCATTGCTTGGCAGTTCGGGCTGGACTGTTCCCATGAGGCACAGGGTCAGACTGATTTGCATATGGCCATGTCTGAACTGGGGTGGCAGAGTGAGCTAAAGAACGGTGATGGATCAAACCCAGATCTGTTGACTGGGTGTGAGTGTTTGATTGGTTCTGATGCTACGTCTATCACCACCCCCTTTTGTACCGCTTTGTTCGCCATAAGTTGGCAGGGTATGCTCAGACGTGAGTCCCTTGCTCACTTTGCCACTGGATTCAAGCAAGCCTGGCTGAAGAGGGCTGAAATGCCAGAAACCGGTCCTAGGAAGCTTTGTTTCTGGTCCAGGGAAGGCATTGCTTGGTAGTTCGGGCTGAACTGCTCCTATGAGGCACAGGGTCAGACTGATTTGCATATGGCCATGTCTGAACTGGGGTGACAGAGTGGGTTAAAGAACGGTGATGGATCAAACCCAGATCTGTTGACTGGGTGTGAGTGTTTGATTGGTTCTGATGCTCCGTCCATCACCACCCCCTTTTGTACCGCTTTGTTCGCCATAAGTTGGCAGGGTATGCTCAGACGTGAGTCCCTTGCTCACTTTGCCACTGGATTCAAGCAAGCCTGGCTGAAGACGGCTGAAATGCCAGAAACCGGTCCTAGAAAGCTTGTTTCCGGTCCAGGGAAGGTATTGCTTGGCAGTTCGGGCTGGACTGTTCCCATGAAGCACAGGGTCAGACTGATTTGCATATGGCCATGTCTGAACTGGGGTGGCAGAGTGGGCTAAAGAACGGTGATAGATCAAACCCAGATCTGTTGACTGGGTGTGAGTGTTTGATTGGTTCTGATGCTCCGTCCATCACCACCCCCTTTTGTACCGCTTTGTTCGCCATAAGTTGGCAGGGTATGCTCAGACGTAAGTCCCTTGCTCACTTTGCCACTGGATTCAAGCAAGCCTGCCTGAAGACGGCTGAAATGCCAGAAACCGGTCCTAGGAAGCTTGTTTCCGGTCCAGGGA
Organism: Triturus cristatus; assembly: GCF_964204655.1. NCBI lineage: Eukaryota > Metazoa > Chordata > Amphibia > Caudata > Salamandridae > Triturus > Triturus cristatus. Next base: position 402,320,099 of record NC_140579.1, on the reverse strand, counting down.
AGGCATTGCTTGGCAGTTCGGGCTGAACTGCTCCCATGAGGTACAGGGTCAGACTGATTTGCATATGGCCATGTCTGAAATGGGGTGACAGGATGGGCTAAAGAACAGTGATGGATCAAACCCAGATCTGTTGACTGGGTGTGAGTGTTTGATTGGTTCTGATGCTCCGTCCATCACCACCCCCTTTTGGACCGCTTTGTTTGCCATAAGTTGGCAGGGTATGCTCAGAAGTGAGTCCCTTGCTCACTTTGCCACTGGATTCAAGCAAGCCTGGCTGAAGACGGCTGAAATGCCAGAAACCCGTCCTAGGAAGCTTGTTTCCGGTCCAGGGAAGGCATTGCTTGGCAGTTCGGGCTGGACTGTTCCCATGAGGCACAGGGTCAGACTGATTTGCATATGGCCATGTCTGAAATGGGGTGGCAGAGTGGGCTAAAGAACGGTAATGGATCAAACCCAGATTTGTTGACTGGGTGTGAGTGTTTGATTGGTTCTGATGCTCCGTCCATCACCACCCCCTTTTGTACCGCTTTGTTCGACATAAGTTGGCAGGGTATGCTCAGACGTGAGTCCCTTGCTCACTTTGCCACTGGATTCAAGCAAGCCTGGCTGAAGACGGCTGAAATGCCAGAAACCGGTCCTAGGAAGCTTGTTTCCGGTCCAGGGAAGGCTTTGCTTGGCAGTTCGGGCTGGACTGTTCCCATGAGGCACAGGGTCAGACTGATTTGCATATGGCCATGTCTGAACTGGGGTGGCAGAGTGGGCTAAAGAACGGTGATGGATCAAACCCAGTTTTGTTGACTGGGTGTGAGTGTTTGATTGGTTCTGATTCTCCGTCCATCACCACCCCCTTTTTTACTGCTTTGTTCGACATAAGTTGGCAGGGTATGCTCAGACGTGAGCCCCTTGCTCACTTTGCCACTGGATTGAAGCAAGCCTGGCTGAAGACGGCTGAAATGCCAGAAACCGGTCCTAGGAAGCTTGTTTCCGGTCCAGGGAAGGCATTGCTTGGCAGTTCGGGCTGGACTGTTCCCATGAGGCACAGGGTCAGACTGATATGCATATGGCCGTGTCTGAACTGGGGTGGTAGAGTGGGCTGAAGAACGGTGATGGATCAAACCCACCTCTGTTGACTGGGTGTGAGTGTTTGATTGGTTCTGATGCTCCGTCCATCACCACCCCCTTTTGTACCGCTTTGTTCGCCATAAGTTGGAAGGGTATGCTCAGACGTAAGTCCCTTGCTCACTTTGACACTGGATTCAAGCAAGCCTGGCTGAAGACGGCTGAAATGCCAGAAACCAGTCCTAGGAAACTTGTTTCCGGTCCAGGGAAGGCATTGCTTGGCAGTTCGGGCTGAACTGCTCCCATGAGGCACAGGGTCAGACTGATTTGCATATGGCCATGTCTGAACTGGGGTGACAGAGTGGGCTAAAGAACGGTGATGGATCAAACCCAGATCTCTTGACTGGGTGTGAGTGTTTGATTGGTTCTGATACTCCGTCCATCACCACCCCCTTTTGTACCGCTTTGTTTGCCATAAGTTGGCAGGGTATGCTCAGACGTGAGTCCCTTGCTCACTTTGCCACTGGATTCAAGCAAGCCTGGCTGAAGACGGCTGAAATACCAGAAACCGGTCCTAGGAAGCTTGTTTCTGGGTAGGGAAGGCATTGCTTGGCAGTTCGGGCTGGACTGTTCCCATGAGGCACAGGGTCAGACTGATTTGCATATGGCCATGTCTGAACTAGGGTGGCAGAGTGGGCTAAAGAACGGTGATGGATCAAACCCAGTTTTGTTGACTGGGTGTGAGTGTTTGATTGGTTCTGATGCTCCGTCCATCACCACCCCCTTTTTTACTGATTTGTTCGACATAAGTTGGCAGGGTATGCTCAGACGTGAGTCCCTTGCTCACTTTGCCACTGGATTCAAGCAAGCCTGGCTGAAGACGGCTGAAATGCCAGAAACCGGTCCTAGGAAGCTTGTTTCCCGTCCAGGGAAGGCATTGCTTGGCAGTTTGGGCTGGACTGTTCCCATGAGGCACAGGGTCAGACTGATTTGCATATGGTCGTGTCTGAACTGGGGTGGCAGAGTGGGCTAAAGAACGGTGATGGATCAAACCCAGATTTGTTGACTGGGTGTGAGTGTTTTATTGGTTCTGATGCTCCGTCCATCACCACCCCCTTTTGTACCGGTTTGTTCGACATAAGTTGGCAGGGTATGCTCAGACGTGAGTCCCTTGCTCACTTTGCCACTGGATTCAAGCAAGCCTGGCTGAAGACGGCTGAAATGTCAGAAACCGGTACTAGAAAGCTTGTTTTCGGTCCAGGGAAGGCATTGCTTGGCAGTTTGGGCTGGACTGTTCCCATGAGGCACAGTGTCAGACTGATTTGCATATGGCCATGTCTGAACTGGGGTGGCAGAGTGAGCTAAAGAACGGTGATGGATCAAACCCAGATCTGTTGACTGGGTGTGAGTGTTTGATTGGTTCTGATGCTACGTCTATCACCACCCCCTTTTGTACTGCTTTGTTCGCCATAAGTTGGCAGGGTATGCTCAGACGTGAGTCCCTTGCTCACTTTGCCACTGGATTCAAGCAAGCCTGGCTGAAGAGGGCTGAAATGCCAGAAACCGGTCCTAGGAAGCTTTGTTTCTGGTCCAGGGAAGGCAATGCTTCGTAGTTTGGGCTGAACTGCTCCCATGAGGCACAGGGTCAGACTGATTTGCATATGGCCATGTCTGAACTGGGGTGACAGAGTGGGTTAAAGAACGGTGATGGATCAAACCCAGATCTGTTGACTGGGTGTGAGTGTTTGATTGGTTCTGATGCTCCGGCCATCACCACTCCCTTTTGTACCGCTTTGTTCGCCATAAGTTGGCAGGGTATGCTCAGACGTAAGTCCCTTGCTCACTTTGCCACTGCATTCAAGCAAGCCTGGCTGAAGATGGCTGAAATGCCAGAAACCGGTCCTAGGAAGCTTGTTTCCGGTCCAGGGAAGGCATTGCTTGGCAGTTCGGGCTGAACTGCTCCCATGAGGCACAGGGTCAGACTGATTTGCATAGGGCCATGTCTGAACTGGGGTGACAGAGTGGGCTAAAGAACGGTGATGGATTAAACCCAGATCTGTTGACTGGGTGTGAGTGTTTGATTGGTTCTGATGCTCCGTCAATCACCACCACTTTTTGTACCGCTTTGTTTGCCATTAGTTGGCAGGGTATGCTCAGACGTGAGTCCCTTGCTCACTTTGCCACTGGATTCAAGCAAGCCTGGCTGAAGACGGCTGAAATGCCAGAAACCGGTCCTAGGAAGCTTGTTTCCGGTCCAGGGAAGGCATTGCTTGGCAGTTCGGGCTGGACTGTTCCCATGAAGCACAGGGTCAGACTGACTGCATATGGCCATGTCTGAAATAGGGTGGCAGAGTGGGCTAAAGAACGGTAATGGATCAAACCCAGATTTGTTGACTGGGTGTGAGTGTTTGATTGGTTCTGATGCTCCGTCCATCACCACCCCCTTTTGTACCGCTTTGTTCGACATAAGTTGGCAGGATATGCTCAGACGTGAGTCCCTTGCTCACTTTGCCACTGGATTCAAGCAAGCCTGGCAGAAGACGGCTGAAATGCCAGAAACCGGTCCTAGGAAGCTTGTTTCCGGTCCAGGGAAGGCATTGCTTGGCAGTTTGGGCTGAACTGCTCCCATGAGGCACAGGGTCAGACTGATTTGCATATGGCTATGTCTGAACTGGGGTGACAGAGTGGGCTAAAGAACAGTGATGGATCAAACCCAGATCTGTTGACTGGGTGTGAGTGTTTGATTGGTTCTGATGCTCCGTCCATCACCACCCCCTTTTGTACCGCTTTGTTTGCCATAAGTTGGCAGGGTATGCTCAGACGTGAGTCCCTTGCTCACTTTGCCACTGGATTCAAGCAAGCCTGGCTGAAGACGGCTGAAATGCCAGAAACCGGTCCTAGGAAGCATGTTTCCGGTCCAGGGAAGGCATTGCTTGGCAGTTTGGGCTGGACTGTTCCCATGAGGCACAGGGTCAGACTGATTTGCATATGGTCGTGTCTGAACTGGGGTGGCAGAGTGGGCTAAAGAACGGTGATGGATCAAACCCAGATTTGTTGACTGGGTGTGACTGTTTGATTGGTTCTGATGCTCCGTCCATCACCACTCCCTTTTGTACCGGTTTGTTCGACATACGTTGGCAGGGTATGCTCAGACGTGAGTCTCTTGCTCACTTTGCCACTGGATTCAAGCAAGCCTGGCTGAAGACGGCTGAAATGCCAGAAACCGGTCCTAGGAAGCTTGTTTCCGGTCCAGGGAAGGCATTGCTTGGCAGTTCGGGCTGGACTTTTCCCATGAGGCACAGGGTCAGACTGATTTGCATATGGCCATGTCTGAACTGGGGTGGCAGAGTGAGCTAAAGAACGGTGATGGATCAAACCCAGATCTGTTGACTGGGTGTGAGTGTTTTATTGGTTCTGATGCTTCGTCTATCACCACCCCCTTTTGTACCGCTTTGTTTGCCATAAGTTGGCAGGGTATGCTCAGACGTGAGTCCCTTGCTCACTTTGCCACTGGATTCAAGCAAGCCTGGCTGAAGAGGGCTGAAATGCCAGAAACCGGTCCTAGGAAGCTTTGTTTCTGGTCCAGGGAAGGCATTGCTTGGTAGTTCGTGCTGAACTGCTCCCATGAGGCACAGGGTCAGACTGATTTGCATATGGCCATGTCTGAACTGGGGTGACAGAGTGGGTTAAAGAACGGTGATGGATCAAACCCAGATCTGTTGACTGGGTGTGAGTGTTTGATTGGTTCTGATGCTCCGTCCATCACCACCCCCTTTCGTACTGCTTTGTTCGCCATAAGTTGGCAGGGTATGCTCAGACGTGAGTCCCTTGCTCACTTTGCCACTGGATTCAAGCAAGCCTGGCTGAAGACGGCTGAAATGCCAGAAACCGGTCCTAGAAAGCTTGTTTCCGGTCCAGGGAAGGTATTGCTTGGCAGTTCGGGCTGGACTGTTCCCATGAAGCACAGGGTCAGACTGATTTGCATATGGCCATGTGTGAACTGGGGTGGCAGAGTGGGCTAAAGAACGGTGATGGATCAAACCCAGATCTGTTGACTGGGTGTGAGTGTTTGATTGGTTCTGATGCTCCGTCCATCACCACCCCCTTTTGTACCGCTTTGTTCGCCATAAGTTGGCAGGGTATGCTCAGACGTAAGTCCCTTGCTCACTTTGCCACTGGATTCAAGCAAGCCTGGCTGAAGACGGCTGAAATGCCAGAAACCGGTCCTAGGAAGCTTGTTTCCGGTCCAGGGAAGGCATTGCTTGGCAGTTCGGGCTGGATTTTTCCCATGAGGCACAGGGTCAGACTCATTTGCATATGGCCATGTCTGAACTGGGGTGGCAGAGTGAGCTAAAGAACGGTGATGGATCAAACCCAGATCTGTTGACTGGGTGTGAGTGTTTTATTGGTTCTGATGCTTCGTCTATCACCACCCCCTTTTGTACCGCTTTGTTTGCCATAAGTTGGCAGGGTATGCGCAGACGTGAGTCCCTTGCTCACTTTGCCACTGGATTCAAGCAAGCCTGGCTGAAGAGGGCTGAAATGCCAGAAACCGGTCCTAGGAAGCTTTGTTTCTGGTCCAGGGAAGGCATTGCTTGGTAGTTCGTGCTGAACTGCTCCCATGAGGCACAGGGTCAGACTGATTTGCATATGGCCATGTCTGAACTGGGGTGACAGAGTGGGTTAAAGAACGGTGATGGATCAAACCCAGATCTGTTGACTGGGTGTGAGTGTTTGATTGGTTCTGATGCTCTGTCCATCACCACCCCCTTTCGTACTGCTTTGTTCGCCATAAGTTGGCAGGGTATGCTCAGACGTGAGTCCCTTGCTCACTTTGCCACTGGATTCAAGCAAGCCTGGCTGAAGACGGCTGAAATGCCAGAAACCGGTCCTAGAAAGCTTGTTTCCGGTCCAGGGAAGGTATTGCTTGGCAGTTCGGGCTGGACTGTTCCCATGAAGCACAGGGTCAGACTGATTTGCATATGGCCATGTTTGAACTGGGGTGGCAGAGTGGGCTAAAGAACGGTGATGGATCAAACCCAGATCTGTTGACTGGGTGTGAGTGTTTGATTGGTTCTGATGCTCCGTCCATCACCACCCCCTTTTGTACCGCTTTGTTCGCCATAAGTTGGCAGGGTATGCTCAGACGTAAGTCCCTTGCTCACTTTGCCACTGGATTCAAGCAAGCCTGCCTGAAGACGGCTGAAATGCCAGAAACCGGTCCTAGGAAGCTTGTTTCCGGTGCGGGAAGGCATTGCTTGGCAGTTCGGGCTGAACTGCTCCCATGAGGCACAGGGTCAGACTGATTTGCATATGGCCATGTCTGAACTGGGGTGACAGAGTGGGCTAAAGAACGGTGATGGATCAAACCCAGATCTGTTGACTGGGTGTGAGTGTTTGATTGGCTCTGATGCTCCCTCCATCACCACCCCCTTTTGTACCGCTTTGTTTGCCATAAGTTGGTAGGGTATGCTCAGACGTGAGTCCCTTGCTCACTTTGCCACTGGATTAAAGCAAGCCTGGCTGAAGACGGCTGAAATGCCAGAAACCGGTCCTAGGAAGCTTGTTTCCGGTCCAGGGAAGGCATTGCTTGGCAGTTCGGGCTGGACTGTTCCCATGAGGCACAGGGTCAGACTGATTTGCATATGGCCATGTCTGAAATGGGGTGGCAGAGTGGGCTAAAGAACGGTAATGGATCAAACCCAGATTTGTTGACTGGGTGTGAGTGTTTGATTGGTTCTGATGCTCCGTCCATCACCACCCCCTTTTGTACCGCTTTGTTCGACATAAGTTGGCAGGGTATGCTCAGACGTGAGTCCCTTGCTCACTTTGCCACTGGATTCAAGCAAGCCTGGCTGAAGACGGCTGAAATGCCAGAAACCGGTCCTAGGAAGCATGTTTCCGGTCCAGGGAAGGCATTGCTTGGCAGTTTGGGCTGGACTGTTCCCATGAGGCACAGGGTCAGACTGATTTGCATATGGTCGTGTCTGAACAGGGGTGGCAGAGTGGGCTAAAGAACGGTGATGGATCAAACCCAGATTTGTTGACTGGGTGTGACTGTTTGATTGGTTCTGATGCTCCGTCCATCACCACTCCCTTTTGTACCGGTTTGTTCGACATACGTTGGCAGGGTATGCTCAGACGTGAGTCTCTTGCTCACTTTGCCACTGGATTCAAGCAAGCCTGGCTGAAGACGGCTGAAATGCCAGAAACCGGTCCTAGGAAGCTTGTTTCCGGTCCAGAGAAGGCATTGCTTGGCAGTTCGGGCTGGACTTTTCCCATGAGGCACAGGGTCAGACTGATTTGCATATGGCCATGTCTGAACTGGGGTGGCAGAGTGAGCTAAAGAACGGTGATGGATCAAACCCAGATCTGTTGACTGGGTGTGAGTGTTTTATTGGTTCTGATGCTTCGTCTATCACCACCCCCTTTTGTACCGCTTTGTTTGCCATAAGTTGGCAGGGTATGCTCAGACGTGAGTCCCTTGCTCACTTTGCCACTGGATTCAAGCAAGCCTGGCTGAAGAGGGCTGAAATGCCAGAAACCAGTCCTAGGAAGCTTTGTTTCTGGTCCAGGGAAGGCATTGCTTGGTAGTTCGTGCTGAACTGCTCCCATGAGGCACAGGGTCAGACTGATTTGCATATGGCCATGTCTGAACTGGGGTGACAGAGTGGGTTAAAGAACGGTGATGGATCAAACCCAGATCTGTTGACTGGGTGTGAGTGTTTGATTGGTTCTGATGCTCCGTCCATCACCACCCCCTTTCGTACTGCTTTGTTCGCCATAAGTTGGCAGGGTATGCTCAGACGTGAGACCCTTGCTCACTTTGCCACTGGATTCAAGCAAGCCTGGCTGAAGACGGCTGAAATGCCAGAAACCGGTCCTAGAAAGCTTGTTTCCGGTCCAGGGAAGGTATTGCTTTGCAGTTCGGGCTGGACTGTTCCCATGAAGCACAGGGTCAGACTGATTTGCATATGGCCATGTGTGAACTGGGGTGGCAGAGTGGGCTAAAGAACGGTGATGGATCAAACCCAGATCTGTTGACTGGGTGTGAGTGTTTGATTGGTTCTGATGCTCCGTCCATCACCACCCCCTTTTGTACCGCTTTGTTCGCCATAAGTTGGCAGGGTATGCTCAGACGTAAGTCCCTTGCTCACTTTGCCACTGGATTCAAGCAAGCCTGGCTGAAGACGGCTGAAATGCCAGAAACCGGTCCTAGGAAGCATGTTTCCAGTCCAGGGAAGGCATTGCTTGGCAGTTCGGGCTGGACTTTTCCCATGAGGCACAGGGTCAGACTGATTTGCATATGGCCATGTCTGAACTGGGGTGGCAGAGTGAGCAAAATAACGGTGATGGATCAAACCCAGATCTGTTGACTGGGTTTGAGTGTTTTATTGGTTCTGATGCTTCGTCTATCACCACCCCCTTTTTTACCGCTTTGTTTGCCATAAGTTGGCAGGGTATGCTCAGACGTGTGTCCCTTGCTCACTTTGCCACTGGATTCAAGCAAGCCTGGCTGAAGAGGGCTGAAATGCCAGAAACCGGTCCTAGGAAGCTTTGTTTCTGGTCCAGGGAAGGCATTGCTTGGTAGTTCGTGGTGAACTGCTCCCATGAGGCACAGGGTCAGACTGATTTGCATATGGCCATGTCTGAACTGGGGTGACAGAGTGGGTTAAAGAACGGTGATGGATCAAACCCAGATCTGTTGACTGGGTGTGAGTGTTTGATTGGTTCTGATGCTCCGTCCGTCACCACCCCCTTTCGTACTGCTTTGTTCGCCATAAGTTGGCAGGGTATGCTCAGACGTGAGTCCCTTGCTCACTTTGCCACTGGATTCAAGCAAGCCTGGCTGAAGACGGCTGAAATGCCAGAAACCGGTCCTAGAAAGCTTGTTTCCGGTCCAGGGAAGGTATTGCTTGGCAGTTCGGGCTGGACTGTTCCCATGAAGCACAGGGTCAGACTGATTTGCATATGGCCATGTGTGAACTGGGGTGGCAGAGTGGGCTAAAGAACGGTGATGGATCAAACCCAGATCTGTTGACTGGGTGTGAGTGTTTGATTGGTTCTGATGCTCCGTCCATCACCACCCCCTTTTGTACCGCTTTGTTCGCCATAAGTTGGCAGGGTATGCTCAGACGTAAGTCCCTTGCTCACTTTGCCACTGGATTCAAGCAAGCCTGCCTGAAGACGGCTGAAATGCCTGAAACCGGTCCTAGGAAGCTTGTTTCCGGTGCGGGGAAGGTATTGCTTGGCAGTTCGGGCTGAACTGCTCCCATGAGGCACAGGGTCAGACTGATTTGCATATGGCCATGTCTGAACTGGGGTGACAGAGTGGGCTAAAGAACGGTGATGGATCAAACCCAGATCTGTTGACTGGGTGTGAGTGTTTGATTGGTTCTGATGCTCCGTCAATCACCACCACTTTTTGTACCGCTTTGTTTGCCATTAGTTGGCAGGGTATGCTCAGACGTGAGTCCCTTGCTCACTTTGCCACTGGATTCAAGCAAGCCTGGCTGAAGATGGCTGAAATGCCAGAAACCGGTCCTAGGAAGCTTGTTTCCGGTCCAGGGAAGGCATTGCTTGGCAGTTCGGGCTGGACTTTTCCCATGAGGCACAGGGTCAGACTGATTTGCATATGGCCATGTCTGAACTGGGGTGGCAGAGTGGGCTAAAGAACGGTGATGGATCAAACCCAGATTTGTTGACTGGGTGTGAGTGTTTGATTGGTTCTGATGCTCCGTCCATCACCACCCCCTTTTGTACCGCTTTGTTCGACATACGTTGGCAGGGTATGCTCAGACGTGAGTCTCTTGCTCACTTTGCCACTGGATTCAAGCAAGCCTGGCTGAAGACGGCTGAACTGCCAGAAACCGGTCCTAGGAAGCTTGTTTCCGGTCCAGGGAAGGCATTGCTTGGCAGTTCGGGCTGGACTTTTCCCATGAGGCACAGGGTCAGACTGATTTGCATATGGCCATGTCTGAACTGGGGTGGCAGAGTGGGCTAAAGAACGGTGATGGATCAAACTCAGATTTGTTGACTGGGTGTGAGTGTTTGATTGGTTCTGATGCTCCGTCCATCACCACCCCCTTTTGTACCACTTTGTTTGCCATTAGTTGGCAGGGTATGCTCAGACGTGAGTCCCTTGCTCACTTTGCCACTGGATTCAAGCAAGCCTGGCTGAAGACGGCTGAAATGCCAGAAACCGGTCCTAGGAAGCTTGTTTCCGGTCCAGGGAAGGCATTGCTTGGCAGTTCGGGCTGGACTTTTCCCATGAGGCACAGGGTCAGACTGATTTGCATATGGCCATGTCTGAACTGGGGTGGCAGAGTGGGCTAAAGAACGGTGATGGATCAAACCCAGATTTAATGACTAGGTGTGAGTGTTTGACTGGTTCTGATGCTCCGTCCATCACCACCCCCTTTTGTACCGCTTTGTTCGACATAAGTTGGCAGGGTATGCTCAGACGTGAGTCCCTTGCTCACTTTGCCACTGGATTCAAGCAAGCCTGGCTGAAGATGGCTGAAATGCCAGAAACCGGTCCTAGGAAGCTTGTTTCCGGTCCAGGGAAGGCATTGCTTGGCAGTTCGGGCTGGACTGTTCCCATGAGGCACAGGGTCAGACTGATTTGCATATGGCCATGTCTGAACTGGGGTGGTAGAGTGGGCTAAAGAACGGTGATGGATCAAACCCAGTTTTGTTGACTGGGTGTGAGTGTTTGAGTGGTTCTGATGCTCCGTCAATCACCACCCCCTTTTTTACTGCTTTGTTCGACATAAGTTGGCAGGGTATGCTCAGACGTGAGTCCCTTGCTCACTTTGCCACTGGATTCAAGCAAGCCTGGCTGAAGACGGCTGAAATGCCAGAAACCGGTACTAGAAAGCGTGTTTCCGGTCCAGGGAAGGCATTGCTTGGCAGTTTGGGCTGGACTGTTCCCATGAGGCACAGGGTCAGACTGATTTGCATATGGTCGTGTCTGAACTGGGGTGGCAGAGTGGGCTAAAGAACGGTGATGGATCAAACCCAGATTTGTTGACTGGGTGTGAGTGTTTGATTGGTTCTGATGCTTCGTCTATCACCACCCCCTTTTGTACCGGTTTGTTCGCCATAAGTTGGCAGGGTATGCTCAGACGTGAGTCCCTTGCTCACTTTGCCACTGGATTCAAGCAAGCCTGGCTGAAGAGGGCTGAAATGCCAGAAACCGGTCCTAGGAAGCTTGTGTCCGGTCCAGGGAAAGCATTGCTTGGTAGTTCGGGCTGAACTGCTCCCATGAGGCACAGGGTCAGACTGATTTGCATATGGCCATGTCTGAACTGGGGTGACAGAGTTGGTTAAAGAACGGTGATGGATCAAACCCAGATCTGTTGACTGGGTGTGAGTGTTTGTTTGGTTCTGATGCTCCGTCCATCACCACCCCCTTTTGTACCGCTTTGTTCGCCATAAGTTGGCAGGGTATGCTCAGACGTGAGTCCCTTGCTCACTTTGCCACTGGATTCAAGCAAGCCTGGCTGAAGACGGCTGAAATGCCAGAAACCGGTCCTAGGAAGCTTGTTTCCGGTCCAGGGAAGGCATTGCTTGGCAGTTCGGGCTGGACTGTTCCCATGAGGCACAGGGTCAGACTGATTTGCATATGGCCATGTCTGAAATGGGGTGACAGAGTGGGCTAAAGAACGGTAATGGATCAAACCCAGATTTGTTGACTGGGTGTGAGTGTTTGATTGGTTCTGATGCTCCGTCCATCACCAACCCCTTTTTTACTGCTTTGTTCGACATAAGTTGGCAGGGTATGCTCAAACGTGAGTCCCTTGCTCACTTTGCCACTGGATTCAAGCAAGCCTGGCTGAAGATGGGTGAAATGGCAGAAACCGGTCCTAGGAAGCTTGTTTCCGGTCCAGGGAAGGCATTGCTTGGCAGTTCGGGCTGGACTGTTCCCATGAGGCACAGGGTCAGACTGATTTGCATATGGCCATGTCTGAACTGGGGTGGCAGAGTGGGCTAAAGAACGGTGATGGATCAAACCCAGATCTGTTTACTGGGTGTGAGTGTTTGATTGGTTCTGATGCTTCGTCTATCACCACCCCCTTTTGTACCGCTTTGTTCGCCATAAGTTGGCAGGGTATGCTCAGACGTGAGTCCCTTGCTCACTTTGCCACTGGATTCAAGCAAGCCTGGCTGAAGAGGGCTGAAATGCCAGAAACCGGTCCTAGGAAGCTTTGTTTCTGGTCCAGGGAAGGTATTGCTTGGCAGTTCGGGCTGGACTGTTCCCATGAAGCACAGGGTCAGACTGATTTGCATATGGCCATGTCTGAACTGGGGTGGCAGAGTGGGCTAAAGAACGGTGATGGATCAAACCCAGATCTGTTGACTGGGTGTGAGTGTTTGATTGGTTCTGATGCTCCGTCCATCACCACCCCCTTTTGTACCGCTTTGTTCGCCATAAGTTGGCAGGGTATGCTCAGACGTAAGTCCCTTGCTCACTTTGACACTGGATTCAAGCAAGCCTGGCTGAAGACGGCTGAAATGCTAGAAACCGGTCCTAGGTAGCTTGTTTCCGGTCCAGGGAAGGCATTGCTTGGCAGTTCGGGCTGAACTGCTCCCATGAGGCACAGGGTCAGACTGATTTGCATATGGCCATGTCTGAACTGGGGTGGCAGAGTGGGCTAAAGAACGGTGATGGATCAAACCCAGATCTGTTGACTGGGTGTGAGTGTTTGATTGGTTCTGATGCTTCGTCTATCACCACCCCCTTTTGTACCGCTTTGTTCACCATAAGTTGGCAGGGTATGCTCAGACGTGAGTCCCTTGCTCACTTTGCCACTGGATTCAAGCAAGCCTGGCTGAAGAGGGCTGAAATGCCAGAAACCGGTCCTAGGAAGCTTTGTTTCTGGTCCAGGAAAGGTATTGCTTGGCAGTTCGGGCTGGACTGTTCCCATGAAGCACAGGGTCAGACTGATTTGCATATGGCCATGTCTGAACTGGGGTGGCAGAGTGGGCTAAAGAACGGTGATGGATCAAACCCAGATCTGTTGACTGGGTGTGAGTGTTTGATTGGTTCTGATGCTCCGTCCATCACCACCCCCTTTCGTACCGCTTTGTTCGCCATAAGTTGGCAGGGTATGCTCAGATGTGAGTCCCTTGCTCACTTTGCCACTGGATTCAAGCAAGCCTGGCTGAAGACGGCTGAAATGCCAGAAACCGGTCCTAGGAAGCTTGTTTCCGGTCCAGGGAAGGCATTGCTTGGCAGTTCGGGCTGGACTGTTCCCATGAGGCACAGGGTCAGACTGATTTGCATATGGCCATGTCTGAAATGGGGTGTCAGAGTGGGCTAAAGAACGGTAATGGATCAAACCCAGATTTGTTGACTGGGTGTGAGTGTTTGATTGGTTCTGATGCTCCGTCCATCACCACCCCCTTTTGTACCGCTTTGTTCGACATAAGTTGGCAGGGTATGCTCAAACGTGAGTCCCTTGCTCACTTTGCCACTGGATTCAAGCAAGCCTGGCTGAAGATGGCTGAAATGCCAGAAACCGGTCTTAGGAAGCTTGTTTCCGGTCCAGGGAAGGCATTGCTTGGCAGTTCGGGCTGGACTGTTCCCATGAGGCACAGGGTCAGACTGATTTGCATATGGCTATGTCTGAACTGGGGTGGCAGAGTGGGCTAAAGAACGGTGATGGATCAAACCCAGTTTTGTTGACTGGGTGTGAGTGTTTGATTGGTTCTGATGCTCCGTCCATCACCACCCCCTTTTTTACTGCTTTGTTCGACATAAGTTGGCAGGGTATGCTCAGACGTGAGTCCCTTGCTCACTTTGCCACTGGATTGAAGCAAGCCTGGCTGAAGACGGCTGAAATGCCAGAAACCGGTCCTAGGAAGCTTGTTTCCGGTCCAGGGAAGGCATTGCTTGGCAGTTCGGGCTGGACTGTTCCCATGAGGCACAGGGTCAGACTGATTTGCATATGGCCATGTCTGAACTGGGGTGGCAGAGTGGGCTAAAGAACGGTGATGGATCAAACCCAGATCTGTTGACTGGGTGTGAGTGTTTGATTGGTTCTGATGCTTCGTCTATCACCACCCCCTTTTGTACCGCTTTGTTCGCCATAAGTTGGCAGGGTATGCTCAGACGTGAGTCCCTTGCTCACTTTGCCACTGGATTCAAGCAAGCCTGGCTGAAGAGGGCTGAAATGCCAGAAACCGGTCCTAGGAAGCTTTGTTTCTGGTCCAGGGAAGGTATTGCTTGGCAGTTCGGGCTGGACTGTTCCCATGAAGCACAGGGTCAGACTGATTGGCATATGGCCATGTCTGAACTGGGGTTGCAGAGTGGGCTAAAGAACGGTGATGGATCAAACCCAGATCTGTTGACTGGGTGTGAGTGTTTGATTGGTTCTGATGCTCCGTCCATCACCACCCCCTTTTGTACCGCTTTGTTCGCAATAAGTTGGCAGGGTATGCTCAGACGTAAGTCCCTTGCTCACTTTGACACTTGATTCAAGCAAGCCTGGCTGAAGACGGCTGAAATGCTAGAAACAGGTCCTAGGAAGCTTGTTTCCGGTCCAGGGAAGGCATTGCTTGGCAGTTCGGGCTGAACTGCTCCCATGAGGCACAGGGTCAGACTGATTTGCATATGGCCATGTCTGAACTGGGGTGGCAGAGTGGGCTAAAGAACGGTGATGGATCAAACCCAGTTTTGTGGACTGGGTGTGAGTGTTTGATTGGTTCTGATGCTGCGTCCATCACCACCCCCTTTTTTACTGCTTTGTTCGACATAAGTTGGCAGGGTATGCTCAGACGTGAGTCCCTTGCTCACTTTGCCACTGGATTGAAGCAAGCCTGGCTGAAGACGGCTGAAATGCCAGAAACCGGTCCTAGGAAGCTTGTTTCCGGTCCAGGGAAGGCATTGTTTGGCAGTTCGGGCTGGACTGTTCCCATGAGGCACAGGGTCAGACTGATTTGCATATGGCCATGTCTGAACTGGGGTGGCAGAGTGGGCTAAAGAACGGTGATGGATCAAACCCAGATCTGTTGACTGGGTGTGAGTGTTTGATTGGTTCTGATGCTTCGTCTATCACCACCCCCTTTTGTACCGCTTTGTTCGCCATAAGTTGGCAGGGTATGCTCAGACGTGAGTCCCTTGCTCACTTTGCCACTGGATTCAAGCAAGCCTGGCTGAAGAGGGCTGAAATGCCAGAAACCGGTCCTAGGAAGCTTTGTTTCTCGTCCAGGGAAGGTATTGCTTGGCAGTTCGGGCTGGACTGTTCCCATGAAGCACAGGGTCAGACTGATTTGCATATGGCCATGTCTGAACTGGGGTGGCAGAGTGGGCTAAAGAACGGTGATGGATCAAACCCAGATCTGTTGACTGGGTGTGAGTGTTTGATTGGTTCTGATGCTCCGTCCATCACCACCCCCTTTTGTACCGCTTTGTTCGCCATAAGTTGGCAGGGTATGCTCAGACGTAAGTCCCTTGCTCACTTTGACACTGGATTCAAGCAAGCCTGGCTGAAGACGGCTGAAATGCTAGAAACCGGTCCTAGGAAGCTTGTTTCCGGTCCAGGGAAGGCATTGCTTGGCAGTTCGGGCTGAACGGCTCCCATGAGGCACAGGGTCAGACTGATTTGCATATGGCCATGTCTGAACTGGGGTGACAGAGTGGGCGAAAGAACGGTGATGGATCAAACCCAGATCTGTTGACTGGGTGTGAGTGTTTGATTGGTTCTGATGCTCCGTCCATCACCACCCCCTTTTGTACTGCTTTGTTTGCCCTAAGTTGGCAGGGTATGCTCAGACGTGAGTCCCTTGCTCACTTTGCCACTGGATTCAAGCAAGCCTGGCTGAAGACTGCTGAAATGCCAGAAACCGGTCCTAGAAAGCTTGTTTCCGGTCCAGGGAAGGCATTGCTTGGCAGTTCGGGCTGGACTGTTCCCATGAGGCACAGGGTCAGACTGATTTGCATATGGCCATGTCTGAACTGGGGTGGCAGAGTGGGCTAAAGAACGGTGATGGATCAAACCCAGATTTGTTGACTGGGTGTGAGTGTTTGATTGGTTCTGATGCTCCGTCCATCACCACCCCCTTTTGTACCGGTTTGTTCGACATAAGTTGGCAGGGTATGCTCAGACGTGAGTCCCTTGCTCACTTTGCCACTGGATTGAAGCAAGCCTGGCTGAAGACGGCTGAAATGCCAGAAACCGGTCCTAGGAAGCTTGTTTCCGGTCCAGGGAAGGCATTGCTTGGCAGTTCGGGCTGAACTGCTCCCATGAGGCACAGGGTCAGACTGATTTGCATATGGCCATGTCTGAACTGGGGTGACAGAGTGGGATAAAGAACGGTGATGGATCAAACCCAGATCTGTTGACTGGGTGTGAGTGTTTGATTGGTTCTGATGCTCCGTCAATCACCACCACTTTTTGTACCGCTTTGTTTGCCATTAGTTGGCAGGGTATGCTCAGACGTGAGTCCCTTGCTCACTTTGCCACTGGATTCAAGCAAGCCTGGCTGAAGACGGCTGAAATGCCAGAAACCGGTCCTAGGAAGCTTGTTTCCGGTCCAGGGAAGGCATTGCTTGGCAGTTCGGGCTGGACTGTTCCCATGAAGCACAGGGTCAGACTGATTTGCATATGGCCATGTCTTTAATCGGGTGGCAGAGTGGGCTAAAGAACGGTAATGGATCAAACCCAGATTTGTTGACTGGGTGTGAGTGTTTGATTGGTTCTGATGCTCCGTCCATCACCACCCCCTTTTGTACCGCTTTGTTCGACATAAGTTGGCAGGATATGCTCAGACGTGAGTCCCTTGCTCACTTTGCCACTGGATTCAAGCAAGCCTGGCGGAAGACGGCTGAAATGCCAGAAACCGGTCCTAGGAAGCTTGTTTCCGGTCCAGGGAAGGCATTGCTTGGCAGTTCGGGCTGAACTGCTCCCATGAGGCACAGGGTCAGACTGATTTGCATATGGCTATGTCTGAACTGGGGTGACAGAGTGGGCTAAAGAACAGTGATGGATCAAACCCAGATCTGTTGACTGGGTGTGAGTGTTTGATTGGTTCTGATGCTCAGTCCATCACCACCCCCTTTTGTACCGCTTTGTTTGCCATAAGTTGGCAGGGTATGCTCAGACGTGAGTCCCTTGCTCACTTTGCCACTGGATTCAAGCAAGCCTGGCTGAAGACGGCTGAAATGCCAGAAACCGGTCCTAGGAAGCATGTTTCCGGTCCAGGGAAGGCATTGCTTGGCAGTTTGGGCTGGACTGTTCCCATGACGCACAGGGTCAAACTGATTTGCATATGGTAGTGTCTGAACTGGGGTGGCAGAGTGGGCTAAAGAACGGTGATGGATCAAACCCAGATTTGTTGACTGGGTGTGACTGTTTGATTGGTTCTGATGCTCCGTCCATCACCACTCCCTTTTGTACCGGTTTGTTCGACATAAGTTGGCAGGGTATGCTCAGACGTGAGTCTCTTGCTCACTTTGCCACTGGATTCAAGCAAGCCTGGCTGAAGACGGCTGAAATGCCAGAAACCGGTCCTAGGAAGCTTGTTTCCGGTCCAGGGAAGGCATTGCTTGGCAGTTCGGGCTGGACTTTTCCCATGAGGCACAGGGTCAGACTGATTTGCATATGGCCATGTCTGAACTGGGGTGGCAGAGTGAGCTAAAGAACGGTGATGGATCAAACCCAGATCTGTTGACTGGGTGTGAGTGTTTTATTGGTTCTGATGCTTCGTCTATCACCACCCCCTTTTGTACCGCTTTGTTTGCCATAAGTTGGCAGGGTATGCTCAGACGTGAGTCCCTTGCTCACTTTGCCACTGGATTCAAGCAAGCCTGGCTGAAGACGGCTGAAATGCCAGAAACCGGTCCTAGAAAGCTTGTTTCCGGTCCAGGGAAGGTATTGCTTGGCAGTTCGGGCTGGACTGTTCCCATGAAGCACAGGGTCAGACTGATTTGCATATGGCCATGTGTGAACTGGGGTGGCAGAGTGGGCTAAAGAACGGTGATGGATCAAACCCAGATCTGTTGACTGGGTGTGAGTGTTTGATTGGTTCTGATGCTCCGTCCATCACCACCCCCTTTTGTACCGCTTTGTTCGCCATAAGTTGGCAGGGTATGCTCAGACGTAAGTCCCTTGCTCACTTTGCCACTGGATTCAAGCAAGCCTGGCTGAAGAGGGCTGAAATGCCAGAAACCGGTCCTAGGAAGCTTTGTTTTTGGTCCAGGGAAGGCATTGCTTCGTAGTTTGGGCTGAACTGCTCCCATGAGGCACAGGGTCAGACTGATTTGCATATGGCCATATCTGAACTGGGGTGACAGAGTGGGCTAAAGAACGGTGATGGATCAAACCCAGATCTGTTGACTGGGTGTGAGTGTTTGATTGGTTCTGATGCTCCGTCAATCACCACCACTTTTTGTACCGCTTTGTTTGCCATTAGTTGGCAGGGTATGCTCAGACGTGAGTCCCTTGCTCACTTTGCCACTGGATTCAAGCAAGCCTGGCTGAAGACGGCTGAAATGCCAGAAACCGGTCCTAGGAAGCTTGTTTCCGGTCCAGGGAAGGCATTGCTTGGCAGTTCGGGCTGGACTGTTCCCATGAAGCACAGGGTCAGACTGATTTGCATATGGCCATGTCTGAAATGGGGTGGCAGAGTGGGCTAAAGAACGGTAATGGATCAAACCCAGATTTGTTGACTGGGTGTGAGTGTTTGATTGGTTCTGATGCTCCGTCCATCACCACCCCCTTTTGTACCGCTTTGTTCGACATAAGTTGGCAGGATATGCTCAGACGTGAGTCCATTGCTCACTTTGCCACTGGATTCAAGCAAGCCTGGCGGAAGACGGCTGAAATGCCAGAAACCGGTCCTAGGAAGCTTGTTTCCGGTCCAGGGAAGGCATTGCTTGGCAGTTCGGGCTGAACTGCTCCCATGAGGCACAGGGTCAGACTGATTTGCATATGGCTATGTCTGAACTGGGGTGACAGAGTGGGCTAAAGAACAGTGATGGATCAAACCCAGATCTGTTGACTGGGTGTGAGTGTTTGATTGGTTCTGATGCTCCGTCCATCACCACCCCCTTTTGTACCGCTTTGTTTGCCATAAGTTGGCAGGGTATGCTCAGACGTGAGTCCCTTGCTCACTTTGCCACTGGATTCAAGCAAGCCTGGCTGAAGACGGCTGAAATGCCGGAAACCGGTCCTAGGAAGCATGTTTCCGGTCCAGGGAAGGCATTGCTTGGCAGTTTGGGCTGGACTGTTCCCATGAGGCACAGGGTCAGACTGATTTGCATATGGTCGTGTCTGAACTGGGGTGGCAGAGTGGGCTAAAGAACGGTGATGGATCAAACCCAGATTTGCTGACTGGGTGTGACTGTTTGATTGGTTCTGATGCTCCGTCCATCACCACTCCCTTTTGTACCGGTTTGTTCGACATACGTTGGCAGGGTATGCTCAGACGTGAGTCTCTTGCTCACTTTGCCACTGGATTCAAGCAAGCCTGGCTGAAGACGGCTGAAATGCCAGAAACCGGTCCTAGGAAGCTTGTTTCCGGTCCAGGGAAGGCATTGCTTGGCAGTTCGGGCTGGACTTTTCCCATGAGGCACAGGGTCAGACTGATTTGCATATGGCCATGTCTGAACTGGGGTGGCAGAGTGAGCTAAAGAACGGTGATGGATCAAACCCAGATCTGTTGACTGGGTGTGAGTGTTTTATTGGTTCTGATGTTTCGTCTATCACCACCCCCTTTTGTACCGCTTTGTTTGCCATAAGTTGGCAGGGTATGCTCAGACGTGAGTCCCTTGCTCACTTTGCCACTGGATTCAAGCAAGCCTGGCTGAAGAGGGCTGAAATGCCAGAAACCGGTCCTAGGAAGCTTTGTTTCTGGTCCAGGGAAGGCATTGCTTGGTAGTTCGTGCTGAACTGCTCCCATGAGGCACAGGGTCAGACTGATTTGCATATGGCCATGTCTGAACTGGGGTGACAGAGTGGGTTAAAGAACGGTGATGGATCAAACCCAGATCTGTTGACTGGGTGTGAGTGTTTGATTGGTTCTGATGCTCCCTCCATCACCACCCCCTTTTGTACTGCTTTGTTCGACATAAGTTGGCAGGGTATGCTCAGACGTGAGTCCCTTGCTCACTTTGCCACTGGATCCAAGCAAGCCTGGCTGAAGACTGCTGAAATGCCAGAAACCGGTCCTAGGAAGCTTGTTTCCGGTCCAGGGAAGGCATTGCTTGGCAGTTCGGGCTGGACTGTTCCCATGAGGCACAGGGTCAGACTGATTTGCATATGGCCATGTCTGAACTGGGGTGGTAGAGTGGGCTAAAGAACGGTGATGGATCAAACCCAGTTTTGTTGACTGGGTGTGAGTGTTTGATTGGTTCTGATGCTCCGTCCATCACCACCCCCTTTTTTACTGCTTTGTTCGACATAAGTTGGCAGGGTATGCTCAGACGTGAGTCCCTTGCTCACTTTGCCACTGGATTCAAGCAAGCATGGCTGAAGACGGCTGAAATGCCAGAAACCGGTACTAGGAAGCTTGTTTCCGGTCCAGGGAAGGCATTGCTTGGCAGTTCGGGCTGGACTGTTCCCATGAGGCACAGGGTCAGACTGATTTGCATATGGCCATGTCTGAACTGGGGTGGCAGAGTGAGCCAAAGAACGGTGATGGATCAATCCCAGATCTGTTGACTGGGTGTGAGTGTTTGATTGGTTCTGATGCTTCGTCTATCACCACCCCCTTTTGTACCGCTTTGTTCGCCATAAGTTGGCAGGGTATGCTCAGACGTGAGTCCCTTGCTCACTTTGCCACTGGATTCAAGCAAGCCTGGCTGAAGAGGGCTGAAATGCCAGAAACCGGTCCTAGGAAGCTTGTGTCCGGTCCAGGGAAAGCATTGCTTGGTAGTTCGGGCTGAACTGCTCCCATGAGGCACAGGGTCAGACTAATTTGCATATGGCCATGTCTGAACTGGGGTGACAGAGTTGGTTAAAGAACGGTGATGGATCAAACCCAGATCTGTTGACTGGGTGTGAGTGTTTGATTGGTTCTGATGCTCCGTCCATCACCACCCCCTTTTGTACCGCTTTGTTCGCCATAAGTTGGCAGGGTATGCTCAGACGTGAGTCCCTTGCTCACTTTGCCACTGGATTCAAGCAAGCCTGGCTGAAGACGGCTGAAATGCCAGAAACCGGTCCTAGGAAGCTTGTTTCCGGTCCAGGGAAGGCATTGCTTGGCAGTTCGGGCTGGACTGTTCCCATGAGGCACAGGGTCAGACTGATTTGCATATGGCCATGTCTGAAATGGGGTGTCAGAGTGGGCTAAAGAACGGTAATGGATCAAACCCAGATTTGTTGACTGGGTGTGAGTGTTTGATTGGTTCTGATGCTCCGTCCATCACCACCCCCTTTTGTACCGCTTTGTTCGACATAAGTTGGCAATGTATGCTCAAACGTGAGTCCCTTGCTCACTTTGCCACTGGATTCAAGCAAGCCTGGCTGAAGATGGCTGAAATGCCAGAAACCGGTCCTAGGAAGCTTGTTTCCGGTCCAGGGAAGGCATTGCTTGGCAGTTCGGGCTGGACTGTTCCCATGAGGCACAGGGTCAGACTGATTTGCATATGGTCGTGTCTGAACTGGGGTGGCAGAGTGGGCTAAAGAACGGTGATGGATCAAACCCAGATTTGCTGACTGGGTGTGACTGTTTGTTGGTTCTGATGCTCCGTCCATCACCACTCCCTTTTGTACCGGTTTGTTCGACATACGTTGGCAGGGTATGCTCAGACGTGAGTCTCTTGCTCACTTTGCCACTGGATTCAAGCAAGCCTGGCTGAAGACGGCTGAAATGCCAGAAACCGGTCCTAGGAAGCTTGTTTCCGGTCCAGGGAAGGCATTGCTTGGCAGTTCGGGCTGGACTTTTCCCATGAGGCACAGGGTCAGACTGATTTGCATATGGCCATGTCTGAACTGGGGTGGCAGAGTGAGCTAAAGAACGGTGATGGATCAAACCCAGATCTGTTGACTGGGTGTGAGTGTTTTATTGGTTCTGATGTTTCGTCTATCACCACCCCCTTTTGTACCGCTTTGTTTGCCATAAGTTGGCAGGGTATGCTCAGACGTGAGTCCCTTGCTCACTTTGCCACTGGATTCAAGCAAGCCTGGCTGAAGAGGGCTGAAATGCCAGAAACCGGTCCTAGGAAGCTTTGTTTCTGGTCCAGGGAAGGCATTGCTTGGTAGTTCGTGCTGAACTGCTCCCATGAGGCACAGGGTCAGACTGATTTGCATATGGCCATGTCTGAACTGGGGTGACAGAGTGGGTTAAAGAACGGTGATGGATCAAACCCAGATCTGTTGACTGGGTGTGAGTGTTTGATTCGTTCTGATGCTCCCTCCATCACCACCCCCTTTTGTACCGCTTTGTTTGCCATAAGTTGGTAGGGTATGCTCAGACGTGAGTCCCTTGCTCACTTTGCCACTAGATTCAAGCAAGCCTGGCTGAAGACGGCTGAAATGCCAGAAACCGGTCCTAGGAAGCTTGTTTCCGGTCCAGGGAAGGCATTGCTTGGCAGTTCGGGCTGGACTGTTCCCATGAGGCACAGGGTCAGACTGATTTGCATATGGCCATGTCTGAAATGGGGTGGCAGAGTGGGCTAAAGAACGGTAATGGATCAAACCCAGATTTGTTGACTGGGTGTGAGTGTTTGATTGGTTCTGATGCTCCGTCCATCACCACCCCCTTTTGTACTGCTTTGTTCGACATAAGTTGGCAGGGTATGCTCAGACGTGAGTCCCTTGCTCACTTTGCCACTGGATCCAAGCAAGCCTGGCTGAAGACGGCTGAAATGCCAGAAACCGGTCCTAGGAAGCTTGTTTCCGGTCCAGGGAAGGCATTGCTTGGCAGTTCGGGCTGGACTGTTCCCATGAGGCACAGGGTCAGACTGATTTGCATATGGCCATGTCTGAACTGGGGTGGTAGAGTGGGCTAAAGAACGGTGATGGATCAAACCCAGTTTTGTTGACTGGGTGTGAGTGTTTGATTGGTTCTGATGCTCCGTCCATCACCACCCCCTTTTTTACTGCTTTGTTCGACATAAGTTGGCAGGGTATGCTCAGACGTGAGTCCCTTGCTCACTTTGCCACTGGATTCAAGCAAGCCTGGCTGAAGACGGCTGAAATGCCAGAAACCGGTACTAGAAAGCGTGTTTCCGGTCCAGGGAAGGCATTGCTTGGCAGTTTGGGCTGGACTGTTCCCATGAGGCACAGGGTCAGACTGATTTGCATATGGTCGTGTCTGAACTGGGGTGGCAGAGTGGGCTAAAGAACGGTGATGGATCAAACCCAGATTTGTTGACTGGGTGTGAGTGTTTGATTGGTTCTGATGCTCCGTCCATCATCACCCCCTTTTGTACCGGTTTGTTCGACATAAGTTGGCAGGGTATGCTCAGACGTGAGTCCCTTGCTCACTTTGCCACTGGATTCAAGCAAGCATGGCTGAAGACGGCTGAAATGCCAGAAACCGGTACTAGGAAGCTTGTTTCCGGTCCAGGGAAGGCATTGCTTGGCAGTTCGGGCTGGACTGTTCCCATGAGGCAC
Source organism: Triturus cristatus (assembly GCF_964204655.1). Taxonomy (NCBI): domain Eukaryota; kingdom Metazoa; phylum Chordata; class Amphibia; order Caudata; family Salamandridae; genus Triturus; species Triturus cristatus. The sequence continues at coordinate 402,296,475 of NC_140579.1, read as the reverse complement.
AGGGTCAGACTGATTTGCATATGGCCATGTCTGAACTGGGGTGGCAGAGTGAGCCAAAGAACGGTGATGGATCAATCCCAGATCTGTTGACTGGGTGTGAGTGTTTGATTGGTTCTGATGCTTCGTCTATCACCACCCCCTTTTGTACCGCTTTGTTCGCCATAAGTTGGCAGGGTATGCTCAGACGTGAGTCCCTTGCTCACTTTGCCACTGGATTCAAGCAAGCCTGGCTGAAGAGGGCTGAAATGCCAGAAACCGGTCCTAGGAAGCTTGTGTCCGGTCCAGGGAAAGCATTGCTTGGTAGTTCGGGCTGAACTGCTCCCATGAGGCACAGGGTCAGACTAATTTGCATATGGCCATGTCTGAACTGGGGTGACAGAGTTGGTTAAAGAACGGTGATGGATCAAACCCAGATCTGTTGACTGGGTGTGAGTGTTTGATTGGTTCTGATGCTCTGTCCATCACCACCCCCTTTTGTACCGCTTTGTTCGACATAAGTTGGCAGGGTATGCTCAAACGTGAGTCCCTTGCTCACTTTGCCACTGGATTCAAGCAAGCCTGGCTGAAGATGGCTGAAATGCCAGAAACCGGTCCTAGGAAGCTTGTTTCCGGTCCAGGGAAGGCATTGCTTGGCAGTTCGGGCTGGACTGTTCCCATGAGGCACAGGGTCAGACTGATTTGCATATGGCCATGTCTGAACTGGGGTGGCAGAGTGGGCTAAAGAACGGTGATGGATCAAACCCAGTTTTGTTGACTGGGTGTGAGTGTTTGATTGGTTCTGATGCTCCGTCCATCACCACCCCCTTTTTTACTGCTTTGTTCGACATAAGTTGGCAGGGTATGCTCAGACGTGAGTCCCTTGCTCACTTTGCCACTGGATTCAAGCAAGCCTGGCTGAAGACGGCTGAAATGCCAGAAACCGGTCCTAGAAAGCGTGTTTCCGGTCCAGGGAAGGCATTGCTTGGCAGTTTGGGCTGGACTGTTCCCATGAGGCACAGGGTCAGACTGATTTGCATATGGTCGTGTCTGAACTGGGGTGGCAGAGTGGGCTAAAGAACGGTGATGGATCAAACCCATATTTGTTGACTGGGTGTGAGTGTTTGATTGGTTCTGATGCTCCGTCCATCATCACCCCCTTTTGTACCGGTTTGTTCGACATAAGTTGGCAGGGTATGCTCAGACGTGAGTCCCTTGCTCACTTTGCCACTGGATTCAAGCAAGCCTGGCTGAAGAGGGCTGAAATGCCAGAAACCGGTCCTAGGAAGCTTGTGTCCGGTCCAGGGAAAGCATTGCTTGGTAGTTCGGGCTGAACTGCTCCCATGAGGCACAGGGTCAGACTAATTTGCATATGGCCATGTCTGAACTGGGGTGACAGAGTTGGTTAAAGAACGGTGATGGATCAAACCCAGATCTGTTGACTGGGTGTGAGTGTTTGATTGGTTCTGATGCTCCGTCCATCACCACCCCCTTTTGTACCGCTTTGTTCGCCATAAGTTGGCAGGGTATGCTCAGACGTGAGTCCCTTGCTCACTTTGCCACTGGATTCAAGCAAGCATGGCTGAAGACGGCTGAAATGCCAGAAACCGGTACTAGGAAGCTTGTTTCCGGTCCAGGGAAGGCATTGCTTGGCAGTTCGGGCTGGACTGTTCCCATGAGGCACAGGGTCAGACTGATTTGCATATGGCCATGTCTGAACTGGGGTTGCAGAGTGAGCCAAAGAACGGTGATGGATCAATCCCAGATCTGTTGACTGGGTGTGAGTGTTTGATTGGTTCTGATGCTTCGTCTATCACCACCCCCTTTTGTACCGCTTTGTTCGCCATAAGTTGGCAGGGTATGCTCAGACGTGAGTCCCTTGCTCACTTTGCCACTGGATTCAAGCAAGCCTGGCTGAAGAGGGCTGAAATGCCAGAAACCGGTCCTAGGAAGCTTGTGTCCGGTCCAGGGAAAGCATTGCTTGGTAGTTCGGGCTGAACTGCTCCCATGAGGCACAGGGTCAGACTGATTTGCATATGGCCATGTCTGAACTGGGGTGACAGAGTTGGTTAAAGAACGGTGATGGATCAAACCCATATCTGTTGACTGGGTGTGAGTGTTTGATTGGTTCTGATGCTCCGTCCATCACCACCCCATTTGTACCGCTTTGTTCGCCATAAGTTGGCAGGGTATGCTCAGACGTGAGTCCCTTGCTCACTTTGCCACTGGATTCAAGCAAGCCTGGCTGAAGACGGCTGAAATGCCAGAAACCGGTCCTAGGAAGCTTGTTTCCGGTCCAGGGAAGGCATTGCTTGGCAGTTCGGGCTGGACTGTTCCCATGAGGCACAGGGTCAGACTGATTTGCATATGGCCATGTCTGAAATGGGGTGTCAGAGTGGGCTAAAGAACGGTAATGGATCAAACCCAGATTTGTTGACTGGGTGTGAGTGTTTGATTGGTTCTGATGCTCCGTCCATCACCACCCCCTTTTGTACCGCTTTGTTCGACATAAGTTGGCAGGGTATGCTCAAACGTGAGTCCCTTGCTCACTTTGCCACTGGATTCAAGCAAGCCTGGCTGAAGATGGCTGAAATGCCAGAAACCGGTCCTAGGAAGCTTGTTTCCGGTCCAGGGAAGGCATTGCTTGGCAGTTCGGGCTGGACTGTTCCCATGAGGCACAGGGTCAGACTGATTTGCATATGGCCATGTCTGAACTGGGGTGGCAGAGTGGGCTAAAGAACGGTGATGGATCAAACCCAGTTTTGTTGACTGGGTGTGAGTGTTTGATTGGTTCTGATGCTCCGTCCATCACCACCCCCTTTTTTACTGCTTTGTTCGACATAAGTTGGCAGGGTATGCTCAGACGTGAGTCCCTTGCTCACTTTGCCACTGGATTCAAGCAAGCCTGGCTGAAGAGGGCTGAAATGCCAGAAACCGGTCCTAGGAAGCTTGTTTCCGGTCCATGGAAGGCATTGCTTGGCAGTTCGGGCTGGACTGTTCCCATGAGGCACAGGGTCAGACTGATTTGCATATGGCCATGTCTGAACTGGGGTGGCAGAGTGGGCTAAAGAACGGTGATGGATCAAACCCAGATCTGTTGACTGGGTGTGAGTGTTTGATTGGTTCTGATGCTTCGTCTATCACCACCCCCTTTTGTACCGCTTTGTTCGCCATAAGTTGGCAGGGTATGCTCAGACGTGAGTCCCTTGCTCACTTTGCCACTGGATTCAAGCAAGCCTGGCTGAAGAGGGCTGAAATGCCAGAAACCGGTCCTAGGAAGCTTTGTTTCTGGTCCAGGGAAGGTATTGCTTGGCAGTTCGGGCTGGACTGTTCCCATGAAGCACAGGGTCAGACTGATTTGCATATGGCCATGTCTGAACTGGGGTGGCAGAGTGGGCTAAAGAACGGTGATGGATCAAACCGAGACCTGTTGACTGGGTGTGAGTGTTTGATTGGTTCTGATGCTCCGTCCATCACCACCCCCTTTTGTACCGCTTTGTTCGCCATAAGTTGGCAGGGTATGCTCAGACGTAAGTCCCTTGCTCACTTTGACACTGGATTCAAGCAAGCCTGGCTGAAGACGGCTGAAATGCTAGAAACCGGTCCTAGGAAGCTTGTTTCCGGTCCAGGGAAAGCATTGCTTGGCAGTTCGGGCTGAACTGCTCCCATGAGGCACAGGGTCAGACTGATTTGCATATGGCCATGTCTGAACTCGTGTGGCAGAGTGGGCTAAAGAACGGTGATGGATCAAACCCAGTTTTGTGGACTGGGTGTGAGTGTTTGATTGGTTCTGATGCTCCGTCCATCACCACCCCCTTTTTTACTGCTTTGTTCGACATAAGTTGGCAGGGTATGCTCAGACGTGAGTCCCTTGCTCACTTTGCCACTGGATTGAAGCAAGCCTGGCTGAAGACGGCTGAAATGCCAGAAACCGGTCCTAGGAAGCTTGTTTCCGGTCCAGGGAAGGCATTGCTTGGCAGTTCGGACTGGACTGTTCCCATGAGGCACAGGGTCAGACTGATTTGCATATGGCCATGTCTGAACTGGGGTGGCAGAGTGGGCTAAAGAACGGTGATGGATCAAACCGAGATCTGTTGACTGGGTGTGAGTGTTTGATTGGTTCTGATGCTCCGTCCATCACCACCCCCTTTTGTACCGCTTTGTTCGCCATAAGTTGGCAGGGTATGCTCAGACGTAAGTCCCTTGCTCACTTTGACACTGGATTCAAGCAAGCCTGGCTGAAGACGGCTGGAATGCTAGAAACCGGTCCTAGGAAGCTTGTTTCTGGTCCAGGGAAAGCATTGCTTGGCAGTTCGGGCTGAACTGCTCCCATGAGGCACAGGGTCAGACTGATTTGCATATGGCCATGTCTGAACTGGGGTGGCAGAGTGGGCTAAAGAACGGTGATGGATCAAACCCAGATTTGTGGACTGGGTGTGAGTGTTTGATTGGTTCTGATGCTCCGTCCATCACCACCCCCTTTTTTACTGCTTTGTTCGACATAAGTTGGCAGGGTATGCTCAGACGTGAGTCCCTTGCTCACTTTGCCACTGGATTGAAGCAAGCCTGGCTGAAGACGGCTGAAATGCCAGAAACCGGTCCTAGGAAGCTTGTTTCCGGTCCAGGGAAGGCATTGCTTGGCAGTTCGGACTGGACTGTTCCCATGAGGCACAGGGTCAGACTGATTTGCATATGGCCATGTCTGAACTGGGGTGGCAGAGTGGGCTAAAGAACGGTGATGGATCAAACCCAGATCTGTTGACTGGGTGTGAGTGTTTGATTGGTTCTGATGCTTCGTCTATCACCACCCCCTTTTGTACCGCTTTGCTCACCATAAGTTGGCAGGGTATGCTCAGACGTGAGTCCCTTGCTCACTTTGCCACTGGATTTAAGCAAGCCTGGCTGAAGAGGGCTGAAATGCCAGAAACCGGTCCTAGGAAGCTTTGTTTCTGGTCCAGGGAAGGTATTGCTTGGCAGTTCGGGCTGGACTGTTCCCATGAAGCCCAGGGTCAGACTGATTTGCATATGGCCATGTCTGAACTGGGGTGGCAGAGTGGGCTAAAGAACGGTGATGGATCAAACCCAGATCTGTTGACTGGGTGTGAGTGTTTGATTGGTTCTGATGCTCCGTCCATCACCACCCCCTTTCGTACCGCTTTGTTCGCCATAAGTTGGCAGGGTATGCTCAGACGTGAGTCCCTTGCTCACTTTGCCACTGGATTCAAGCAAGCCTGGCTGAAGACAGCTGAAATGCCAGAAACCGGTCCTAGGAAGCTTGTTTCCGGTCCAGGGAAGGCATTGCTTGGCAGTTCGGGCTGGACTGTTCCCATGAGGCACAGGGTCAGACTGATTTGCATATGGCCATGTCTGAAATGGGGTGTCAGAGTGGGCTAAAGAACGGTAATGGATCAAACCCAGATTTGTTGACTGGGTGTGAGTGTTTGATTGGTTCTGATGCTCCGTCCATCACCACCCCCTTTTGTACCGCTTTGTTCGACATAAGTTGGCAGGGTATGCTCAAACGTGAGTCTCTTGCTCACTTTGCCACTGGATTCAAGCAAGCCTGGCTGAAGATGGCTGAAATGCCAGAAACCGGTCTTAGGAAGCTTGTTTCCGGTCCAGGGAAGGCATTGCTTGGCAGTTCGGGCTGGACTGTTCCCATGAGGCACAGGGTCAGACTGATTTGCATATGGCCATGTCTGAACTGGGGTGGCAGAGTGGGCTAAAGAACGGTGATGGATCAATCCCAGATCTGTTGACTGGGTGTGAGTGTTTGATTGGTTCTGATGCTTCGTCTATCACCACCCCCTTTTGTACCGCTTTGTTCGCCATAAGTTGGCAGGGTATGCTCAGACGAGAGTCCCTTGCTCACTTTGCCACTGGATTCAAGCAAGCCTGGCTGAAGAGGGCTGAAATGCCAGAAACCGGTCCTAGGAAGCTTGTTTCCGGTCCATGGAAGGCATTGCTTGGCAGTTCGGGCTGGACTGTTCCCATGAGGCACAGGGTCAGACTGATTTGCATATGGCCATGTCTGAACTGGGGTGGCAGAGTGGGCTAAAGAACGGTGATGGATCAAACCCAGATCTGTTGACTGGGTGTGAGTGTTTGATTGGTTCTGATGCTTCGTCTATCACCACCCCCTTTTGTACCGCTTTGTTCGCCATAAGTTGGCAGGGTATGCTCAGACGTGAGTCCCTTGCTCACTTTGCCACTGGATTCAAGCAAGCCTGGCTGAAGAGGGCTGAAATGCCAGAAACCGGTCCTAGGAAGCTTTGTTTCTGGTCCAGGGAAGGTATTGCTTGGCAGTTCGGGCTGGACTGTTCCCATGAAGCACAGGGTCAGACTGATTTGCATATGGCCATGTCTGAACTGGGGTGGCAGAGTGGGCTAAAGAACGGTGATGGATCAAACCGAGATCTGTTGACTGGGTGTGAGTGTTTGATTGGTTCTGATGCTCCGTCCATCACCACCCCCTTTTGTACCGCTTTGTTCGCCATAAGTTGGCAGGGTATGCTCAGACGTAAGTCCCTTGCTCACTTTGACACTGGATTCAAGCAAGCCTGGCTGAAGACGGCTGAAATGCTAGAAACCGGTCCTAGGAAGCTTGTTTCCGGTCCAGGGAAAGCATTGCTTGGCAGTTCGGGCTGAACTGCTCCCATGAGGCACAGGGTCAGACTGATTTGCATATGGCCATGTCTGAACTCGTGTGGCAGAGTGGGCTAAAGAACGGTGATGGATCAAACCCAGTTTTGTGGACTGGGTGTGAGTGTTTGATTGGTTCTGATGCTCCGTCCATCACCACCCCCTTTTTTACTGCTTTGTTCGACATAAGTTGGCAGGGTATGCTCAGACGTGAGTCCCTTGCTCACTTTGCCACTGGATTGAAGCAAGCCTGGCTGAAGACGGCTGAAATGCCAGAAACCGGTCCTAGGAAGCTTGTTTCCGGTCCAGGGAAGGCATTGCTTGGCAGTTCGGACTGGACTGTTCCCATGAGGCACAGGGTCAGACTGATTTGCATATGGCCATGTCTGAACTGGGGTGGCAGAGTGGGCTAAAGAACGGTGATGGATCAAACCGAGATCTGTTGACTGGGTGTGAGTGTTTGATTGGTTCTGATGCTCCGTCCATCACCACCCCCTTTTGTACCGCTTTGTTCGCCATAAGTTGGCAGGGTATGCTCAGACGTAAGTCCCTTGCTCACTTTGACACTGGATTCAAGCAAGCCTGGCTGAAGACGGCTGGAATGCTAGAAACCGGTCCTAGGAAGCTTGTTTCTGGTCCAGGGAAAGCATTGCTTGGCAGTTCGGGCTGAACTGCTCCCATGAGGCACAGGGTCAGACTGATTTGCATATGGCCATGTCTGAACTGGGGTGGCAGAGTGGGCTAAAGAACGGTGATGGATCAAACCCAGATTTGTGGACTGGGTGTGAGTGTTTGATTGGTTCTGATGCTCCGTCCATCACCACCCCCTTTTTTACTGCTTTGTTCGACATAAGTTGGCAGGGTATGCTCAGACGTGAGTCCCTTGCTCACTTTGCCACTGGATTGAAGCAAGCCTGGCTGAAGACGGCTGAAATGCCAGAAACCGGTCCTAGGAAGCTTGTTTCCGGTCCAGGGAAGGCATTGCTTGGCAGTTCGGACTGGACTGTTCCCATGAGGCACAGGGTCAGACTGATTTGCATATGGCCATGTCTGAACTGGGGTGGCAGAGTGGGCTAAAGAACGGTGATGGATCAAACCCAGATCTGTTGACTGGGTGTGAGTGTTTGATTGGTTCTGATGCTTCGTCTATCACCACCCCCTTTTGTACCGCTTTGCTCACCATAAGTTGGCAGGGTATGCTCAGACGTGAGTCCCTTGCTCACTTTGCCACTGGATTTAAGCAAGCCTGGCTGAAGAGGGCTGAAATGCCAGAAACCGGTCCTAGGAAGCTTTGTTTCTGGTCCAGGGAAGGTATTGCTTGGCAGTTCGGGCTGGACTGTTCCCATGAAGCCCAGGGTCAGACTGATTTGCATATGGCCATGTCTGAACTGGGGTGGCAGAGTGGGCTAAAGAACGGTGATGGATCAAACCCAGATCTGTTGACTGGGTGTGAGTGTTTGATTGGTTCTGATGCTCCGTCCATCACCACCCCCTTTCGTACCGCTTTGTTCGCCATAAGTTGGCAGGGTATGCTCAGACGTGAGTCCCTTGCTCACTTTGCCACTGGATTCAAGCAAGCCTGGCTGAAGACAGCTGAAATGCCAGAAACCGGTCCTAGGAAGCTTGTTTCCGGTCCAGGGAAGGCATTGCTTGGCAGTTCGGGCTGGACTGTTCCCATGAGGCACAGGGTCAGACTGATTTGCATATGGCCATGTCTGAAATGGGGTGTCAGAGTGGGCTAAAGAACGGTAATGGATCAAACCCAGATTTGTTGACTGGGTGTGAGTGTTTGATTGGTTCTGATGCTCCGTCCATCACCACCCCCTTTTGTACCGCTTTGTTCGACATAAGTTGGCAGGGTATGCTCAAACGTGAGTCTCTTGCTCACTTTGCCACTGGATTCAAGCAAGCCTGGCTGAAGATGGCTGAAATGCCAGAAACCGGTCTTAGGAAGCTTGTTTCCGGTCCAGGGAAGGCATTGCTTGGCAGTTCGGGCTGGACTGTTCCCATGAGGCACAGGGTCAGACTGATTTGCATATGGTCGTGTCTGAACTGGGGTGGCAGAGTGGGCTAAAGAACGGTGATGGATCAAACCCAGATTTGTTGACTGGGTGTGAGTGTTTGATTGGTTCTGATGCTCCGTCCATCATCACCCCCTTTTGTACCGGTTTGTTCGACATAAGTTGGCAGGGTATGCTCAGACGTGAGTCCCTTGCTCACTTTGCCACTGGATTCAAGCAAGCATGGCTGAAGACGGCTGAAATGCCAGAAACCGGTACTAGGAAGCTTGTTTCCGGTCCAGGGAAGGCATTGCTTGGCAGTTCGGGCTGGACTGTTCCCATGAGGCACAGGGTCAGACTGATTTGCATATGGCCATGTCTGAACTGGGGTGGCAGAGTGAGCCAAAGAACGGTGATGGATCAATCCCAGATCTGTTGACTGGGTGTGAGTGTTTGATTGGTTCTGATGCTTCGTCTATCACCACCCCCTTTTGTACCGCTTTGTTCGCCATAAGTTGGCAGGGTATGCTCAGACGTGAGTCCCTTGCTCACTTTGCCACTGGATTCAAGCAGGCCTGGCTGAAGAGGGCTGAAATGCCAGAAACCGGTCCTAGGAAGCTTGTGTCCGGTCCAGGGAAAGCATTGCTTGGTAGTTCGGGCTGAACTGCTCCCATGAGGCACAGGGTCAGACTGATTTGCATATGGCCATGTCTGAACTGGGGTGACAGAGTTGGTTAAAGAACGGTGATGGATCAAACCCAGATCTGTTGACTGGGTGTGAGTGTTTGATTGGTTCTGATGCTCCGGCGATCACCACCCCCTTTTGTACCGCTTTGTTCGCCATAAGTTGGCAGGGTATGCTCAGACGTGAGTCCCTTGCTCACTTTGCCACTGGATTCAAGCAAGCCTGGCTGAAGAGGGCTGAAATGCCAGAAACCGGTCCTAGGAAGCTTGTTTCCGGTCCAGGGAAGGCATTGCTTGGCAGTTCGGGCTGGACTGTTCCCATGAGGCACAGGGTCAGACTGATTTGCATATGGCCATGTCTGAAATGGGGTGTCAGAGTGGGCTAAAGAACGGTAATGGATCAAACCCAGATTTGTTGACTGGGTGTGAGTGTTTGATTGGTTCTGATGCTCCGTCCATCACCACCCCCTTTTGTACCGCTTTGTTCGACATAAGTTGGCAGGGTATGCTCAAACGTGAGTCCCTTGCTCACTTTGCCACTGGATTCAAGCAAGCCTGGCTGAAGATGGCTGAAATGCCAGAAACCGGTCCTAGGAAGCTTGTTTCCGGTCCAGGGAAGGCATTGCTTGGCAGTTCGGGCTGGACTGTTCCCATGAGGCACAGGGTCAGACTGATTTGCATATGGCCATGTCTGAACTGGGGTGGCAGAGTGGGCTAAAGAACGGTGATGGATCAAACCCAGTTTTGTTGACTGGGTGTGAGTGTTTGATTGGTTCTGATGCTCCGTCCATCACCACCCCCTTTTTTACTGCTTTGTTCGACATAAGTTGGCAGGGTATGCTCAGACGTGAGTCCCTTGCTCACTTTGCCACTGGATTCAAGCAAGCCTGGCTGAAGAGGGCTGAAATGCCAGAAACCGGTCCTAGGAAGCTTGTTTCCGGTCCAAGGAAGGCATTGCTTGGCAGTTCGGGCTGGACTGTTCCCATGAGGCACAGGGTCAGACTGATTTGCATATGGCCATGTCTGAACTGGGGTGGCAGAGTGGGCTAAAGAACGGTGATGGATCAAACCCAGATCTGTTGACTGGGTGTGAGTGTTTGATTGGTTCTGATGCTTCGTCTATCACCACCCCCTTTTGTACCGCTTTGTTCGCCATAAGTTGGCAGGGTATGCTCAGACGTGAGTCCCTTGCTCACTTTGCCACTGGATTCAAGCAAGCCTGGCTGAAGAGGGCTGAAATGCCAGAAACCGGTCCTAGGAAGCTTTGTTTCTGGTCCAGGGAAGGTATTGCTTGGCAGTTCGGGCTGGACTGTTCCCATGAAGCACAGGGTCAGACTGATTTGCATATGGCCATGTCTGAACTGGGGTGGCAGAGTGGGCTAAAGAACGGTGATGGATCAAACCCAGATCTGTTGACTGGGTGTGAGTGTTTGATTGGTTCTGATGCTCCGTCCATCACCACCCCCTTTTGTACCGCTTTGTTCGCCATAAGTTGGCAGGGTATGCTCAGACGTAAGTCCCTTGCTCACTTTGACACTGGATTCAAGCAAGCCTGGCTGAAGACGGCTGAAATGCTAGAAACTGGTCCTAGGAAGCTTGTTTCCGGTCCAGGGAAGGCATTGCTTGGCAGTTCGGGCTGAACTGCTCCCATGAGGCACAGGGTCAGACTGATTTGCATATGGCCATGTCTGAACTGGGGTGGCAGAGTGGGCTAAAGAACGGTGATGGATCAAACCCAGTTTTGTAGACTGGGTGTGAGTGTTTGATTGGTTCTGATGCTCCGTCCATCACCACCCCCTATTTTACTGCTTTGTTCGACATAAGTTGGCAGGGTATGCTCAGACGTGAGTCCCTTGCTCACTTTGCCACTGGATTGAAGCAAGCCTGGCTGAAGACGGCTGAAATGCCAGAAACCGGTCCTAGAAAGCTTGTTTCCGGTCCAGGGAAGGCATTGCTTGGCAGTTCGGACTGGACTGTTCCCATGAGGCACAGGGTCAGACTGATTTGCATATGGCCATGTCTGAACTGGGGTGGCAGAGTGGGCTAAAGAACGGTGATGGATCAAACCCAGATCTGTTGACTGGGTGTGAGTGTTTGATTGGTTCTGATGCTTCGTCTATCACCACCCCCTTTTGTACCGCTTTGTTCACCATAAGTTGGCAGGGTATGCTCAGACGTGAGTCCCTTGCTCACTTTGCCACTGGATTCAAGCAAGCCTGGCTGAAGAGGGCTGAAATGCCAGAAACCGGTCCTAGGAAGCTTTGTTTCTGGTCCAGGGAAGGTATTGCTTGGCAGTTCGGGCTGGACTGTTCCCATGAAGCACAGGGTCAGACTGATTTGCATATGGCCATGTCTGAACTGGGGTGGCAGAGTGGGCTAAAGAACGGTGATGGATCAAACCCAGATCTGTTGACTGGGTTTGAGTGTTTGATTGGTTCTGATGCTCCGTCCATCACCACCCCCTTTCGTACCGCTTTGTTCGCCATAAGTTGGCAGGGTATGCTCAGACGTGAGTCCCTTGCTCACTTTGCCACTGGATTCAAGCAAGCCTGGCTGAAGACAGCTGAAATGCCAGAAACCGGTCCTAGGAAGCTTGTTTCCGGTCCAGGGAAGGCATTGCTTGGCAGTTCGGGCTGGACTGTTCCCATGAGGCACAGGGTCAGACTGATTTGCATATGGCCATGTCTGAAATGGGGTGTCAGAGTGGGTAAAGAATGGTAATGGATCAAACCCAGATTTGTTGACTGGGTGTGAGTGTTTGATTGGTTCTGATGCTCCGTCCATCACCACCCCCTTTTGTACTGCTTTGTTCGACATAAGTTGGCAGGGTATGCTCCAACGTGAGTCCCTTGCTCACTTTGCCACTGGATTCAAGCAAGCCTGGCTGAAGATGGCTGAAATGCCAGAAACCGGTCTTAGGAAGCTTGTTTCCGGTCCAGGGAAGGCATTGCTTGGCAGTTCGGGCTGGACTGTTCCCATGAGGCACAGGGTCAGACTGATTTGCATATGGCCATGTCTGAACTGGGGTGGCAGAGTGGGCTAAAGAACGGTGATGGATCAAACCCAGTTTTGTTGACTGGGTGTGAGTGTTTGATTGGTTCTGATGCTCCGTCCATCACCACCCCCTTTTTTACTGCTTTGTTCGACATAAGTTGGCAGGGTATGCTCAGACGTGAGTTCCTTGCTCACTTTGCCACTGGATTGAAGCAAGCCTGGCTGAAGACGGCTGAAATGCCAGAAACCGGTCCTAGGAAGCTTTGTTTCTGGTCCAGGGAAGGTATTGCTTGGCAGTTCGGGCTGGACTGTTCCCATGAAGCACAGGGTCAGACTGATTTGCATATGGCCATGTCTGAACTGGGGTGGCAGAGTGGGCTAAAGAACGGTGATGGATCAAACCCAGATCTGTTGACTGGGTGTGAGTGTTTGATTGGTTCTGATGCTCCGTCCATCACCACCCCCTTTTGTACCGCTTTGTTCGCCATAAGTTGGCAGGGTATGCTCAGACGTAAGTCCCTTGCTCACTTTGACACTGGATTCAAGCAAGCCTGGCTGAAGACGGCTGAAATGCTAGAAACCGCTCCTAGGAAGCTTGTTTCCGGTCCAGGGAAGGCATTGCTTGGCAGTTCGGGCTGAACTGCTCCCATGAGGCACAGGGTCAGACTGATTTGCATATGGCCATGTCTGAACTGGGGTGGCAGAGTGGGCTAAAGAACGGTGATGGATCAAACCCAGTTTTGTGGACTGGGTGTGAGTGTTTGATTGGTTCTGATGCTCCGTCCATCACCACCCCCTTTTTTACTGCTTTGTTCGACATAAGTTGGCAGGGTATGCTCAGACGTGAGTCCCTTGCTCACTTTGCCACTGGATTCAAGCAAGCCTGGCTGAAGACGGCTGAAATGCCAGAAACCGGTCCTAGGAAGCTTTGTTTCTGGTCCAGGGAAGGTATTGCTTGGCAGTTCGGGCTGGACTGTTCCCATGAAGCACAGGGTCAGACTGATTTGCATATGGCCATGTCTGAACAGGGGTGGCAGAGTGGGCTAAAGAACGGTGATGGATCAAACCCAGATCTGTTGACTGGGTGTGAGTGTTTGATTGGTTCTGATGCTCCGTCCATCACCACCCCCTTTCGTACCGCTTTGTTCGCCATAAGTTGGCAGGGTATGCTCAGACGTGAGTCCCTTGCTCACTTTGCCACTGGATTCAAGCAAGCCTGGCTGAAGACAGCTAAAATGCCAGAAACCGGTCCTAGGAAGCTTGTTTCCGGTCCAGGGAAGGAATTGCTTGGCAGTTCGGGCTGGACTGTTCCCATGAGGCACAGGGTCAGACTGATTTGCATATGGCCATGTCTGAAATGGGGTGTCAGAGTGGGCTAAAGAACGGTAATGGATCAAACCCAGATTTGTTGACTGGGTGTGAGTGTTTGATTGGTTCTGATGCTCCGTCCATCACCACCCCCTTTTGTACTGCTTTGTTCGACATAAGTTGGCAGGGTATGCTCAAACGTGAGTCCCTTGCTCACTTTGCCACTGGATTCAAGCAAGCCTGGCTGAAGATGGCTGAAATGCCAGAAACCGGTCCTAGGAAGCTTGTTTCCGGTCCAGGGAAGGCATTGCTTGGCAGTTCGGGCTGGACTGTTCCCATGAGGCACAGGGTCAGACTGATTTGCATATGGCCATGTCTGAACTGGGGTGGCAGAGTGGGTTAAAGAACGGTGATGGATCAAACCCAGTTTTGTTGACAGGGTGTGAGTGTTTGATTGGTTCTGATGCTCCGTCCATCACCACCCCCTTTTTTACTGCTTTGTTCGACATAAGTTGGCAGGGTATGCTCAGACGTGAGTCCCTTGCTCACTTTGCCACTGGATTGAAGCAAGCCTGGCTGAAGACGGCTGAAATGCCAGAAACCGGTCCTAGGAAGCTTGTTTCCGGTCCAGGGAAGGCATTGCTTGGCAGTTCGGGCTGGACTGTTCCCGTGAGGCACAGGGTCAGACTGATTTGCATATGGCCATGTCTGAACTGGGGTGGCAGAGTGGGCTAAAGAACGGTGATGGATCAAACCCAAATCTGTTGACTGGGTGTGAGTGTTTGATTGGTTCTGATGCTTCGTCTATCACCACCCCCTTTTGTACCACTTTGTTTGCCATAAATTGGCAGGGTATGCTCAGACGTGAGTCCCTTGCTCACTTTGCCACTGGATTCAAGCAAGCCTGGCTGAAGAGGGCTGAAATGCCAGAAACCGGTCCTAGGAAGCTTTGTTTCTGGTCCAGGGAAGGTATTGCTTGGCAGTTCGGGCTGGACTGTTCCCATGAAGCACAGGGTCAGACTGATTTGCATATGGCCATGTCTGAACTGGGGTGGCAGAGTGGGCTAAAGAACGGTGATGGATCAAACCCAGATCTGTTGACAGGGTGTGAGTGTTTGATTGGTTCTGATGCTCCGTCCATCACCACCCCCTTTTGTACCGCTTTGTTCGCCATAAGTTGGCAGGGTATGCTCAGATGTAAGTCCCTTGCTCACTTTGACACTGGATTCAAGCAAGCCTGGCTGAAGACTGCTGAAATGCCAGAAACCGGTCCTAGGAAGCTTGTTTCCGGTCCAGGGAAGGCATTGCTTGGCAGTTCGGGCTGGACTGTTCCCATGAGGCACAGGGTCAGACTGATTTGCATATGGCCATGTCTGAACTGGGGTGGCAGAGTGGGCTAAAGAACGGTGATGGATCAAACCCAGTTTTGTGGACTGGGTGTGAGTGTTTGATTGGTTCTGATGCTCCGTCCATCACCACCCCCTTTTTTACTGCTTTGTTCGACATAAGTTGGCAGGGTATGCTCAGACGTGAGTCCCTTGCTCACTTTGCCACTGGATTGAAGCAAGCCTGGCTGAAGACGGCTGAAATGCCAGAAACCGGTCCTAGGAAGCTTGTTTCCGGTCCAGGGAAGACATTGCTTGGCAGTTCGGGCTGGACTGTTCCCATGAGGCACAGGGTCAGACTGATTTGCATATGGCCATGTCTGAACTGGGGTGGCAGAGTGGGCTAAAGAACGGTGATGGATCAAACCCAGATCTGTTGACTGGGTGTGAGTGTTTGATTGGTTCTGATGCTTCGTCTATCACCACCCCCTTTTGTACCGCTTTGTTCGCCATAAGTTGGCAGGGTATGCTCAGACGTGAGTCCCTTGCTCACTTTGCCACTGGATTCAAGCAAGCCTGGCTGAAGAGGGCTGAAATGCCAGAAACCGGTCCTAGGAAGCTTTGTTTCTGGTCCAGGGAAGGTATTGCTTGGCAGTTCGGGCTGGACTGTTCCCATGAAGCACAGGGTCAGACTGATTTGCATATGGCCATGTCTGAACTGGGGTGGCAGAGTGGGCTAAAGAACGGTGATGGATCAAACCCAGATCTGTTGACTGGGTGTGAGTGTTTGATTGGTTCTGATGCTCCGTCCATCACCACCCCCTTTTGTACCGCTTTGTTCGCCATAAGTTGGCAGGGTATGCTCAGACGTAAGTCCCTTGCTCACTTTGACACTGGATTCAAGCAAGCCTGGCTGAAGACGGCTGAAATGCTAGAAACCGGTCCTAGGAAGCTTGTTTCCGGTCCAGGGAAGGCATTGCTTGGCAGTTCGGGCTGAACTGCTCCCATGAGGCACAGGGTCAGACTGATTTGCATATGGCCATGTCTGAACTGGGGTGGCAGAGTGGGCTAAAGAACGGTGATGGATCAAACCCAGTTTTGTGGACTGGGTGTGAGTGTTTGATTGGTTCTGATGCTCCGTCCATCACCACCCCCTTTTTTACTGCTTTGTTCGACATAAGTTGGCAGGGTATGCTCAGACGTGAGTCCCTTGCTCACTTTGCCACTGGATTGAAGCAAGCCTGGCTGAAGACGGCTGAAATGCCAGAAACCGGTCCTAGGAAGCTTGTTTCCGGTCCAGGGAATGCATTGCTTGGCAGTTCGGACTGGACTGTTCCCATGAGGCACAGGGTCAGACTGATTTGCATATGGCCATGTCTGAACTGGGGTGGCAGAGTGGGCTAAAGAACGGTGATGGATCAAACCCAGATCTGTTGACTGGGTGTGAGTGTTTGATTGGTTCTGATGCTTCGTCTATCACCACCCCCTTTTGTACCGCTTTGTTCACCATAAGTTGGCAGGGTATGCTCAGACGTGAGTCCCTTGCTCACTTTGCCACTGGATTCAAGCAAGCCTGGCTGAAGAGGGCTGAAATGCCAGAAACCGGTCCTAGGAAGCTTTGTTTCTGGTCCAGGGAAGGTATTGCTTGGCAGTTCGGGCTGGACTGTTCCCATGAAGCACAGGGTCAGACTGATTTGCATATGGCCATGTCTGAACTGGGGTGGCAGAGTGGGCTAAAGAACGGTGATGGATCAAACCCAGATCTGTTGACTGGGTTTGAGTGTTTGATTGGTTCTGATGCTCCGTCCATCACCACCCCCTTTCGTACCGCTTTGTTCGCCATAAGTTGGCAGGGTATGCTCAGACGTGAGTCCCTTGCTCACTTTGCCACTGGATTCAAGCAAGCCTGGCTGAAGACAGCTGAAATGCCAGAAACCGGTCCTAGGAAGCTTGTTTCCGGTCCAGGGAAGGCATTGCTTGGCAGTTCGGGCTGGACTGTTCCCATGAGGCACAGGGTCAGACTGATTTGCATATGGCCATGTCTGAAATGGGGTGTCAGAGTGGGCTAAAGAATGGTAATGGATCAAACCCAGATTTGTTGACTGGGTGTGAGTGTTTGATTGGTTCTGATGCTCCGTCCATCACCACCCCCTTTTGTACCGCTTTGTTCGACATAAGTTGGCAGGGTATGCTCAAACGTGAGTCCCTTGCTCACTTTGCCACTGGATTCAAGCAAGCCTGGCTGAAGATGGCTGAAATGCCAGAAACCGGTCTTAGGAAGCTTGTTTCCGGTCCAGGGAATGCATTGCTTGGCAGTTCGGGCTGGACTGTTCCCATGAGGCACAGGGTCAGACTGATTTGCATATGGCCATGTCTGAACTGGGGTGGCAGAGTGGGCTAAAGAACGGTGATGGATCAAACCCAGTTTTGTTGACTGGGTGTGAGTGTTTGATTGGTTCTGATGCTCCGTCCATCACCACCCCCTTTTTTACTGCTTTGTTCGACATAAGTTGGCAGGGTAT
The DNA here is from genome assembly GCF_964204655.1 of Triturus cristatus. NCBI lineage: Eukaryota > Metazoa > Chordata > Amphibia > Caudata > Salamandridae > Triturus > Triturus cristatus. The sequence goes on along the minus strand of NC_140579.1, from coordinate 402,279,024 downwards.
GCTCAGACGTGAGTTCCTTGCTCACTTCGCCACTGGATTGAAGCAAGCCTGGCTGAAGACGGCTGAAATGCCAGAAACCGGTCCTAGGAAGCTTGTTTCCGGTCCAGGGAAGGCATTGCTTGGCAGTTCGGGCTGGACTGTTCCCATGAGGCACAGGGTCAGACTGATTTGCATATGGCCATGTCTGAACTGGGGTGGCAGAGTGGGTTAAAGAACGGTGATGGATCAAACCCAGATCTGTTGACTGGGTGTGAGTGTTTGATTGGTTCTGATGCTTCGTCTATCACCACCCCCTTTTGTACCGCTTTGTTCGCCATAAGTTGGCAGGGTATGCTCAGACGTGAGTCCCTTGCTCACTTTGCCACTGGATTCAAGCAAGCCTGGCTGAAGAGGGCTGAAATGCCAGAAACCGGTCCTAGGAAGCTTTGTTTCTGGTCCAGGGAAGGTATTGCTTGGCAGTTTGGGCTGGACTGTGCCCATGAAGCACAGGGTCAGACTGATTTGCATATGGCCATGTCTGAACTGGGGTGGCAGAGTGGGCTAAAGAACGGTGATGGATCAAACCCAGTTTTGTGGACTGGGTGTGAGTGTTTGATTGGTTCTGATGCTCCGTCCATCACCACCCCCTTTTTTACTGCTTTGTTCGACATAAGTTGGCAGGGTATGCTCAGACGTGAGTCCCTTGCGCACTTTGCCACTGGATTCAAGCAAGCCTGGCTGAAGACGGCTGAAATGCCAGAAACCGGTCCTAGGAAGCTTTGTTTCTGGTCCAGGGAAGGTATTGCTTGGCAGTTCGGGCTGGACTGTTCCCATGAAGCACATGGTCAGACTGATTTGCATATGGCCATGTCTGAACAGGGGTGGCAGAGTGGGCTAAAGAACGGTGATGGATCAAACCCAGATCTGTTGACTGGGTGTGAGTGTTTGATTGGTTCTGATGCTCCGTCCATCACCACCCCCTTTCGTACCGCTTTGTTCGCCATAAGTTGGCAGGGTATGCTCAGACGTGAGTCCCTTGCTCACTTTGCCACTGGATTCAAGCAAGCCTGGCTGAAGACAGCTGAAATGCCAGAAACCGGTCCTAGGAAGCTTGTTTCCGGTCCAGGGAAGGCATTGCTTGGCAGTTCGGGCTGGACTGTTCCCATGAGGCACAGGGTCAGACTGATTTGCATATGGCCATGTCTGAAATGGGGTGTCAGAGTGGGCTAAAGAACGGTAATGGATCAAACCCAGATTTGTTGACTGGGTGTGAGTGTTTGATTGGTTCTGATGCTCCGTCCATCACCACCCCCTTTTGTACTGCTTTGTTCGACATAAGTTGGCAGGGTATGCTCAAACGTGAGTCCCTTGCTCACTTTGCCACTGGATTCAAGCAAGCCTGGCTGAAGATGGCTGAAATGCCAGAAACCGGTCCTAGGAAGCTTGTTTCCGGTCCAGGGAAGGCATTGCTTGGCAGTTCGGGCTGGACTGTTCCCATGAGGCACAGGGTCAGACTGATTTGCATATGGCCATGTCTGAACTGGGGTGGCAGAGTGGGTTAAAGAACGGTGATGGATCAAACCCAGTTTTGTTGACTGGGTGTGAGTGTTTGATTGGTTCTGATGCTCCGTCCATCACCACCCCCTTTTTTACTGCTTTGTTCGACATAAGTTGGCAGGGTATGCTCAGACGTGAGTCCCTTGCTCACTTTGCCACTGGATTGAAGCAAGCCTGGCTGAAGACGGCTGAAATGCCAGAAACCGGTCCTAGGAAGCTTGTTTCCGGTCCAGGGAAGGCATTGCTTGGCAGTTCGGGCTGGACTGTTCCCATGAGGCACAGGGTCAGACTGATTTGCATATGGCCATGTCTGAACTGGGGTGGCAGAGTGGGCTAAAGAACGGTGATGGATCAAACCCAAATCTGTTGACTGGGTGTGAGTGTTTGATTGGTTCTGATGCTTCGTCTATCACCACCCCCTTTTGTACCACTTTGTTTGCCATAAATTGGCAGGGTATGCTCAGACGTGAGTCCCTTGCTCACTTTGCCACTGGATTCAAGCAAGCCTGGCTGAAGAGGGCTGAAATGCCAGAAACCGGTCCTAGGAAGCTTTGTTTCTGGTCCAGGGAAGGTATTGCTTGGCAGTTCGGGCTGGACTGTTCCCATGAAGCACAGGGTCAGACTGATTTGCATATGGCCATGTCTGAACTGGGGTGGCAGAGTGGGCTAAAGAACGGTGATGGATCAAACCCAGATCTGTTGACTGGGTGTGAGTGTTTGATTGGTTCTGATGCTCCGTCCATCACCACCCCCTTTTGTACCGCTTTGTTCGCCATAAGTTGGCAGGGTATGCTCAGATGTAAGTCCCTTGCTCACTTTGACACTGGATTCAAGCAAGCCTGGCTGAAGACTGCTGAAATGCCAGAAACCGGTCCTAGGAAGCTTGTTTCCGGTCCAGGGAAGGCATTGCTTGGCAGTTCGGGCTGGACTGTTCCCATGAGGCACAGGGTCAGACTGATTTGCATATGGCCATGTCTGAACTGGGGTGGCAGAGTGGGCTAAAGAACGGTGATGGATCAAACCCAGTTTTGTGGACTGGGTGTGAGTGTTTGATTGGTTCTGATGCTCCGTCCATCACCACCCCCTTTTTTACTGCTTTGTTCGACATAAGTTGGCAGGGTATGCTCAGACGTGAGTCCCTTGCTCACTTTGCCACTGGATTGAAGCAAGCCTGGCTGAAGACGGCTGAAATGCCAGAAACCGGTCCTAGGAAGCTTGTTTCCGGTCCAGGGAAGGCATTGCTTGGCAGTTCGGGCTGGACTGTTCCCATGAGGCACAGGGTCAGACTGATTTGCATATGGCCATGTCTGAACTGGGGTGGCAGAGTGGGCTAAAGAACGGTGATGGATCAAACCCAGATCTGTTGACTGGGTGTGAGTGTTTGATTGGTTCTGATGCTTCGTCTATCACCACCCCCTTTTGTACCGCTTTGTTCGCCATAAGTTGGCAGGGTATGCTCAGACGTGAGTCCCTTGCTCACTTTGCCACTGGATTCAAGCAAGCCTGGCTGAAGAGGGCTGAAATGCCAGAAACCGGTCCTAGGAAGCTTTGTTTCTGGTCCAGGGAAGGTATTGCTTGGCAGTTCGGGCTGGACTGTTCCCATGAAGCACAGGGTCAGACTGATTTGTATATGGCCATGTCTGAACTGGGGTGGCAGAGTGGGCTAAAGAACGGTGATGGATCAAACCCAGATCTGTTGACTGGGTGTGAGTGTTTGATTGGTTCTGATGCTCCGTCCATCACCACCCCCTTTTGTACCGCTTTGTTCGCCATAAGTTGGCAGGGTATGCTCAGACGTAAGTCCCTTGCTCACTTTGACACTTGATTGAAGCAAGCCTGGCTGAAGACGGCTGAAATGCTAGAAACCGGTCCTAGGAAGCTTGTTTCCGGTCCAGGGAAGGCATTGCTTGGCAGTTCGGGCTGAACTGCTCCCATGAGGCACAGGGTCAGACTGATTTGCATATGGCCATGTCTGAACTGGGGTGACAGAGTGGGCGAAAGAACGGTGATGGATCAAACCCAGATCTGTTGACTGGGTGTGAGTGTTTGATTGGTTCTGATGCTCCGTCCATCACCACCCCCTTTTGTACCGCTTTGTTTGCCCTAAGTTAGCAGGGTATGCTCAGACGTGAGTCCCTTGCTCACTTTGCCACTGGATTCAAGCAAGCCTGGCTGAAGACTGCTGAAATGCCAGAAACCGGTCCTAGGAAGCTTGTTTCCGGTCCAGGGAAAGCATTGCTTGGCAGTTCGGGCTGGACTGTTCCCATGAGGCACAGGGTCAGACTGATTTGCATATGGCCATGTCTGAACTGGGGTGGCAGAGTGGGCTAAAGAACGGTGATGGATCAAACCCAGTTTTGTGGACTGGGTGTGAGTGTTTGATTGGTTCTGATGCTCCGTCCATCACCACCCCCTTTTTTACTGCTTTGTTCGACAAAAGTTGGCAGGGTATGCTCAGACGTGAGTCCCTTGCTCACTTTGCCTCTGGATTGAAGCAAGCCTGGCTGAAGATGGCTGAAATGCCAGAAACCGGTCCTAGGAAGCTTGTTTCCGGTCCAGGGAAGGCATTGCTTGGCAGTTCGGACTGGACTGTTCCCATGAGGCACAGGGTCAGACTGATTTGCATATGGCCATGTCTGAACTGGGGTGGCAGAGTGGGCTAAAGAACGGTGATGGATCAAACCCAGATCTGTTGACTGGGTGTGAGTGTTTGATTGGTTCTGATGCTTCGTCTATCACCACCCCCTTTTGTACCGCTTTGTTCACCATAAGTTGGCAGGGTATGCTCAGACGTGAGTCTCTTGCTCACTTTGCCACTGGATTCAAGCAAGCCTGGCTGAAGAGGGCTGAAATGCCAGAAACCGGTCCTAGGAAGCTTTGTTTCTGGTCCAGGGAAGGTATTGCTTGGCAGTTCGGGCTGGACTGTTCCCATGAAGCACAGGGTCAGACTGATTTGCATATGGCCATGTCTGAACTGGGGTGGCAGAGTGGGCTAAAGAACGGTGATGGATCAAACCCAGATCTGTTGACTGGGTTTGAGTGTTTGATTGGTTCCGATGCTCCGTCCATCACCACCCCCTTTCGTACCGCTTTGTTCGCCATAAGTTGGCAGGGTATGCTCAGACGTGAGTCCCTTGCTCACTTTGCCACTGGATTCAAGCAAGCCTGGCTGAAGACAGCTGAAATGCCAGAAACCGGTCCTAGGAAGCTTGTTTCCGGTCCAGGGAAGGCATTGCTTGGCAGTTCGGGCTGGACTGTTCCCATGAGGCACAGGGTCAGACTGATTTGCATATGGCCATGTCTGAAATGGGGTGTCAGAGTGGGCTAAAGAACGGTAATGGATCAAACCCAGATTTGTTGACTGGGTGTGAGTGTTTGATTGGTTCTGATGCTCCGTCCATCACCACCCCCTTTTGTACCGCTTTGTTCGACATAAGTTGGCAGGGTATGCTCAAACGTGAGTCCCTTGCTCACTTTGCCACTGGATTCAAGCAAGCCTGGCTGAAGATGGCTGAAATGCCAGAAACCGGTCTTAGGAAGCTTGTTTCCGGTCCAGGGAAGGCATTGCTTGGCAGTTCGGGCTGGACTGTTCCCATGAAGCACAGGGTCAGACTGATTTGCATATGGCCAAGTCTGAACTGGGGTGGCAGAGTGGGCTAAAGAACGGTGATGGATCAAACCCAGATCTGTTGACTGGGTGTGAGTGTTTGATTGGTTCTGATGCTCCGTCCATCACCACCCCCTTTTGTACCGCTTTGTTCGCCATAAGTTGGCAGGGTATGCTCAGACGTAAGTCCCTTGCTCACTTTGACTCTGGATTCAAGCAAGCCTGGCTGAAGACGGCTGAAATGCTAGAAACCGCTCCTAGGAAGCTTGTTTCCGGTCCAGGGAAGGCATTGCTTGGCAGTTCGGGCTGAACTGCTCCCATGAGGCACAGGGTCAGACTGATTTGCATATGGACATGTCTGAACTGGGGTGGCAGAGTGGGCTAAAGAACGGTGATGGATCAAACCCAGTTTTGTGGACTGGGTGTGAGTGTTTGATTGGTTCTGATGCTCCGTCCATCACCACCCCCTTTTTTACTGCTTTGTTCGACATAAGTTGGCAGGGTATGCTCAGACGTGAGTCCCTTGCTCACTTTGCCACTGGATTGAAGCAAGCCTGGCTGAAGACGGCTGAAATGCCAGAAACCGGTCCTAGGAAGCTTGTTTCCGGTCCAGGGAAGGCATTGCTTGGCAGTTCGGACTGGACTGTTCCCATGAGGCACAGGGTCAGACTGATTTGCATATGGCCATGTCTGAACTGGGGTGGCAGAGTGGGCTAAAGAACGGTGATGGATCAAACCCAGATCTGTTGACTGGGTGTGAGTGTTTGATTGGTTCTGATGCTTCGTCTATCACCACCCCCTTTTGTACCGCTTTGTTCACCATAAGTTGGCAGGGTATGCTCAGACGTGAGTCCCTTGCTCACTTTGCCACTGGATTCAAGCAAGCCTGGCTGAAGAGGGCTGAAATGCCAGAAACCGGTCCTAGGAAGCTTTGTTTCTGGTCCAGGGAAGGCATTGCTTGGCAGTTCGGGCTGGACTGTTCCCATGAGGCACAGGGTCAGACTGATTTGCATATGGCCATGTCTGAAATGGGGTGTCAGAGTGGGCTAAAGAACGGTAATGGATCAAACCCAGATTTGTTGACTGGGTGTGAGTGTTTGATTGGTTCTGATGCTCCGTCCATCACCACCCCCTTTTGTACTGCTTTGTTCGACATAAGTTGGCAGGGTATGCTCAAACGTGAGTCCCTTGCTCACTTTGCCACTGGATTCAAGCAAGCCTGGCTGAAGATGGCTGAAATGCCAGAAACCGGTCCTAGGAAGCTTGTTTCCGGTCCAGGGAAGGCATTGCTTGGCAGTTCGGGCTGGACTGTTCCCATGAGGCACAGGGTCAGACTGATTTGCATATGGCCATGTCTGAACTGGGGTGGCAGAGTGGGCTAAAGAACGGTGATGAATCAAACCCAGTTTTGTTGACTGGGTGTGAGTGTTTGATTGGTTCTGATGCTCCGTCCATCACCACCCCCTTTTTTACTGCTTTGTTCGACATAAGTTGGCAGGGTATGCTCAGACGTGAGTCCCTTGCTCACTTTGCCACTGGATTGAAGCAAGCCTGGCTGAAGACGGCTGAAATGCCAGAAACCGGTCCTAGGAAGCTTGTTTCCGGTCCAGGGAAGGCATTGCTTGGCAGTTCGGGCTGGACTGTTCCCATGAGGCACAGGGTCAGACTGATTTGCAAATGGCCATGTCTGAACTGGGGTGGCAGAGTGGGCTAAAGAACGGTGATGGATCAAACCCAGATCTGTTGACTGGGTGTGAGTGTTTGATTGGTTCTGATGCTTCGTCTATCACCACCCCCTTTTGTACCGCTTTGTTCGCCATAAATTGGCAGGGTATGCTCAGACGTGAGTCACTTGCTCACTTTGCCACTGGATTCAAGCAAGCCTGGCTGAAGAGGGCTGAAATGCCAGAAACCGGTCCTAGGAAGCTTTGTTTCTGGTCCAGGGAAGGTATTGCTTGGCAGTTCGGGCTGGACTGTTCCCATGAAGCACAGGGTCAGACTGATTTGCATATGGCCATGTCTGAACTGGGGTGGCAGAGTGGGCTAAAGAACGGTGATAAATCAAACCCAGATCTGTTGACTGGGTGTGAGTGTTTGATTGGTTCTGATGCTCCGTCCATCACCACCCCCTTTTGTACCGCTTTGTTCGCCATAAGTTGGCAGGGTATGCTCAGACGTAAGTCCCTTGCTCACTTTGACACTGGATTCAAGCAAGCCTGGCTGAAGACTGCTGAAATGCCAGAAACCGGTCCTAGGAAGCTTGTTTCCGGTCCAGGGAAGGCATTGCTTGGCAGTTCGGGCTGGACTGTTCCCATGAGACACAGGGTCAGACTGATTTGCATATGGCCATGTCTGAACTGGGGTGGCAGAGTGGGCTAAAGAACGGTGATGGATCAAACCCAGTTTTGTGGACTGGGTGTGAGTGTTTGATTGGTTCTGATGCTCCGTCCATCACCACCCCCTTTTTTACTGCTTTGTTCGACATAAGTTGGCAGGGTATGCTCAGACGTGAGTCCCTTGCTCACTTTGACACTGGATTGAAGCAAGCCTGGCTGAAGACGGCTGAAATGCTAGAAACCGGTCCTAGGAAGCTTGTTTCCGGTCCAGGGAAGGCATTGCTTGGCAGTTCGGGCTGAACTGCTCCCATGAGGCACAGGGTCAGACTGATTTGCATATGGCCATGTCTGAACTGGGGTGACAGAGTGGGCGAAAGAACGGTGATGGATCAAACCCAGATCTGTTGACTGGGTGTGAGTGTTTGATTGGTTCTGATGCTCCGTCCATCACCACCCCCTTTTGTACCGCTTTGTTTGCCCTAAGTTGGCAGGGTATGCTCAGACGTGAGTCCCTTGCTCACTTTGCCACTGGATTCAAGCAAGCCTGGCTGAAGACTGCTGAAATGCCAGAAACCGGTCCTAGGAAGCTTGTTTCCGGTCCAGGGAAAGCATTGCTTGGCAGTTCGGGCTGGACTGTTCCCATGAGGCACAGGGTCAGACTGATTTGCATATGGCCATGTCTGAACTGGGGTGGCAGAGTGGGCTAAAGAACGGTGATGGATCAAACCCAGTTTTGTGGACTGGGTGTGAGTGTTTGATTGGTTCTGATGCTCCGTCCATCACCACCCCCTTTTTTACTGCTTTGTTCGACATAAGTTGGCAGGGTATGCTCAGACGTGAGTCCCTTGCTCACTTTGCCACTGGATTCAAGAAAGCCTGGCTGAAGACGGCTGAAATGCCAGAAACCGGTCCTAGGAAGCTTGTTTCCGGTCCAGGGAAGGCATTGCTTGGCAGTTTGGGCTGGACTGTTCCCATGAGGCACAGGGTCAGACTGATTTGCATATGGTCGTGTCTGAACTGGGGTGGCAGAGTGGGCTAAAGAACGGTGATGGATCAAACCCAGATTTGTTGACTGGGTGTGAGTGTTTGATTGGTTCTGATGCTCCGTCCATCACCACCCCCTTTTGTACCGGTTTGTTCGACATAAGTTGGCAGGGTATGCTCAGACGTGAGTCCCTTGCTCACTTTGCCTCTGGATTGAAGCAAGCCTGGCTGAAGACGGCTGAAATGCCAGAAACCGGTCCTAGGAAGCTTGTTTCCGGTCCAGGGAAGGCATTGCTTGGCAGTTTGGGCTGGACTGTTCCCATGAGGCACAGGGTCAGACTGATTTGCATATGGCCATGTCTGAACTGGGGTGGCAGAGTGGGCTAAAGAACGGTGATGGATCAAACCCAGATCTGTTGACTGGGTGTGAGTGTTTGATTGGTTCTGATGCTTCGTCTATCACCACCCCCTTTTGTACCGCTTTGTTCGCCATAAGTTGGCAGGGTATGCTCAGACGTGAGTCCCTTGCTCACTTTGCCACTGGATTCAAGCAAGCCTGGCTGAAGAGGGCTGAAATGCCAGAAACCGGTCCTAGGAAGCTTTGTTTCTGGTCCAGGGAAGGTATTGCTTGGCAGTTCGGGCTGGACTGTTCCCATGAAGCACAGGGTCAGACTGATTTGCATATGGCCATGTCTGAACTGGGGTGGCAGAGTGGGCTAAAGAACGGTGATGGATCAAACCCAGATCTGTTGACTGGGTGTGAGTGTTTGATTGGTTCTGATGCTCCGTCCATCACCACCCCCTTTTGTACCGCTTTGTTCGCCATAAGTTGGCAGGGTATGCTCAGACGTAAGTCCCTTGCTCACTTTGACACTGGATTCAAGCAAGCCTGGCTGAAGACGGCTGAAATGCTAGAAACCGCTCCTAGGAAGCTTGTTTCTGGTCCAGGGAAGGTATTGCTTGGCAGTTCGGGCTGGACTGTTCCCATGAAGCACAGGGTCAGACTGATTTGCATATGGCCATGTCTGAACAGGGGTGGCAGAGTGGGCTAAAGAACGGTGATGGATCAAACCCAGATCTGTTGACTGGGTGTGAGTGTTTGATTGGTTCTGATGCTCCGTCCATCACCACCCCCTTTCGTACCGCTTTGTTCGCCATAAGTTGGCAGGGTATGCTCAGACGTGAGTCCCTTGCTCACTTTGCCACTGGATTCAAGCAAGCCTGGCTGAAGACAGCTGAAATGCCAGAAACCGGTCCTAGGAAGCTTGTTTCCGGTCCAGGGAAGGCATTGCTTGGCAGTTCGGGCTGGACTGTTCCCATGAGGCACAGGGTCAGACTGATTTGCATATGGCCATGTCTGAAATGGGGTGTCAGAGTGGGCTAAAGAACGGTAATGGATCAAACCCAGATTTGTTGACTGGGTGTGAGTGTTTGATTGGTTCTGATGCTCCGTCCATCACCACCCCCTTTTGTACTGCTTTGTTCGACATAAGTTGGCAGGGTATGCTCAAACGTGAGTCCCTTGCTCACTTTGCCACTGGATTCAAGCAAGCCTGGCTGAAGATGGCTGAAATGCCAGAAACCGGTCCTAGGAAGCTTGTTTCCGGTCCAGGGAAGGCATTGCTTGGCAGTTCGGGCTGGACTGTTCCCATGAGGCACAGGGTCAGACTGATTTGCATATGGCCATGTCTGAACTGGGGTGGCAGAGTGGGCTAAAGAACGGTGATGGATCAAACCCAGTTTTGTTGACTGGGTGTGAGTGTTTGATTGGTTCTGATGCTCCGTCCATCACCACCCCCTTTTTTACTGCTTTGTTCGACATAAGTTGGCAGGGTATGCTCAGACGTGAGTCCCTTGCTCACTTTGCCACTGGATTGAAGCAAGCCTGGCTGAAGACGGCTGAAATGCCAGAAACCGGTCCTAGGAAGCTTGTTTCCGGTCCAGGGAAGGCATTGCTTGGCAGTTCGGGCTGGACTGTTCCCATGAGGCACAGGGTCAGACTGATTTGCATATGGCCATGTCTGAACTGGGGTGGCAGAGTGGGCTAAAGAACGGTGATGGATCAAACCCAGATCTGTTGACTGGGTGTGAGTGTTTGATTGGTTCTGATGCTTCGTCTATCACCACCCCCTTTTGTACCACTTTGTTTGCCATAAATTGGCAGGGTATGCTCAGACGTGAGTCCCTTGCTCACTTTGCCACTGGATTCAAGCAAGCCTGGCTGAAGAGGGCTGAAATGCCAGAAACCGGTCCTAGGAAGCTTTGTTTCTGGTCCAGGGAAGGTATTGCTTGGCAGTTCGGGCTGGACTGTTCCCATGAAGCACAGGGTCAGACTGATTTGCATATGGCCATGTCTGAACTGGGGTGGCAGAGTGGGCTAAAGAACGGTGATGGATCAAACCCAGATCTGTTGACTGGGTGTGAGTGTTTGATTGGTTCTGATGCTCCGTCCATCACCACCCCCTTTTGTACCGCTTTGTTCGACATAAGTTGGCAGGGTATGCTCAAACGTGAGTCCCTTGCTCACTTTGCCACTGGATTCAAGCAAGCCTGGCTGAAGATGGCTGAAATGCCAGAAACCGGTCTTAGGAAGCTTGTTTCCGGTCCAGGGAAGGCATTGCTTGGCAGTTCGGGCTGGACTGTTCCCATGAAGCACAGGGTCAGACTGATTTGCATATGGCCATGTCTGAACTGGGGTGGCAGAGTGGGCTAAAGAACGGTGATGGATCAAACCCAGATCTGTTGACTGGGTGTGAGTGTTTGATTGGTTCTGATGCTCCGTCCATCACCACCCCCTTTTGTACCGCTTTGTTCGCCATAAGTTGGCAGGGTATGCTCAGACGTAAGTCCCTTGCTCACTTTGACTCTGGATTCAAGCAAGCCTGGCTGAAGACGGCTGAAATGCTAGAAACCGCTCCTAGGAAGCTTGTTTCCGGTCCAGGGAAGGCATTGCTTGGCAGTTCGGGCTGAACTGCTCCCATGAGGCACAGGGTCAGACTGATTTGCATATGGACATGTCTGAACTGGGGTGGCAGAGTGGGCTAAAGAACGGTGATGGATCAAACCCAGTTTTGTGGACTGGGTGTGAGTGTTTGATTGGTTCTGATGCTCCGTCCATCACCACCCCCTTTTTTACTGCTTTGTTCGACATAAGTTGGCAGGGTATGCTCAGACGTGAGTCCCTTGCTCACTTTGCCACTGGATTGAAGCAAGCCTGGCTGAAGACGGCTGAAATGCCAGAAACCGGTCCTAGGAAGCTTGTTTCCGGTCCAGGGAAGGCATTGCTTGGCAGTTCGGACTGGACTGTTCCCATGAGGCACAGGGTCAGACTGATTTGCATATGGCCATGTCTGAACTGGGGTGGCAGAGTGGGCTAAAGAACGGTGATGGATCAAACCCAGATCTGTTGACTGGGTGTGAGTGTTTGATTGGTTCTGATGCTTCGTCTATCACCACCCCCTTTTGTACCGCTTTGTTCACCATAAGTTGGCAGGGTATGCTCAGACGTGAGTCCCTTGCTCACTTTGCCACTGGATTCAAGCAAGCCTGGCTGAAGAGGGCTGAAATGCCAGAAACCGGTCCTAGGAAGCTTTGTTTCTGGTCCAGGGAAGGCATTGCTTGGCAGTTCGGGCTGGACTGTTCCCATGAGGCACAGGGTCAGACTGATTTGCATATGGCCATGTCTGAAATGGGGTGTCAGAGTGGGCTAAAGAACGGTAATGGATCAAACCCAGATTTGTTGACTGGGTGTGAGTGTTTGATTGGTTCTGATGCTCCGTCCATCACCACCCCCTTTTGTACTGCTTTGTTCGACATAAGTTGGCAGGGTATGCTCAAACGTGAGTCCCTTGCTCACTTTGCCACTGGATTCAAGCAAGCCTGGCTGAAGATGGCTGAAATGCCAGAAACCGGTCCTAGGAAGCTTGTTTCCGGTCCAGGGAAGGCATTGCTTGGCAGTTCGGGCTGGACTGTTCCCATGAGGCACAGGGTCAGACTGATTTGCATATGGCCATGTCTGAACTGGGGTGGCAGAGTGGGCTAAAGAACGGTGATGAATCAAACCCAGTTTTGTTGACTGGGTGTGAGTGTTTGATTGGTTCTGATGCTCCGTCCATCACCACCCCCTTTTTTACTGCTTTGTTCGACATAAGTTGGCAGGGTATGCTCAGACGTGAGTCCCTTGCTCACTTTGCCACTGGATTGAAGCAAGCCTGGCTGAAGACGGCTGAAATGCCAGAAACCGGTCCTAGGAAGCTTGTTTCCGGTCCAGGGAAGGCATTGCTTGGCAGTTCGGGCTGGACTGTTCCCATGAGGCACAGGGTCAGACTGATTTGCAAATGGCCATGTCTGAACTGGGGTGGCAGAGTGGGCTAAAGAACGGTGATGGATCAAACCCAGATCTGTTGACTGGGTGTGAGTGTTTGATTGGTTCTGATGCTTCGTCTATCACCACCCCCTTTTGTACCGCTTTGTTCGCCATAAATTGGCAGGGTATGCTCAGACGTGAGTCACTTGCTCACTTTGCCACTGGATTCAAGCAAGCCTGGCTGAAGAGGGCTGAAATGCCAGAAACCGGTCCTAGGAAGCTTTGTTTCTGGTCCAGGGAAGGTATTGCTTGGCAGTTCGGGCTGGACTGTTCCCATGAAGCACAGGGTCAGACTGATTTGCATATGGCCATGTCTGAACTGGGGTGGCAGAGTGGGCTAAAGAACGGTGATGGATCAAACCCAGATCTGTTGACTGGGTGTGAGTGTTTGATTGGTTCTGATGCTCCGTCCATCACCACCCCCTTTTGTACCGCTTTGTTCGCCATAAGTTGGCAGGGTATGCTCAGACGTAAGTCCCTTGCTCACTTTGACACTGGATTCAAGCAAGCCTGGCTGAAGACTGCTGAAATGCCAGAAACCGGTCCTAGGAAGCTTGTTTCCGGTCCAGGGAAGGCATTGCTTGGCAGTTCGGGCTGGACTGTTCCCATGAGACACAGGGTCAGACTGATTTGCATATGGCCATGTCTGAACTGGGGTGGCAGAGTGGGCTAAAGAACGGTGATGGATCAAACCCAGTTTTGTGGACTGGGTGTGAGTGTTTGATTGGTTCTGATGCTCCGTCCATCACCACCCCCTTTTTTACTGCTTTGTTCGACATAAGTTGGCAGGGTATGCTCAGACGTGAGTCCCTTGCTCACTTTGACACTGGATTGAAGCAAGCCTGGCTGAAGACGGCTGAAATGCTAGAAACCGGTCCTAGGAAGCTTGTTTCCGGTCCAGGGAAGGCATTGCTTGGCAGTTCGGGCTGAACTGCTCCCATGAGGCACAGGGTCAGACTGATTTGCATATGGCCATGTCTGAACTGGGGTGACAGAGTGGGCGAAAGAACGGTGATGGATCAAACCCAGATCTGTTGACTGGGTGTGAGTGTTTGATTGGTTCTGATGCTCCGTCCATCACCACCCCCTTTTGTACCGCTTTGTTTGCCCTAAGTTGGCAGGGTATGCTCAGACGTGAGTCCCTTGCTCACTTTGCCACTGGATTCAAGCAAGCCTGGCTGAAGACTGCTGAAATGCCAGAAACCGGTCCTAGGAAGCTTGTTTCCGGTCCAGGGAAGGCATTGCTTGGCAGTTCGGGCTGGACTGTTCCCATGAGGCACAGGGTCAGACTGATTTGCATATGGCCATGTCTGAACTGGGGTGGCAGAGTGGGCTAAAGAACGGTGATGGATCAAACCCAGTTTTGTGGACTGGGTGTGAGTGTTTGATTGGTTCTGATGCTCCGTCCATCACCACCCCCTTTTTTACTGCTTTGTTCGACATAAGTTGGCAGGGTATGCTCAGACGTGAGTCCCTTGCTCACTTTGCCACTGGATTCAAGAAAGCCTGGCTGAAGACGGCTGAAATGCCAGAAACCGGTCCTAGGAAGCTTGTTTCCGGTCCAGGGAAGGCATTGCTTGGCAGTTTGGGCTGGACTGTTCCCATGAGGCACAGGGTCAGACTGATTTGCATATGGTCGTGTCTGAACTGGGGTGGCAGAGTGGGCTAAAGAACGGTGATGGATCAAACCCAGATTTGTTGACTGGGTGTGAGTGTTTGATTGGTTCTGATGCTCCGTCCATCACCACCCCCTTTTGTACCGGTTTGTTCGACATAAGTTGGCAGGGTATGCTCAGACGTGAGTCCCTTGCTCACTTTGCCTCTGGATTGAAGCAAGCCTGGCTGAAGACGGCTGAAATGCCAGAAACCGGTCCTAGGAAGCTTGTTTCCGGTCCAGGGAAGGCATTGCTTGGCAGTTTGGGCTGGACTGTTCCCATGAGGCACAGGGTCAGACTGATTTGCATATGGCCATGTCTGAACTGGGGTGGCAGAGTGGGCTAAAGAACGGTGATGGATCAAACCCAGATCTGTTGACTGGGTGTGAGTGTTTGATTGGTTCTGATGCTTCGTCTATCACCACCCCCTTTTGTACCGCTTTGTTCGCCATAAGTTGGCAGGGTATGCTCAGACGTGAGTCCCTTGCTCACTTTGCCACTGGATTCAAGCAAGCCTGGCTGAAGAGGGCTGAAATGCCAGAAACCGGTCCTAGGAAGCTTTGTTTCTGGTCCAGGGAAGGTATTGCTTGGCAGTTCGGGCTGGACTGTTCCCATGAAGCACAGGGTCAGACTGATTTGCATATGGCCATGTCTGAACTGGGGTGGCAGAGTGGGCTAAAGAACGGTGATGGATCAAACCCAGATCTGTTGACTGGGTGTGAGTGTTTGATTGGTTCTGATGCTCCGTCCATCACCACCCCCTTTTGTACCGCTTTGTTCGCCATAAGTTGGCAGGGTATGCTCAGACGTAAGTCCCTTGCTCACTTTGACACTGGATTCAAGCAAGCCTGGCTGAAGACGGCTGAAATGCTAGAAACCGCTCCTAGGAAGCTTGTTTCTGGTCCAGGGAAGGTATTGCTTGGCAGTTCGGGCTGGACTGTTCCCATGAAGCACAGGGTCAGACTGATTTGCATATGGCCATGTCTGAACAGGGGTGGCAGAGTGGGCTAAAGAACGGTGATGGATCAAACCCAGATCTGTTGACTGGGTGTGAGTGTTTGATTGGTTCTGATGCTCCGTCCATCACCACCCCCTTTCGTACCGCTTTGTTCGCCATAAGTTGGCAGGGTATGCTCAGACGTGAGTCCCTTGCTCACTTTGCCACTGGATTCAAGCAAGCCTGGCTGAAGACAGCTGAAATGCCAGAAACCGGTCCTAGGAAGCTTGTTTCCGGTCCAGGGAAGGCATTGCTTGGCAGTTCGGGCTGGACTGTTCCCATGAGGCACAGGGTCAGACTGATTTGCATATGGCCATGTCTGAAATGGGGTGTCAGAGTGGGCTAAAGAACGGTAATGGATCAAACCCAGATCTGTTGACTGGGTGTGAGTGTTTGATTGGTTCTGATGCTTCGTCTATCACCACCCCCTTTTGTACCACTTTGTTTGCCATAAATTGGCAGGGTATGCTCAGACGTGAGTCCCTTGCTCACTTTGCCACTGGATTCAAGCAAGCCTGGCTGAAGAGGGCTGAAATGCCAGAAACCGGTCCTAGGAAGCTTTGTTTCTGGTCCAGGGAAGGTATTGCTTGGCAGTTCGGGCTGGACTGTTCCCATGAAGCACAGGGTCAGACTGATTTGCATATGGCCATGTCTGAACTGGGGTGGCAGAGTGGGCTAAAGAACGGTGATGGATCAAACCCAGATCTGTTGACTGGGTGTGAGTGTTTGATTGGTTCTGATGCTCCGTCCATCACCACCCCCTTTTGTACCGCTTTGTTCGACATAAGTTGGCAGGGTATGCTCAAACGTGAGTCCCTTGCTCACTTTGCCACTGGATTCAAGCAAGCCTGGCTGAAGATGGCTGAAATGCCAGAAACCGGTCTTAGGAAGCTTGTTTCCGGTCCAGGGAAGGCATTGCTTGGCAGTTCGGGCTGGACTGTTCCCATGAAGCACAGGGTCAGACTGATTTGCATATGGCCATGTCTGAACTGGGGTGGCAGAGTGGGCTAAAGAACGGTGATGGATCAAACCCAGATCTGTTGACTGGGTGTGAGTGTTTGATTGGTTCTGATGCTCCGTCCATCACCACCCCCTTTTGTACCGCTTTGTTCGCCATAAGTTGGCAGGGTATGCTCAGACGTAAGTCCCTTGCTCACTTTGACTCTGGATTCAAGCAAGCCTGGCTGAAGACGGCTGAAATGCTAGAAACCGCTCCTAGGAAGCTTGTTTCCGGTCCAGGGAAGGCATTGCTTGGCAGTTCGGGCTGAACTGCTCCCATGAGGCACAGGGTCAGACTGATTTGCATATGGACATGTCTGAACTGGGGTGGCAGAGTGGGCTAAAGAACGGTGATGGATCAAACCCAGTTTTGTGGACTGGGTGTGAGTGTTTGATTGGTTCTGATGCTCCGTCCATCACCACCCCCTTTTTTACTGCTTTGTTCGACATAAGTTGGCAGGGTATGCTCAGACGTGAGTCCCTTGCTCACTTTGCCACTGGATTGAAGCAAGCCTGGCTGAAGACGGCTGAAATGCCAGAAACCGGTCCTAGGAAGCTTGTTTCCGGTCCAGGGAAGGCATTGCTTGGCAGTTCGGACTGGACTGTTCCCATGAGGCACAGGGTCAGACTGATTTGCATATGGCCATGTCTGAACTGGGGTGGCAGAGTGGGCTAAAGAACGGTGATGGATCAAACCCAGATCTGTTGACTGGGTGTGAGTGTTTGATTGGTTCTGATGCTTCGTCTATCACCACCCCCTTTTGAACCGCTTTGTTCACCATAAGTTGGCAGGGTATGCTCAGACGTGAGTCCCTTGCTCACTTTGCCACTGGATTCAAGCAAGCCTGGCTGAAGAGGGCTGAAATGCCAGAAACCGGTCCTAGGAAGCTTTGTTTCTGGTCCAGGGAAGGCATTGCTTGGCAGTTCGGGCTGGACTGTTCCCATGAGGCACAGGGTCAGACTGATTTGCATATGGCCATGTCTGAAATGGGGTGTCAGAGTGGGCTAAAGAACGGTAATGGATCAAACCCAGATTTGTTGACTGGGTGTGAGTGTTTGATTGGTTCTGATGCTCCGTCCATCACCACCCCCTTTTGTACTGCTTTGTTCGACATAAGTTGGCAGGGTATGCTCAAACGTGAGTCCCTTGCTCACTTTGCCACTGGATTCAAGCAAGCCTGGCTGAAGATGGCTGAAATGCCAGAAACCGGTCCTAGGAAGCTTGTTTCCGGTCCAGGGAAGGCATTGCTTGGCAGTTCGGGCTGGACTGTTCCCATGAGGCACAGGGTCAGACTGATTTGCATATGGCCATGTCTGAACTGGGGTGGCAGAGTGGGCTAAAGAACGGTGATGAATCAAACCCAGTTTTGTTGACTGGGTGTGAGTGTTTGATTGGTTCTGATGCTCCGTCCATCACCACCCCCTTTTTTACTGCTTTGTTCGACATAAGTTGGCAGGGTATGCTCAGACGTGAGTCCCTTGCTCACTTTGCCACTGGATTGAAGCAAGCCTGGCTGAAGACGGCTGAAATGCCAGAAACCGGTCCTAGGAAGCTTGTTTCCGGTCCAGGGAAGGCATTGCTTGGCAGTTCGGGCTGGACTGTTCCCATGAGGCACAGGGTCAGACTGATTTGCAAATGGCCATGTCTGAACTGGGGTGGCAGAGTGGGCTAAAGAACGGTGATGGATCAAACCCAGATCTGTTGACTGGGTGTGAGTGTTTGATTGGTTCTGATGCTTCGTCTATCACCACCCCCTTTTGTACCGCTTTGTTCGCCATAAATTGGCAGGGTATGCTCAGACGTGAGTCACTTGCTCACTTTGCCACTGGATTCAAGCAAGCCTGGCTGAAGAGGGCTGAAATGCCAGAAACCGGTCCTAGGAAGCTTTGTTTCTGGTCCAGGGAAGGTATTGCTTGGCAGTTCGGGCTGGACTGTTCCCATGAAGCACAGGGTCAGACTGATTTGCATATGGCCATGTCTGAACTGGGGTGGCAGAGTGGGCTAAAGAACGGTGATGGATCAAACCCAGATCTGTTGACTGGGTGTGAGTGTTTGATTGGTTCTGATGCTCCGTCCATCACCACCCCCTTTTGTACCGCTTTGTTCGCCATAAGTTGGCAGGGTATGCTCAGACGTAAGTCCCTTGCTCACTTTGACACTGGATTCAAGCAAGCCTGGCTGAAGACTGCTGAAATGCCAGAAACCGGTCCTAGGAAGCTTGTTTCCGGTCCAGGGAAGGCATTGCTTGGCAGTTCGGGCTGGACTGTTCCCATGAGACACAGGGTCAGACTGATTTGCATATGGCCATGTCTGAACTGGGGTGGCAGAGTGGGCTAAAGAACGGTGATGGATCAAACCCAGTTTTGTGGACTGGGTGTGAGTGTTTGATTGGTTCTGATGCTCCGTCCATCACCACCCCCTTTTTTACTGCTTTGTTCGACATAAGTTGGCAGGGTATGCTCAGACGTGAGTCCCTTGCTCACTTTGACACTGGATTGAAGCAAGCCTGGCTGAAGACGGCTGAAATGCTAGAAACCGGTCCTAGGAAGCTTGTTTCTGGTCCAGGGAAGGCATTGCTTGGCAGTTCGGGCTGAACTGCTCCCATGAGGCACAGGGTCAGACTGATTTGCATATGGCCATGTCTGAACTGGGGTGACAGAGTGGGCGAAAGAACGGTGATGGATCAAACCCAGATCTGTTGACTGGGTGTGAGTGTTTGATTGGTTCTGATGCTCCGTCCATCACCACCCCCTTTTGTACCGCTTTGTTTGCCCTAAGTTGGCAGGGTATGCTCAGACGTGAGTCCCTTGCTCACTTTGCCACTGGATTCAAGCAAGCCTGGCTGAAGACTGCTGAAATGCCAGAAACCGGTCCTAGGAAGCTTGTTTCCGGTCCAGGGAAGGCATTGCTTGGCAGTTCGGGCTGGACTGTTCCCATGAGGCACAGGGTCAGACTGATTTGCATATGGCCATGTCTGAACTGGGGTGGCAGAGTGGGCTAAAGAACGGTGATGGATCAAACCCAGTTTTGTGGACTGGGTGTGAGTGTTTGATTGGTTCTGATGCTCCGTCCATCACCACCCCCTTTTTTACTGCTTTGTTCGACATAAGTTGGCAGGGTATGCTCAGACGTGAGTCCCTTGCTCACTTTGCCACTGGATTCAAGAAAGCCTGGCTGAAGACGGCTGAAATGCCAGAAACCGGTCCTAGGAAGCTTGTTTCCGGTCCAGGGAAGGCATTGCTTGGCAGTTTGGGCTGGACTGTTCCCATGAGGCACAGGGTCAGACTGATTTGCATATGGTCGTGTCTGAACTGGGGTGGCAGAGTGGGCTAAAGAACGGTGATGGATCAAACCCAGATTTGTTGACTGGGTGTGAGTGTTTGATTGGTTCTGATGCTCCGTCCATCACCACCCCCTTTTGTACCGGTTTGTTCGACATAAGTTGGCAGGGTATGCTCAGACGTGAGTCCCTTGCTCACTTTGCCTCTGGATTGAAGCAAGCCTGGCTGAAGACGGCTGAAATGCCAGAAACCGGTCCTAGGAAGCTTGTTTCCGGTCCAGGGAAGGCATTGCTTGGCAGTTTGGGCTGGACTGTTCCCATGAGGCACAGGGTCAGACTGATTTGCATATGGCCATGTCTGAACTGGGGTGGCAGAGTGGGCTAAAGAACGGTGATGGATCAAACCCAGATCTGTTGACTGGGTGTGAGTGTTTGATTGGTTCTGATGCTTCGTCTATCACCACCCCCTTTTGTACCGCTTTGTTCGCCATAAGTTGGCAGGGTATGCTCAGACGTGAGTCCCTTGCTCACTTTGCCACTGGATTCAAGCAAGCCTGGCTGAAGAGGGCTGAAATGCCAGAAACCGGTCCTAGGAAGCTTTGTTTCTGGTCCAGGGAAGGTATTGCTTGGCAGTTCGGGCTGGACTGTTCCCATGAAGCACAGGGTCAGACTGATTTGCATATGGCCATGTCTGAACTGGGGTGGCAGAGTGGGCTAAAGAACGGTGATGGATCAAACCCAGATCTGTTGACTGGGTGTGAGTGTTTGATTGGTTCTGATGCTCCGTCCATCACCACCCCCTTTTGTACCGCTTTGTTCGCCATAAGTTGGCAGGGTATGCTCAGACGTAAGTCCCTTGCTCACTTTGACACTGGATTCAAGCAAGCCTGGCTGAAGACGGCTGAAATGCTAGAAACCGCTCCTAGGAAGCTTGTTTCTGGTCCAGGGAAGGTATTGCTTGGCAGTTCGGGCTGGACTGTTCCCATGAAGCACAGGGTCAGACTGATTTGCATATGGCCATGTCTGAACAGGGGTGGCAGAGTGGGCTAAAGAACGGTGATGGATCAAACCCAGATCTGTTGACTGGGTGTGAGTGTTTGATTGGTTCTGATGCTCCGTCCATCACCACCCCCTTTCGTACCGCTTTGTTCGCCATAAGTTGGCAGGGTATGCTCAGACGTGAGTCCCTTGCTCACTTTGCCACTGGATTCAAGCAAGCCTGGCTGAAGACAGCTGAAATGCCAGAAACCGGTCCTAGGAAGCTTGTTTCCGGTCCAGGGAAGGCATTGCTTGGCAGTTCGGGCTGGACTGTTCCCATGAGGCACAGGGTCAGACTGATTTGCATATGGCCATGTCTGAAATGGGGTGTCAGAGTGGGCTAAAGAACGGTAATGGATCAAACCCAGATTTGTTGACTGGGTGTGAGTGTTTGATTGGTTCTGATGCTCCGTCCATCACCACCCCCTTTTGTACTGCTTTGTTCGACATAAGTTGGCAGGGTATGCTCAAACGTGAGTCCCTTGCTCACTTTGCCACTGGATTCAAGCAAGCCTGGCTGAAGATGGCTGAAATGCCAGAAACCGGTCCTAGGAAGCTTGTTTCCGGTCCAGGGAAGGCATTGCTTGGCAGTTCGGGCTGGACTGTTCCCATGAGGCACAGGGTCAGACTGATTTGCATATGGCCAT
Source organism: Triturus cristatus (assembly GCF_964204655.1). NCBI lineage: Eukaryota > Metazoa > Chordata > Amphibia > Caudata > Salamandridae > Triturus > Triturus cristatus. The sequence continues at coordinate 402,257,578 of NC_140579.1, read as the reverse complement.
GTCTGAACTGGGGTGGCAGAGTGGGCTAAAGAACGGTGATGGATCAAACCCAGTTTTGTTGACTGGGTGTGAGTGTTTGATTGGTTCTGATGCTCCGTCCATCACCACCCCCTTTTTTACTGCTTTGTTCGACATAAGTTGGCAGGGTATGCTCAGACGTGAGTCCCTTGCTCACTTTGCCACTGGATTGAAGCAAGCCTGGCTGAAGACGGCTGAAATGCCAGAAACCGGTCCTAGGAAGCTTGTTTCCGGTCCAGGGAAGGCATTGCTTGGCAGTTCGGGCTGGACTGTTCCCATGAGGCACAGGGTCAGACTGATTTGCATATGGCCATGTCTGAACTGGGGTGGCAGAGTGGGCTAAAGAACGGTGATGGATCAAACCCAGATCTGTTGACTGGGTGTGAGTGTTTGATTGGTTCTGATGCTTCGTCTATCACCACCCCCTTTTGTACCACTTTGTTTGCCATAAATTGGCAGGGTATGCTCAGACGTGAGTCCCTTGCTCACTTTGCCACTGGATTCAAGCAAGCCTGGCTGAAGAGGGCTGAAATGCCAGAAACCGGTCCTAGGAAGCTTTGTTTCTGGTCCAGGGAAGGTATTGCTTGGCAGTTCGGGCTGGACTGTTCCCATGAAGCACAGGGTCAGACTGATTTGCATATGGCCATGTCTGAACTGGGGTGGCAGAGTGGGCTAAAGAACGGTGATGGATCAAACCCAGATCTGTTGACTGGGTGTGAGTGTTTGATTGGTTCTGATGCTCCGTCCATCACCACCCCCTTTTGTACCGCTTTGTTCGCCATAAGTTGGCAGGGTATGCTCAGACGTAAGTCCCTTGCTCACTTTGACACTGGATTCAAGCAAGCCTGGCTGAAGACGGCTGAAATGCTAGAAACCGCTCCTAGGAAGCTTGTTTCTGGTCCAGGGAAGGTATTGCTTGGCAGTTCGGGCTGGACTGTTCCCATGAAGCACAGGGTCAGACTGATTTGCATATGGCCATGTCTGAACAGGGGTGGCAGAGTGGGCTAAAGAACGGTGATGGATCAAACCCAGATCTGTTGACTGGGTGTGAGTGTTTGATTGGTTCTGATGCTCCGTCCATCACCACCCCCTTTCGTACCGCTTTGTTCGCCATAAGTTGGCAGGGTATGCTCAGACGTGAGTCCCTTGCTCACTTTGCCTCTGGATTCAAGCAAGCCTGGCTGAAGACAGCTGAAATGCCAGAAACCGGTCCTAGGAAGCTTGTTTCAGGTCCAGGGAAGGCATTGCTTGGCAGTTCGGGCTGGACTGTTCCCATGAGGCACAGGGTCAGACTGATTTGCATATGGCCATGTCTGAAATGGGGTGTCAGAGTGGGCTAAAGAACGGTAATGGATCAAACCCAGATTTGTTGACTGGGTGTGAGTGTTTGATTGGTTCTGATGCTCCGTCCATCACCACCCCCTTTTGTACTGCTTTGTTCGACATAAGTTGGCAGGGTATGCTCAAACGTGAGTCCCTTGCTCACTTTGCCACTGGATTCAAGCAAGCCTGGCTGAAGATGGCTGAAATGCCAGAAACCGGTCCTAGGAAGCTTGTTTCCGGTCCAGGGAAGGCATTGCTTGGCAGTTCGGGCTGGACTGTTCCCATGAGGCACAGGGTCAGACTGATTTGCATATGGCCATGTCTGAACTGGGGTGGCAGAGTGGGCTAAAGAACGGTGATGGATCAAACCCAGTTTTGTTGACTGGGTGTGAGTGTTTGATTGGTTCTGATGCTCCGTCCATCACCACCCCCTTTTTTACTGCTTTGTTCGACATAAGTTGGCAGGGTATGCTCAGACGTGAGTCCCTTGCTCACTTTGCCACTGGATTGAAGCAAGCCTGGCTGAAGACGGCTGAAATGCCAGAAACCGGTCCTAGGAAGCTTGTTTCTGGTCCAGGGAAGGCATTGCTTGGCAGTTCGGGCTGGACTGTTCCCATGAGGCACAGGGTCAGACTGATTTGCATATGGCCATGTCTGAACTGGGGTGGCAGAGTGGGCTAAAGAACGGTGATGGATCAAACCCAGATCTGTTGACTGGGTGTGAGTGTTTGATTGGTTCTGATGCTTCGTCTATCACCACCCCCTTTTGTACCACTTTGTTTGCCATAAATTGGCAGGGTATGCTCAGACGTGAGTCCCTTGCTCACTTTGCCACTGGATTCAAGCAAGCCTGGCTGAAGAGGGCTGAAATGCCAGAAACCGGTCCTAGGAAGCTTTGTTTCTGGTCCAGGGAAGGTATTGCTTGGCAGTTCGGGCTGGACTGTTCCCATGAAGCACAGGGTCAGACTGATTTGCATATGGCCATGTCTGAACTGGGGTGGCAGAGTGGGCTAAAGAACGGTGATGGATCAAACCCAGATCTGTTGACTGGGTGTGAGTGTTTGATTGGTTCTGATGCTCCGTCCATCACCACCCCCTTTTGTACCGCTTTGTTCGCCATAAGTTGGCAGGGTATGCTCAGATGTTAGTCCCTTGCTCACTTTGACACTGGATTCAAGCAAGCCTGGCTGAAGACTGCTGAAATGCCAGAAACCGGTCCTAGGAAGCTTGTTTCCGGTCCAGGGAAGGCATTGCTTGGCAGTTCGGGCTGGACTGTTCCCATGAGGCACAGGGTCAGACTGATTTGCATATGGCCATGTCTGAACTGGGGTGGCAGAGTGGGCTAAAGAACGGTGATGGATCAAACCCAGTTTTGTGGACTGGGTGTGAGTGTTTGATTGGTTCTGATGCTCCGTCCATCACCACCCCCTTTTTTACTGCTTTGTTCGACATAAGTTGGCAGGGTATGCTCAAACGTGAGTCCCTTGCTCACCTTGCCACTGGATTGAAGCAAGCCTGGCTGAAGACGGCTGAAATGCCAGAAACCGGTCCTAGGAAGCTTGTTTCCGGTCCAGGGAAGGCATTGCTTGGCAGTTCGGGCTGGACTGTTCCCATGAGGCACAGGGTCAGACTGATTTGCATATGGCCATGTCTGAACTGGGGTGGCAGAGTGGGCTAAAGAACGGTGATGGATCAAACCCAGATCTGTTGACTGGGTGTGAGTGTTTGATTGGTTCTGATGCTTCGTCTATCACCACCCCCTTTTGTACCGCTTTGTTCGCCATAAGTTGGCAGGGTATGCTCAGACGTGAGTCCCTTGCTCACTTTGCCACTGGATTCAAGCAAGCCTGGCTGAAGAGGGCTGAAATGCCAGAAACCGGTCCTAGGAAGCTTTGTTTCTCGTCCAGGGAAGGTATTGCTCGGCAGTTCGGGCTGGACTGTTCCCATGAAGCACAGGGTCAGACTGATTTGCATATGGCCATGTCTGAACTGGGGTGGCAGAGTGGGCTAAAGAACGGTGATGGATCAAACCCAGATCTGTTGACTGGGTGTGAGTGTTTGATTGGTTCTGATGCTCCGTCCATCACCACCCCCTTTTTTACTGCTTTGTTCGACATAAGATGGCAGGGTATGCTCAGACGTGAGTCCCTTGCTCACTTTGCCACTGGATTCAAGCAAGCCTGGCTGAAGACGGCTGAAATGCTAGAAACCGCTCCTAGGAAGCTTGTTTCCGGTCCAGGGAAGGCATTGCTTGGCAGTTCGGGCTGAACTGCTCCCATGAGGCACAGGGTCAGACTGATTTGCATATGGCCATGTCTGAACTGGGGTGGCAGAGTGGGCTAAAGAACGGTGATGGATCAAACCCAGTTTTGTGGACTGGGTGTGAGTGTTTGATTGGTTCTGATGCTCCGTCCATCACCACCCCCTTTTTTACTGCTTTGTTCGACATAAGTTGGCAGGGTATGCTCAGACGTGAGTCCCTTGCTCACTTTGCCACTGGATTCAAGCAAGCCTGGCTGAAGACGGCTGAAATGCCAGAAACCGGTCCTAGGAAGCTTTGTTTCTGGTCCAGGGAAGGTATTGCTTGGCAGTTCGGGCTGGACTGTTCCCATGAAGCACAGGGTCAGACTGATTTGCATATGGCCATGTCTGAACAGGGGTGGCAGAGTGGGCTAAAGAACGGTGATGGATCAAACCCAGATCTGTTGACTGGGTGTGAGTGTTTGATTGGTTCTGATGCTCCGTCCATCACCACCCCCTTTCGTACCGCTTTGTTCGCCATAAGTTGGCAGGGTATGCTCAGACGTGAGTCCCTTGCTCACTTTGCCACTGGATTCAAGCAAGCCTGGCTGAAGACAGCTGAAATGCCAGAAACCGGTCCTAGGAAGCTTGTTTCCGGTCCAGGGAAGGCATTGCTTGGCAGTTCGGGCTGGACTGTTCCCATGAGGCACAGGGTCAGACTGATTTGCATATGGCCATGTCTGAAATGGGGTGTCAGAGTGGGCTAAAGAACGGTAATGGATCAAACCCAGATTTGTTGACTGGGTGTGAGTGTTTGATTGGTTCTGATGCTCCGTCCATCACCACCCCCTTTTGTACTGCTTTGTTCGACATAAGTTGGCAGGGTATGCTCAAACGTGAGTGCCTTGCTCACTTTGCCACTGGATTCAAGCAAGCCTGGCTGAAGATGGCTGAAATGCCAGAAACCGGTCCTAGGAAGCTTGTTTCCGGTCCAGGGAAGGCATTGCTTGGCAGTTCGGGCTGGACTGTTCCCATGAGGCACAGGGTCAGACTGATTTGCATATGGCCATGTCTGAACTGGGGTGGCAGAGTGGGCTAAAGAACGGTGATGGATCAAACCCAGTTTTGTTGACTGGGTGTGAGTGTTTGATTGGTTCTGATGCTCCGTCCATCACCACCCCCTTTTTTACTGCTTTGTTCGACATAAGTTGGCAGGGTATGCTCAGACGTGAGTCCCTTGCTCACTTTGCCACTGGATTGAAGCAAGCCTGGCTGAAGACCGCTGAAATGCCAGAAACCGGTCCTAGGAAGCTTGTTTCCGGTCCAGGGAAGGCATTGCTTGGCAGTTCGGGCTGGACTGTTCCCATGAGGCACAGGGTCAGACTGATTTGCATATGGCCATGTCTGAACTGGGGTGGCAGAGTGGGCTAAAGAACGGTGATGGATCAAACCCAGATCTGTTGACTGGGTGTGAGTGTTTGATTGGTTCTGATGCTTCGTCTATCACCACCCCCTTTTGTATCACTTTGTTTGCCATAAATTGGCAGGGTATGCTCAGACGTGAGTCCCTTGCTCACTTTGCCACTGGATTCAAGCAAGCCTGGCTGAAGAGGGCTGAAATGCCAGAAACCGGTCCTAGGAAGCTTTGTTTCTGGTCCAGGGAAGGTATTGCTTGGCAGTTCGGGCTGGACTGTTCCCATGAAGCACAGGGTCAGACTGATTTGCATATGGCCATGTCTGAACTGGGGTGGCAGAGTGGGCTAAAGAACGGTGATGGATCAAACCCAGATCTGTTGACTGGGTGTGAGTGTTTGATTGGTTCTGATGCTCCGTCCATCACCACCCCCTTTTGTACCGCTTTGTTCGCCATAAGTTGGCAGGGTATGCTCAGATGTAAGTCCCTTGCTCACTTTGCCACTGGATTGAAGCAAGCCTGGCTGAAGACTGCTGAAATGCCAGAAACCGGTCCTAGGAAGCTTGTTTCCGGTCCAGGGAAGGCATTGCTTGGCAGTTCGGGCTGGACTGTTCCCATGAGGCACAGGGTCAGACTGATTTGCATATGGCCATGTCTGAACTGGGGTGGCAGAGTGGGCTAAAGAACGGTGATGGATCAAACCCAGATCTGTTGACTGGGTGTGAGTGTTTGATTGGTTCTGATGCTTCGTCTATCACCACCCCCTTTTGTACCGCTTTGTTCGCCATAAGTTGGCAGGGTATGCTCAGATGTGAGTCCCTTGCTCACTTTGCCACTGGATTCAAGCAAGCCTGGCTGAAGAGGGCTGAAATGCCAGAAACCGGTCCTAGGAAGCTTTGTTTCTCGTCCAGGGAAGGTATTGCTTGGCAGTTCGGGCTGGACTGTTCCCATGAAGCACAGGGTCAGACTGATTTGCATATGGCCATGTCTGAACTGGGGTGGCAGAGTGGGCTAAAGAACGGTGATGGATCAAACCCAGATCTGTTGACTGGGTGTGAGTGTTTGATTGGTTCTGATGCTCCGTCCATCACCACCCCCTTTTGTACCGCTTTGTTCGCCATAAGTTGGCAGGGTATGCTCAGACGTAAGTCCCTTGCTCACTTTGACACTTGATTGAAGCAAGCCTGGCTGAAGACGGCTGAAATGCTAGAAACCGGTCCTAGGAAGCTTGTTTCCGGTCCAGGGAAGGCATTGCTTGGCAGTTCGGGCTGAACTGCTCCCATGAGGCACAGGGTCAGACTGATTTGCATATGGCCATGTCTGAACTGGGGTGACAGAGTGGGCGAAAGAACGGTGATGGATCAAACCCAGATCTGTTGACTGGGTGTGAGTGTTTGATTGGTTCTGATGCTCCGTCCATCCCCACCCCCTTTTGTACCGCTTTGTTTGCCCTAAGTTAGCAGGGTATGCTCAGACGTGAGTCCCTTGCTCACTTTGCCACTGGATTCAAGCAAGCCTGGCTGAAGACTGCTGAAATGCCAGAAACCGGTCCTAGGAAGCTTGTTTCCGGTCCAGGGAAGGCATTGCTTGGCAGTTCGGGCTGGACTGTTCCCATGAGGCACAGGGTCAGACTGATTTGCATATGGCCATGTCTGAACTGGGGTGGCAGAGTGGGCTAAAGAACGGTGATGGATCAAACCCAGTTTTGTGGACTGGGTGTGAGTGTTTGATTGGTTCTGATGCTCCGTCCATCACCACCCCCTTTTTTACTGCTTTGTTCGACATAAGTTGGCAGGGTATGCTCAGACGTGAGTCCCTTGCTCACTTTGCCTCTGGATTGAAGCAAGCCTGGCTGAAGACGGCTGAAATGCCAGAAACCGGTCCTAGGAAGCTTGTTTCCGGTCCAGGGAAGGCATTGCTTGGCAGTTCGGACTGGACTGTTCCCATGAGGCACAGGGTCAGACTGATTTGCATATGGCCATGTCTGAACTGGGGTGGCAGAGTGGGCTAAAGAACGGTGATGGATCAAACCCAGATCTGTTGACTGGGTGTGAGTGTTTGATTGGTTCTGATGCTTCGTCTATCACCACCCCCTTTTGTACCGCTTTGTTCACCATAAGTTGGCAGGGTATGCTCAGACGTGAGTCCCTTGCTCACTTTGCCACTGGATTCAAGCAAGCCTGGCTGAAGAGGGCTGAAATGCCAGAAACCGGTCCTAGGAAGCTTTGTTTCTGGTCCAGGGAAGGTATTGCTTGGCAGTTCGGGCTGGACTGTTCCCATGAAGCACAGGGTCAGACTGATTTGCATATGGCCATGTCTGAACTGGGGTGGCAGAGTGGGCTAAAGAACGGTGCTGGATCAAACCCAGATCTGTTGACTGGGTTTGAGTGTTTGATTGGTTCTGATGCTCCGTCCATCACCACCCCCTTTCGTACCGCTTTGTTCGCCATAAGTTGGCAGGGTATGCTCAGACGTGAGTCCCTTGCTCACTTTGCCACTGGATTCAAGCAAGCCTGGCTGAAGACAGCTGAAATGCCAGAAACCGGTCCTAGGAAGCTTGTTTCCGGTCCAGGGAAGGCATTGCTTGGCAGTTCGGGCTGGACTGTTCCCATGAGGCACAGGGTCAGACTGATTTGCATATGGCCATGTCTGAAATGGGGTGTCAGAGTGGGCTAAAGAACGGTAATGGATCAAACCCAGATTTGTTGACTGGGTGTGAGTGTTTGATTGGTTCTGATGCTCCGTCCATCACCACCCCCTTTTGTACCGCTTTGTTCGACATAAGTTGGCAGGGTATGCTCAAACGTGAGTCCCTTGCTCACTTTGCCACTGGATTCAAGCAAGCCTGGCTGAAGATGGCTGAAATGCCAGAAACCGGTCTTAGGAAGCTTGTTTCCGGTCCAGGGAAGGCATTGCTTGGCAGTTCGGGCTGGACTGTTCCCATGAAGCACAGGGTCAGACTGATTTGCATATGGCCATGTCTGAACTGGGGTGGCAGAGTGGGCTAAAGAACGGTGATGGATCAAACCCAGATCTGTTGACTGGGTGTGAGTGTTTGATTGGTTCTGATGCTCCGTCCATCACCACCCCCTTTTGTACCGCTTTATTCGCCATAAGTTGGCAGGGTATGCTCAGACGTAAGTCCCTTGCTCACTTTGACACTGGATTCAAGCAAGCCTGGCTGAAGACGGCTGAAATGCTAGAAACCGCTCCTAGGAAGCTTGTTTCCGGTCCAGGGAAGGCATTGCTTGGCAGTTCGGGCTGAACTGCTCCCATGAGGCACAGGGTCAGACTGATTTGCATATGGACATGTCTGAACTGGGGTGGCAAAGTGGGCTAAAGAACGGTGATGGATCAAACCCAGTTTTGTGGACTGGGTGTGAGTGTTTGATTGGTTCTGATGCTCCGTCCATCACCACCCCCTTTTTTACTGCTTTGTTCGACATAAGTTGGCAGGGTATGCTCAGACGTGAGTCCCTTGCTCACTTTGCCACTGGATTGAAGCAAGCCTGGCTGAAGACGGCTGAAATGCCAGAAACCGGTCCTAGGAAGCTTGTTTCCGGTCCAGGGAAGGCATTGCTTGGCAGTTCGGACTGGACTGTTCCCATGAGGCACAGGGTCAGACTGATTTGCATATGGCCATGTCTGAACTGGGGTGGCAGAGTGGGCTAAAGAACGGTGATGGATCAAACCCAGATCTGTTGACTGGGTGTGAGTGTTTGATTGGTTCTGATGCTCCGTCCATCACCACCCCCTTTTTTACTGCTTTGTTCGACATAAGTTGGCAGGGTATGCTCAGACGTGAGTCCCTTGCTCACTTTGCCACTGGATTGAAGCAAGCCTGGCTGAAAACAGCTGAAATGCCAGAAACCGGTCCTAGGAAGCTTGTTTCCGGTCCAGGGAAGGCATTGCTTGGCAGTTCGGGCTGGACTGTTCCCATGAGGCACAGGGTCAGACTGATTTGCATATGGCCATGTCTGAACTGGGGTGGCAGAGTGGGCTAAAGAACGGTGATGGATCAAACCCAGATCTGTTGACTGGGTGTGAGTGTTGGATTGGTTCTGATGCTTCGTCTATCACCACCCCCTTTTGTACCGCTTTGTTCGCCATAAGTTGGCAGGGTATGCTCAGACGTGAGTCCCTTGCTCACTTTGCCACTGGATTCAAGCAAGCCTGGCTGAAGAGGGCTGAAATGCCAGAAACCGGTCCTAGGAAGCTTTGTTTCTGGTCCAGGGAAGGTATTGCTTGGCAGTTCGGGCTGGACTGTTCCCATGAAGCACAGGGTCAGACTGATTTGCATATGGCCATGTCTGAACTGGGGTGGCAGAGTGGGCTAAAGAACGGTGATGGATCAAACCCAGATCTGTTGACTGGGTGTGAGTGTTTGATTGGTTCTGATGCTCCGTCCATCACCACCCCCTTTTGTACCGCTTTGTTCGCCATAAGTTGGCAGGGTATGCTCAGACGTAAGTCCCTTGCTCACTTTGACACTGGATTCAAGCAAGCCTGACTGAAGACGGCTGAAATGCTAGAAACCGCTCCTAGGAAGCTTGTTTCCGGTCCAGGGAAGGCATTGCTTGGCAGTTCGGGCTGAACTGCTCCCATGAGGCACAGGGTCAGACTGATTTGCATATGGCCATGTCTGAACTCGGGTGACAGAGTGGGCGAAAGAACGGTGATGGATCAAACCCAGATCTGTTGACTGGGTGTGAGTGTTTGAATGGTTCTGATGCTCCGTCCATCACCACCCCCTTTTGTACCGCTTTGTTTGCCCTAAGTTGGCAGGGTATGCTCAGACGTGAGTCCCTTGCTCACTTTGCCACTGGATTCAAGCAAGCCTGGCTGAAGACGGCTGAAATGCCAGAAACCGATCCTAGGAAGCTTGTTTCCGGTCCAGGGAAGGCATTGCTTGGCAGTTCGGGCTGAACTGCTCCCATGAGGCACAGGGTCAGACTGATTTGCATATGGCCATGTCTGAACTGGGGTGGCAGAGTGGGCTAAAGAACGGTGATGGATCAAACCCAGATCTGTTGACTGGGTGTGAGTGTTTGATTGGTTCTGATGCTTCGTCTATCACCACCCCCTTTTGTACCGCTTTGTTCACCATAAGTTGGCAGGGTATGCTCAGACGTGAGTCCCTTGCTCACTTTGCCACTGGATTCAAGCAAGCCTGGCTGAAGAGGGCTGAAATGCCAGAAACCGGTCCTAGGAAGCTTTGTTTCTGGTCCAGGGAAGGTATTGCTTGGCAGTTCGGGCTGGACTGTTCCCATGAAGCACAGGGTCAGACTGATTTGCATATGGCCATGTCTGAACTGGGGTGGCAGAGTGGGCTAAAGAACGGTGATGGATCAAACCCAGATCTGTTGACTGGGTTTGAGTGTTTGATTGGTTCTGATGCTCCGTCCATCACCACCCCCTTTCGTACCGCTTTGTTCGCCATAAGTTGGCAGGGTATGCTCAGACGTGAGTCCCTTGCTCACTTTGCCACTGGATTCAAGCAAGCCTGGCTGAAGACAGCTGAAATGCCAGAAACCGGTCCTAGGAAGCTTGTTTCCGGTCCAGGGAAGGCATTGCTTGGCAGTTCGGGCTGGACTGTTCCCATGAGGCACAGGGTCAGACTGATTTGCATATGGCCATGTCTGAAAGGGGGTGTCAGAGTGGGCTAAAGAACGGTAATGGATCAAACCCAGATTTGTTGACTGGGTGTGAGTGTTTGATTGGTTCTGATGCTCCGTCCATCACCACCCCCTTTTGTACCGCTTTGTTCGACATAAGTTGGCAGGGTATGCTCAAACGTGAGTCCCTTGCTCACTTTGCCACTGGATTGAAGCAAGCCTGGCTGAAGATGGCTGAAATGCCAGAAACCGGTCTTAGGAAGCTTGTTTCCGGTCCAGGGAAGGCATTGCTTGGCAGTTCGGGCTGGACTGTTCCCATGAAGCACAGGGTCAGACTGATTTGCATATGGCCATGTCTGAACTGGGGTGACAGAGTGGGCTAAAGAACGGTGATGGATCAAACCCAGATCTGTTGACTGGGTGTGAGTGTTTGATTGGTTCTGATGCTCCGTCCATCACCACCCCCTTTTGTACCGCTTTATTCGCCATAAGTTGGCAGGGTATGCTCAGACGTAAGTCCCTTGCTCACTTTGACACTGGATTCAAGCAAGCCTGGCTGAAGACGGCTGAAATGCTAGAAACCGCTCCTAGGAAGCTTGTTTCCGGTCCAGGGAAGGCATTGCTTGGCAGTTCGGGCTGAACTGCTCCCATGAGGCACAGGGTCAGACTGATTTGCATATGGACATGTCTGAACTGGGGTGGCAAAGTGGGCTAAAGAACGGTGATGGATCAAACCCAGTTTTGTGGACTGGGTGTGAGTGTTTGATTGGTTCTGATGCTCCGTCCATCACCACCCCCTTTTTTACTCCTTTGTTCGACATAAGTTGGCAGGGTATGCTCAGACGTGAGTCCCTTGCTCACTTTGCCACTGGATTGAAGCAAGCCTGGCTGAAGACGGCTGAAATGCCAGAAACCGGTCCTAGGAAGCATTGTTTCTGGTCCAGGGAAGGCATTGCTTGGTAGTTCGTGCTGAACTGCTCCCATGAGGCACAGGGTCAGACTGATTTGCATATGGCCATGTCTGAACTGGGGTGGCAGAGTGAGCTAAAGAACGGTGATGGATCAAACCCAGATCTGTTGACTGGGTGTGAGTGTTTTATTGGTTCTGATGCTTCGTCTATCACCACCCCCGTTTGTACCGCTTTGTTTGCCATAAGTTGGCAGGGTATGCTCAGACGTGAGTCCCTTGCTCACTTTGCCACTGGATTCAAGCAAGCCTGGCTGAAGAGGGCTGAAATGCCAGAAACCGGTCCTAGGAAGCATTGTTTCTGGTCCAGGGAAGGCATTGCTTGGTAGTTCGTGCTGAACTGCTCCCATGAGGCACAGGGTCAGACTGATTTGCATATGGCCATGTCTGAACTGGGGTGACAGAGTGGGTTAAAGAACGGTGATGGATCAAACCCAGATCTGTTGACTGGGTGTGAGTGTTTGATTGGTTCTGATGCTCCGTCCATCACCATCCCCTTTCGTACTGCTTTGTTCGCCATAAGTTGGCAGGGTATGCTCAGACGTGAGTCCCTTGCTCACTTTGCCACTGGATTCAAGCAAGCCTGGCTGAAGACGGCTGAAATGCCAGAAACCGGTCCTAGAAAGCTTGTTTCCGGTCCAGGGAAGGTATTGCTTGGCAGTTCGGGCTGGACTGTTCCCATGAAGCACAGGGTCAGACTGATTTGCAAATGGCCATGTGTGAACTGGGGTGGCAGAGTGGGCTAAAGAACGGTGATCGATCAAACCCAGATCTGTTGACTGGGTGTGAGTGTTTGATTGGTTCTGATGCTCCGTCCATCACCACCCCCTTTTGTACCGCTTTGTTCGCCATAAGTTGGCAGGGTATGCTCAGACGTGAGTCCCTTGCTCACTTTGCCACTGGATTCAAGCAAGCATGGCTGAAGACGGCTGAAATGCCAGAAACCGGTACTAGGAAGCTTGTTTCCGGTCCAGGGAAGGCATTGCTTGGCAGTTCGGGCAGGACTGTTCCCATGAGGCACAGGGTCAGACTGATTTGCATATGGCCATGTCTGAACTGGGGTGGCAGAGTGAGCTAAAGAACGGTGATGGATCAATCCCAGATCTGTTGACTGGGTGTGAGTGTTTGATTGGTTCTGATGCTTCGTCTATCACCACCCCCTTTTGTACCGCTTTGTTCACCATAAGTTGGCAGGGTATGCTCAGACGTGAGTCCCTTGCTCACTTTGCCACTGGATTCAAGCAAGCCTGGCTGAAGAGGGCTGAAATGCCAGAAACCGGTCCTAGGAAGCTTGTTTCCGGTCCAGGGAAAGCATTGCTTGGTAGTTCGGGCTGAACTGCTCCCATGAGGCACAGGGTCAGACTGATTTGCATGTGGCCATGTCTGAACTGCGGTGACAGAGTTGGTTAAAGAACGGTGATGGATCAAACTCAGATCTGTTGACTGGGTGTGAGTGTTTGATTGGTTCTGATGCTCCGTCCATCACCACCCCCTTTCGTACCGCTTTGTTCGCCATAAGTTGGCAGGGTATGCTCAGACGTGAGTCCCTTGCTCACTTTGCCACTGGATTCAAGCAAGCCTGGCTGGAGACGGCTGAAATGCCAGAAACCGGTCCTAGGAAGTTTGTTTCCGGTCCAGGGAAGGTATTGCTTGGCAGTTCGGGCTGGACTGTTCCCATGAAGCACAGGGTCAGACTGATTTGCAAATGGCCATGTGTGAACTGGGGTGGCAGAGTGGGCTAAAGAACGGTGATCGATCAAACCCAGATCTGTTGACTGGGTGTGAGTGTTTGATTGGTTCTGATGCTCCGTCCATCACCACCCCCTTTTGTACCGCTTTGTTCGCCATAAGTTGGCAGGGTATGCTCAGACGTGAGTCCCTTGCTCACTTTGCCACTGGATTCAAGCAAGCATGGCTGAAGACGGCTGAAATGCCAGAAACCGGTACTAGGAAGCTTGTTTCCGGTCCAGGGAAGGCATTGCTTGGCAGTTCGGGCAGGACTGTTCCCATGAGGCACAGGGTCAGACTGATTTGCATATGGCCATGTCTGAACTGGGGTGGCAGAGTGAGCTAAAGAACGGTGATGGATCAATCCCAGATCTGTTGACTGGGTGTGAGTGTTTGATTGGTTCTGATGCTTCGTCTATCACCACCCCCTTTTGTACCGCTTTGTTCACCATAAGTTGGCAGGGTATGCTCAGACGTGAGTCCCTTGCTCACTTTGCCACTGGATTCAAGCAAGCCTGGCTGAAGAGGGCTGAAATGCCAGAAACCGGTCCTAGGAAGCTTGTTTCCGGTCCAGGGAAAGCATTGCTTGGTAGTTCGGGCTGAACTGCTCCCATGAGGCACAGGGTCAGACTGATTTGCATGTGGCCATGTCTGAACTGCGGTGACAGAGTTGGTTAAAGAACGGTGATGGATCAAACTCAGATCTGTTGACTGGGTGTGAGTGTTTGATTGGTTCTGATGCTCCGTCCATCACCACCCCCTTTCGTACCGCTTTGTTCGCCATAAGTTGGCAGGGTATGCTCAGACGTGAGCCCCTTGCTCACTTTGCCACTGGATTCAAGCAAGCCTGGCTGGAGACGGCTGAAATGCCAGAAACCGGTCCTAGGAAGTTTGTTTCCGGTCCAGGGAAGGCATTGCTTGGCAGTTCGGGCTGGACTTTTCCCATGAGGCACAGGGTCAGACTGATTTGCATATGGCCATGTCTGAACTGGGGTGGCAGAGTGAGCTAAAGAACGGTGATGGATCAAACCCAGATCTGTTGACTGGGTGTGAGTGTTTTATTGGTTCTGATGCTTCGTCTATCACCACCCCCGTTTGTACCGCTTTGTTTGCCATAAGTTGGCAGGGTATGCTCAGACGTGAGTCCCTTGCTCACTTTGCCACTGGATTCAAGCAAGCCTGGCTGAAGAGGGCTGAAATGCCAGAAACCGGTCCTAGGAAGCATTGTTTCTGGTCCAGGGAAGGCATTGCTTGGTAGTTCGTGCTGAACTGCTCCCATGAGGCACAGGGTCAGACTGATTTGCATATGGCCATGTCTGAACTGGGGTGACAGAGTGGGTTAAAGAACGGTGATGGATCAAACCCAGATCTGTTGACTGGGTGTGAGTGTTTGATTGGTTCTGATGCTCCGTCCATCACCATCCCCTTTCGTACTGCTTTGTTCGCCATAAGTTGGCAGGGTATGCTCAGACGTGAGTCCCTTGCTCACTTTGCCACTGGATTCAAGCAAGCCTGGCTGAAGACGGCTGAAATGCCAGAAACCGGTCCTAGAAAGCTTGTTTCCGGTCCAGGGAAGGTATTGCTTGGCAGTTCGGGCTGGACTGTTCCCATGAAGCACAGGGTCAGACTGATTTGCAAATGGCCATGTGTGAACTGGGGTGGCAGAGTGGGCTAAAGAACGGTGATGGATCAAACCCAGATCTGTTGACTGGGTGTGAGTGTTTGATTGGTTCTGATGCTCCGTCCATCACCACCCCCTTTTGTACCGCTTTGTTCGCCATAAGTTGGCAGGGTATGCTCAGACGTGAGTCCCTTGCTCACTTTGCCACTGGATTCAAGCAAGCCTGGCTGAAGAGGGCTGAAATGCCAGAAACCGGTCCTAGGAAGCCTGTTTCCGGTCCAGGGAAAGCATTGCTTGGTAGTTCGGGCTGAACTGCTCCCATGAGGCACAGGGTCAGACTGATTTGCATATGGCCATGTCTGAACTGGGGTGACAGAGTTGGTTAAAGAACGGTGATGGATCAAACCCAGAACTGTTGACTGGGTGTGAGTGTTTGATTGGTTCTGATGCTCCGTCCATCACCACCCCCTTTCGTACCGCTTTGTTCGCCATAAGTTGGCAGGGTATGCTCAGACGTGAGTCCCTTGCTCACTTTGCCACTGGATTCAAGCAAGCCTGGCTGAAGACGGCTGAAATGCCAGAAACCGGTCCTAGGAAGCTTGTTTCCGGTCCAGGGAAGGCATTGCTTGGCAGTTCGGGCTGGACTTTTCCCATGAGGCACAGGGTCAGACTGATTTGCATATGGCCATGTCTGAACTGGGGTGGCAGAGTGAGCTAAAGAACGGTGATGGATCAAACCTAGATCTGTTGACTGGGTGTGAGTGTTTTATTGGTTCTGATGCTTCGTCTATCACCACCCCCTTTTGTACCGCTTTGTTTGCCATAAGTTGGCAGGGTATGCTCAGACGTGAGTCCCTTGCTCACTTTGCCACTGGATTCAAGCAAGCCTGGCTGAAGAGGGCTGAAATGCCAGAAACCGGTCCTAGGAAGCATTGTTTCTGGTCCAGGGAAGGCATTGCTTGGTAGTTCGTGCTGAACTGCTCCAATGAGGCACAGGGTCAGACTGATTTGCATATGGCCATGTCTGAACTGGGGTGACAGAGTGGGTTAAAGAACGGTGATGGATCAAACCCAGATCTGTTGACTGGGTGTGAGTGTTTGATTGGTTCTGATGCTCCGTCCATCACCACCCCCTTTAGTACTGCTTTGTTCGCCATAAGTTGGCAGGGTATGCTCAGACGTGAGTCCCTTGCTCACTTTGCCACTGGATTCAAGCAAGCCTGGCTGAAGACGGCTGAAATGCCAGAAACCGGTCCTAGAAAGCTTGTTTCCGGTCCAGGGAAGGTATTGCTTGGCAGTTCGGGCTGGACTGTTCCCATGAAGCACAGGGTCAGACTGATTTGCAATTGGCCATGTGTGAACTGGGGTGGCAGAGTGGGCTAAAGAACGGTGATGGATCAAACCCAGATCTGTTGACTGGGTGTGAGTGTTTGATTGGTTCTGATGCTCCGTCCATCACCACCCCCTTTTGTACCGCTTTATTCGCCATACGTTGGCAGGGTATGCTCAGACGTAAGTCCCTTGCTCACTTTGCCACTGGATTCAAGCAAGCCTGCCTGAAGACGGCTGAAATGCCAGAAACCGGTCCTAGGAAGCTTGTTTCCGGTCCAGGGAAGGCATTGCTTGGCAGTTCGGGCTGAACTGCTCCCATGAGGCACAGGGTCAGACTGATTTGCATATGGCCATGTCTGAACTGGGGTGGCAGAGTGGGCTAAAGAACGGTGATGGATCAAACCCAGATCTGTTGACTGGGTGTGAGTGTTTGATTGGTTCTGATGCTCCCTCCATCACCACCCCCTTTTGTACCGCTTTGTTTGCCATAAGTTGGTAGGGTATGCTCAGACGTGAGTCCCTTGCTCACTTTGCCACTGGATTCAAGCAAGCCTGGCTGAAGACGGCTGAAATGCCAGAAACCGGTCCTAGGAAGCTTGTTTCCGGTCCAGGGAAGGCATTGCTTGGCAGTTCGGGCTGGACTGTTCCCATGAGGCACAGGGTCAGACTGATTTGCATATGGCCATGTCTGAACTGGGGTGGCAGAGTGGGCTAAAGAACGGTGATGGATCAAACCCAGTTTTGTTGACTGGGTGTGAGTGTTTGATTGGTTCTGATGCTCCGTCCATCACCACCCCCTTTTTTACTGCTTTGTTCGACATAAGTTGGCAGGGTATGCTCAGACGTGAGTCCCTTGCTCACTTTGCCACTGGATTCAAGCAAGCCTGGCTGAAGACGGCTGAAATGCCAGAAACCGGTATTAGGAAGCTTGTTTCCTATCCAGGGAAGGCATTGCTTGGCAGTTCGGGCTGGACTGTTCCCATGAGGCACAGGGTCAGACTGATTTGCATATGGCCATGTCTGAACTGGGGTGGCAGAGTGAGCTAAAGAACGGTGATGGATCAATCCCAGATCTGTTGACTGGGTGTGAGTGTTTGTTTGGTTCTGATGCTTCGTCTATCACCACCCCCTTTTGTACCGCTTTGTTCGCCATAAGTTGGCAGGGTATGCTCAGACGTGAGTCCCTTGCTCACTTTGCCACTGGATTCAAGCAAGCCTGGCTGAAGAGGGCTGAAATGCCAGAAACCGGTCCTAGGAAGCTTGTTTCCGGTCCAGGGAAAGCATTGCTTGGTAGTTCGGGCTGAACTGCTCCCATGAGGCACAGGGTCAGACTGATTTGCATATGGCCACGTCTGAACTGGGGTGACAGAGTTGGTTAAAGAACGGTGATGGATCAAACCCAGAACTGTTGACTGGGTGTGAGTGTTTGATTGGTTCTGATGCTCCGTCCATCACCACCCCCTTTCGTACCGCTTTGTTCGCCATAAGTTGGCAGGGTATGCTCAGACGTGAGTCCCTTGCTCACTTTGCCACTGGATTCAAGCAAGCCTGGCTGAAGACGGCTGAAATGCCAGAAACCGGTCCTAGGAAGCTTGTTTCCGGTCCAGGGAAGGCATTGCTTGGCAGTTCGGGCTGGACTGTTCCCATGAGGCACAGGGTCAGACTGATTTGCATATGGCCATGTCTGAAATGGGGTGTCAGAGTGGGCTAAAGAACGGTAATGGATCAAACCCAGATTTGTTGACTGGGTGTGAGTGTTTGATTGGTTCTGATGCTCCGTCCATCACCACCCCCTTTTGTACCGCTTTGTTCGACATAAGTTGGCAGGGTATGCTCAAACGTGAGTCCCTTGCTCACTTTGCCACTGGATTCAAGCAAGCCTGGCTGAAGATGGCTGAAATGCCAGAAACCGGTCCTAGGAAGCTTGTTTCCGGTCCAGGGAAGGCATTGCTTGGCAGTTCGGGCTGGACTGTTCCCATGAGGCACAGGGTCAGACTGATTTGCATATGGCCATGTCTGAACTGGGGTGTCTGAGTGGGCTAAAGAACGGTGATGGATCAAACCCAGTTTTGTTGACTGGGTGTGAGTGTTTGATTGGTTCTGATGCTCCGTCCATCACCACCCCCTTTTTTACTGCTTTGTTCGACATAAGTTGGCAGGGTATGCTCAGACGTGAGTCCCTTGCTCACTTTGCCACTGGATTGAAGCAAGCCTGGCTGAAGACGGCTGAAATGCCAGAAACCGGTCCTAGGAAGCTTGTTTCCGGTCCAGGGAAGGCATTGCTTGGCAGTTCGGGCTGGACTGTTCCCATGAGGCACATGGTCAGACTGATTTGCATATGGCCATGTCTGAACTGGGGTGGCAGAGTGGGCTAAAGAACGGTGATGGATCAAACCCAGATCTGTTGACTGGGTGTGAGTGTTTGATTGGTTCTGATGCTTCGTCTATCACCACCCCCTTTTGTACCGCTTTGTTCGCCATAAGTTGGCAGGGTATGCTCCGACGTGAGTCCCTTGCTCACTTTGCCACTGGAGTCAAGCAAGCCTGGCTGAAGAGGGCTGAAATGCCAGAAACCGGTCCTAGGAAGCTTTGGTTCTGGTTCAGGGAAGGTATTGCTTGGCAGTTCGGGCTGGACTGTTCCCATGAAGCACAGGGTCAGACTGATTTGCATATGGCCATGTCTGAACTGGGGTGGCAGAGTGGGCTAAAGAACGGTGATGGATCAAACCCAGATCTGTTGACTGGGTGTGAGTGTTTGATTGGTTCTGATGCTCCGTCCATCACCACCCCCTTTTGTACCGCTTTGTTCGCCATAAGTTGGCAGGGTATGCTCAGACGTGAGTCCCTTGCTCACTTTGCCACTGGATTCAAGCAAGCCTGGCTGAAGACGGCTGAAATGCCAGAAACCGGTACTAGAAAGCGTGTTTCCGGTCCAGGGAAGGCATTGCTTGGCAGTTTGGGCTGGACTGTTCCCATGAGGCACAGGGTCAGACTGATTTGCATATGGTCGTGTCTGAACTGGGGTGGCAGAGTGGGCTAAAGAACGGTGATGGATCAAACCCAGATTTGTTGACTGGGTGTGAGTGTTTGATTGGTTCTGATGCTCCGTCCATCACCACCCCCTTTTGTACCGGTTTGTTCGACATAAGTTGGCAGGGTATGCTCAGACGTGAGTCCCTTGCTCACTTTGCCACTGGATTCAAGCAAGCATGGCTGAAGACGGCTAAAATGCCAGAAACCGGTACTAGGAAGCTTGTTTCCGGTCCAGGGAAGGCATTGCTTGGCAGTTCGGGCTGGACTGTTCCCATGAGGCACAGGGTCAGACTGATTTGCATATGGCCATGTCTGAACTGGGGTGGCAGAGTGAGCTAAAGAACGGTGATGGATCAATCCCAGATCTGTTGACTGGGTGTGAGTGTTTGATTGGTTCTGATGCTTCGTCTATCACCACCCCCTTTTGTACCGCTTTGTTCGCCATAAGTTGGCAGGGTATGCTCAGACGTGAGTCCCTTGCTCACTTTGCCACTGGATTCAAGCAAGCCTGGCTGAAGAGGGCTGAAATGCCAGAAACCGGTCCTAGGAAGCTTGTTTCCGGTCCAGGGAAAGCATTGCTTGGTAGTTCGGGCTGAACTCCTCCCATGAGGCACAGGGTCAGACTGATTTGCATATGGCCATGTCTGAACTGGGGTGACAGAGTTGGTTAAAGAACGGTGATGGATCAAACCCAGATCTGTTGACTGGGTGTGAGTGTTTGATTGGTTCTGATGCTCCGTCCATCACCACCCCCTTTCGTACCGCTTTGCTCGCCATAAGTTGGCAGGGTATGCTCAGACGTGAGTCCCTTGCTCACTTTGCCACTGGATTCAAGCAAGCCTGGCTGAAGACGGCTGAAATGCCAGAAACCGGTCCTAGGAAGCTTGTTTCCGGTCCAGGGAAGGCATTGCTTGGCAGTTCGGGCTGGACTGTTCCCATGAGGCACAGGGTCAGACTGATTTGCATATGGCCATGTCTGAAATGGGGTGTCAGAGTGGGCTAAAGAACGGTAATGGATCAAACCCAGATTTGTTGACTGGGTGTGAGTGTTTGATTGGTTCTGATGCTCCGTCCATCACCACCCCCTTTTGTACCGCTTTGTTCGACATAAGTTGGCAGGGTATGCTCAAACGTGAGTCCCTTGCTCACTTTGCCACTGGATTCAAGCAAGCCTGGCTGAAGATGGCTGAAATGCCAGAAACCGGTCCTAGGAAGCTTGTTTCCGGTCGAGGGAAGGCATTGCTTGGCAGTTCGGGCTGGACTGTTCCCATGAGGCACAGGGTCAGACTGATTTGCATATGGCCATGTCTGAACTGGGGTGGCAGAGTGGGCTAAAGAACGGTGATGGATCAAACCCAGTTTTGTTGACTGGGTGTGAGTGTTTGATTGGTTCTGATGCTCCGTCCATCACCACCCCCTTTTTTACTGCTTTGTTCGACATAAGTTGGCAGGGTATGCTCAGACGTGAGTCCCTTGCTCACTTTGCCACTGGATTCAAGCAAGCCTGGCTGAAGACGGCTGAAATGCCAGAAACCGGTATTAGGAAGCTTGTTTCCTATCCAGGGAAGGCATTGCTTGGCAGTTCGGGCTGGACTGTTCCCATGAGGCACAGGGTCAGACTGATTTGCATATGGCCATGTCTGAACTGGGGTGGCAGAGTGAGCTAAAGAACGGTGATGGATCAATCCCAGATCTGTTGACTGGGTGTGAGTGTTTGATTGGTTCTGATGCTTCGTCTATCACCACCCCCTTTTGTACCGCTTTGTTCGCCATAAGTTGGCAGGGTATGCTCAGACGTGAGTCCCTTGCTCACTTTGCCACTGGATTCAAGCAAGCCTGGCTGAAGAGGGCTGAAATGCCAGAAACCGGTCCTAGGAAGCTTGTTTCCGGTCCAGGGAAAGCATTGCTTGGTAGTTCGGGCTGAACTGCTCCCATGAGGCACAGGGTCAGACTGATTTGCATATGGCCACGTCTGAACTGGGGTGACAGAGTTGGTTAAAGAACGGTGATGGATCAAACCCAGAACTGTTGACTGGGTGTGAGTGTTTGATTGGTTCTGAAGCTCCGTCCATCACCACCCCCTTTCGTACCGCTTTGTTCGCCATAAGTTGGCAGGGTATGCTCAGACGTGAGTCCCTTGCTCACTTTGCCACTGGATTCAAGCAAGCCTGGCTGAAGACGGCTGAAATGCCAGAAACCGGTCCTAGGAAGCTTGTTTCCGGTCCAGGGAAGGCATTGCTTGGCAGTTCGGGCTGGACTGTTCCCATGAGGCACAGGGTCAGACTGATTTGCATATGGCCATGTCTGAAATGGGGTGTCAGAGTGGGCTAAAGAACGGTAATGGATCAAACCCAGATTTGTTGACTGGGTGTGAGTGTTTGATTGGTTCTGATGCTCCGTCCATCACCACCCCCTTTTGTACCGCTTTGTTCGACATAAGTTGGCAGGGTATGCTCAAACGTGAGTCCCTTGCTCACTTTGCCACTGGATTCAAGCAAGCCTGGCTGAAGATGGCTGAAATGCCAGAAACCGGTCCTAGGAAGCTTGTTTCCGGTCCAGGGAAGGCATTGCTTGGCAGTTCGGGCTGGACTGTTCCCATGAGGCACAGGGTCAGACTGATTTGCATATGGCCATGTCTGAACTGGGGTGTCTGAGTGGGCTAAAGAACGGTGATGGATCAAACCCAGTTTTGTTGACTGGGTGTGAGTGTTTGATTGGTTCTGATGCTCCGTCCATCACCACCCCCTTTTTTACTGCTTTGTTCGACATAAGTTGGCAGGGTATGCTCAGACGTGAGTCCCTTGCTCACTTTGCCACTGGATTGAAGCAAGCCTGGCTGAAGACGGCTGAAATGCCAGAAACCGGTCCTAGGAAGCTTGTTTCCGGTCCAGGGAAGGCATTGCTTGGCAGTTCGGGCTGGACTGTTCCCATGAGGCACATGGTCAGACTGATTTGCATATGGCCATGTCTGAACTGGGGTGGCAGAGTGGGCTAAAGAACGGTGATGGATCAAACCCAGATCTGTTGACTGGGTGTGAGTGTTTGATTGGTTCTGATGCTTCGTCTATCACCACCCCCTTTTGTACCGCTTTGTTCGCCATAAGTTGGCAGGGTATGCTCCGACGTGAGTCCCTTGCTCACTTTGCCACTGGAGTCAAGCAAGCCTGGCTGAAGAGGGCTGAAATGCCAGAAACCGGTCCTAGGAAGCTTTGGTTCTGGTTCAGGGAAGGTATTGCTTGGCAGTTCGGGCTGGACTGTTCCCATGAAGCACAGGGTCAGACTGATTTGCATATGGCCATGTCTGAACTGGGGTGGCAGAGTGGGCTAAAGAACGGTGATGGATCAAACCCAGATCTGTTGACTGGGTGTGAGTGTTTGATTGGTTCTGATGCTCCGTCCATCACCACCCCCTTTTGTACCGCTTTGTTCGCCATAAGTTGGCAGGGTATGCTCAGACGTGAGTCCCTTGCTCACTTTGCCACTGGATTCAAGCAAGCCTGGCTGAAGACGGCTGAAATGCCAGAAACCGGTACTAGAAAGCGTGTTTCCGGTCCAGGGAAGGCATTGCTTGGCAGTTTGGGCTGGACTGTTCCCATGAGGCACAGGGTCAGACTGATTTGCATATGGTCGTGTCTGAACTGGGGTGGCAGAGTGGGCTAAAGAACGGTGATGGATCAAACCCAGATTTGTTGACTGGGTGTGAGTGTTTGATTGGTTCTGATGCTCCGTCCATCACCACCCCCTTTTGTACCGGTTTGTTCGACATAAGTTGGCAGGGTATGCTCAGACGTGAGTCCCTTGCTCACTTTGCCACTGGATTCAAGCAAGCATGGCTGATGACGGCTAAAATGCCAGAAACCGGTACTAGGAAGCTTGTTTCCGGTCCAGGGAAGGCATTGCTTGGCAGTTCGGGCTGGACTGTTCCCATGAGGCACAGGGTCAGACTGATTTGCATATGGCCATGTCTGAACTGGGGTGGCAGAGTGAGCTAAAGAACGGTGATGGATCAATCCCAGATCTGTTGACTGGGTGTGAGTGTTTGATTGGTTCTGATGCTTCGTCTATCACCACCCCCTTTTGTACCGCTTTGTTCGCCATAAGTTGGCAGGGTATGCTCAGACGTGAGTCCCTTGCTCACTTTGCCACTGGATTCAAGCAAGCCTGGCTGAAGAGGGCTGAAATGCCAGAAACCGGTCCTAGGAAGCTTGTTTCCGGTCCAGGGAAAGCATTGCTTGGTAGTTCGGGCTGAACTCCTCCCATGAGGCACAGGGTCAGACTGATTTGCATATGGCCATGTCTGAACTGGGGTGACAGAGTTGGTTAAAGAACGGTGATGGATCAAACCCAGATCTGTTGACTGGGTGTGAGTGTTTGATTGGTTCTGATGCTCCGTCCATCACCACCCCCTTTCGTACCGCTTTGCTCGCCATAAGTTGGCAGGGTATGCTCAGACGTGAGTCCCTTGCTCACTTTGCCACTGGATTCAAGCAAGCCTGGCTGAAGACGGCTGAAATGCCAGAAACCGGTCCTAGGAAGCTTGTTTCCGGTCCAGGGAAGGCATTGCTTGGCAGTTCGGGCTGGACTGTTCCCATGAGGCACAGGGTCAGACTGATTTGCATATGGCCATGTCTGAAATGGGGTGTCAGAGTGGGCTAAAGAACGGTAATGGATCAAACCCAGATTTGTTGACTGGGTGTGAGTGTTTGATTGGTTCTGATGCTCCGTCCATCACCACCCCCTTTTGTACCGCTTTGTTCGACATAAGTTGGCAGGGTATGCTCAAACGTGAGTCCCTTGCTCACTTTGCCACTGGATTCAAGCAAGCCTGGCTGAAGATGGCTGAAATGCCAGAAACCGGTCCTAGGAAGCTTGTTTCCGGTCCAGGGAAGGCATTGCTTGGCAGTTCGGGCTGGACTGTTCCCATGAGGCACAGGGTCAGACTGATTTGCATATGGCCATGTCTGAACTGGGGTGGCAGAGTGGGCTAAAGAACGGTGATGGATCAAACCCAGTTTTGTTGACTGGGTGTGAGTGTTTGATTGGTTCTGATGCTCCGTCCATCACCACCCCCTTTTTTACTGCTTTGTTCGACATAAGTTGGCAGGGTATGCTCAGACGTGAGTCCCTTGCTCACTTTGCCACTGGATTGAAGCAAGCCTGGTTGAAGACGGCTGAAATGCCAGAAACCGGTCCTAGGAAGCTTGTTTCCGGTCCAGGGAAGGCATTGCTTGGCAGTTCGGGCTGGACTGTTCCCATGAGGCACAGGGTCAGACTGATTTGCATATGGCCATGTCTGAACTGGGGTGGCAGAGTGGGCTAAAGAACGGTGATGTTTCAAACCCAGATCTGTTGACTGGGTGTGAGTGTTTGATTGGTTCTGATGCTTCGTCTATCACCACCCCCTTTTGTACCGCTTTGTTCGCCATAAGTTGGCAGGGTATGCTCAGACGTGAGTCCCTTGCTCACTTTGCCACTGGATTCAAGCAAGCCTGGCTGAAGAGGGCTGAAATGCCAGAAACCGGTCCTAGGAAGCTTTGTTTCTGGTCCAGGGAAGGTATTGCTTGGCAGTTCGGGCTGGACTGTTCCCATGAAGCACAGGGTCAGACTGATTTGCATATGGCCATGTCTGAACTGGGGTGGCAGAGTGGGCTAAAGAACGGTGATGGATCAAACCCAGATCTGTTGACTGGGTGTGAGTGTTTGATTGGTTCTGATGCTCCGTCCATCACCACCCCCTTTTGTACCGCTTTGTTCGCCATAAGTTGGCAGGGTATGCTCAGACGTAAGTCCCTTGCTCACTTTGACACTGGATTCAAGCAAGCCTGGCTGAAGACGGCTGAAATGCTAGAAACCGGTCCTAGGAAGCTTGTTTCCGGTCCAGGGAAGGCATTGCTTGGCAGTTCGGGCTGAACTGCTCCCATGAGGCACAGGGTCAGACTGATTTGCATATGGCCATGTCTGAACTGGGGTGACAGAGTGGGCGAAAGAACGGTGATGGATCAAACCCAGATCTGTTGACTGGGTGTGAGTGTTTGATTGGTTCTGATGCTCCGTCCATCACCACCCCCTTTTGTACCGCTTTGTTTTCCCTAAGTTGGCAGGGTATGCTCAGACGTGAGTCCCTTGCTCACTTTGCCACTGGATTCAAGCAAGCCTGGCTGAAGAATGCTGAAATGCCAGAAACCGGTCCTAGGAAGCTTGTTTCCGGTCCAGGGAAGGCATTGCTTGGCAGTTCGGGCTGGACTGTTCCCATGAGGCGCAGGGTCAGACTGATTTGCATATGGCCATGTCTGAACTGGGGTGGCAGAGTGGGCTAAAGAACGGTGATGGATCAAACCCAGTTTTGTGGACTGGGTGTGAGTGTTTGATTGGTTCTGATGCTCCGTCCATCACCACCCCCTTTTTTACTGCTTTGTTCGACATAAGTTGGCAGGGTATGCTCAGACGTGAGTCCCTTGCTCACTTTGCCACTGGATTGAAGCAAGCCTGGCTGAAGACGGCTGAAATGCCAGAAACCGGTCCTAGGAAGCTTGTTTCCGGTCCAGGGAAGGCATTGCTTGGCAGTTCGGGCTGAACTGCTCCCATGAGGCACAGGGTCAGACTGATTTGCATATGGCCATGTCTGAACTGGGGTGACAGAGTGGGCTAAAGAACGGTGATGGATCAAACCCAGATCTGTTGACTGGGTGTGAGTGTTTGATTGGTTCTGATGCTCACTCCATCACCACCCCCTTTTGTACCGCTTTGTTTGCCATAAGTTGGTAGGGTATGCTCAGACGTGAGTCCCTTGCTCACTTTGCCACTGGATTCAAGCAAGCCTGGCTGAAGACGGCTGAAATGCCAGAAACCGGTCCTAGGAAGCTTGTTTCCGGTCCAGGGAAGGCATTGCTTGGCAGTTCGGGCTGGACTGTTCCCATGAGGCACAGGGTCAGACTGATTTGCATATGGCCATGTCTGAACTGGGGTGGCAGAGTGAGCTAAAGAACGGTTATGGATCAATCCCAGATCTGTTGACTGGGTGTGAGTGTTTGATTGGTTCTGATGCTTCGTCTATCACCACCCCCTTTTGTACCGCTTTGTTCGCCATAAGTTGGCAGGGTATGCTCAGACGTGAGTCCCTTGCTCACTTTGCCACTGGATTCAAGCAAGCCTGGCTGAAGAGGGCTGAAATGCCAGAAACCGGTCCTAGGAAGCTTGTTTCCGGTCCAGGGAAAGCATTGCTTGGTAGTTCGGGCTGAACTGCTCCCATGAGGCACAGGGTCAGACTGATTTGCATATGGCCATGTCTGAACTGGGGTGACAGAGTTGGTTAAAGAACGGTGATGGATCAAACCCAGATCTGTTGACTGGGTGTGAGTGTTTGATTGGTTCTGATGCTCCGTCCATCACCACCCCCTTTCGTACCGCTTTGCTCGCCATAAGTTGGCAGGGTATGCTCAGACGTGAGTCCCTTGCTCACTTTGCCACTGGATTCAAGCAAGCCTGGCTGAAGACGGCTGAAATGCCAGAAACCGGTCCTAGGAAGCTTGTTTCCGGTCCAGGGAAGGCATTGCTTGGCAGTTCGGGCTGGACTGTTCCCATGAGGCACAGGGTCAGACTGATTTGCATATGGCCATGTCTGAAATGGGGTGTCAGAGTGGGCTAAAGAACGGTAATGGATCAAACCCGGATTTGTTGACTGGGTGTGAGTGTTTGATTGGTTCTGATGCTCCGTCCATCACCACCCCCTTTTGTACCGCTTTGTTCGACATAAGTTGGCAGGGTATGCTCAAACGTGAGTCCCTTGCTCACTTTGCCACTGGATTCAAGCAAGCCTGGCTGAAGATGGCTGAAATGCCAGAAACCGGTCCTAGGAAGCTTGTTTCCGGTCCAGGGAAGGCATTGCTTGGCAGTTCGGGCTGGACTGTTCCCATGAGGCACAGGGTCAGACTGATTTGCATATGGCCATGTCTGAACTGGGGTGGCAGAGTGGGCTAAAGAACGGTGATGGATCAAACCCAGATCTGTTGACTGGGTGTGAGTGTTTGATTGGTTCTGATGCTTCGTCTATCACCACCCCCTTTTGTACCGCTTTGTTCGCCATAAGTTGGCAGGGTATGCTCAGACGTGAGTCCCTTGCTCACTTTGCCACTGGATTCAAGCAAGCCTGGCTGAAGAGGGCTGAAATGCCAGAAACCGGTCCTAGGAAGCTTGTTTCCGGTCCAGGGAAAGCATTGCTTGGTAGTTCGCGCTGAACTGCTCACATGAGGCACAGGGTCAGACAGATTTGCATATGGCCATGTCTGAACTGGGGTGACAGAGTTGGTTAAAGAACGGTGATGGATCAAACCCAGATCTGTTGACTGGGTGTGAGTGTTTGATTGGTTCTGATGCTCCGTCCATCACCACCCCCTTTCGTACCGCTTTGTTCGCCATAAGTTGGCAGGGTATGCTCAGACGTGAGTCCCTTGCTCACTTTGCCACTGGATTCAAGCAAGCCTGGCTGAAGACGGCTGAAATGCCAGAAACCGGTCCTAGGAAGCTTGTTTCCGGTCCAGGGAAGGCATTGCTTGGCAGTTCGGGCTGGACTGTTCCCATGAGGCACAGGGTCAGACTGATTTGCATATGGCCATGTCTGAACTGGGGTGGCAGAGTGGGCTAAAGAACGGTGATGTTTCAAACCCAGATCTGTTGACTGGGTGTGAGTGTTTGATTGGTTCTGATGCTTCGTCTATCACCACCCCCTTTTGTACCGCTTTGTTCGCCATAAGTTGGCAGGGTATGCTCAGACGTGAGTCCCTTGCTCACTTTGCCACTGGATTCAAGCAAGCCTGGCTGAAGAGGGCTGAAATGCCAGAAACCGGTCCTAGGAAGCTTTGTTTCTGGTCCAGGGAAGGTATTGCTTGGCAGTTCGGGCTGGACTGTTCCCATGAAGCACAGGGTCAGACTGATTTGCATATGGCCATGTCTGAACTGGGGTGGCAGAGTGGGCTAAAGAACGGTGATGGATCAAACCCAGATCTGTTGACTGGGTGTGAGTGTTTGATTGGTTCTGATGCTCCGTCCATCACCACCCCCTTTTGTACCGCTTTGTTCGCCATAAGTTGGCAGGGTATGCTCAGACGTAAGTCCCTTGCTCACTTTGACACTGGATTCAAGCAAGCCTGGCTGAAGACGGCTGAAATGCTAGAAACCGGTCCTAGGAAGCTTGTTTCCGGTCCAGGGAAGGCATTGCTTGGCAGTTCGGGCTGAACTGCTCCCATGAGGCACAGGGTCAGACTGATTTGCATATGGCCATGTCTGAACTGGGGTGACAGAGTGGGCGAAAGAACGGTGATGGATCAAACCCAGATCTGTTGACTGGGTGTGAGTGTTTGATTGGTTCTGATGCTCCGTCCATCACCACCCCCTTTTGTACCGCTTTGTTTGCCCTAAGTTGGCAGGGTATGCTCAGACGTGAGTCCCTTGCTCACTTTGCCACTGGATTCAAGCAAGCCTGGCTGAAGAATGCTGAAATGCCAGAAACCGGTCCTAGGAAGCTTGTTTCCGGTCCAGGGAAGGCATTGCTTGGCAGTTCGGGCTGGACTGTTCCCATGAGGCGCAGGGTCAGACTGATTTGCATATGGCCATGTCTGAACTGGGGTGGCAGAGTGGGCTAAAGAACGGTGATGGATCAAACCCAGTTTTGTGGACTGGGTGTGAGTGTTTGATTGGTTCTGATGCTCCGTCCATCACCACCCCCTTTTTTACTGCTTTGTTCGACATAAGTTGGCAGGGTATGCTCAGACGTGAGTCCCTTGCTCACTTTGCCACTGGATTGAAGCAAGCCTGGCTGAAGACGGCTGAAATGCCAGAAACCGGTCCTAGGAAGCTTGTTTCCGGTCCAGGGAAGGCATTGCTTGGCAGTTCGGGCTGAACTGCTCCCATGAGGCACAGGGTCAGACTGATTTGCATATGGCCATGTCTGAACTGGGGTGACAGAGTGGGCTAAAGAACGGTGATGGATCAAACCCAGATCTGTTGACTGGGTGTGAGTGTTTGATTGGTTCTGATGCTCACTCCATCACCACCCCCTTTTGTACCGCTTTGTTTGCCATAAGTTGGTAGGGTATGCTCAGACGTGAGTCCCTTGCTCACTTTGCCACTGGATTCAAGCAAGCCTGGCTGAAGACGGCTGAAATGCCAGAAACCGGTCCTAGGAAGCTTGTTTCCGGTCCAGGGAAGGCATTGCTTGGCAGTTCGGGCTGGACTGTTCCCATGAGGCACAGGGTCAGACTGATTTGCATATGGCCATGTCTGAACTGGGGTGGCAGAGTGAGCTAAAGAACGGTTATGGATCAATCCCAGATCTGTTGACTGGGTGTGAGTGTTTGATTGGTTCTGATGCTTCGTCTATCACCACCCCCTTTTGTACTGCTTTGTTCGCCATAAGTTGGCAGGGTATGCTCAGACGTGAGTCCCTTGCTCACTTTGCCACTGGATTCAAGCAAGCCTGGCTGAAGAGGGCTGAAATGCCAGAAACCGGTCCTAGGAAGCTTGTTTCCGGTCCAGGGAAAGCATTGCTTGGTAGTTCGGGCTGAACTGCTCCCATGAGGCACAGGGTCAGACTGATTTGCATATGGCCATGTCTGAACTGGGGTGACAGAGTTGGTTAAAGAACGGTGATGGATCAAACCCAGATCTGTTGACTGGGTGTGAGTGTTTGATTGGTTCTGATGCTCCGTCCATCACCACCCCCTTTCGTACCGCTTTGCTCGCCATAAGTTGGCAGGGTATGCTCAGACGTGAGTCCCTTGCTCACTTTGCCACTGGATTCAAGCAAGCCTGGCTGAAGACGGCTGAAATGCCAGAAACCGGTCCTAGGAAGCTTGTTTCCGGTCCAGGGAAGGCATTGCTTGGCAGTTCGGGCTGGACTGTTCCCATGAGGCACAGGGTCAGACTGATTTGCATATGGCCATGTCTGAAATGGGGTGTCAGAGTGGGCTAAAGAACGGTAATGGATCAAACCCGGATTTGTTGACTGGGTGTGAGTGTTTGATTGGTTCTGATGCTCCGTCCATCACCACCCCCTTTTGTACCGCTTTGTTCGACATAAGTTGGCAGGGTATGCTCAAACGTGAGTCCCTTGCTCACTTTGCCACTGGATTCAAGCAAGCCTGGCTGAAGATGGCTGAAATGCCAGAAACTTGTCCTAGTAAGCTTGTTTCCGGTCCAGGGAAGGCATTGCTTGGCAGTTCGGGCTGGACTGTTCCCATGAGGCACAGGGTCAGACTGATTTGCATATGGCCATGTCTGAACTGGGGTGGCAGAGTGGGCTAAAGAACGGTGATGGATCAAACCCAGTTTTGTTGACTGGGTGTGAGTGTTTGATTGGTTCTGATGCTCCGTCCATCACCACCCCCTTTTTTACTGCTTTGTTCGACATAAGTTGGCAGGGTATGCTCAGACGTGAGTCCCTTGCTCACTTTGCCACTGGATTGAAGCAAGCCTGGCTGAAAACGGCTGAAATGCCAGAAACCAGTCCTAGGAAGCTTGTTTCCGGTCCAGGGAAGGCATTGCTTGGCAGTTCGGGCTGGACTGTTCCCATGAGGCACAGGGTCAGACTGATTTGCATATGGCCATGTCTGAACTGGGGTGGCAGAGTGGGCTAAAGAACGGTGATGGATCAAACCCAGATCTGTTGACTGGGTGTGAGTGTTTGATTGGTTCTGATGCTCCGTCCATCACCACCCCCTTTTGTACCGCTTTGTTCGCCATAAGTTGGCAGGGTATGCTCAGACGTAAGTCCCTTGCTCACTTTGACACTGGATTCAAGCAAGCCTGGCTGAAGACGGCTGAAATGCTAGAAACCGCTCCTAGGAAGCTTGTTTCCGGTCCAGGGAAGGCATTGCTTGGCAGTTCGGGCTGAACTGCTCCCATGAGGCACAGGGTCAGACTGATTTGCATATGGCCATGTCTGAACTCGGGTGACAGAGTGGGCGAAAGAACGGTGATGGATCAAACCCAGATCTGTTGACTGGGTGTGAGTGTTTGATTGGTTCTGATGCTCCGTCCATCACCACCCCCTTTTGTACCGCTTTGTTTGCCCTAAGTTGGCAGGGTATGCTCAGACGTGAGTCCCTTGCTCACTTTGCCACTGGATTCAAGCAAGCCTGGCTGAAGACGGCTGAAATGCCAGAAACCGGTCCTAGGAAGCTTGTTTCCGGTCCAGGGAAGGCATTGCTTGGCAGTTCGGGCTGAACTGCTCCCATGAGGCACAGGGTCAGACTGATTTGCATATGGCCATGTCTGAACTGGGGTGACAGAGTGGGCTAAAGAATGGTGATGGATCAAACCCAGATCTGTTGACTGGGTGTGAGTGTTTGATTGGTTCTGATGCTCCCTCCATCGCCACCCCCTTTTGTACCGCTTTGTTTGCCATAAGTTGGTAGGGTATGCTCAGACGTGAGTCCCTTGCTCACTTTGCCACTGGATTCAAGCAAGCCTGGCTGAAGACGGCTGAAATGCCAGAAACCGGTCCTAGGAAGCTTGTTTCCGGTCCAGGGAAGGCATTGCTTGGCAGTTCGGGCTGGACTGTTCCGATGAGGCACAGGGTCAGACTGATTTGCATATGGCCATGTCTGAAATGGGGTGGCAGAGTGGGCTAAAGAACGGTAATGGATCAAACCCAGATTTGTTGACTGGGTGTGAGTGTTTGATTGGTTCTGATGCTCCGTCCATCACCACCCCCTTTTGTACCGGTTTGTTCGACATAAGTTGGCAGGGTATGCTCAGACGTGAGTCCCTTGCTCACTTTGCCACTGGATTCAAGCAAGCATGGCTGAAGACGGCTGAAATGCCAGAAACCGGTACTAGGAAGCTTTTTTCCGGTCCAGGGAAGGCATTGCTTGGCAGTTCGGGCTGGACTGTTCCCATGAGGCACAGGGTCAGACTGATTTGCATATGGCCATGTCTGAACTGGGGTGGCAGAGTGAGCAAAAGAACGGTGATGGATCAATCCCAGATCTGTTGACTGGGTGTGAGTGTTTGATTGGTTCTGATGCTTCGTCTATCACCACCCCCTTTTGTACCGCTTTGTTCGCCATAAGTTGGCAGGGTATGCTCAGACGTGAGTCCCTTGCTCACTTTGCCACTGGATTCAAGCAAGCCTGGCTGAAGAGGGCTGAAATGCCAGAAACAGGTCCTAGGAAGCTTGTTTCCGGTCCAGGGAAAGCATTGCTTGGTAGTTCGGGCTGAACTGCTCCCATGAGGCACAGGGTCAGACTGATTTGCATATGGCCATGTCTGAACTGGGGTGACAGAGTTGGTTAAAGAACGGTGATGGATCAAACCCAGATCTGTTGATTGGGTGTGAGTGTTTGATTGGTTCTGATGCTCCGTCCATCACCACCCCCTTTCGTACCGCTTTGCTCGCCATAAGTTGGCAGGGTATGCTCAGACGTGAGTCCCTTGCTCACTTTGCCACTGGATTCAAGCAAGCCTGGCTGAAGACGGCTGAAATGCCAGAAACCGGTCCTAGGAAGCTTGTTTCCGGTCCAGGGAAGGCATTGCTTGGCAGTTCGGGCTGGACTGTTCCCATGAGGCACAGGGTCAGACTGATTTGCATATGGCCACGTCTGAAATGGGGTGTCAGAGTGGGCTAAAGAACGGTAATGGATCAAACCCAGATTTGTTGACTGGGTGTGAGTGTTTGATTGGTTCTGATGCTCCGTCCATCACCACCCCCTTTTGTACCGCTTTGTTCGACATAAGTTGGCAGGGTATGCTCAAACGTGAGTCCCTTGCTCACTTTGCCACTGGATTCAAGCAAGCCTGGCTGAAGATGGCTGAAATGCCAGAAACCGGTCCTAGGAAGCTTGTTTGCGGTCCAGGGAAGGCATTGCTTGGCAGTTCGGGCTGGACTGTTCCCATGAGGCACAGGGTCAGACTGATTTGCATATGGCCATGTCTGAACTGGGGTGGCAGAGTGGGCTAAAGAACGGTGATGGATCAAACCCAGTTTTGTTGACTGGGTGTGAGTGTTTGATTGGTTCTGATGCTCCGTCCATCACCACCCCCTTTTTTACTGCTTTGTTCGACATAAGTTGGCAGGGTATGCTCAGACGTGAGTCCCTTGCTCACTTTGCCACTGGATTGAAGCAAGCCTGGCTGAAGACGGCTGAAATGCCAGAAACCGGTCCTAGGAAGCTTGTTTCCGGTCCAGGGAAGGCATTGCTTGGCAGTTCGGACTGGACTGTTCCCATGAGGCACAGGGTCAGACTGATTTGCATATGGCCATGTCTGAACTGGGGTGGCAGAGTGGGCTAAAGAACGGTGATGGATCAAACCCAGATCTGTTGACTGGGTGTGAGTGTTTGATTGGTTCTGATGCTTCGTCTATCACCACCCCCTTTTGTACCGCTTTGTTCGCCATAAGTTGGCAGGGTATGCTCAGACGTGAGTCCCTTGCTCACTTTGCCACTGGATTCAAGCAAGCCTGGCTGAAGAGGGCTGAAATGCCAGAAACCGGTCCTAGGAAGCTTTGTTTCTGGTCCAGGGAAGGTATTGCTTGGCAGTTCGGGCTGGACTGATCCCTTGAAGCACAGGGTCAGACTGATTTGCATATGGCCATGTCTGAACTGGGGTGGCAGAGTGGGCTAAAGAACGGTGATGGATCAAACCCAGATCTGTTGACTGGGTGTGAGTGTTTGATAGGTTCTGATGCTCCGTCTATCACCACCCCCTTTTGTACCGCTTTGTTCGCCATAAGTTGGCAGGGTATGCTCAGACGTAAGTCCCTTGCTCACTTTGACACTGGATTCAAGCAAGCCTGGCTGAAGACGGCTGAAATGCTAGAAACCGGTCCTAGGAAGCTTGTTTCCGGTCCAGGGAAGGCATTGCTTGGCAGTTCGGGCTGAACTGCTCCCATGAGGCACAGGGTCAGACTGATTTGCATATGGCCATGTCTGAACTGGGGTGACAGAGTGGGCGAAAGAACGGTGATGGATCAAACCCAGATCTGTTGACTGGGTGTGAGTGTTTGATTGGTTCTGATGCTCCGTCCATCACCACCCCCTTTTGTACCGCTTTGTTTGCCCTATGTTGGCAGGGTATGCTCAGACGTGAGTCCCTTGCTCACTTTGCCACTGGATTCAAGCAAGCCTGGCTGAAGAATGCTGAAATGCCAGAAACCGGTCCTAGGAAGCTTGTTTCCGGTCCAGGGAAGGCATTGCTTGGCAGTTCGGGCTGGACTGTTCCCATGAGGCACAGGGTCAGACTGATTTGCATATGGCCATGTCTGAACTGGGGTGGCAGAGTGGGCTAAAGAACGGTGATGGATCAAACCCAGTTTTGTGGACTGGGTGTGAGTGTTTGATTGGTTCTGATGCTCCGTCCATCACCACCCCCTTTTTTACTGCTTTGTTCGACATAAGTTGGCAGGGTATGTCAGACGTGAGTCCCTTGCTCACTTTGCCACTGGATTGAAGCAAGCCTGGCTGAAGACGGCTGAAATGCCAGAAACCAGTCCTAGGAAGCTTGTTTCCGGTCCAGGGAAGGCATTGCTTGGCAGTTCGGGCTGAACTGCTCCCATGAGGCACAGGGTCAGACTGATTTGCATATGGCCATGTCTGAACTGGGGTGACAGAGTGGGCTAAAGAACGGTGATGGATCAAACCCAGATCTGTTGACTGGGTGTGAGTGTTTGATTGGTTCTGATGCTCCCTCCATCACCACCCCTTTTTTGTACCGCTTTGTTTGCCATAAGTTGGTAGGGTATGCTCAGACGTGAGTCCCTTGCTCACTTTGCCACTGGATTCAAGCAAGCCTGGCTGAAGACGGCTGAAATGCCAGAAACCGGTCCTAGGAAGCTTGTTTCCGGTCCAGGGAAGGCATTGCTTGGCAGTTCGGGCTGGACTGTTCCCATGAGGCACAGGGTCAGACTGATTTGCATATGGCCATGTCTGAAATGGGGTGGCAGAGTGGGCTAAAGAACGGTAATGGATCAAACCCAGATTTGTTGACTGGGTGTGAGTGTTTGATTGGTTCTGATGCTCTGTCCATCACCACCCCCTTTTGTACCGCTTTGTTCGACATAAGTTGGCAGGGTATGCTCAGACGTGAGTCCCTTGCTCACTTTGCCACTGGATTCAAGCAAGCCTGGCTGAAAACGGCTGAAATGCCAGAAACCGGTCCTAGGAAGCTTGTTTCCGGTCCAGGGAAGGCATTGCTTGGCAGTTCGGGCTGGACTGTTCCCATGAGGCACAGGGTCAGACTGATTTGCATATGGCCATGTCTGAACTGGGGTGGCAGAGTGGGCTAAAGAACGGTGATGGATCAAACCCAGTTTTGTTGACTGGGTGTGAGTGTTTGATTGGTTCTGATGCTCCGTCCATCACCACCCCCTTTTTTACTGCTTTGTTCGACATAAGTTGGCAGGGTATGCTCAGACGTGAGTCCCTTGCTCACTTTGCCACTGGATTCAAGCAAGCCTGGCTGAAGACGGCTGAAATGCCAGAAACCGGTACTAGAAAGCGTGTTTCCGGTCCAGGGAAGGCATTGCTTGGCAGTTTGGGCTGGACTGTTCCCATGAGGCACAGGGTCAGACTGATTTGCATATGGTCGTGTCTGAACTGGGGTGGCAGAGTGGGCTAAAGAACGGTGATGGATCAAACCCAGATTTGTTGACTGGGTGTGAGTGTTTGATTGGTTCTGATGCTCCGTCCATCACCACCCCCTTTTGTACCGGTTTGTTTGACATAAGTTGGCAGGGTATGCTCAGACGTGAGTCCCTTGCTCACTTTGCCACTGGATTCAAGCAAGCATGGCTGAAGACGGCTGAAATGCCAGAAACCGGTACTAGGAAGCTTGTTTCCGGTCCAGGGAAGGCATTGCTTGGCAGTTCGGGCTGGACTGTTCCCATGAGGCACAGGGTCAGACTGATTTGCATATGGCCATGTCTGAACTGGGGTGGCAGAGTGAGCTAAAGAACGGTGATGGATCAATCCCAGATCTGTTGACTGGGTGTGAGTGTTTGATTGGTTCTGATGCTTCGTCTATCACAACCCCCTTTTGTACCGCTTTGTTCGCCATAAGTTGGCAGGGTATGCTCAGACGTGAGTCCCTTGCTCACTTTGCCACTGGATTCAAGCAAGCCTGGCTGAAGAGGGCTGAAATGCCAGAAACCGGTCCTAGGAAGCTTGTTTCCGGTCCAGGGAAAGCATTGCTTGGTAGTTCGCGCTGAACTGCTCACATGAGGCACAGGGTCAGACAGATTTGCATATGGCCATGTCTGAACTGGGGTGACAGAGTTGGTTAAAGAACGGTGATGGATCAAACCCAGATCTGTTGACTGGGTGTGAGTGTTTGATTGGTTCTGATGCTCCGTCCATCACCACCCCCTTTCGTACCGCTTTGTTCGCCATAAGTTGGCAGGGTATGCTCAGACGTGAGTCCCTTGCTCACTTTGCCACTGTATTCAAGCAAGCCTGGCTGAAGACGGCTGAAATGCCAGAAACCGGTACTAGAAAGCGTGTTTCCGGTCCAGGGAAGGCATTGCTTGGCAGTTTGGGCTGGACTGTTCCCATGAGGCACAGGGTCAGACTGATTTGCATATGGTCGTGTCTGAACTGGGGTGGCAGAGTGGGCTAAAGAACGGTGATGGATCAAACCCAGATTTGTTGACTGGGTGTGAGTGTTTGATTGGTTCTGATGCTCCGTCCATCACCACCCCCTTTTGTACCGGTTTGTTCGACATAAGTTGGCAGGGTATGCTCAGACGTGAGTCCCTTGCTCACTTTGCCACTGGATTCAAGCAAGCATGGCTGAAGACAGCTGAAATGCCAGAAACCGGTACTAGGAAGCTTGTTTCCGGTCCAGGGAAGGCATTGCTTGGCAGTTCGGGCTGGACTGTTCCCATGAGGCACAGGGTCAGACTGATTTGCATATGGCCATGTCTGAACTGGGGTGGCAGAGTGAGCTAAAGAACGGTGATGGATCAATCCCAGATCTGTTGACTGGGTGTGAATGTTTGATTGGTTCTGATGCTTCGTCTATCACCACCCCCTTTTGTACCGCTTTAGTCGCCATAAGTTGGCAGGGTATGCTCAGACATGAGTCCCTTGCTCACTTTGCCACTGGATTCAAGCAAGCCTGGCTGAAGAGGGCTGAAATGCCAGAAACCGGTCCTAGGAAGCTTGTTTCCGGTCCAGGGAAAGCATTGCTTGGTAGTTCGGGCTGAACTGCTCCCATGAGGCACAGGGTCAGACTGATTTGCATATGGCCATGTCTGAACTGGGGTGGCAGAGTGGGCTAAAGAACGGTGATGGATCAAACCCAGATCTGTTGACTGGGTGTGAGTGTTTGATTGGTTCTGATGCTTCGTCTATCACCACCCCCTTTTGTACCGCTTTGTTCGCCATAAGTTGGCAGGGTATGCTCCGACGTGAGTCCCTTGCTCACTTTGCCACTGGATTCAAGCAAGCCTGGCTGAAGAGGGCTGAAATGCCAGAAACCGGTCCTAGGAAGCTTTGGTTCTGGTTCAGGGAAGGTATTGCTTGGCAGTTTGGGCTGGACTGTTCCCATGAAGCACAGGGTCAGACTGATTTGCATATGGCCATGTCTGAACTGGGGTGGCAGAGTGGGCTAAAGAACGGTGATGGATCAAACCCAGATCTGTTGACTGGGTGTGAGTGTTTGATTGGTTCTGATGCTCCGTCCATCACCACCCCCTTTTGTACCGCTTTGTTCGCCATAAGTTGGCAGGGTATGCTCAGACGTGAGTCCCTTGCTCACTTTGCCACTGGATTCAAGCAAGCCTGGCTGAAGACGGCTGAAATGCCAGAAACCGGTACTAGAAAGCGTGTTTCCGGTCCAGGGAAGGCATTGCTTGGCAGTTTGGGCTGGACTGTTCCCATGAGGCACAGGGTCAGACTGATTTGCATATGGTCGTGTCTGAACTGGGGTGGCAGAGTGGGCTAAAGAACGGTGATGGATCAAACCCAGATTTGTTGACTGGGTGTGAGTGTTTGATTGGTTCTGATGCTCCGTCCATCACCACCCCCTTTTGTACCGGTTTGTTCGACATAAGTTGGCAGGGTATGCTCAGACGTGAGTCCCTTGCTCACTTTGCCACTGGATTCAAGCAAGCATGGCTGAAGACGGCTGAAATGCCAGAAACCGGTACTAGGAAGCTTGTTTCCGGTCCAGGGAAGGCATTGCTTGGCAGTTCGGGCTGGACTGTTCCCATGAGGCACAGGGTCAGACTGATTTGCATATGGCCATGTCTGAACTGGGGTGGCAGAGTGAGCTAAAGAACGGTGATGGATCAAACCCAGATCTGTTGACTGGGTGTGAGTGTTTGATTGGTTCTGATGCTCCGTCCATCACCACCCCCTTTTGTACCGCTTTGTTCGACATAAGTTGGCAGGGTATGCTCAGACGTGAGTCCCTTGCTCACTTTGCCACTGGATTCAAGCAAGCCTGGCTGAAAACGGCTGAAATGCCAGAAACCGGTCCTAGGAAGCTTGTTTCCGGTCCAGGGAAGGCATTGCTTGGCAGTTCGGGCTGGACTGTTCCCATGAGGCACAGGGTCAGACTGATTTGCATATGGCCATGTCTGAACTGGGGTGGCAGAGTGGGCTAAAGAACGGTGATGGATCAAACCCAGTTTTGTTGACTGGGTGTGAGTGTTTGATTGGTTCTGATGCTCCGTCCATCACCACCCCCTTTTTTACTGCTTTGTTCGACATAAGTTGGCAGGGTATGCTCAGACGTGAGTCCCTTGCTCACTTTGCCACTGGATTCAAGCAAGCCTGGCTGAAGACGGCTGAAATGCCAGAAACCGGTACTAGAAAGCGTGTTTCCGGTCCAGGGAAGGCATTGCTTGGCAGTTTGGGCTGGACTGTTCCCATGAGGCACAGGGTCAGACTGATTTGCATATGGTCGTGTCTGAACTGGGGTGGCAGAGTGGGCTAAAGAACGGTGATGGATCAAACCCAGATTTGTTGACTGGGTGTGAGTGTTTGATTGGTTCTGATGCTCCGTCCATCACCACCCCCTTTTGTACCGGTTTGTTTGACATAAGTTGGCAGGGTATGCTCAGACGTGAGTCCCTTGCTCACTTTGCCACTGGATTCAAGCAAGCATGGCTGAAGACGGCTGAAATGCCAGAAACCGGTACTAGGAAGCTTGTTTCCGGTCCAGGGAAGGCATTGCTTGGCAGTTCGGGCTGGACTGTTCCCATGAGGCACAGGGTCAGACTGATTTGCATATGGCCATGTCTGAACTGGGGTGGCAGAGTGAGCTAAAGAACGGTGATGGATCAATCCCAGATCTGTTGACTGGGTGTGAGTGTTTGATTGGTTCTGATGCTTCGTCTATCACAACCCCCTTTTGTACCGCTTTGTTCGCCATAAGTTGGCAGGGTATGCTCAGACGTGAGTCCCTTGCTCACTTTGCCACTGGATTCAAGCAAGCCTGGCTGAAGAGGGCTGAAATGCCAGAAACCGGTCCTAGGAAGCTTGTTTCCGGTCCAGGGAAAGCATTGCTTGGTAGTTCGCGCTGAACTGCTCACATGAGGCACAGGGTCAGACAGATTTGCATATGGCCATGTCTGAACTGGGGTGACAGAGTTGGTTAAAGAACGGTGATGGATCAAACCCAGATCTGTTGACTGGGTGTGAGTGTTTGATTGGTTCTGATGCTCCGTCCATCACCACCCCCTTTCGTACCGCTTTGTTCGCCATAAGTTGGCAGGGTATGCTCAGACGTGAGTCCCTTGCTCACTTTGCCACTGTATTCAAGCAAGCCTGGCTGAAGACGGCTGAAATGCCAGAAACCGGTACTAGAAAGCGTGTTTCCGGTCCAGGGAAGGCATTGCTTGGCAGTTTGGGCTGGACTGTTCCCATGAGGCACAGGGTCAGACTGATTTGCATATGGTCGTGTCTGAACTGGGGTGGCAGAGTGGGCTAAAGAACGGTGATGGATCAAACCCAGATTTGTTGACTGGGTGTGAGTGTTTGATTGGTTCTGATGCTCCGTCCATCACCACCCCCTTTTGTACCGGTTTGTTCGACATAAGTTGGCAGGGTATGCTCAGACGTGAGTCCCTTGCTCACTTTGCCACTGGATTCAAGCAAGCATGGCTGAAGACAGCTGAAATGCCAGAAACCGGTACTAGGAAGCTTGTTTCCGGTCCAGGGAAGGCATTGCTTGGCAGTTCGGGCTGGACTGTTCCCATGAGGCACAGGGTCAGACTGATTTGCATATGGCCATGTCTGAACTGGGGTGGCAGAGTGAGCTAAAGAACGGTGATGGATCAATCCCAGATCTGTTGACTGGGTGTGAATGTTTGATTGGTTCTGATGCTTCGTCTATCACCACCCCCTTTTGTACCGCTTTAGTCGCCATAAGTTGGCAGGGTATGCTCAGACATGAGTCCCTTGCTCACTTTGCCACTGGATTCAAGCAAGCCTGGCTGAAGAGGGCTGAAATGCCAGAAACCGGTCCTAGGAAGCTTGTTTCCGGTCCAGGGAAAGCATTGCTTGGTAGTTCGGGCTGAACTGCTCCCATGAGGCACAGGGTCAGACTGATTTGCATATGGCCATGTCTGAACTGGGGTGGCAGAGTGGGCTAAAGAACGGTGATGGATCAAACCCAGATCTGTTGACTGGGTGTGAGTGTTTGATTGGTTCTGATGCTTCGTCTATCACCACCCCCTTTTGTACCGCTTTGTTCGCCATAAGTTGGCAGGGTATGCTCCGACGTGAGTCCCTTGCTCACTTTGCCACTGGATTCAAGCAAGCCTGGCTGAAGAGGGCTGAAATGCCAGAAACCGGTCCTAGGAAGCTTTGGTTCTGGTTCAGGGAAGGTATTGCTTGGCAGTTTGGGCTGGACTGTTCCCATGAAGCACAGGGTCAGACTGATTTGCATATGGCCATGTCTGAACTGGGGTGGCAGAGTGGGCTAAAGAACGGTGATGGATCAAACCCAGATCTGTTGACTGGGTGTGAGTGTTTGATTGGTTCTGATGCTCCGTCCATCACCACCCCCTTTTGTACCGCTTTGTTCGCCATAAGTTGGCAGGGTATGCTCAGACGTGAGTCCCTTGCTCACTTTGCCACTGGATTCAAGCAAGCCTGGCTGAAGACGGCTGAAATGCCAGAAACCGGTACTAGAAAGCGTGTTTCCGGTCCAGGGAAGGCATTGCTTGGCAGTTTGGGCTGGACTGTTCCCATGAGGCACAGGGTCAGACTGATTTGCATATGGTCGTGTCTGAACTGGGGTGGCAGAGTGGGCTAAAGAACGGTGATGGATCAAACCCAGATTTGTTGACTGGGTGTGAGTGTTTGATTGGTTCTGATGCTCCGTCCATCACCACCCCCTTTTGTACCGGTTTGTTCGACATAAGTTGGCAGGGTATGCTCAGACGTGAGTCCCTTGCTCACTTTGCCACTGGATTCAAGCAAGCATGGCTGAAGACGGCTGAAATGCCAGAAACCGGTACTAGGAAGCTTGTTTCCGGTCCAGGGAAGGCATTGCTTGGCAGTTCGGGCTGGACTGTTCCCATGAGGCACAGGGTCAGACTGATTTGCATATGGCCATGTCTGAACTGGGGTGGCAGAGTGAGCTAAAGAACGGTGATGGATCAAACCCAGATCTGTTGACTGGGTGTGAGTGTTTGATTGGTTCTGATGCTTCGTCTATCACCACCCCCTTTTGTACCGCTTTGTTAACCATAAGTTGGCAGGGTATGCTCAGACGTGAGTCCCTTGCTCACTTTGCCACTGGATTCAAGCAAGCCTGGCTGAAGAGGGCTGAAATGCCAGAAACCGGTCCTAGGAAGCTTTGTTTCTGGTCCAGAGAAGGCATTGCTTGGTAGTTTGGGCTGAACTGCTCCCATGAGGCACAGGGTCAGACTGATTTGCATATGGCCATGTCTGAACTGGGGTGACAGAGTGGGTTAAAGAACGGTGATGGATCAAACCCAGATCTGTTCACTGGGTGTGAGTGTTTTATTGGTTCTGATGCTCCGTCCATCACCACCCCCTTTCGTACCGCTTTGTTTGCCATAAGTTGGCAGGGTATGCTCAGACGTGAGTCCCTTGCTCACTTTGCCACTGGATTCAAGCAAGCCTGGCTGAAGACGGCTGAAATGCCAGAAACCGGTCCTAGAAAGCTTGTTTCCGGTCCAGGGAAGGCATTGCTTGGCAGTTCGGGCTGGACTGTTCCCATGAAGCACAGGGTCAGACTGATTTGCATATGGCCATGTCTGAACTGGGGTGGCAGAGTGGGCTAAAGAACGGTGATGGATCAAACCCAGATCTGTTGACTGGGTGTGAGTGTTTGATTGGTTCTGATGCTCCGTCCATCACCACCCCCTTTTGTACCGCTTTGTTCGCCATAAGTTGGCAGGGTATGCTCAGACGTAAGTCCCTTGCTCACTTTGACACTGGATTCAAGCAAGCCTGGCTGAAGACGGCTGAAATGCCAGAAACCGGTCCTAGGAAGCTTGTTTCCGGTCCAGGGAAGGCATTGCTTGGCAGTTTGGGCTGGACTGTTCCCATGAGGCACAGGGTCAGACTGATTTGCATATGGTCGTGTCTGAACTGGGGTGGCAGAGTGGGCTAAAGAACGGTGATGGATCAAACCCAGATTTGTTGACTGGGTGTGAGTGTTTGATTGGTTCTGATGCTCCGTCCATCACCACCCCCTTTTGTACCGGTTTGTTCGACATAAGTTGGCAGGGTATGCTCAGACGTGAGTCCCTTGCTCACTTTGCCTCTGGATTGAAGCAAGCCTGGCTGAAGACGGCTGAAATGCCAGAAACCGGTCCTAGGAAGCTTGTTTCCGGTCCAGGGAAGGCATTGCTTGGCAGTTTGGGCTGGACTGTTCCCATGAGGCACAGGGTCAGACTGATTTGCATATGGCCATGTCTGAACTGGGGTGGCAGAGTGGGCTAAAGAACGGTGATGGATCAAACCCAGATCTGTTGACTGGGTGTGAGTGTTTGATTGGTTCTGATGCTTCGTCTATCACCACCCCCTTTTGTACCGCTTTGTTCGCCATAAGTTGGCAGGGTATGCTCAGACGTGAGTCCCTTGCTCACTTTGCCACTGGATTC
Organism: Triturus cristatus; assembly: GCF_964204655.1. Taxonomy (NCBI): domain Eukaryota; kingdom Metazoa; phylum Chordata; class Amphibia; order Caudata; family Salamandridae; genus Triturus; species Triturus cristatus. The sequence continues at coordinate 402,214,207 of NC_140579.1, read as the reverse complement.
AAGCAAGCCTGGCTGAAGAGGGCTGAAATGCCAGAAACCGGTCCTAGGAAGCTTTGTTTCTGGTCCAGGGAAGGTATTGCTTGGCAGTTCGGGCTGGACTGTTCCCATGAAGCACAGGGTCAGACTGATTTGCATATGGCCATGTCTGAACTGGGGTGGCAGAGTGGGCTAAAGAACGGTGATGGATCAAACCCAGATCTGTTGACTGGGTGTGAGTGTTTGATTGGTTCTGATGCTCCGTCCATCACCACCCCCTTTTGTACCGCTTTGTTCGTCATAAGTTGGCAGGGTATGCTCAGACGTAAGTCCCTTGCTCACTTTGACACTGGATTCAAGCAAGCCTGGCTGAAGACGGCTGAAATGCTAGAAACCGGTCCTAGGAAGCTTGTTTCCGGTCCAGGGAAGGCATTGCTTGGCAGTTCGGGCTGAACTGCTCCCATGAGGCACAGGGTCAGACTGATTTGCATATGGCCATGTCTGAACTGGGGTGACAGAGTGGGCGAAAGAACGGTGATGGATCAAACCCAGATCTGTTGACTGGGTGTGAGTGTTTGATTGGTTCTGATGCTCCGTCCATCACCACCCCCTTTTGTACCGCTTTGTTTGCCCTAAGTTGGCAGGGTATGCTCAGACGTGAGTCCCTTGCTCACTTTGCCACTGGATTCAAGCAAGCCTGGCTGAAGACTGCTGAAATGCCAGAAACCGGTCCTAGGAAGCTTGTTTCCGGTCCAGGGAAGGCATTGCTTGGCAGTTCGGGCTGAACTGTTCCCATGAGGCACAGGGTCAGACTGATTTGCATATGGCCATGTCTGAACTGGGGTGGCAGAGTGGGCTAAAGAACGGTGATGGATCAAACCCAGTTTTGTGGACTGGGTGTGAGTGTTTGATTGGTTTTGATGCTCCGTCCATCACCACCCCCTTTTTTACTGCTTTGTTCGACATAAGTTGGCAGGGTATGCTCAGACGTGAGTCCCTTGCTCACTTTGCCACTGGATTCAAGCAAGCCTGGCTGAAGACGGCTGAAATGCCAGAAACCGGTCCTAGGAAGCTTGTTTCCGGTCCAGGGAAGGCATTGCTTGGCAGTTTGGGCTTGACTGTTCCCATGAGGCACAGGGTCAGACTGATTTGCATATGGTCGTGTCTGAACTGGGGTGGCAGAGTGGGCTAAAGAACGGTGATGGATCAAACCCAGATTTGTTGACTGTGTGTGAGTGTTTGATTGGTTCTGATGCTCCGTCCATCACCACCCCCTTTTGTACCGGTTTGTTCGACATAAGTTGGCAGGGTATGCTCAGACGTGAGTCCCTTGCTCACTTTGCCACTGGATTCAAGCAAGCCTGGCTGAAGACGGCTGAAATGTCAGAAACCGGTACTGGAAAGCTTGTTTCCGGTCCAGGGAAGGCATTGCTTGGCAGTTCGGGCTGGACTGTTCCCATGAGGCACAGGGTCAGACTGATTTGCATATGGCCATGTCTGAACTGGGGTGGCAGAGTGAGCTAAAGAACGGTGATGGATCAAACCCAGATCTGTTGACTGGGTGTGAGTGTTTGATTGGTTCTGATGCTACGTCTATCACCACCCCCTTTTGTACCGCTTTGTTCGCCATAAGTTGGCAGGGTATGCTCAGACGTGAGTCCCTTGCTCACTTTGCCACTGGATTCAAGCAAGCCTGGCTGAAGCGGGCTGAAATGCCAGAAACCGGTTCTAGGAAGCTTTGTTTCTGGTCCAGGGAAGGCATTGCTTCGTAGTTTGGGCTGAACTGCTCCCATGAGGCACAGTGTCAGACTGATTTGCATATGGCCATGTCTGAACTGGGGTGACAGAGTGGGTTAAAGAACGGTGATGCATCAAACCCAGATCTGTTGACTGGGTGTGAGTGTTTGATTGGTTCTGATGCTCCGTCCATCACCACTCCCTTTTGTACCGCTTTGTTCGCCATAAGTTGGCAGGGTATGCTCAGACCTAGGTCCCTTGCTCACTTTGCCACTGGATTCAAGCAAGCCTGGCTGAAGATGGCTGAAATGCCAGAAACCGGTCCTAGGAAGCTTGTTTCCGGTCCAGGGAAGGCATTGCTTGGCAGTTTGGGCTGGACTGTTCCCATGAGGCACAGGGTCAGACTGATTTGCATATGGTCGTGTCTGAACTGGGGTGGCAGAGTGGGCTAAAGAACGGTGATGGATCAAACCCAGATTTGTTGACTCGGTGTGAGTGTTTGATTGGTTCTGATGCTCCGTCCATCACCACCCCCTTTTGTACCGGTTTGTTCGAAATAAGTTGGCAGGGTATGCTCAGACGTGAGTCCCTTGCTCACTTTGCCACTGGATTCAAGCAAGCCTGGCTGAAGACGGCTGAAATGCCAGAAACAGGTCCTAGGAAGCTTGTTTCCGGTCCAGGGAAGGCATTGCTTGGCAGTTTGGGCTGGACTGTTCCCATGAGGCACAGGGTCAGACTGATTTGCATATGGTCGTGTCTGAACTGGGGTGGCAGAGTGGGCTAAAGAACGGTGATGGATCAAACCCAGATTTGTTGACTGGGTGTGAGTGTTTGATTGGTTCTGATGCTCCCTCCATCACCACCCCCTTTTGTACCGCTTTGTTTGCCATAAGTTGGTAGGGTATGCTCAGACGTGAGTCCCTTGCTCACTTTGCCACTGGATTCAAGCAAGCCTGGCTGAAGACCGCTGAAATGCCAGAAACCGGTCCTAGGAAGCTTGTTTCCGGTCCAGGGAAGGCATTGCTTGGCAGTTCGGGCTGGACTGTTCCCATGAGGCACAGGGTCAGACTGATTTGCATATGGCCATGTCTGAAATGGGGTGGCAGAGTGGGCTAAAGAACGGTAATGGATCAAACCCAGATTTGTTGACTGGGTGTGAGTGTTTGATTGGTTCTGATGCTCCGTCCATCACCACCCCCTTTTGTACCGCTTTGTTCGACATAAGTTGGCAGGGTATGCTCAGACGTGAGTCCCTTGCTCACTTTGCCACTGGATTCAAGCAAGCCTGGCTGAAGATGGCTGAAATGCCAGAAACCGGTCCTAGGAAGCTTGTTTCCGGTCCAGGGAAGGCATTGCTTGGCAGTTCGGGCTGGACTGTTCCCATGAGGCACAGGGTCAGACTGATTTGCATATGGCCATGTCTGAACTGGGGTGGCAGAGTGGGCTAAAGAACGGTGATGGATCAAACCCAGTTTTGTTGACTGGGTGTGAGTGTTTGATTGGTTCTGATGCTCCGTCCATCACCACCCCCTTTTTTACTGCTTTGTTCGACATAAGTTGGCAGGGTATGCTCAGACGTGAGTCCCTTGCTCACTTTGCCACTGGATTCAAGCAAGCCTGGCTGAAGACGGCTGAAATGTCAGAAACCGGTACTAGAAAGCTTGTTTCCGGTCCAGGGAAGGCATTGCTTGGCAGTTCGGGCTGGACTGTTCCCATGAGGCACAGGGTCAGACTGATTTGCATATGGCCATGTCTGAACTGGGGTGGCAGAGTGAGCTAAAGAACGGTGATGGATCACACCCAGATCTGTTGACTGGGTGTGAGTGTTTGATTGGTTCTGATGCTACGTCTATCACCACCCCCTTTTGTACCGCTTTGTTCGCCATAAGTTGGCAGGGTATGCTCAGACGTGAGTCCCTTGCTCACTTTGCCACTGGATTCAAGCAAGCCTGGCTGAAGCGGGCTGAAATGCCAGAAACCGGTTCTAGGAAGCTTTGTTTCTGGTCCAGGGAAGGCATTGCTTCGTAGTTTGGGCTGAACTGCTCCCATGAGGCACAGTGTCAGACTGATTTGCATATGGCCATGTCTGAACTGGGGTGTCAGAGTGGGTTAAAGAACGGTGATGCATCAAACCCAGATCTGTTGACTGGGTGTGAGTGTTTGATTGGTTCTGATGCTCCGTCCATCACCACTCCCTTTTGTACCGCTTTGTTCGCCATAAGTTGGCAGGGTATGCTCAGACCTAGGTCCCTTGCTCACTTTGCCACTGGATTCAAGCAAGCCTGGCTGAAGATGGCTGAAATGCCAGAAACCGGTCCTAGGAAGCTTGTTTCCGGTCCAGGGAAGGCATTGCTTGGCAGTTTGGGCTGGACTGTTCCCATGAGGCACAGGGTCAGACTGATTTGCATATGGTCGTGTCTGAACTGGGGTGGCAGAGTGGGCTAAAGAACGGTGATGGATCAAACCCAGATTTGTTGACTCGGTGTGAGTGTTTGATTGGTTCTGATGCTCCGTCCATCACCACCCCCTTTTGTACCGGTTTGTTCGAAATAAGTTGGCAGGGTATGCTCAGACGTGAGTCCCTTGCTCACTTTGCCACTGGATTCAAGCAAGCCTGGCTGAAGACGGCTGAAATGCCAGAAACCGGTCCTAGGAAGCTTGTTTCCGGTCCAGGGAAGGCATTGCTTGGCAGTTTGGGCTGGACTGTTCCCATGAGGCACAGGGTCAGACTGATTTGCATATGGTCGTGTCTGAACTGGGGTGGCAGAGTGGGCTAAAGAACGGTGATGGATCAAACCCAGATTTGTTGACTGGGTGTGAGTGTTTGATTGGTTCTGATGCTCCGTCCATCACCACCCCCTTTTGTACCGGTTTGTTCGACATAAGTTGGCAGGGTATGCTCAGACGTGAGTCCCTTGCTCACTTTGCCACTGGATTCAAGCAAGCCTGGCTGAAGACGGCTGAAATGTCAGAAACCGGTACTAGAAAGCTTGTTTCCGGTCCAGGGAAGGCATTGCTTGGCAGTTCGGGCTGGACTGTTCCCATGAGGCACAGGGTCAGACTGATTTGCATATGGCCATGTCTGAACTGGGGTGGCAGAGTGAGCTAAAGAACGGTGATGGATCAAACCCAGATCTGTTGACTGGGTGTGAGTGTTTGATTGGTTCTGATGCTACGTCTATCACCACCCCCTTTTGTACCGCTTTGTTCGCCATAAGTTGGCAGGGTATGCTCAGACGTGAGTCCCTTGCTCACTTTGCCACTGGATTCAAGCAAGCCTGGCTGAAGAGGGCTGAAATGCCAGAAACCGGTTCTAGGAAGCTTTGTTTCTGGTCCAGGGAAGGCATTGCTTCGTAGTTTGGGCTGAACTGCTCCCATGAGGCACAGGGTCAGACTGATTTGCATATGGCCATGTCTGAACTAGGGTGACAGAGTGGGTTAAAGAACAGTGATGGATCAAACCCAGATCTGTTGACTGGGTGTGAGTGTTTGATTGGTTCTGATGCTCCGTCCATCACCACCCCCTTTTGTACCGCTTTGTTTGCCATAAGTTGGCAGGGTATGCTCAGACGTGAGTCCCTTGCTCACTTTGCCACTGGATTCAAGCAAGCCTGGCTGAAGACGGCTGAACTGCCAGAAACCGGTCCTAGGAAGCATGTTTACGGTCCAGGGAAGGCATTGCTTGGCAGTTTGGGCTGGACTGTTCCCATGAGGCACAGGGTCAGACTGATTTGCATATGGTCGTGTCTGAACTGGGGTGGCAGAGTGGGCTAAAGAACGGTGATGGATCAAACCCAGATTTGTTGACTGGGTGTGAGTGTTTGATTGGTTCTGATGCTCCATCCATCACCACCCCCTTTTGTACCGGTTTGTTCGACATAAGTTGGCAGGGTATGCTTAGACGTGAGTCCCTTGCTCACTTTGCCACTGGATTCAAGCAAGCCTGGCTGAAGACGGCTGAAATGCCAGAAACCGGTCCTAGGAAGCTTGTTTCCGGTCCAGGGAAGGCATTGCTTGGTAGTTCGTGCTGAACTGCTCCCATGAGGCACAGGGTCAGACTGATTTGCATATGGCCATGTCTGAACTGGGGTGACAGAGTGGGTTAAAGAACGGTGATGGATCAAACCCAGATCTGTTGACTGGGTGTGAGTGTTTGATTGGTTCTGATGCTCCGTCCATCACCACCCCCTTTTGTACCACTTTGTTCGCCATAAGTTGGCAGGGTATGCTCAGACGTAAGTCCCTTGCTCACTTTGCCACTGGATTCAAGCAAGCCTGCCTGAAGACGGCTGAAATGCCAGAAACCGGTCCTAGGAAGCTTGTTTCCCGTCCAGGGAAGGCATTGCTTGGCAGTTCGGGCTGAACTGCTCCCATGAGGCACAGGGTCAGACTGATTTGCATATGGCCATGTCTGAACTGGGGTGACAGAGTGGGCTAAAGAACGGTGATGGATCAAACCCAGATCTGTTGACTGGGTGTGAGTGTTTGATTGGTTCTGATGCTCCCTCCATCACCACCCCCTTTTGTACCGCTTTGTTTGCCATAAGTTGGTAGGGTATGCTCAGACGTGAGTCCCTTGCTCACTTTGCCACTGGATTCAAGCAAGCCTGGCTGAAGACCGCTGAAATGCCAGAAACCGGTCCTAGGAAGCTTGTTTCCGGTCCAGGGAAGGCATTGCTTGGCAGTTCGGGCTGGACTGTTCCCATGAGGCACAGGGTCAGACTGATTTGCATATGGCCATGTCTGAAATGGGGTGGCAGAGTGGGCTAAAGAACGGTAATGGATCAAACCCAGATTTGTTGACTGGGTGTGAGTGTTTGATTGGTTCTGATGCTCCGTCCATCACCACCCCCTTTTGTACCGCTTTGTTCGACATAAGTTGGCAGGGTATGCTCAGACGTGAGTCCCTTGCTCACTTTGCCACTGGATTCAAGCAAGCCTGGCTGAAGATGGCTGAAATGCCAGAAACCGGTCCTAGGAAGCTTGTTTCCGGTCCAGGGAAGGCATTGCTTGGCAGTTCGGGCTGGACTGTTCCCATGAGGCACAGGGTCAGACTGATTTGCATATGGCCATGTCTGAACTGGGGTGGCAGAGTGGGCTAAAGAACGGTGATGGATCAAACCCAGTTTTGTTGACTGGGTGTGAGTGTTTGATTGGTTCTGATGCTCCGTCCATCACCACCCCCTTTTTTACTGCTTTGTTCGACATAAGTTGGCAGGGTATGCTCAGACGTGAGTCCCTTGCTCACTTTGCCACTAGATTCAAGCAAGCCTGGCTGAAGAGGGCTGAAATGCCAGAAACCGGTCCTAGGAAGCATTGTTTCTGGTCCAGGGAAGGCATTGCTTGGTAGTTCGTGCTGAACTGCTCCCATGAGGCACAGGGTCAGACTGATTTGCATATGGCCATGTCTGAACTGGGGTGGCAGAGTGAGCTAAAGAACGGTGATGGATCAAACCCAGATCTGTTGACTGGGTGTGAGTGTTTTATTGGTTCTGATGCTTCGTCTATCACCACCCCCGTTTGTACCGCTTTGTTTGCCATAAGTTGGCAGGGTATGCTCAGACGTGAGTCCCTTGCTCACTTTGCCACTGGATTCAAGCAAGCCTGGCTGAAGAGGGCTGAAATGCCAGAAACCGGTCCTAGGAAGCATTGTTTCTGGTCCAGGGAAGGCATTGCTTGGTAGTTCGTGCTGAACTGCTCCCATGAGGCACAGGGTCAGACTGATTTGCATATGGCCATGTCTGAACTGGGGTGACAGAGTGGGTTAAAGAACGGTGATGGATCAAACCCAGATCTGTTGACTGGGTGTGAGTGTTTGATTGGTTCTGATGCTCCGTCCATCACCATCCCCTTTCGTACTGCTTTGTTCGCCATAAGTTGGCAGGGTATGCTCAGACGTGAGTCCCTTGCTCACTTTGCCACTGGATTCAAGCAAGCCTGGCTGAAGACGGCTGAAATGCCAGAAACCGGTCCTAGAAAGCTTGTTTCCGGTCCAGGGAAGGTATTGCTTGGCAGTTCGGGCTGGACTGTTCCCATGAAGCACAGGGTCAGACTGATTTGCAAATGGCCATGTGTGAACTGGGGTGGCAGAGTGGGCTAAAGAACGGTGATCGATCAAACCCAGATCTGTTGACTGGGTGTGAGTGTTTGATTGGTTCTGATGCTCCGTCCATCACCACCCCCTTTTGTACCGCTTTGTTCGCCATAAGTTGGCAGGGTATGCTCAGACGTGAGTCCCTTGCTCACTTTGCCACTGGATTCAAGCAAGCATGGCTGAAGACGGCTGAAATGCCAGAAACCGGTACTAGGAAGCTTGTTTCCGGTCCAGGGAAGGCATTGCTTGGCAGTTCGGGCAGGACTGTTCCCATGAGGCACAGGGTCAGACTGATTTGCATATGGCCATGTCTGAACTGGGGTGGCAGAGTGAGCTAAAGAACGGTGATGGATCAATCCCAGATCTGTTGACTGGGTGTGAGTGTTTGATTGGTTCTGATGCTTCGTCTATCACCACCCCCTTTTGTACCGCTTTGTTCACCATAAGTTGGCAGGGTATGCTCAGACGTGAGTCCCTTGCTCACTTTGCCACTGGATTCAAGCAAGCCTGGCTGAAGAGGGCTGAAATGCCAGAAACCGGTCCTAGGAAGCTTGTTTCCGGTCCAGGGAAAGCATTGCTTGGTAGTTCGGGCTGAACTGCTCCCATGAGGCACAGGGTCAGACTGATTTGCATGTGGCCATGTCTGAACTGCGGTGACAGAGTTGGTTAAAGAACGGTGATGGATCAAACTCAGATCTGTTGACTGGGTGTGAGTGTTTGATTGGTTCTGATGCTCCGTCCATCACCACCCCCTTTCGTACCGCTTTGTTCGCCATAAGTTGGCAGGGTATGCTCAGACGTGAGTCCCTTGCTCACTTTGCCACTGGATTCAAGCAAGCCTGGCTGGAGACGGCTGAAATGCCAGAAACCGGTCCTAGGAAGTTTGTTTCCGGTCCAGGGAAGGCATTGCTTGGCAGTTCGGGCTGGACTTTTCCCATGAGGCACAGGGTCAGACTGATTTGCATATGGCCATGTCTGAACTGGGGTGGCAGAGTGAGCTAAAGAACGGTGATGGATCAAACCCAGATCTGTTGACTGGGTGTGAGTGTTTTATTGGTTCTGATGCTTCGTCTATCACCACCCCCGTTTGTACCGCTTTGTTTGCCATAAGTTGGCAGGGTATGCTCAGACGTGAGTCCCTTGCTCACTTTGCCACTGGATTCAAGCAAGCCTGGCTGAAGAGGGCTGAAATGCCAGAAACCGGTCCTAGGAAGCATTGTTTCTGGTCCAGGGAAGGCATTGCTTGGTAGTTCATGCTGAACTGCTCCCATGAGGCACAGGGTCAGACTGATTTGCATATGGCCATGTCTGAACTGGGGTGACAGAGTGGGTTAAAGAACGGTGATGGATCAAACCCAGATCTGTTGACTGGGTGTGAGTGTTTGATTGGTTCTGATGCTCCGTCCATCACCATCCCCTTTCGTACTGCTTTGTTCGCCATAAGTTGGCAGGGTATGCTCAGACGTGAGTCCCTTGCTCACTTTGCCACTGGATTCAAGCAAGCCTGGCTGAAGACGGCTGAAATGCCAGAAACCGGTCCTAGAAAGCTTGTTTCCGGTCCAGGGAAGGTATTGCTTGGCAGTTCGGGCTGGACTGTTCCCATGAAGCACAGGGTCAGACTGATTTGCAAATGGCCATGTGTGAACTGGGGTGGCAGAGTGGGCTAAAGAACGGTGATGGATCAAACCCAGATCTGTTGACTGGGTGTGAGTGTTTGATTGGTTCTGATGCTCCGTCCATCACCACCCCCTTTTGTACCGCTTTGTTCGCCATAAGTTGGCAGGGTATGCTCAGACGTGAGTCCCTTGCTCACTTTGCCACTGGATTCAAGCAAGCCTGGCTGAAGAGGGCTGAAATGCCAGAAACCGGTCCTAGGAAGCCTGTTTCCGGTCCAGGGAAAGCATTGCTTGGTAGTTCGGGCTGAACTGCTCCCATGAGGCACAGGGTCAGACTGATTTGCATATGGCCATGTCTGAACTGGGGTGACAGAGTTGGTTAAAGAACGGTGATGGATCAAACCCAGAACTGTTGACTGGGTGTGAGTGTTTGATTGGTTCTGATGCTCCGTCCATCACCACCCCCTTTCGTACCGCTTTGTTCGCCATAAGTTGGCAGGGTATGCTCAGACGTGAGTCCCTTGCTCACTTTGCCACTGGATTCAAGCAAGCCTGGCTGAAGACGGCTGAAATGCCAGAAACCGGTCCTAGGAAGCTTGTTTCCGGTCCAGGGAAGGCATTGCTTGGCAGTTCGGGCTGGACTTTTCCCATGAGGCACAGGGTCAGACTGATTTGCATATGGCCATGTCTGAACTGGGGTGGCAGAGTGAGCTAAAGAACGGTGATGGATCAAACCTAGATCTGTTGACTGGGTGTGAGTGTTTTATTGGTTCTGATGCTTCGTCTATCACCACCCCCTTTTGTACCGCTTTGTTTGCCATAAGTTGGCAGGGTATGCTCAGACGTGAGTCCCTTGCTCACTTTGCCACTGGATTCAAGCAAGCCTGGCTGAAGAGGGCTGAAATGCCAGAAACCGGTACTAGGAAGCATTGTTTCTGGTCCAGGGATGGCATTGCTTGGTAGTTCGTGCTGAACTGCTCCAATGAGGCACAGGGTCAGACTGATTTGCATATGGCCATGTCTGAACTGGGGTGACAGAGTGGGTTAAAGAACGGTGATGGATCAAACCCAGATCTGTTGACTGGGTGTGAGTGTTTGATTGGTTCTGATGCTCCGTCCATCACCACCCCCTTTAGTACTGCTTTGTTCGCCATAAGTTGGCAGGGTATGCTCAGACGTGAGTCCCTTGCTCACTTTGCCACTGGATTCAAGCAAGCCTGGCTGAAGACGGCTGAAATGCCAGAAACCGGTCCTAGAAAGCTTGTTTCCGGTCCAGGGAAGGTATTGCTTGGCAGTTCGGGCTGGACTGTTCCCATGAAGCACAGGGTCAGACTGATTTGCAATTGGCCATGTGTGAACTGGGGTGGCAGAGTGGGCTAAAGAACGGTGATGGATCAAACCCAGATCTGTTGACTGGGTGTGAGTGTTTGATTGGTTCTGATGCTCCGTCCATCACCACCCCCTTTTGTACCGCTTTATTCGCCATACGTTGGCAGGGTATGCTCAGACGTAAGTCCCTTGCTCACTTTGCCACTGGATTCAAGCAAGCCTGCCTGAAGACGGCTGAAATGCCAGAAACCGGTCCTAGGAAGCTTGTTTCCGGTCCAGGGAAGGCATTGCTTGGCAGTTCGGGCTGAACTGCTCCCATGAGGCACAGGGTCAGACTGATTTGCATATGGCCATGTCTGAACTGGGGTGGCAGAGTGGGCTAAAGAACGGTGATGGATCAAACCCAGATCTGTTGACTGGGTGTGAGTGTTTGATTGGTTCTGATGCTCCCTCCATCACCACCCCCTTTTGTACCGCTTTGTTTGCCATAAGTTGGTAGGGTATGCTCAGACGTGAGTCCCTTGCTCACTTTGCCACTGGATTCAAGCAAGCCTGGCTGAAGACGGCTGAAATGCCAGAAACCGGTCCTAGGAAGCTTGTTTCCGGTCCAGGGAAGGCATTGCTTGGCAGTTCGGGCTGGACTGTTCCCATGAGGCACAGGGTCAGACTGATTTGCATATGGCCATGTCTGAACTGGGGTGGCAGAGTGGGCTAAAGAACGGTGATGGATCAAACCCAGTTTTGTTGACTGGGTGTGAGTGTTTGATTGGTTCTGATGCTCCGTCCATCACCACCCCCTTTTTTACTGCTTTGTTCGACATAAGTTGGCAGGGTATGCTCAGACGTGAGTCCCTTGCTCACTTTGCCACTGGATTCAAGCAAGCCTGGCTGAAGACGGCTGAAATGCCAGAAACCGGTATTAGGAAGCTTGTTTCCTATCCAGGGAAGGCATTGCTTGGCAGTTCGGGCTGGACTGTTCCCATGAGGCACAGGGTCAGACTGATTTGCATATGGCCATGTCTGAACTGGGGTGGCAGAGTGAGCTAAAGAACGGTGATGGATCAATCCCAGATCTGTTGACTGGGTGTGAGTGTTTGTTTGGTTCTGATGCTTCGTCTATCACCACCCCCTTTTGTACCGCTTTGTTCGCCATAAGTTGGCAGGGTATGCTCAGACGTGAGTCCCTTGCTCACTTTGCCACTGGATTCAAGCAAGCCTGGCTGAAGAGGGCTGAAATGCCAGAAACCGGTCCTAGGAAGCTTGTTTCCGGTCCAGGGAAAGCATTGCTTGGTAGTTCGGGCTGAACTGCTCCCATGAGGCACAGGGTCAGACTGATTTGCATATGGCCACGTCTGAACTGGGGTGACAGAGTTGGTTAAAGAACGGTGATGGATCAAACCCAGAACTGTTGACTGGGTGTGAGTGTTTGATTGGTTCTGATGCTCCGTCCATCACCACCCCCTTTCGTACCGCTTTGTTCGCCATAAGTTGGCAGGGTATGCTCAGACGTGAGTCCCTTGCTCACTTTGCCACTGGATTCAAGCAAGCCTGGCTGAAGACGGCTGAAATGCCAGAAACCGGTCCTAGGAAGCTTGTTTCCGGTCCAGGGAAGGCATTGCTTGGCAGTTCGGGCTGGACTGTTCCCATGAGGCACAGGGTCAGACTGATTTGCATATGGCCATGTCTGAAATGGGGTGTCAGAGTGGGCTAAAGAACGGTAATGGATCAAACCCAGATTTGTTGACTGGGTGTGAGTGTTTGATTGGTTCTGATGCTCCGTCCATCACCACCCCCTTTTGTACCGCTTTGTTCGACATAAGTTGGCAGGGTATGCTCAAACGTGAGTCCCTTGCTCACTTTGCCACTGGATTCAAGCAAGCCTGGCTGAAGATGGCTGAAATGCCAGAAACCGGTCCTAGGAAGCTTGTTTCCGGTCCAGGGAAGGCATTGCTTGGCAGTTCGGGCTGGACTGTTCCCATGAGGCACAGGGTCAGACTGATTTGCATATGGCCATGTCTGAACTGGGGTGTCTGAGTGGGCTAAAGAACGGTGATGGATCAAACCCAGTTTTGTTGACTGGGTGTGAGTGTTTGATTGGTTCTGATGCTCCGTCCATCACCACCCCCTTTTTTACTGCTTTGTTCGACATAAGTTGGCAGGGTATGCTCAGACGTGAGTCCCTTGCTCACTTTGCCACTGGATTGAAGCAAGCCTGGCTGAAGACGGCTGAAATGCCAGAAACCGGTCCTAGGAAGCTTGTTTCCGGTCCAGGGAAGGCATTGCTTGGCAGTTCGGGCTGGACTGTTCCCATGAGGCACATGGTCAGACTGATTTGCATATGGCCATGTCTGAACTGGGGTGGCAGAGTGGGCTAAAGAACGGTGATGGATCAAACCCAGATCTGTTGACTGGGTGTGAGTGTTTGATTGGTTCTGATGCTTCGTCTATCACCACCCCCTTTTGTACCGCTTTGTTCGCCATAAGTTGGCAGGGTATGCTCCGACGTGAGTCCCTTGCTCACTTTGCCACTGGAGTCAAGCAAGCCTGGCTGAAGAGGGCTGAAATGCCAGAAACCGGTCCTAGGAAGCTTTGGTTCTGGTTCAGGGAAGGTATTGCTTGGCAGTTCGGGCTGGACTGTTCCCATGAAGCACAGGGTCAGACTGATTTGCATATGGCCATGTCTGAACTGGGGTGGCAGAGTGGGCTTAGAACGGTGATGGATCAAACCCAGATCTGTTGACTGGGTGTGAGTGTTTGATTGGTTCTGATGCTCCGTCCATCACCACCCCCTTTTGTACCGCTTTGTTCGCCATAAGTTGGCAGGGTATGCTCAGACGTGAGTCCCTTGCTCACTTTGCCACTGGATTCAAGCAAGCCTGGCTGAAGACGGCTGAAATGCCAGAAACCGGTACTAGAAAGCGTGTTTCCGGTCCAGGGAAGGCATTGCTTGGCAGTTTGGGCTGGACTGTTCCCATGAGGCACAGGGTCAGACTGATTTGCATATGGTCGTGTCTGAACTGGGGTGGCAGAGTGGGCTAAAGAACGGTGATGGATCAAACCCAGATTTGTTGACTGGGTGTGAGTGTTTGATTGGTTCTGATGCTCCGTCCATCACCACCCCCTTTTGTACCGGTTTGTTCGACATAAGTTGGCAGGGTATGCTCAGACGTGAGTCCCTTGCTCACTTTGCCACTGGATTCAAGCAAGCATGGCTGAAGACGGCTAAAATGCCAGAAACCGGTACTAGGAAGCTTGTTTCCGGTCCAGGGAAGGCATTGCTTGGCAGTTCGGGCTGGACTGTTCCCATGAGGCACAGGGTCAGACTGATTTGCATATGGCCATGTCTGAACTGGGGTGGCAGAGTGAGCTAAAGAACGGTGATGGATCAATCCCAGATCTGTTGACTGGGTGTGAGTGTTTGATTGGTTCTGATGCTTCGTCTATCACCACCCCCTTTTGTACCGCTTTGTTCGCCATAAGTTGGCAGGGTATGCTCAGACGTGAGTCCCTTGCTCACTTTGCCACTGGATTCAAGCAAGCCTGGCTGAAGAGGGCTGAAATGCCAGAAACCGGTCCTAGGAAGCTTGTTTCCGGTCCAGGGAAAGCATTGCTTGGTAGTTCGGGCTGAACTCCTCCCATGAGGCACAGGGTCAGACTGATTTGCATATGGCCATGTCTGAACTGGGGTGACAGAGTTGGTTAAAGAACGGTGATGGATCAAACCCAGATCTGTTGACTGGGTGTGAGTGTTTGATTGGTTCTGATGCTCCGTCCATCACCACCCCCTTTCGTACCGCTTTGCTCGCCATAAGTTGGCAGGGTATGCTCAGACGTGAGTCCCTTGCTCACTTTGCCACTGGATTCAAGCAAGCCTGGCTGAAGACGGCTGAAATGCCAGAAACCGGTCCTAGGAAGCTTGTTTCCGGTCCAGGGAAGGCATTGCTTGGCAGTTCGGGCTGGACTGTTCCCATGAGGCACAGGGTCAGACTGATTTGCATATGGCCATGTCTGAAATGGGGTGTCAGAGTGGGCTAAAGAACGGTAATGGATCAAACCCAGATTTGTTGACTGGGTGTGAGTGTTTGATTGGTTCTGATGCTCCGTCCATCACCACCCCCTTTTGTACCGCTTTGTTCGACATAAGTTGGCAGGGTATGCTCAAACGTGAGTCCCTTGCTCACTTTGCCACTGGATTCAAGCAAGCCTGGCTGAAGATGGCTGAAATGCCAGAAACCGGTCCTAGGAAGCTTGTTTCCGGTCGAGGGAAGGCATTGCTTGGCAGTTCGGGCTGGACTGTTCCCATGAGGCACAGGGTCAGACTGATTTGCATATGGCCATGTCTGAACTGGGGTGGCAGAGTGGGCTAAAGAACGGTGATGGATCAAACCCAGTTTTGTTGACTGGGTGTGAGTGTTTGATTGGTTCTGATGCTCCGTCCATCACCACCCCCTTTTTTACTGCTTTGTTCGACATAAGTTGGCAGGGTATGCTCAGACGTGAGTCCCTTGCTCACTTTGCCACTGGATTCAAGCAAGCCTGGCTGAAGACGGCTGAAATGCCAGAAACCGGTATTAGGAAGCTTGTTTCCTATCCAGGGAAGGCATTGCTTGGCAGTTCGGGCTGGACTGTTCCCATGAGGCACAGGGTCAGACTGATTTGCATATGGCCATGTCTGAACTGGGGTGGCAGAGTGAGCTAAAGAACGGTGATGGATCAATCCCAGATCTGTTGACTGGGTGTGAGTGTTTGATTGGTTCTGATGCTTCGTCTATCACCACCCCCTTTTGTACCGCTTTGTTCGCCATAAGTTGGCAGGGTATGCTCAGACGTGAGTCCCTTGCTCACTTTGCCACTGGATTCAAGCAAGCCTGGCTGAAGAGGGCTGAAATGCCAGAAACCGGTCCTAGGAAGCTTGTTTCCGGTCCAGGGAAAGCATTGCTTGGTAGTTCGGGCTGAACTGCTCCCATGAGGCACAGGGTCAGACTGATTTGCATATGGCCACGTCTGAACTGGGGTGACAGAGTTGGTTAAAGAACGGTGATGGATCAAACCCAGAACTGTTGACTGGGTGTGAGTGTTTGATTGGTTCTGAAGCTCCGTCCATCACCACCCCCTTTCGTACCGCTTTGTTCGCCATAAGTTGGCAGGGTATGCTCAGACGTGAGTCCCTTGCTCACTTTGCCACTGGATTCAAGCAAGCCTGGCTGAAGACGGCTGAAATGCCAGAAACCGGTCCTAGGAAGCTTGTTTCCGGTCCAGGGAAGGCATTGCTTGGCAGTTCGGGCTGGACTGTTCCCATGAGGCACAGGGTCAGACTGATTTGCATATGGCCATGTCTGAAATGGGGTGTCAGAGTGGGCTAAAGAACGGTAATGGATCAAACCCAGATTTGTTGACTGGGTGTGAGTGTTTGATTGGTTCTGATGCTCCGTCCATCACCACCCCCTTTTGTACCGCTTTGTTCGACATAAGTTGGCAGGGTATGCTCAAACGTGAGTCCCTTGCTCACTTTGCCACTGGATTCAAGCAAGCCTGGCTGAAGATGGCTGAAATGCCAGAAACCGGTCCTAGGAAGCTTGTTTCCGGTCCAGGGAAGGCATTGCTTGGCAGTTCGGGCTGGACTGTTCCCATGAGGCACAGGGTCAGACTGATTTGCATATGGCCATGTCTGAACTGGGGTGTCTGAGTGGGCTAAAGAACGGTGATGGATCAAACCCAGTTTTGTTGACTGGGTGTGAGTGTTTGATTGGTTCTGATGCTCCGTCCATCACCACCCCCTTTTTTACTGCTTTGTTCGACATAAGTTGGCAGGGTATGCTCAGACATGAGTCCCTTGCTCACTTTGCCACTGGATTGAAGCAAGCCTGGCTGAAGACGGCTGAAATGCCAGAAACCGGTCCTAGGAAGCTTGTTTCCGGTCCAGGGAAGGCATTGCTTGGCAGTTCGGGCTGGACTGTTCCCATGAGGCACATGGTCAGACTGATTTGCATATGGCCATGTCTGAACTGGGGTGGCAGAGTGGGCTAAAGAACGGTGATGGATCAAACCCAGATCTGTTGACTGGGTGTGAGTGTTTGATTGGTTCTGATGCTTCGTCTATCACCACCCCCTTTTGTACCGCTTTGTTCGCCATAAGTTGGCAGGGTATGCTCCGACGTGAGTCCCTTGCTCACTTTGCCACTGGAGTCAAGCAAGCCTGGCTGAAGAGGGCTGAAATGCCAGAAACCGGTCCTAGGAAGCTTTGGTTCTGGTTCAGGGAAGGTATTGCTTGGCAGTTCGGGCTGGACTGTTCCCATGAAGCACAGGGTCAGACTGATTTGCATATGGCCATGTCTGAACTGGGGTGGCAGAGTGGGCTAAAGAACGGTGATGGATCAAACCCAGATCTGTTGACTGGGTGTGAGTGTTTGATTGGTTCTGATGCTCCGTCCATCACCACCCCCTTTTGTACCGCTTTGTTCGCCATAAGTTGGCAGGGTATGCTCAGACGTGAGTCCCTTGCTCACTTTGCCACTGGATTCAAGCAAGCCTGGCTGAAGACGGCTGAAATGCCAGAAACTGGTACTAGAAAGCGTGTTTCCGGTCCAGGGAAGGCATTGCTTGGCAGTTTGGGCTGGACTGTTCCCATGAGGCACAGGGTCAGACTGATTTGCATATGGTCGTGTCTGAACTGGGGTGGCAGAGTGGGCTAAAGAACGGTGATGGATCAAACCCAGATTTGTTGACTGGGTGTGAGTGTTTGATTGGTTCTGATGCTCCGTCCATCACCACCCCCTTTTGTACCGGTTTGTTCGACATAAGTTGGCAGGGTATGCTCAGACGTGAGTCCCTTGCTCACTTTGCCACTGGATTCAAGCAAGCATGGCTGATGACGGCTAAAATGCCAGAAACCGGTACTAGGAAGCTTGTTTCCGGTCCAGGGAAGGCATTGCTTGGCAGTTCGGGCTGGACTGTTCCCATGAGGCACAGGGTCAGACTGATTTGCATATGGCCATGTCTGAACTGGGGTGGCAGAGTGAGCTAAAGAACGGTGATGGATCAATCCCAGATCTGTTGACTGGGTGTGAGTGTTTGATTGGTTCTGATGCTTCGTCTATCACCACCCCCTTTTGTACCGCTTTGTTCGCCATAAGTTGGCAGGGTATGCTCAGACGTGAGTCCCTTGCTCACTTTGCCACTGGATTCAAGCAAGCCTGGCTGAAGAGGGCTGAAATGCCAGAAACCGGTCCTAGGAAGCTTGTTTCCGGTCCAGGGAAAGCATTGCTTGGTAGTTCGGGCTGAACTCCTCCCATGAGGCACAGGGTCAGACTGATTTGCATATGGCCATGTCTGAACTGGGGTGACAGAGTTGGTTAAAGAACGGTGATGGATCAAACCCAGATCTGTTGACTGGGTGTGAGTGTTTGATTGGTTCTGATGCTCCGTCCATCACCACCCCCTTTCGTACCGCTTTGCTCGCCATAAGTTGGCAGGGTATGCTCAGACGTGAGTCCCTTGCTCACTTTGCCACTGGATTCAAGCAAGCCTGGCTGAAGACGGCTGAAATGCCAGAAACCGGTCCTAGGAAGCTTGTTTCCGGTCCAGGGAAGGCATTGCTTGGCAGTTCGGGCTGGACTGTTCCCATGAGGCACAGGGTCAGACTGATTTGCATATGGCCATGTCTGAAATGGGGTGTCAGAGTGGGCTAAAGAACGGTAATGGATCAAACCCAGATTTGTTGACTGGGTGTGAGTGTTTGATTGGTTCTGATGCTCCGTCCATCACCACCCCCTTTTGTACCGCTTTGTTCGACATAAGTTGGCAGGGTATGCTCAAACGTGAGTCCCTTGCTCACTTTGCCACTGGATTCAAGCAAGCCTGGCTGAAGATGGCTGAAATGCCAGAAACCGGTCCTAGGAAGCTTGTTTCCGGTCCAGGGAAGGCATTGCTTGGC
Organism: Triturus cristatus; assembly: GCF_964204655.1. Taxonomy (NCBI): domain Eukaryota; kingdom Metazoa; phylum Chordata; class Amphibia; order Caudata; family Salamandridae; genus Triturus; species Triturus cristatus. Next base: position 402,195,522 of record NC_140579.1, on the reverse strand, counting down.
AGTTCGGGCTGGACTGTTCCCATGAGGCACAGGGTCAGACTGATTTGCATATGGCCATGTCTGAACTGGGGTGGCAGAGTGGGCTAAAGAACGGTGATGGATCAAACCCAGTTTTGTTGACTGGGTGTGAGTGTTTGATTGGTTCTGATGCTCCGTCCATCACCACCCCCTTTTTTACTGCTTTGTTCGACATAAGTTGGCAGGGTATGCTCAGACGTGAGTCCCTTGCTCACTTTGCCACTGGATTGAAGCAAGCCTGGTTGAAGACGGCTGAAATGCCAGAAACCGGTCCTAGGAAGCTTGTTTCCGGTCCAGGGAAGGCATTGCTTGGCAGTTCGGGCTGGACTGTTCCCATGAGGCACAGGGTCAGACTGATTTGCATATGGCCATGTCTGAACTGGGGTGGCAGAGTGGGCTAAAGAACGGTGATGTTTCAAACCCAGATCTGTTGACTGGGTGTGAGTGTTTGATTGGTTCTGATGCTTCGTCTATCACCACCCCCTTTTGTACCGCTTTGTTCGCCATAAGTTGGCAGGGTATGCTCAGACGTGAGTCCCTTGCTCACTTTGCCACTGGATTCAAGCAAGCCTGGCTGAAGAGGGCTGAAATGCCAGAAACCGGTCCTAGGAAGCTTTGTTTCTGGTCCAGGGAAGGTATTGCTTGGCAGTTCGGGCTGGACTGTTCCCATGAAGCACAGGGTCAGACTGATTTGCATATGGCCATGTCTGAACTGGGGTGGCAGAGTGGGCTAAAGAACGGTGATGGATCAAACCCAGATCTGTTGACTGGGTGTGAGTGTTTGATTGGTTCTGATGCTCCGTCCATCACCACCCCCTTTTGTACCGCTTTGTTCGCCATAAGTTGGCAGGGTATGCTCAGACGTAAGTCCCTTGCTCACTTTGACACTGGATTCAAGCAAGCCTGGCTGAAGACGGCTGAAATGCTAGAAACCGGTCCTAGGAAGCTTGTTTCCGGTCCAGGGAAGGCATTGCTTGGCAGTTCGGGCTGAACTGCTCCCATGAGGCACAGGGTCAGACTGATTTGCATATGGCCATGTCTGAACTGGGGTGACAGAGTGGGCGAAAGAACGGTGATGGATCAAACCCAGATCTGTTGACTGGGTGTGAGTGTTTGATTGGTTCTGATGCTCCGTCCATCACCACCCCCTTTTGTACCGCTTTGTTTGCCCTAAGTTGGCAGGGTATGCTCAGACGTGAGTCCCTTGCTCACTTTGCCACTGGATTCAAGCAAGCCTGGCTGAAGAATGCTGAAATGCCAGAAACCGGTCCTAGGAAGCTTGTTTCCGGTCCAGGGAAGGCATTGCTTGGCAGTTCGGGCTGGACTGTTCCCATGAGGCGCAGGGTCAGACTGATTTGCATATGGCCATGTCTGAACTGGGGTGGCAGAGTGGGCTAAAGAACGGTGATGGATCAAACCCAGTTTTGTGGACTGGGTGTGAGTGTTTGATTGGTTCTGATGCTCCGTCCATCACCACCCCCTTTTTTACTGCTTTGTTCGACATAAGTTGGCAGGGTATGCTCAGACGTGAGTCCCTTGCTCACTTTGCCACTGGATTGAAGCAAGCCTGGCTGAAGACGGCTGAAATGCCAGAAACCGGTCCTAGGAAGCTTGTTTCCGGTCCAGGGAAGGCATTGCTTGGCAGTTCGGGCTGAACTGCTCCCATGAGGCACAGGGTCAGACTGATTTGCATATGGCCATGTCTGAACTGGGGTGACAGAGTGGGCTAAAGAACGGTGATGGATCAAACCCAGATCTGTTGACTGGGTGTGAGTGTTTGATTGGTTCTGATGCTCACTCCATCACCACCCCCTTTTGTACCGCTTTGTTTGCCATAAGTTGGTAGGGTATGCTCAGACGTGAGTCCCTTGCTCACTTTGCCACTGGATTCAAGCAAGCCTGGCTGAAGACGGCTGAAATGCCAGAAACCGGTCCTAGGAAGCTTGTTTCCGGTCCAGGGAAGGCATTGCTTGGCAGTTCGGGCTGGACTGTTCCCATGAGGCACAGGGTCAGACTGATTTGCATATGGCCATGTCTGAACTGGGGTGGCAGAGTGAGCTAAAGAACGGTTATGGATCAATCCCAGATCTGTTGACTGGGTGTGAGTGTTTGATTGGTTCTGATGCTTCGTCTATCACCACCCCCTTTTGTACCGCTTTGTTCGCCATAAGTTGGCAGGGTATGCTCAGACGTGAGTCCCTTGCTCACTTTGCCACTGGATTCAAGCAAGCCTGGCTGAAGAGGGCTGAAATGCCAGAAACCGGTCCTAGGAAGCTTGTTTCCGGTCCAGGGAAAGCATTGCTTGGTAGTTCGGGCTGAACTGCTCCCATGAGGCACAGGGTCAGACTGATTTGCATATGGCCATGTCTGAACTGGGGTGACAGAGTTGGTTAAAGAACGGTGATGGATCAAACCCAGATCTGTTGACTGGGTGTGAGTGTTTGATTGGTTCTGATGCTCCGTCCATCACCACCCCCTTTCGTACCGCTTTGCTCGCCATAAGTTGGCAGGGTATGCTCAGACGTGAGTCCCTTGCTCACTTTGCCACTGGATTCAAGCAAGCCTGGCTGAAGACGGCTGAAATGCCAGAAACCGGTCCTAGGAAGCTTGTTTCCGGTCCAGGGAAGGCATTGCTTGGCAGTTCGGGCATGACTGTTCCCATGAGGCACAGGGTCAGACTGATTTGCATATGGCCATGTCTGAAATGGGGTGTCAGAGTGGGCTAAAGAACGGTAATGGATCAAACCCGGATTTGTTGACTGGGTGTGAGTGTTTGATTGGTTCTGATGCTCCGTCCATCACCACCCCCTTTTGTACCGCTTTGTTCGACATAAGTTGGCAGGGTATGCTCAAACGTGAGTCCCTTGCTCACTTTGCCACTGGATTCAAGCAAGCCTGGCTGAAGATGGCTGAAATGCCAGAAACCGGTCCTAGGAAGCTTGTTTCCGGTCCAGGGAAGGCATTGCTTGGCAGTTCGGGCTGGACTGTTCCCATGAGGCACAGGGTCAGACTGATTTGCATATGGCCATGTCTGAACTGGGGTGGCAGAGTGGGCTAAAGAACGGTGATGGATCAAACCCAGTTTTGTTGACTGGGTGTGAGTGTTTGATTGGTTCTGATGCTCCGTCCATCACCACCCCCTTTTTTACTGCTTTGTTCGACATAAGTTGGCAGGGTATGCTCAGACGTGAGTCCCTTGCTCACTTTGCCACTGGATTGAAGCAAGCCTGGCTGAAAACGGCTGAAATGCCAGAAACCAGTCCTAGGAAGCTTGTTTCCGGTCCAGGGAAGGCATTGCTTGGCAGTTCGGGCTGGACTGTTCCCATGAGGCACAGGGTCAGACTGATTTGCATATGGCCATGTCTGAACTGGGGTGGCAGAGTGGGCTAAAGAACGGTGATGGATCAAACCCAGATCTGTTGACTGGGTGTGAGTGTTTGATTGGTTCTGATGCTTCGTCTATCACCACCCCCTTTTGTACCGCTTTGTTCGCCATAAGTTGGCAGGGTATGCTCAGACGTGAGTCCCTTGCTCACTTTGCCACTGGATTCAAGCAAGCCTGGCTGAAGAGGGCTGAAATGCCAGAAACCGGTCCTAGGAAGCTTGTTTCCGGTCCAGGGAAAGCATTGCTTGGTAGTTCGCGCTGAACTGCTCACATGAGGCACAGGGTCAGACAGATTTGCATATGGCCATGTCTGAACTGGGGTGACAGAGTTGGTTAAAGAACGGTGATGGATCAAACCCAGATCTGTTGACTGGGTGTGAGTGTTTGATTGGTTCTGATGCTCCGTCCATCACCACCCCCTTTCGTACCGCTTTGTTCGCCATAAGTTGGCAGGGTATGCTCAGACGTGAGTCCCTTGCTCACTTTGCCACTGGATTCAAGCAAGCCTGGCTGAAGACGGCTGAAATGCCAGAAACCGGTCCTAGGAAGCTTGTTTCCGGTCCAGGGAAGGCATTGCTTGGCAGTTCGGGCTGGACTGTTCCCATGAGGCACAGGGTCAGACTGATTTGCATATGGCCATGTCTGAACTGGGGTGGCAGAGTGGGCTAAAGAACGGTGATGTTTCAAACCCAGATCTGTTGACTGGGTGTGAGTGTTTGATTGGTTCTGATGCTTCGTCTATCACCACCCCCTTTTGTACCGCTTTGTTCGCCATAAGTTGGCAGGGTATGCTCAGACGTGAGTCCCTTGCTCACTTTGCCACTGGATTCAAGCAAGCCTGGCTGAAGAGGGCTGAAATGCCAGAAACCGGTCCTAGGAAGCTTTGTTTCTGGTCCAGGGAAGGTATTGCTTGGCAGTTCGGGCTGGACTGTTCCCATGAAGCACAGGGTCAGACTGATTTGCATATGGCCATGTCTGAACTGGGGTGGCAGAGTGGGCTAAAGAACGGTGATGGATCAAACCCAGATCTGTTGACTGGGTGTGAGTGTTTGATTGGTTCTGATGCTCCGTCCATCACCACCCCCTTTTGTACCGCTTTGTTCGCCATAAGTTGGCAGGGTATGCTCAGACGTAAGTCCCTTGCTCACTTTGACACTGGATTCAAGCAAGCCTGGCTGAAGACGGCTGAAATGCTAGAAACCGGTCCTAGGAAGCTTGTTTCCGGTCCAGGGAAGGCATTGCTTGGCAGTTCGGGCTGAACTGCTCCCATGAGGCACAGGGTCAGACTGATTTGCATATGGCCATGTCTGAACTGGGGTGACAGAGTGGGCGAAAGAACGGTGATGGATCAAACCCAGATCTGTTGACTGGGTGTGAGTGTTTGATTGGTTCTGATGCTCCGTCCATCACCACCCCCTTTTGTACCGCTTTGTTTGCCCTAAGTTGGCAGGGTATGCTCAGACGTGAGTCCCTTGCTCACTTTGCCACTGGATTCAAGCAAGCCTGGCTGAAGAATGCTGAAATGCCAGAAACCGGTCCTAGGAAGCTTGTTTCCGGTCCAGGGAAGGCATTGCTTGGCAGTTCGGGCTGGACTGTTCCCATGAGGCGCAGGGTCAGACTGATTTGCATATGGCCATGTCTGAACTGGGGTGGCAGAGTGGGCTAAAGAACGGTGATGGATCAAACCCAGTTTTGTGGACTGGGTGTGAGTGTTTGATTGGTTCTGATGCTCCGTCCATCACCACCCCCTTTTTTACTGCTTTGTTCGACATAAGTTGGCAGGGTATGCTCAGACGTGAGTCCCTTGCTCACTTTGCCACTGGATTGAAGCAAGCCTGGCTGAAGACGGCTGAAATGCCAGAAACCGGTCCTAGGAAGCTTGTTTCCGGTCCAGGGAAGGCATTGCTTGGCAGTTCGGGCTGAACTGCTCCCATGAGGCACAGGGTCAGACTGATTTGCATATGGCCATGTCTGAACTGGGGTGACAGAGTGGGCTAAAGAACGGTGATGGATCAAACCCAGATCTGTTGACTGGGTGTGAGTGTTTGATTGGTTCTGATGCTCTCTCCATCACCACCCCCTTTTGTACCGCTTTGTTTGCCATAAGTTGGTAGGGTATGCTCAGACGTGAGTCCCTTGCTCACTTTGCCACTGGATTCAAGCAAGCCTGGCTGAAGACGGCTGAAATGCCAGAAACCGGTCCTAGGAAGCTTGTTTCCGGTCCAGGGAAGGCATTGCTTGGCAGTTCGGGCTGGACTGTTCCCATGAGGCACAGGGTCAGACTGATTTGCATATGGCCATGTCTGAACTGGGGTGGCAGAGTGAGCTAAAGAACGGTTATGGATCAATCCCAGATCTGTTGACTGGGTGTGAGTGTTTGATTGGTTCTGATGCTTCGTCTATCACCACCCCCTTTTGTACCGCTTTGTTCGCCATAAGTTGGCAGGGTATGCTCAGACGTGAGTCCCTTGCTCACTTTGCCACTGGATTCAAGCAAGCCTGGCTGAAGAGGGCTGAAATGCCAGAAACCGGTCCTAGGAAGCTTGTTTCCGGGCCAGGGAAAGCATTGCTTGGTAGTTCGGGCTGAACTGCTCCCATGAGGCACAGGGTCAGACTGATTTGCATATGGCCATGTCTGAACTGGGGTGACAGAGTTGGTTAAAGAACGGTGATGGATCAAACCCAGATCTGTTGACTGGGTGTGAGTGTTTGATTGGTTCTGATGCTCCGTCCATCACCACCCCCTTTCGTACCGCTTTGCTCGCCATAAGTTGGCAGGGTATGCTCAGACGTGAGTCCCTTGCTCACTTTGCCACTGGATTCAAGCAAGCCTGGCTGAAGACGGCTGAAATGCCAGAAACCGGTCCTAGGAAGCTTGTTTCCGGTCCAGGGAAGGCATTGCTTGGCAGTTCGGGCTGGACTGTTCCCATGAGGCACAGGGTCAGACTGATTTGCATATGGCCATGTCTGAAATGGGGTGTCAGAGTGGGCTAAAGAACGGTAATGGATCAAACCCGGATTTGTTGACTGGGTGTGAGTGTTTGATTGGTTCTGATGCTCCGTCCATCACCACCCCCTTTTGTACCGCTTTGTTCGACATAAGTTGGCAGGGTATGCTCAAACGTGAGTCCCTTGCTCACTTTGCCACTGGATTCAAGCAAGCCTGGCTGAAGATGGCTGAAATGCCAGAAACTTGTCCTAGGAAGCTTGTTTCCGGTCCAGGGAAGGCATTGCTTGGCAGTTCGGGCTGGACTGTTCCCATGAGGCACAGGGTCAGACTGATTTGCATATGGCCATGTCTGAACTGGGGTGGCAGAGTGGGCTAAAGAACGGTGATGGATCAAACCCAGTTTTGTTGACTGGGTGTGAGTGTTTGATTGGTTCTGATGCTCCGTCCATCACCACCCCCTTTTTTACTGCTTTGTTCGACATAAGTTGGCAGGGTATGCTCAGACGTGAGTCCCTTGCTCACTTTGCCACTGGATTGAAGCAAGCCTGGCTGAAAACGGCTGAAATGCCAGAAACCAGTCCTAGGAAGCTTGTTTCCGGTCCAGGGAAGGCATTGCTTGGCAGTTCGGGCTGGACTGTTCCCATGAGGCACAGGGTCAGACTGATTTGCATATGGCCATGTCTGAACTGGGGTGGCAGAGTGGGCTAAAGAACGGTGATGGATCAAACCCAGATCTGTTGACTGGGTGTGAGTGTTTGATTGGTTCTGATGCTTCGTCTATCACCACCCCCTTTTGTACCGCTTTGTTCGCCATAAGTTGGCAGGGTATGCTCAGACGTGAGTCCCTTGCTCACTTTGCCACTGGATTCAAGCAAGCCTGGCTGAAGAGGGCTGAAATGCCAGAAACCGGTCCTAGGAAGCTTGTTTCCGGTCCAGGGAAAGCATTGCTTGGTAGTTCGCGCTGAACTGCTCACATGAGGCACAGGGTCAGACAGATTTGCATATGGCCATTTCTGAACTGGGGTGACAGAGTTGGTTAAAGAACGGTGATGGATCAAACCCAGATCTGTTGACTGGGTGTGAGTGTTTGATTGGTTCTGATGCTCCGTCCATCACCACCCCCTTTCGTACCGCTTTGTTCGCCATAAGTTGGCAGGGTATGCTCAGACGTGAGTCCCTTGCTCACTTTGCCACTGGATTCAAGCAAGCCTGGCTGAAGACGGCTGAAATGCCAGAAACCGGTACTAGAAAGCGTGTTTCCGGTCCAGGGAAGGCATTGCTTGGCAGTTTGGGCTGGACTGTTCCCATGAGGCACAGGGTCAGACTGATTTGCATATGGTCGTGTCTGAACTGGGGTGGCAGAGTGGGCTAAAGAACGGTGATGGATCAAACCCAGATTTGTTGACTGGGTGTGAGTGTTTGATTGGTTCTGATGCTCCGTCCATCACCACCCCCTTTTGTACCGGTTTGTTCGACATAAGTTGGCAGGGTATGCTCAGACGTGAGTCCCTTGCTCACTTTGCCACTGGATTCAAGCAAGCATGGCTGAAGACGGCTGAAATGCCAGAAACCGGTACTAGGAAGCTTGTTTCCGGTCCAGGGAAGGCATTGCTTGGCAGTTCGGGCTGGACTGTTCCCATGAGGCACAGGGTCTTACTGATTTGCATATGGCCATGTCTGAACTGGGGTGGCAGAGTGAGCTAAAGAACGGTGATGGATCAATCCCAGATCTGTTGACTGGGTGTGAGTGTTTGATTGGTTCTGATGCTTCGTCTATCACCACCCCCTTTTGTACCGCTTTGTTCGCCATAAGTTGGCAGGGTATGCTCAGACGTGAGTCCCTTGCTCACTTTGCCACTGGATTCAAGCAAGCCTGGCTGAAGAGGGCTGAAATGCCAGAAACCGGTCCTAGGAAGCTTGTTTCCGGTCCAGGGAAAGCATTGCTTGGTAGTTCGGGCTGAACTGCTCCCATGAGGCACAGGGTCAGACTGATTTGCATATGGCCATGTCTGAACTGGAGTGGCAGAGTGGGCTAAAGAACGGTGATGGATCAAACCCAGATCTGTTGACTGGGTGTGAGTGTTTGATTGGTTCTGATGCTTCGTCTATCACCACCCCCTTTTGTACCGCTTTGTTCGCCATAAGTTGGCAGGGTATGCTCCGACGTGAGTCCCTTGCTCACTTTGCCACTGGATTCAAGCAAGCCTGGCTGAAGAGGGCTGAAATGCCAGAAACCGGTCCTAGGAAGCTTTGGTTCTGGTTCAGGGAAGGTATTGCTTGGCAGTTCGGGCTGGACTGTTCCCATGAAGCACAGGGTCAGACTGATTTGCATATGGCCATGTCTGAACT